>NW_025764330.1:0-679175 GCF_021015755.1 Lentinula edodes
CAGCATAGACGTCTAGCCAAAATTTAGGCGTGTCATCGCTCCAGCTCTCGGTCAAAACAGGCCAAGCACCTCTCGTCCAAATTCCCCTTTGAACTCATCTATTCTTATCCTACGGTCTCTCAATTCGCTGCTCAACTGGAAACCCCCGAGGTTGACATTGCACTCATCAGTGCTGCAGTCTTCTCCACTTCCTCATTCTATTCCAGAAGAGTATGCTGAGTTTGCAGATGTCTTCGACAAGATTGCTGCAGATGCATTACCTGAACACAGACCTTCACGTCTAAGCAAACCCGAGTGAGTCTCCAAGCTCCCTCAAACAATACTAAAAGCTCCCCAACGCCTACCGCCTTGGTGAGCCAACCTCCCCAAAAAACCTCCTTGAGCTCCCTAATTGCTCCATAAGCTCTGGGACCTCGGTCTAGGTAACGTCGAAGCTACCTCCTACATCAAACTACTTGTCGCTTCTCCGTTACCACCTCCAATGCTCGAGGACGTCCACCTCCAACCCCCAGTTCCCGGGACCTCCCCTTCCAGGTGTATACCTTCTCAGGAGCTTATACACTCAAGACCTATTCTCCATACGACCTATTCAATCTCACGTTGACGTTCTAGCGAGTACAACTCCTTCTACGCAACGCTACTAGGTTCCGTACCTCCACCTCCTCTATTTTACATCTTAGGGACCTCCCTGGATCTTACAGGAACCCCTTCAAGGGTCACATCTCTCAATACCAGCCACTACTAGGTCATTCCCGTCCTCAGTTGTGGTTTCTGTAGCTCCCTTCGAGCTCCAGCCTGCTCCTAGCATGCTACAACATAAACCTCCATATACCAAAACCTACCCTAAGACCTATTTTGACCCAGGTCTTACATTATACCAAGCTCTCCCGTCACCGAACGGACTCGTCGCGACAAAATGTCTGCGACATCAATGGAACGACCTTCTAGTTCCAAGATCGAATCAAAGAAACAAAAGAGTGCCTTATCTCGTGGAAGCACAACACAAGCTCAAAAGTCTAACCAGGCTGCTAGCTCCACTGTCATCACGGTGGCAGCTGGTCAACGCCTGATGTCCATCCCAGAACAGTCATTTGGGGATGAAACTGCTAGCAACGTCCGGACCCCCGAGGGACGTCAACCAGCGGTTGAGGAGCCCCCTCCAGTGGAACCTGGGATGGGACCACCACAACAGAGGTATACCTCCATGGGTTATGCCCAACCTGCCAGTAGTCCCATGGGAGGTTTCGCATACTCTCCTACCTGGGGAACGAGAGGACCTCCCCCTGGACCGGTACCGCAGCTAGACATGGAGTCAGCTTCGAACACGGGTGGAAGAGTCAGCGGCCAAGTAGCCGCTATCGAAAGGATACAAGGGGAGAGTACTGACCCTCTCACAGTACGACAACAGGAGAAACTTCCAGAGAGGAGGGTATCCCCTGCTGTATCCGAACAGTCTCGGACGTCATCCCGGAGGTTACCAACGCCCCCAGTACAGTCCCTTAACCTTCCTCCCCCGAGACAAGGAAGCTCACTCTCCAGTCTCCTGAAGAGCCCAGCTACGAATAAGCCCAACTGGGAGCATACACACGCACTACACCATAGCAGGACCAACTTCCCAGTACAACCTTTGTCCGAAATGACATTGCGTCTGGAAGACGTCATTCAAATTCAGGAGTTTATCCCGGAGGATGTAGCTATGGTCCTAAGGGAGGTATTGGAGTCGATGTTGGGAGACGGTCTCGAGTTCTCAGACCTACGAGTATAGTTCCTAACAGTGGGAACTCAACTGGAAATAGACCTCCCAGAGAAGGCCCAGCGGTGGCTGATGACCCCAGCAAATCGATCAGACTTTCTCTGGTTAACGTCCTATTGGACCCAGAAAGGATGTTAGAATTGCTAGAGGCAGAGGCTAGATACGGACGATCGTTCTGAAACTTGAGGGGAATACTTCCCCTCCTCCCTCACACCCATGGAAAAGAGAAGGATTTCTGTGGAGAAGCGGGTCTGCGTATATTCTACCGAGCATCTAATTACAGATCAGGAGCTGTACGATTTGAACCTCCCCCTTCGAGGGTTAACATCCCAAACTACCAGGCAATCCAAATACTGCGGAATGCAAACTTAGCGGCGGCGGCTGTGAAAATTGATGAAGAAAGCAACGAGGATGCTAACGCAATCGCTGCAAAAAATCGTAGATGCAGGAGATACACCACGGCTCACCTCCTGGCCCCAGTGGAGTCAATGCCTGATCAGGATAGCCCTGTCCAGGTCCGTAGTGGACAGACAGTGTACACGTACACGCCCATGAGGCATATGCACCAGCTTCTGGTGAGGAGTGAGGAGTCTGAAGCGATGTTGTGTTCGCAGGAGACCTGACACCGGACATTACTAGTGGAATCAGACACTCTGATGCTGTCAGAGGAACTTTCTGGATCGAATCTAGAAAGGGCCTTGGAATTCCGTCGCAGACTGGTCGCGGATAATCGGGGAACCTCTCGTACATGGTTCAATGCAAACCAGAGAACGTAGGGGGGTTCCCTCCGGAGCAATTTGACCCAAAAAGGCAGCTCCATGGTTCTGATGGTCGTTTCCGGGGACAGAAACATTCATCGCCCAGGAATAACGAGGTTCCTGAATTTCTTAACCCCGGTAACACAGCCACGAGGAGCCCCCAATTACGCTCGGGGACCTCCCCCACTGTACATGCCTTGGCTCAAAATTCGACTCCTCCCCCCAGAGTTAACCTGCAAACAAAACCGGTAACTCCAGTTTCGACGCAGCGATACCAGTTTGGCGAGGTAAGGATGGATGGCGAGCAACATTCATCCCAGATCTCCAGACAAGATCTGACAGCTCGGCTGGTTCCCAACCCTGTATACGTTCCTCCAAGACTGAGCAATCCATCAGTCGTGCCCTATCAAGGGTCAGTATCGATGCAGTCTCAGGCAGTGGGGACGGAGAATCAAAGGGTTCTGAACCAACGAAGAATGCTGGCCATGCACGAGGAGGCGGTACCCCCGCAGGGAGCTCCTTTTGGAACTCCCTTTGTAACGGGAGCTCAGACGAACCAACCTGGCATGGCTGTCAAATCGGCACGCTCTCAAGAGTCGGTAGTAATGATCCAACAACAGGCTCGAGTCATTGAGACACTTCAGGAACAACTCCGGGAAGTAAGGAAAGGATTCGCAGCAGGGGGAATGCCGACTGAGAGACCGCCTCCCAAAACAGGAAACACGGCGGGATTATTCGGGCAAGCGCCCATGGAAATGATAGAGAACACGAGGAGGGGTCCATCTCCTGCAGTTCCTCAACCAAGAAGTTGGCAAGCTACAGAGCCAATTCCCTTTACCAGACGAACTCCTATGGGAGTTAGGGAAGGGAACCCTCAGGAGAGACAATCAGCCCCGCTACCTGTCACCCCGAGTGTGGACAGGAGGCGTATTCAGGAATGGGGAGCTCGGGGGGTATGTGAGACCGGAGGGAGGAAGGTACGCGTTGGAGGACGGTGGGATAGCTGCGAGTGGAGGAGACAGAGGAGGGTTTAAACCCCCTAACAGAGCACCTCCCCCACACCTTTCAAATCACTCGAGAGATCGAGAAAGACCCCCAAGCCAGGGCGAACGGGATCACCGGGGACAGGTAGGAAGGAGCGGGGGAGGTGTCCCCCCTCCACCACCCTCAGGAGGACCGGGTGATAACGATTCCAAAGGTTCCAATGAAGGGGAACACACTGGGTCAAGTAGGGAGGGTGGAAGAAACGAAAACGACAGGGGGGAGCTTCCCACTGGAGCTCCTGAAGTACCTCCAACATGCTATGACCCGGACCAACCCTGGTACTACGATCCAAGACAAGGTTGGCACTGTAAGGCAGCTCCTAGACCTCCCAACGAGGGACGGAATACGTGGGAGAGCAACGAGGAAAAAAATCGGATTACCATCGAGTCGAAGCTCGACGTCGGCAAGATCGAAAGCTTCGCAGGTGACGACCGGTCTGCATGGAAGACGTGGGTCCTCAGTTTGGAAAGGATGTTTGGAGTACGTCCTACCATCTATGCTCGTGAAAAGGACAAGTGCGCTTCAGCAGCCAGCCATCTCACCAGTGCAGCACTCTCCCACTTTGACACATTGAATCAGCAACGACTGAAGGGGGAGTACACTTGCCTCGAGGACTGGACGGAGTTTAAACAAGAGTTTGGTTCCAAATTTGGACCCATTGACGAAGCGGACGAGGCAAGGAGGCAATTGGCCTGGATGAAGCAAATGCCAGAGGAAAGCTTCGCCAACTTCTTCATTCGCTTCAACGAATACGCTCCTCTGACCGGGTTTAACGACGAGGCTCTGGTAACATACCTCAAGAAAGGGGTAGCTCCCTGGTTGCCTCTACAGGTTGTTACCGGAAGGGAAGAACCTCGATCCTACGACGAATGGACTCGAGTGTTCACGAAGTTGGACAGAGCTGTACGTGCGCAAGCGGAGAGTTTGAGGAACCTCCACGGTGAAAAGACACTGCAAGGATGGCTGAATCGTTTCCCCGGGTTGGAGTTAGCACCTGAAGCCCCTTACAAGTCCCCCTTGCATAGGGAACGAGATCCAGCTGATGTCTGGACCTCCAATCCGAAACCAGCTGTGACAGGGAGGTTCCAAAATAGGTCCAACTGGAAGGAGGGACGACAGAGGGCATCTGCAGCTTGGGGGGAAGAAGAAAGTTATGATAGCAAAAACCGAGAGGAAGACGAAGATTGCTGCCACTGCAGGGATGGAGGAGAATGGACTGAAGCGGTCCTCCGGGCAGGAGTTACTGATACCGGGAGGAAATGGACTCCTGAGGAAAGAGCGGAGAAGTGGAGGAGACGAAGGCAGGAGCTCTGCATGGGTTGTGGACGAAAGGAGCATTGGGCAAAGGACTGCCCTAACCCGGAATCGTTAGAACGTCCAGCAGAGGATCAAGGGAGCTCAGAGAGAGCTTCCAAGGCCAATTCAACTCGAGGAAGAGGGACGGCCAATCAAGGGGGAGGTCGTAAGGACGATTCAACTCATCCTTTAGAACAGATTCGCGCCGGGATCGTGGTGGAAGAACGGGAAGGAATGGACGATCTCTGGAATGTTCACATCTTAGACTCACCAAAGGGAGGTGAGCAAGAACGGTTGGACAAAGTGGGAAATGGGCAGGGGGCTTCGAGGTAGATCAGGGTGAACTGCGAAGCCCCGCAACACCTTTGCCTACCACAATAAGAGCTGCACTCGCGGGGAGTCAGCCAGCTCGTCTCACATCCCGATCCTACAACTCCTTCATCATCCTTACACGCTTTCCGTTCTCCGACCTCAATGAAGACAAAGAATACGCCACACTAGTGGATAGTGGAGCAACTAGATGCTTCATAGACAAAACCGTCGCTATGCGACATCCCAAAAATTTGGTCGACCTAACAAACAGCATCCCTTTGGAGCTGTTCGACGGGCAACCTACCTCCGCAGGATTGATAACTCAGACCTACACTGACCAGATCAGTTTTGCGGATCGAACAATTCACAAGGTGGAGTTCCTAGTGACTCGATTACACCCCACGGCTCCAATTGTGCTAGGACTGCTGTGGCTACACATGCACAACCTAGTAATTGACTGGAAGGAACTTTGCCTGATGTTCCAGGACCGAAACGTCCGAATCTCAGCAGCCCTTGCGTCGGAAATTGTCCAACCAGGCGCCGAGGGAGGTACTGAGGAGCTAGGAAGGGGGTAAACGGCAAGGAAATACACGAAGGAACTCTCCAACCACCTCCTGAAGTTCCCCAACCACCTCCTAAAGCTCCTCAACAACCTCCTGAAGCTCTGCAACAACCTCCAGAAGTTCCTCAACAACCTCCAGAAGTCCCCCTTAGAGCTCCAAGGACGGGGGTGAAACTAGAGGAAGTAGAGGACGAAGAGTACGAGGCGAGTCAACCAGGTCCACACGAGCTATTCCCCTCGGACAAAAATCTAGGGCCAGATGACCCAATCCTTATGGGGATCAACGAATGGCTAGCGTTTGCGAGCGAAAGCACGGAAGAAGAGGTGGAGGAAATCCTCGAGGCTGGATGATCCGCCATGGAGAAAGTAACCCCGAAACCAGCGAAGGATTCAGAGGAGGCATATCAAAAGTGGAAGAGTAGGGACACGGAACGATCCTCCTCCTGGCCTGGAGCTAAGCAAAAAGTCCGGTGGAGGAAGAAAAGGAGGGAACATGGACCTTATCCCGACCTTCCCACCCTAGACATTGAAAGCCTGAACATACCCAAGATTCCTTCAAGGTCTGGTCTGACTCCCAAGGGTTCAATAAGACGCAACAACTTCCGGAGAAAGCAGCTCATAGTGGGTACCCATGTGGTGGAACGAAAATCGGACCCCACCATACAAGGGAAACCCATCAGCTTAATAGGAGCTGCTGGGATGGATCGTCTACTGAGGGAGGGAACCCCAGCGTACTTCCTTCATATATCGCCCACGAAGGAGGAGTCCCCCACTGAAGAAATGCTCCGGGCGAGTGATAGCAGCGCCCCAGAGGGAGTGCAGCAACCAAAGGATCCTGAGAGTGGGAACCCTAGTCCGGAACAAGGGGGGATTGTCAAGGAGCTTGACGAAGAAGCATCGAAGCGCCGAGAGACGGAGGAGTTAAAGAAATCCATTCCCGTGCAATACCAGGAATACCTGGACGTATTTTCGCCAGGAGAAGCAAGATGTGGTGGAACAAAAATCGGATCCCACCATACAAGGGAAACCCATCAGCTTAATAGGAGCAGCTGGAATGGATCATCTACTGAGGGAGGGAACCCCAGCGTACTTCCTTCATATATCGCCCACGAAGGAGGAATGCCCTACTGAAGAAATGCTCCGGGCGAGTGATAGCAAAGACCCAGAAAGAGTGCAACAACCCAAGGATCCTGAGAGTGGGAACCCTAGTCCAGAACAAAGGGGGGTCGTCAAGGAGCTCAACAAGGAGGTATTGAAGCGACAGGAGATGGAGGAGTTAAAGAAATCCATTCCCATCCAATACCAGGACTACCTGGATGTATTCTCACCCGGAGAAGCAAGAACGCTACCTCCGCACCGACCCTACGATATCAAAATCGAAACGGAAGGTGATGCAATACCTCCCATAGGGAAGCTCTATAACATGTCTGAGAAGGAACTGAAATCTCTCAAGGAGTACATCGACGAGATGTTGGGGAAGGGGTTCATACGATCCTCCAGTTCCCCCGCGGGAGCTCCTGTCTTGTTTGCCAAGAAAAAGGATGGTACCCTGCGACTCTGCGTTGACTATCGAGCTCTGAACAAGATTACGAAGAAGAATAGGTACCCTCTACCACTGATAGGTACCTTAGTGGATCAATTACGGAAGGCGAAGATCTTCACAAAGATCGACCTCCGCGCAGGATACAACAATGTCAGGGTAACCCAGGGACACGAGTGGAAGACTGCATTCCGAACTTGGTATGGGTCATTCGAGTACCTGGTAATGCCCTTTGGGCTCACGAATGCTCCCTCCGCGTTTCAATTCTTCATGAACGAGATCTTTCATGATATGGTGGATGTCTGTGTGGTGATTTATCTGGACGACATACTGATTTACTCAGACGAGGAGGAGTCCCATGTGGAGCACGTCAGAAAGGTCCTGGAACGATTACGGGCCAACCACCTCCACGCAAAGCCGGAAAAATGTGCCTTCCATGTCGACACCGTCGAGTACTTGGGGGTGATCATATCACCATTGGGAGTATCCATGGATCCAGAGAAAGTGAAGGCAGTAATGGACTGGCCAAAACCAACGACGGTAAAGGAACTCCAGGCGTTCCTAGGATTCGCAAACTTCTATAGGAGGTTCATAGACAATTATTCGGGAATTACCAAGGTGTTCACAAAGCTCCTACGGAAAGACTCCGTGTGGAACTGGACCCCACAGTGTAGCAGTGCATTCGAACTACTAAAATCAGCGTTCTCAGAGGCTCCAGTCTTAGGACACTACAACCCGGACCTACCAGTGGTCCTCGAATGCAATGCTTCTGACTTGGCGATAGCAGGGATCCTCTCACAGCTAGATCCAGAAGTGGGCGAGATACACCCCATTGCCTTCCATGCACGATCAATGATCTCCGCGGAACTGAACTACGACATCTACGATAAGGAGCTCTTGGCTATTGTGGACTGCTTCAAACAATGGAGGGCATACTGCGAAGGATCCCGACACCAGATCCAAGTATACTCAGATTATAACAACCTCCAGTACTTCTCCATGACGAAGCAACTGACAGCGCGACAGGCCCGTTGGGCGGAACTCCTCTCGGGATATGATTTCGTCATCAACTATCGACCAGGGAGGTTGGGAGCCAAGCTGGACGCACTCACCCAAAGATCAGACGTATACCCAAAGAAGGGAGCTCCAAGGGATCAAGTATTAGCGGGGAGGGAAAGGGTTCTCATACCTCCAGAACGTCTGAACACTACCATCCTCATGAACGAGGACCTACTAGTAAATCGAGTAAGGGAAGCTCCAAAGGATACGACTATAATTGAAGCACTGAAGAGGATCGCGTGCAGCGAAGAGGAGTCTCTCGTTTGGGAGGATGGACTGATTAAGAGGGGAGGCCGTATATATGTCCCAGACGTTGGAACCTCACGAAGGGAGGTCCTACAGTCATACCACGACCATAAGTTGAGGGGACATCCGGGAGAGAAGCGCACCAAGAAGCTCGTAAACCAGCTGTTCTTCTGGAAAGGGCTGTCCAAAGACGTGAACTACTATGTGCGGAGCTGTCACTCGTGCCTGAGAGCCAAAGCCAGTCGTTCCAAACCTTACGGGAACCTCCGCCCACTACCAATCAGCCAATGACCTTGGTCCTCAATCTCCTTGGACCACATCACCCAGCTCCCAGTCACGGCAGGCCCAGAGAAATATGATGCCATTCTCGTAGTAGTCTGCCGACTCACCAAACAGGCCATATATGTTCCTTGTCATACAACAAATAACGCGGAGGACTTTGCTAACCTATTCATAACGCATGTCTTCTCAAAGCATGGGATGCCCTCCGATATAACCTCAGACCGAGGCTCCCTCTTTGTGTCCCAATTCTGGAGGGAGCTTTGTAGAGCACTAGGGATCGAATCCCGCCTATCTACTGCGTATCATCCCCAGACAGATGGACAAACGGAACAAGTAAACCAATCCGTGGAGGCTTACCTTCGGATCTATTGCTCTTACGACCAGGACGACTGGGACCTTCTCCTACCAATGGCCAAATTCGTATACAACAACACCCCAAATACAACGACGGGCGTCTCACCGTTCTTTGCCAATAAAGGGTACCACCCAAAGCTGTCCATTACATTGGAGCAGGTACAAGGAGTGGAGGTCAACGAATACGCATCCAACCTCAAGGAGTTACATGCTTACCTACAGGAACAAATTCGAGTAGCCAATGAGGTCTATGCGCAGTACGTGAATCAAAAACGCCAGGAGGCCCCGGACTGGAAGGAGGGTGATCACGTCTGGTTGAATATGGAAAACGTCAGGACGAGAAGACCTATGAAGAAGTTAGACCACAAGTGGATGGGTCCCTACTCAATCTTGGCAAAAATAGGGAGCCATGCTTACCGATTGGACCTCCCTGGGGACCTCCACAAAATTCACAACGTGTTCCATGTAGACAGGCTGAAACCTCACTTCCACGACAAATTCAAACACCAAACCTCCCCGCCTACCCCAATCTTCATAAAAGGGGAAACGGACCATTTTGTCGAGGATATCCTTGACTCCAAACCCAAGAAGGGACGACCGGAGGAAGTGGAATATCTGGTAAAATGGGAAGGTTAGAAGGTATGGCAGGATCCCTGGAGCTCCTGCGGAGCTGGCACGAGAAACATCCAAGGAAGTGACAGCCATCGCAGAGACATTGGGCTCGCCTCGTAAAGGATGCACAGGAAGACGAGGAGGACGAAAGGGAGGATAGGAGGTAGGGCCGGAATTGATGACAACAACGAAGGAACAATGGGAACGATATCCGCATGACATTCACGACGAACCAACGACTAGGTGCATCGGAGGGTTCAAGCAACCTGAAGGCACCACGATTTCATTCTTATTGATTTTCATATAACTTAAAAGGGGACTTCTCGCATAGAACAGAGGTACAAAGAGAGAGGACAGGACGACAAGAAGACTAGGCAAGAAAGGAACTGTCAAGTCCATGCCTCGGGCCTCCATTCCGCCGCTCGGTATTCCAAAGATCTACTTCTTATTGTAATCTTACTCTTATTGTTCTTTCTCGCTACACATACCCTTTCGTTCTAGTCCCTTCTTATTGTCTTTTACTTTACCCTGCAGGTACTACTCGTATAGCTCCTAGTAGTTAGTCTGGCACTCCGCACCGATGCGCCGATCCGTAGATATAAATACTGCCTGTACGCTACTGTAGTTCCTCAGTTTAATTATCAACTTAGATCTCCCTTCTCAACTTAGCCCTTCCCTAAGTCTTCAGGCTCAACGCCTTGAAGTACATTCTACTTGACCTTAGGACTTGAACGTCCTCTGGTCCGCTCCTCGTCATCGGCGATACCGCCGCTCCGACTTGGCTGCTCCTCAGTTCCTCCCTTCTCTACTCTCAATCTCCGGGGACTAATGGCGTAACGGCGGTGTTGTTAATAACTTCACTACTGTCCCACTCGTCTTCTGCACTTAGACACCTTGTGGCTTTGGCACGGTTACACGGTGTACATGATCTTAACAGGAACACTACAACGACTCATCCTTAATGACATCCTGACCAGCCGCCAAGTCAATAACTTCCCTCGCCACAGAAAAGCGACCAGCACTAACCTCCTCCAGCTCATACAGCTCGTCGTCATCGACCGTAAGATCAATGACTAGATTGGCGACGGACCCAAAAAGAGGGGGCAGAGTGGGGGAAGGGGAGTTCAACGACTCCTGCTCAGGCAGGAATAGAGGTACCCGGGGGTGGGGACTGACAGAGGAGGTAGATTCCAGGGCAGCCGGAGCTTCAGGAGACTGCTGGACAAGTACTTTGGGCAACGACTCAGTAGCAGGCTCCACCGACGACATGGGACCTTGGGTATCTGTACCAGACAAAGGAGTATCAGTGATGTGATGAATGTATTGCAACATCAACTGCTCCCAATCAGCAGTCAGCTGGTCGATACTGGGGAGGGCAGGAATGATATTTTCCCACCTCCCAACACCGTCGCTATGAGGAAGAGCGGTGGACAGCGCTAACATCCGCCGATGAAGAGGGGGCTCCACAGAGTCATCAGGAGGAGGAACAAAACCGGCATGGTGAGCAGCCGTCAAGAAGGGACTATCACTGTCGAATCGAGAGTGTTCCAAGATCATACGATAAAGACCCTCATCCTCGTCAACAGCGTTGTTAAAAAACCACTGGATACTGCTTATGGATCACACATACATGTCTCCATGGACACCTCGAGCTGCCTGTACATAATCCAATGCCAACCGGAAGTTGTGAACGATAACGTCGAGATCATCAGAATCAAGACCACGACGAAGGAAAGCAACCACGGCCTCAATAATCACCCCAAGGTAACGATGGTGATGATGAAGGACGGTGGCAGGATCACAACGATAAAGGCGATGAGCGAAGGTAGCTACACGGCGGAGGTCCTCATGAGCCTTGTTAAGGTCCCCTTCAAGTTGCGAAAGAGGGGGCAGAACGACCTCGTAATAACCCTCGTCAGGGTACTCCTTGAGCATTTGCTCGACGAAGACTGCACGACCACGGACCCGATGGACCTCCTCCTGCAACTCCTCCACAAGACGACGTTGACGTGTTGCCAAAGCGTTCGATTCATCCACAAGACCTTGTTGGTGCAGTAGGGTGGTCGTCAACTGTGAATTCTTGCGAGTAGAGGCAATTAGTTTCTCCACAGCAACTCTCTGCTCCCTGGTGGCGATTTGAAGGTCTTCCTGCACCTTCCGGAAACGTTCCGAGAGGCTCTGAAAGGAAGGGTTAAACAGGGGAGGAAAACAGGGGGGAAAAACAAAGTACTCACTTGACCAAGAGCCCCCGGTAGGGCCTCATCCAAGGCAGGGAACTGATCCAAAACTCGGCGGTCTTCCATTTCACGCTCTAATACTTCACGACCGGAGGACCGGAGCTGCTCCACTTCTTGTTGTCGAGATTCGAGAGCAAGCGAGATATCCCGAAGGGCGGAGGTAAGGGAGGAATTCTCCCGCTGCGAGGTAGCAAGCTGAGACTCCAGCAAATGAATCCGAGCAACGAGGCGCTGATTTTCAGCACGGTAAGGGTGAGCATTGAAAGTGCGAGGTACCAAGGGGGGACGGGGAGAGGGAGGCATAGTGAAGGAAAGGAGGGCCTGCCCGGCACCCTTTATAGAAGGGGAAGAAACGGCTGGTGAACCAAACCAAAATGTGCTTCCACAACAGTTTCCAACCGAACCGGATCACTGGGACCCTGCATCGACAAACCCTTGTCAGGTACCTCCATTTGGGAAAGGGAGGCGTGAGGAGGTGCAATTCTACTTAGTTGCTCCACTTTTTCTCGTACCCGACAGTTCCACAAGACCTCAGACTTAAACGGAAGTAACGAAATCAACAACGTTAAAATTGGAAGTACGGACATACAACAATCGAGGGGGACTACACTACATCAGACTCAGTATTCTCTTGCTTAACTGTCACTGCCCCACCCATCCTAGCAAGGAACTCTTCCTGCGACTCGTACAAATCCTCGGCGTCATCCATAGTTAAATCGACAACCTCGCGAGGGACGTGAGGAACATGAGAGGAAGAAGGGATGGGAGAAGGAGGACGAGGGGAGGTGGGAGACAGGGATCCCGGTAGGAACAAGGGAGCGTCCCGCGACATGGGTTCACTCGTGTCTACAGATGCAATCAAGGAGGAAGTTGTCAGCAAGGGATCGTTGGAACCAGGAACGTTCAGCGGGGAAGAGACGCGATCTGGGGAGGCAGGGTAACCTAAACCCTCACGCATATAGGCACTAATCATACCCTCCCACATCAACATTACGGAGTCCATCATAGGAACAGTGGGAATATGATCGGAAATGGGACTTTGTGGAAGGGGAATTGGATGACCAAAAGAAAAGAGTCGACGATGTAAGGGCGGTTCTAGGGAATCAGGACGAGCTTCGATGTAACCTGCGTGTTGGGCAGCAGTCAGGAACGCTGTATCAGAGGAGAAACGAGAGTGGGTAAGCATGTCCTGGTACAACCCATCGACACGATCAGCAGCATTGGAGTAATAATACAACAAGCTACTGGTCGAACGGAGGTGTAGCTCGCCGTGAGTAAGTCAGCCTTGAGACAGATACTCCAGAGTGTTAAGATCATGTACACCGTGTAACCATGCCAAAGCTACAAGGTGTCTAAGTGCGGAAGACGAGTGGGACAGTAGTGAAGTTATTAACAACACCGCCGTTATGCCGTTAGTCCCCGGAGATTGAGAGTAGAGAAGGGAGGAACTGAGGAGCAGCCAAGTCGGAGCGGCGGTATCGCCGATGACGAGGAGCGGACCAGAGAACGTTCAAGTCCTAAGGTCGAGTGGAACGTACTTCAAGGCGGAGAGCCTGAAGACTTAGAGGAGCACAGAGTTAAGGAGGGAATCTAAGTCGATAATTAAACTGAGGAACTACAGTAGCGTACAGGCAGTATTTATATCTACGGAACGGCACATCGGTGCGGAGCGCCAGACTAACTACTAGGAGCTATACAAGTAGTACCTGCAGGATAGAGTAAAAGACAATAAGGAGAGACTAGAACGAAAGAGTAAAAGACAATAATGAGAGACTAGAACGAAAGGATATGTGTAGCGAGAAAGAACAATAGGAAGAGATTACAATAAGGAATGGATCTTCGGAATCCCGAGCGGCGGAATGGAGGCCCGCGGCATGGACTTGACAGTATCCCCCTCTTAGGCTTGAGCCCTCAAAAGCCATTAATACCGGGAGTTGGTTAGTCACCAAAGAAATTTTTTAAAGGCCGTCAGGATCGGGAATTTGGCCCATCAGTCAGCAGGAAAATTTTCAAAAGCCGTTAGTACCGGGAATTGGCGTTAGTCATCAGTGAAAATTTTTGGTTCACCGTACACCAAGTACAATTCGAAGGAAAATTTTTGCTGGTCCGTGCGCCGTTTTGCCGTATAAAAGGCCCAGAGTTTCGCCGATAAGACCCAAGTTCCCAAAAAACTTCTAAGTCCATTAACATGACTTCCAGTCGCACTACCACCACTACCGTCTCTGCTACCGCCGGCCCTTCGAGGTCAAGACCAGTACCGCCCGCCGATCCCGTCGTCCCTGAAGAGAAGGGTCTGGAGGACGAAGATGAGGAGGAGATCATTCGGAGGGCGCAGGCAAGAGTTGAGAGAGTGAGAGCGAGAAAGGCAGCAGCGGCGGCGAAGAAGGCCGCAGAGGAGAAAGCTGCAAGGGCAGCAGCAGCTAGGGAGCGTGCGGCGCAAGAGGCGCGAGAACGGGCCAATCGGGCTCGCCAACAGGAAGAGGAGGTTACTGAGAGGAGGAGGCTGTTGGCCGCGGCGGCGACAGCTCGGAGTCAGAGGGGGACCTCCCCAAGTGAGGTGTCAGTTTCGCCGCGGAGACCCGTGGTTGAAATTTCGAAGAAGGATAAAGGAAAAGGCAAGGCTAAGGCCCAGGTGCGTACTTCCTTTACTACAACCAGGTAAATGTTTGACCTTCTTCTGCTAGCCCGTGGACGACGGCGACGACGACGACGACGAGAAGGAACCCTGCGAACGGTGCAGGACAAAGAAGATCTCTTGCCAGATGCAGGCTGGCAAAAGAAGTTCCATCATTTGTAAACCCTGCCACGATGCAAAAGTACGGTGTTCGTACTGCGGACGGCCGTCGACGGTAAAGCGAGAAGGCGGTTCCAACCCGACCAGCGAGCGCCTGGCTGTCTTGGAGAGCCAGGTAGCTCAACTACTCGCAGACAACCGACAACTTCGGGATGGACAGGTGAAAGCCAACACTTACCATCGACACATGAACCGGAAGCTGGACTGGCTTGTAACGGATGCCGCGAGGAGGAGGAGGACACCCCCTGAGCTGCCGCAAGCCAGGCCGTCGGAATTGCCGAAGAAGCGAAGGAGGGTAATGGACAGCGACGAAGAAGAGGATTGCGAAAGGGAGAAGGAGGTAGAGGAGCAGGGAATGGAGGAAGATGGGGAAGGAGATGAAGAGGAGATGGTAGAGGAGGAACCGGCGCCGGCTAAGGCGCAGTCGGAGAAGGGGAAGGAGAGGGCAGAGTAGAGTACCTACGGACATCGGACCTCGGCCCTTCGGCCTTTCTTGAACACTTCTTGTAGTCCTCTGCCTCCTGTACATAATTTTGTTTTTTTTTTTTTGCTTTTTTGTATATATAAAAAAATGTTAACTCGATTTGAAATCGGAAAGCGAATGGGCTGCGAGGCAGCGGTAGAATTAATTAGTTCGAATTATATGTAGTAAATGAAATATAAGTAAAAACAGTAAACTGAAGAAGAATGAAAGCAATTAAGGGAAGAGATAAACACTCAATTTGCTATCATCGTGTTTATCCTCTAAACGCACAAAGTAGACTTTGGCGGAGCGCGGCGGAAATGGGGAAAGGAATAAAATGATTTTTTGTGATCAAGGTCCAGGTTTCAAAGGGTAACGAGCGTGGAATGCAGGTACCAGTTCGTCAGCATGTAATTCATCAGCAGCTACCCAAGAGAATTCATCGTCGGTACCTTCATAACCGGCCCACCGAATATAATAACGTAGAGGACAACGTTTATACCTTCTGTCCAGCTTGGAGTCGAGGATTTCAGCAACGTTGTACTCCTCTTCACCATCAATTTCAATTGGAGGTGGAGGAGATTGAGTACGATTCGGGAAAGGATTCGGCGTAACCAGCTCCAGCTGTGAGACTGTCAAGTCCATGCCGCGGGCCTCCATTCCGCCGCTCGGTACTCCGAAGATCTGCTCTTATTGTTATCTCACTCTTATTGTTCTTTCTCGCTACACATACCCTTTCGTTCTAGTCTCTCACTATTGTCTTTTACCCTTTCGTTCTAGTCTCTCCTTATTGTCTTTTACTTTACCCTGCAGGTACTACTCGTATAGCTCCTAGTAGTTAGTCTGGCGCTCCGCACCGCTGCGCCGATCCGTAGATATAAATACTGCCTGTACGCTACTGTAGTTCCTCAGTTTAATTATCAACTTAGATCAACTTAGATCTCCCTTCTCAACTTAGCTCTTCTCTAAGTCTTCTGGCTCAACGCCTTGAAGTACGTCCTCCTTGACCTTAGGACTTTAACGTCCTCTGGTCCGCTCCTCGTCATCGGCGATACCGCCGCTCCGACCTGGCTGCTACTTAGCTCCTCTCTCTCTACTCTCGCTCTCCGGGGACTAACGGCGTAACGGCGGTGTTGTTAATAACTTCACTACTGTCCCACTCGTCTTCCGCACTTAGGCACCTTGTAGCTTTGGCACGGTTACTCGGTGTACATGATCTTAACAGTATAATTAAACTCAATCCGTTAACGTCGTACTGACATATCATTTTTTATGCCTCCGAAAACTCGAGCTCAATCTAGAGCTAACTCCGAAGAAAATACTTTCTTCACTACAGCCCAATCATTTGCCCCATTCTCCGACTCTATCTCTGCCATCGGTCAACCACGTCGCCGTAATCGCGGTTTCGGTCCAGCTACAGTCCCAACTACGTCAACTCTTCCTGAAGCTATGGAAGAGGAACAACAATTCGAATACAGCACCTTGTACACTGGTGACGGACAACCTGTCCAAGTCCTGACCCCTCGCCGTGGACAACCCCCCGTGGTCGCTCCGGCTCGGGGCCGATCTACTACTCGAATTGATTCCCCAATCCTCCAAGCCATAGCCCGCCGTACGGGTAAACAACCCCAACGTCGAGCTGCTTCTGAATCTCCTCGTGACCCACCTCCTCACTTCAATTTGGACACCGGTGATCACGAAGATCAAGACCCTCCTGTCGACCCCGACGATCCGGGCGCCGATAATAACAATGACGATCTGGATGATGATTCCGGCGGTTTACCGCGTGGTGAGCCTGGTGACCCCAGTGGACCTGGTGGTCCTGGTGGTCCCGGCGGTCCCGGCGGTCCTGGTGGACCTAGTGGACCCCGTTCCCCAATCTCTCCTGACATCCCCAACGAGCAACGAGCTATGTTGGAACTCCTCTCGGGGTTCAAGGGTTCCATTGAGACCCTTGGTACCGTTCTCGCCGCTCTCGGCCGTCCCTCTGACAGCTCTGAATCCAAGAGCAAGGTCAAGGAGCCAGAGGTATTCGACGGTTCGGATCCCCGAAAACTCAAGACGTTCTTCGTCAATCTCGCCCTGGTCTTTAATGACCGTCCAAAGTACTTCACCGACCAAAGGAAGGTGAACTACACCCTTTCCTATCTCAGTGGGTCAGCCAAAGAATGGTTTGTCCCTGATATCCTCGACCCGGATCTCGACTCGCTGCCGGCCTGGACGTCCTCCTTCAAAGCCCTTGTAAAGGAGCTTCAGGATAATTTCGGCGTTTACGACGCCCAAGGCGAGGCCGAAGATTCTCTCGGTAATCTGAAGATGAAGGAAACCGAGAACATCCGGAAATACAACATCCGGTTCAACACCCTGGCTGCTAGTACCAACTGGGATTCTGCTGCCCTGAAATGGGCTTATGGACGAGGCTTAGCTGAGCGCATCAAGGACGAAATGGCGCGTTTGCCCGAGCCGGCGACGCTCGCCGATTACCGTCAAGAAGTTCTTCGTATTGACAATCGTTATTGGAAACGCGAGGAAACTAGAAAGCGTGAGGCTGGTAAGCCTTTTGTTGCTCGGAACCCGAAGAAGGGTTCCTCGGACTTCAAGACTGGTTCTACTAACCAGCAAAACAACTCTCAGCCTTCTGGCTCTTCGGCGCCGTTCACGCCGAAGCCTAAACCCTTCTCTGGTGGTAAGCCTAACAACAATGGTAAGCCCCAGAACTCTTCGAATTCCGGCCAATCCGGCGGTCAGCGCCCCGCGTTCAACCATCTAGGAGCAGATGGTAAAGTACTTCCCTCCGAACGGGAAAGAAGGATGAAGAACAACCTTTGTCTCTTCTGCGGTGGTAAGCATCAGATTGCTGACTGCAATAAGCGAAAGGCCCGAGAATCGAAGGGCCGCGCTGCCGAGGTTGAAGAAACCCCCGAAGCAACCATTGAGGTTGTTGAAGAGGAATCGGAAAACTAGTCCGCAGCTCTTGTTCCCCGGTACGAAACGGGAGCTGCGTTGATCAGGTTCGTACCTCACCTGGGGAGTTATATCTCAACGCGTCCGCTCTTTCTTCCATTGAACGATCTCTTGTAATATCATTGACTACTGAATTTCCTTTGTCCGATTCGGCCGCGCCGGCCGAACCTATCTCTGCTCTTCTTAAATTTCCTACTCTTGTTGATTCTGGTTCTACTGACTCTTTCATTGATACTCGTTATGTTTCACAAAATTCTATTCCTACGACCAAAATCTCTCCTGTTAATCTTCGTCTCTTTGATGGTTCATTATCTTCTAAACCCATTACCGATATGGCGAATATCGCCGTTCGGTTCCCTTCCGGCGAGCTGCTTCTATTACCCTTTTATGTTACACATTTAGATTCATCTTGTAAAGCAGTACTAGGTTACAGTTTCTTATCCCGCTACAATCCGTTGATTGACTGGGCATCTCGAAACATTACGTTCCGTAACACTTCACACCTTGATTCTCCACAGACGTCTGTGCCTTCTGCCGTCAACACTGTTGATGCAAAGGTCGCTGTTCCGCTACCGGAACTTCCGCCGTCGGTTTCACCGACAATTCTGGAGACCCCTCCTGGGGACTCACCTCGCTCTCGCTCTCGCTCCCGCTCTCGGACTTCACGGGCCAAGCCCCTTTCGTCCAAATTCCCCTTTGAACCCATCTATTCTTACCCTACGGTCTCTCAATTCGCTGCTCAACTGGAAACTCCCGAAGTCGACATTGCACTTGTCAGTGCTGCAGTCTTTAACAGGGCTTGCAAGGACGCTGGTATGGAACCCATCTTACTTCGTGCTATCCACTCAGAGGTCGCGGCCCGCGCCGCCGACCGCTCTTCCACCACTCCTACTGTCCCTCCACTCCATCCTTCTATCCCAGAAGAGTACGCGGAGTTTGCAGACGTCTTCGACGAGATTGCTGCAGATTCACTTCCTGAACACAGACCTTACGACCTGAAGATTGACTTGGAAGAGGGCGCTTCGCCGCCTCTCGGCCGTATTTATCCTTTGTCTGAAAAGGAGCTAGTCGCCCTTAAAGACTTTATTGACAAACAGCTGGCTACTGGTGCCATTACCCCATCATCCTCTCCTCACGGCGCTCCGGTCCTTTTTGTCCCGAAGAAAGACGGCAAACTTCGCCTTTGCGTCGATTTCCGTGGACTCAATCGTATCACCAAAAAGGATCGTTACCCACTTCCACTCATTTCAGATCTTCTCGACGCTCCGAAAAGAGCTAAAATATACACCAAATTGGATCTCGCTCACGCTTATCATCTAGTCAGAATCGCTGAAGGTGACGAATGGAAAACCACCTTTCGGACCCGCTACGGCTCTTACGAATGGAAGGTCATGCCGTTCGGCCTTACGAACGCCCCTGCGGCTTTCCAGCGGTTTGTTAATGACATCTTCTCTGACATGCTCGATGTCTGCGTCATCGTCTATCTTGACGATATTCTGATCTACTCTGATACACCAGAAGAACACCGAGAACACGTTAAGGAAGTTCTTCGGCGGTTACGGAAACATCGGCTTTACGCCAACCCCGACAAGTGCGAATTCAATATGGATACTGTTGAGTATTTGGGTTATATTCTTTCTCCCGACGGATTGACTATGTCCAAGGAGAAAGTTCAGACCGTTCTAGAGTGGCCGGTTCCGAGGAAGGTTAAGGACATCCAGTCCTTCCTGGGTTTTGCAAACTTCTATCGTCGTTTTATTTATAATTATAGTGATATC
Source organism: Lentinula edodes (assembly GCF_021015755.1). Taxonomy (NCBI): domain Eukaryota; kingdom Fungi; phylum Basidiomycota; class Agaricomycetes; order Agaricales; family Omphalotaceae; genus Lentinula; species Lentinula edodes. The sequence continues at coordinate 20,055 of NW_025764330.1, forward strand.
GTTGTGCCGATGACTCGGCTTACCCGAAAAGGCGCGTCCTGGATCTGGGACAGCAGCTGTCAAGAGGCCTTCGAAAATCTCAAGACTGCTTTTACTTCTGCGCCGATACTGGCCCATTGGGAGCCGAATCGCCCACTTATTGTGGAAACTGACGCTTCCGATTACGCCATTGCGGCTATTCTTTCCATCCAATATGCTGACGGTGAAATTCATCCTCTAGCCTTCCTTTCCAGAACGCTTCATGCGGCAGAACTCAACTACGATACCCACGACAAAGAGCTACTGGCCATCTTCGAGGCCTTTAAAGCTTGGCGTCATTATCTGGAAGGTTCGGGTGATCCGGTGGACGTCGTCACCGATCACAAAAATCTTGAGTATTTCTCTACTACCAAGGTTCTCACCCGCCGACAGGTCCGATGGTCAGAATTTTTACATCAATTTAATATGGTCATTCGCTTCCGGCCGGGGAAACTCGGCGAGAAACCCGACTCGATAACTAGACGCTGGGACGTCTACCCTAAAGAGGGGGATATCGGCTACGCCCAAGTGAACCCTCATAACTTTCGCCCTATCTTTACTAACGAACAACTCACTGCGTCCCTTCGAGCTACCTTCCTGGAAGGCCCGGTTTTACGAGCCTCGATTATCATGGATATCGAAGCCCTACACCAAGCTATCATTCTCGCCCTTCCCGCCGATCCGAGCTCCGTTGTTGGTTTGGAACTTGCAAAAGATCCTTCCAATGAACGTTGGAGCTTAGGTAGCGACAAGCTACTACGCCTTGACGACCGTATTTATGTCCCTAATCACGGCGATCTTCGCCTTCAAGTCCTTCGCTATTTCCATGATCATCCACTCTCCGGCCATTTCGGCCAGAACCGCACTCTCGAAGCTGTACGTCGTCAATACACCTGGCCCAAGGTCAGAGACTTTGTTCGTGACTACGTTACCTCTTGCACTATCTGTGGTCGCAATAAGCCCCGCCGTCACCGGCCTTACGGCTTGTTGAAACCTCTGCCGGTTCCGGTCCGACCATGGGATTCCATCTCCATGGACTTCATTGAGCAACTGCCAATGTCGAATGGTTATACAGCTATCCTCGTCGTCGTGGATCGATCTTCCAAACAAGCTATATTTATTCCAACTCACGACACCATTACTTCCGAACAATTAGCTGAGCTTTTTGTTATTCACGTTTTCTCTAAGCATGGTGTTCCTAATCATGTTACTTCCGATCGTGGTTCCGAATTTGTTTCGGCGTTCTTCCGGGCTCTCGGTAAAGCGCTCTCCATGGAACTTCACTATACCTCTGGATATCATCCGGAAGCCGACGGGCAAACTGAGCGTGTCAATCAGACTCTCGAACAGTACATTAGGATCTATTGTTCCTACCAACAAGATGACTGGTCGCCTCTACTTCCGATCGCCGAGTTCGCCTATAACAACGCTCCCAATGCTTCCACTGGTATTACTCCATTCTTCGCTAACAAAGGATACCACCCAAATATCACCGTTCGGCCCGAGGTCGATATGAAGTCTGACCTAGCCAGAGACTTCGTCGTCAACCTCGATGAACTCCACGTCTTCCTTCGAGAGGAAATCCTTTTAGCTCAGTCTCGTTACAAGGAACAAGCTGACAGGAAAAGAATCTCGCACCCGGAGTTCCCGATCGGCTCCGAAGTATTCGTTCTTGCTAAGCACATTCGTTCTACTCGTCCTACTGAAAAATTCTCAGAAAAATATCTTGGTCCTTTCAAGGTCATCAGTCGACCTGGTACTTTGTCTTACGAGCTCAAGCTCCCAGACTATCTTCGCCGAATTCACCCGGTTTTCCACGTCTCACAGCTGGAGCCGGTTACGCCGAACCCGTTCCCGAATCGTACTCAATCTCCTCCACCTCCAATTGAAGTTGATGGTGAAGAGGAGTACAACGTTGCCGAAATCCTCGACTCCAAGCTGGACAGAAGGTATAAACGTTGTCCTCTACGTTATTACATTCGGTGGGCCGGTTATGAAGGTACCGACGATGAATTCTCCTGGGTTGCTGCTGATGAATTACATGCTGACGAACTTGTACCGGCGTTCCACGCCCGATACCCTCACAAACCTGGACCTTGATCACACAAAATCATTTTATTCCATTTTCCTTTTTCGCCGCGCTCCGCCGAAGTTTACTTCGTGCGTTTAGAGGATAAACACGATGATAGTAAATTGAGTGTTTATCTCTCCCTCTTAATTGTTAATCTCATCCTTCGATCTACTATTGCACTTATATTTCTTTCACACTTGAGCTACTTATATTTCAAAACTAATTATTTCTTACGCCGCTCCGCGGCCCATTCGCTTTCCGATTTCAAATCGAAGTTAACATTTTTAATACAAAAAGTCCAAAAAACAAAAAGACAAAATTATTTACAGGAGGCAGAGGATTACAAGAAGAGTTCAAGAAAGGCCGAAGGGCCGATGTCCGATGTCCGATGATACCCTACTCTGCCCTCTCCTTTCCTTTCGCCGTCGGCGCCGGCGCCTCTACTTCTCCCTCTACCTCCATTCCTCCTCCTTCTTCCTCCTCTCCTTCTCCATCTTCCTCCATCTCCTGCTCCCTACCCCGCTCCTCTTCTTCGTCACTGTCCATTACCCTTCTCCGCTTCTTCGGCAACTCCGACGGTCCGGCTTGCGGCAGCTCCGGGGGCGTTCTCCTCCTCCTCGCGGCATCTGTGACAAGCCAATCCAGCTTCCGGTTCATATGTCGATGGTAGGTGTTTGCTTTCACCTGCCCATCCCGAAGTTGTCGGTTGTCCGCTAGTAGTTGAGCTACCTGGCTCTCCAAGACAGCCAGGCGCTCGCCGGTCGGGTTGGAACCACCCTCTCGCTTCACAGTCGACGGCCGCCCGGAGTACGAGCACCGGACTTTCGCGTCGTGGCAGGGTTTACATATGATTGAACTTCTCTTGCCAGCCTGCATCTGGCAAGAGATCTTCTTAGCCCTGCATCGTTCGCAGGGCTCCTTGTCGTCGTCGTCGTCGTCGTCGCCCTCATCACCATCATCGGGGTCCCCGCCGACCGGCTAAAGAATTCTCAAGTTAGTACTAGCGAAATTGAAGGTGGAAGCACATACCTCTGCCCTTGCCTTTCCCTTACCCTTACTCTTTGTTCTCCGAATCTCCACTACGGGCCGCCGCGGAGAAGCCGACACCTCGCTGGGAGAGGTCCCCCGTTGACTCCTAGCGGTCGCCGCAGCGGCCAACAGTCTCCTCCGTTCAACCACCTCCTCCTCTTGTTGACGAGCCCGCTTAGCCCGCTCCTGCGCCTCTTGCGCCTTCCTCTTTTTCTCCGCTGCCGCCCTTGCAGCCTCTTCCTCCGCCTTTTTTCTTGCGGCCTCCGCCGCCTTCCTCGCTCTCACCCGCTCCACTCTTGCCTGCGCCTTCCTGATGATGTCGTCCTCGTCTTCGTCTTCGAGGCCTTCCTCCTCTTGAGCGGCGGAGTCGGAGGCTGGTGGAGGTGGCGGTGGTACAGGGCGCGACCGCGAAGGGCCGGCAGTAGCAGAGGTGGTAGTAGTAATGGTGCGGCTAGCGGACATTTTTTGGACTTGGAAGTTTGGGGAACTTGGATTTTACCGGCGAAATTCTGGGCCTTTTATACGGCAAAACTGCGCACGGACCAGCGAAAATTTTCCTTCGAATTGTACTTGGTATACGGTGAACCGAAAATTTTCACTGATGACTAACGCCAATTCCCGGTACTAACGGCTTTTGAAAATTTTCCTGCTGACTGATGGGCCAAATTCCCGATCCTGACGGCCTTTGAAATTTTTCTTTGGTGACTAACCAACTATCGGTATTAATGGCTTTCGAGGGCTCAAGCCTAAGAGGGGGATACTGTCAAGTCCATGCCGCGGGCCTCCATTCCGCCGCTCGGTACTCCGAAGATCTGCTCTTATTGTTATCTCACTCTTATTGTTCTTTCTCGCTACACATACCCTTTCGTTCTAGTCTCTCACTATTGTCTTTTACCCTTTCGTTCTAGTCTCTCCTTATTGTCTTTTACTTTACCCTGCAGGTACTACTCGTATAGCTCCTAGTAGTTAGTCTGGCGCTCCGCACCGCTGCGCCGATCCGTAGATATAAATACTGCCTGTACGCTACTGTAGTTCCTCAGTTTAATTATCAACTTAGATCAACTTAGATCTCCCTTCTCAACTTAGCTCTTCTCTAAGTCTTCTGGCTCAACGCCTTGAAGTACGTCCTCCTTGACCTTAGGACTTTAACGTCCTCTGGTCCGCTCCTCGTCATCGGCGATACCGCCGCTCCGACCTGGCTGCTACTTAGCTCCTCTCTCTCTACTCTCGCTCTCCGGGGACTAACGGCGTAACGGCGGTGTTGTTAATAACTTCACTACTGTCCCACTCGTCTTCCGCACTTAGGCACCTTGTAGCTTTGGCACGGTTACTCGGTGTACATGATCTTAACAGAGACGTGGAAAACCGGGTGAATGCGGCGAAGATAGTCCGGGAGCTTGAGCTCGTAAGACAGAGTACCAGGTTGACTGATGACCTTGAAAGGACCAAGATATTTTTCTGAGAATTTTTCAATAGGACGAGTAGAGCAAATATGCTTAGCAAGAACAAAGACTTCGGAGCCGATCGGGAACTCCGGGTGCGAGATGCTTTTCCTGTCAGCTTGTTCCTTGTAACGGGATTGAGCTAAGAGGATTTCCTCTCGAAGGAAAGCGTGGAGTTCATCAAGATTGACGACAAAGTCTCTGGCTAGATCAGACTTCATGTCGACCTCGGGCCGAACGGTGATGTTTGGGTGGTATCCTTTGTTAGCGAAGAATGGAGTAATACCAGTGGAAGCATTGGGAGCGTTGTTATAGGCGAACTCGGCGATCGGAAGTAGAGGTGACCAGTCATCTTGTTGGTAGGAGCAATAGATCCTGATGTACTGTTCGAGAGTCTGATTGACACGCTCAGTCTGCCCATCGGCTTCCGGATGATATCCAGAGGTATAGTGAAGTTCCATGGAGAGCGCTTTACCGAGAGCCCAGAAGAACGCCGAAACAAATTCGGAACCACGATCAGAAGTAACATGATTAGGGACACCATGCTTAGAGAACACGTGAATAACAAAAAGCTCAGCTAGTTGTTCGGAAGTAATGGTGTCGTGAGTTGGAATAAATATAGCTTGCTTGGAAGATCGATCCACGACGACGAGGATAGCGGTGTAACCATTCGACATTGGCAGTTGCTCAATGAAGTCCATGGAGATGGAATCCCATGGTCGGACCGGAACCGGCAGAGGCTTCAACAAGCCGTAAGGCCGATGACGGCGGGGCTTATTGCGACCACAGATAGTGCAAGAGGTAACGTAGTCACGAACAAAGTCTCTGACCTTGGGCCAGGTGTATTGACGACGTACCGCTTCTAGAGTGCGGTTCTGGCCGAAATGGCCGGAAAGTGGATGATCATGGAAATAGCGGAGGACTTGAAGGCGAAGATCGCCGTGATTAGGAACATAAATATGGTCGTCAAGGCGTAGTAGCTTGTCACTACCTAAGCTCCAACGTTCATTGGAAGGATCTTTAGCAAGTTCCAAACCAGCAACGGAGCTCGGATCGGCGGGAAGGGCGAGGATGATTGCCTGGTGTAGGGCTTCGATATCCATGATAATCGAGGCTCGTAAAGCCGGACCTTCCAGGAAGGTAGCTCGAAGAGACGCAGTGAGTTGTTCATTAGTAAAGATAGGACGAAAGTTATGAGGGTTCACTTGGGCATAGCCGATATCCCCCTCTTTAGGGTAGACGTCCCAGCGTCTAGTTATCGAATCAGGTTTCTCGCCGAGTTTCCCCGGTCGGAAGCGAATGACCATATTAAATTGATGTAAAAATTCAGACCATCGGACCTGTCGGCGTGTAAGAACCTTGGTAGTAGAGAAATACTCAAGATTCTTGTGATCGGTGACGATGTCCACCGGATCACCCGAACCTTCCAGATAATGACACCAAGCTTTAAAGGCCTCGAAGATGGCCAGTAGCTCTTTGTCGTGGGTATCGTAGTTGAGTTCCGCCGCATGAAGCGTTCTGGAAAGGAAGGCTAGAGGATGAATTTCACCGTCAGCATATTGGATGGAAAGAATAGCCGCAATGGCGTAATCGGAAGTGTCGGTCCCCACGATAAGTGGGTGATTCGGCTCCCAATGGGCCAGTATCGGCGCAGAAGTGAAAGCAGTTTTGAGATTTTCGAAGGCCTCTTGACAGCTGCTGTCCCAGATCCAGGACGCGCCTTTTCGGGTAAGCCGAGTCATCGGCACAACGATATCACTATAATTATAAATAAAACGATGATAGAAGTTTGCAAAACCCAAGAAGGACTGAATGTCCTTAACCTTCCTCGGAACCGGCCACTCTAGAACTGTCTGAACTTTCTCCTTGGACTTAGTCAATCCGTCGGGAGAAAGAATATAACCCAAATACTCAACAGTATCCATATTGAATTCGCACTTCTCGGGGTTGGCGTAAAGCCGATGTTTCCGTAACCGCCGAAGAACCTCCTTAACGTGTTCTCGGTGTTCTTCTGGCGTATCAGAGTAGATTAGAATATCGTCAAGATAGACGATGACACAGACATCGAGCATGTCAGAGAAGATGTCATTAACAAACCGCTGGAAAGCCGCAGGGGCGTTCGTAAGGCCGAACGGCATGACCTTCCATTCGTAAGAGCCGTAGCGGGTCCAAAAGGTGGTTTTCCATTCATCACCTTCAGCGATTCTGACCAGATGATAAGCGTGAGCGAGATCCAATTTGGTGTATATTTTAGCTCTTTTCGGAGCGTCGAGAAGATCTGATATGAGTGGGAGTGGGTAACAATCCTTTTTGGTGATACGATTGAGTCCACGGAAATCGATGCAAAGGCGAAGTTTGCCGTCTTTCTTTGGGACAAAAAGGACCGGAGTGCCGTGAGGAGAGGATGATGGGGTGATGGCACCAGTTGCCAGCTGTTTGTCAATAAAGTCTTTAAGGGCGACTAGCTCCTTTTCAGACAAAGGATAAATACGGCCGAGAGGCGGCGAAGTGCCTTCTTCCAAGTCAATCTTCAAGTCGTAGGGTCTATGTTCAGGAAGTGAATCTGCAGCAATCTCGTCGAAGACGTCTGCAAACTCTGCGTACTCTTCTGGGATAGAGTGATGAAGTGGAGGGACAGTAGGAGCGGTGGAGGAGCGGTCGGCGGCGCGGGCCGCGACCTCTGAGTGGATAGCACGAAGGAGAATGGGTTCCATACCAGTGTCCTTGCAAGCCCTGTTAAAGACTGCAGCACTGACAAGTGCAATGTCTACCTCGGGAGTTTCCAGTTGGGCAGCGAATTGAGAGACCGTAGGGTAAGAATAGATGGGTTCAAAGGGAAATTTAGACGAGAGGGGCTTGGCCCGTAACGTCCGAGAGCGGGAGCGAGAGCGAGGTGAGTCCCCAGGAGGGGTCTCCAGAATTGTCGGCGAAGGTTCCGGTAGCGGAACAGCGACCTTTGCATCAACGGTGTTGATAGCAGAAGGCACAGACGTCTGTGGAGAATCAGCATGTGAAGTGTTACGGAACGTAATGTTTCGAGATGCCCAGTCAATCAACGGATTGTAGCGGGATAAGAAACTGTAACCTAATACTGCTTTACAAGATGAATCTAAATGTGTAACATAAAATGGTAATAGGAGCAGCTCGCCATATCGGTAATGGGTTTAGAAGATAGTGAACCATCAAAGAGACGAAGATTAACAGGAGAAATTTTGGTCGTAGGAATAGAATTTTGAGAAACATAATGAGTATCGATGAAAGAGTCAGTAGAACCAGAATCAACAAGAGTAGGAAATTTGAGAAGAGCAGAAATAGGTTCGGCCGGCGCGGCCGAATCGGATAAAGGAAATTCAGTAGTTAATGATATTACAAGAGATCGTTCAATGGAAGAAAGAGCGGACGCGTTGAGATATAACTCCCCAGGTGATGTACGAACCTGATCAACGCAGCTCCCGTTTCGTACCGGGGAACAAGAGCTGCGGACTAGTTTTCCGATTCCTCTTCAACAACCTCAACGGTTGCTTCGGGGGTTTCTTCAACCTCGGCAGCACGGCCCTTCGATTCCCGGGCCTTTCGCTTATTGCAGTCAGCAATCTGATGCTTACCACCGCAGAAGAGACAAAGGTTGTTCTTCATCCTCCTTTCCTTCTCGGAGGGAAGGACTTTTCCATCTGCACCAAGATGGTTGAACGCGGGGCGCTGACCGCCGGATTGGCCGGAATTCGAAGAGTTCTGGGGCTTACCATTATTGTTAGGCTTACCACCAGAGAAAGGTTTAGGCTTCGCCGTGAACGGCGCTGAAGAGCCAGAAGGCTGAGAATTGTTATGCTGGTTAGAAGAACCAGTCTTGAAGTCCGAGGAACCCTTCTTCGGGTTCCGAGCAATGAAAGGCTTACCAGCCTCACGCTTTCTAGTTTCCTCGCATTTCCAATAATGATTGTCAATACGAAGAACCTCTTGACGGTAATCGGCGAGCGTCGCCGGTTCGGGCAAACGCGCCATTTCGTCCTTGATGCGCTCAGCTAAGCCTCGTCCATAAGCCCATTTCAGGGCAGCAGAATCCCAGTTGGTACTAGCAGCCAGGGTGTTGAACCGGATGTTGTATTTCCGGATGTTCTCGGTTTCCTTCATCTTCAGATTACCGAGAGAATCTTCGGCCTCGCCTTGCGCATCGTAAACGCCGAAATTGTCCTGAAGCTCCTTTACAAGGGCTTTGAAGGAGGACGTCCAGGCCGGCAGCGAGTCGAGATCCGGGTCGAGAATATCAGGGACGAACCATTCTTTGGCTGACCCACTGAGATAAGAAAGGGTATAGTTCACCTTCCGTTGGTCGGTGAAATACTTGGGACGGTTATTGAAGACCAGGGCGAGATTGACAAAGAACATCTTGAGTTTTCGGGGATCCGAACCGTCGAATACCTCTGGCTCCTTGACCTTGCTCTTGGATTCAGAGCTGTCAGAAGGGCGACCGAGAGCGGCGAGGACGGTACCGAGGGTTTCAATGGAACCCTTGAATCCCAAGAGGAGTTCCAACATAGCACGTTGCTCGTTGGGGATGTCAGGAGAGATTGGGGAACGGGGTCCACCAGGTCCACCAGGACCGCCGGGACCGCTGGGACCACCGGGACCACCAGGTCCACCAGGACCGCCGGGACCGCTGGGACCACCAGGACCACCAGGACCGCCGGGACCGCTGGGACCACCAGGTCCACCAGGTCCACCGGGACCGCTGGGACCACCAGGTCCACCAGGTCCACTGGGGTCACCAGGCTCACCACGCGGTAAACCGCCGGAATCGTCATCCAGATCGTCATGATTGTTGTCGGCGCCCGGATCGTCGGGGTCGACAGGAGGGTCTTGATCGTTGTGATCACCAGTGTCCAAATCGAAGTGAGGAGGTGGGTCACGAGGAGATTCTGAAGCAGCACGACGTTGGGGTTGTTTCCCAGTACGGCGGGCTATGGCTTGGAGAATTGGAGAATCAATTCGAGTAGTTGAACGGCCCCGAGCCGGAGCGACCACGGGGGGTTGTCCACGGCGAGGGGTCAGGACTTGGACAGGTTGTCCGTCACCAGTGTACAAGGTGCTGTACTCAAATTGTTGTTCTTCTTCCATGGCTTCAGGAAGAGTCGACATAGTAGGGACAGTGGCTGGACCGAAACCGCGATTACGGCGACATGGTTGACCGATGGCAGAGATAGAGTCGGAGAAAGGGGCAAATGATTGAGCTGTGGTGAAGAAGGTGTTTTCTTCAGAGTTAGCTCTAGATTGAGCTCGAGTTTTCGGAGGCATAAAAAATGATAGGTCAGTACGACGTTAACGGATTGAGTTTAATTATACTGTTAAGATCATGTACACCGTGTAACCGTGCCAAAGCTACAAGGTGTCTAAGTGCGGAAGACAAGTGGAACAGTAGTGAAGTTATTAACAACACCGCCGTTACGCCGTTAGTCCCCGGAGATCGAGAGTAGAGAAGGGAGGAACTGAGGAGCAGCCAAGTCGGAGCGGCGGTATCGCCGATGACGAGGAGCGGACCAGAGAACGTTCAAGTCCTAAGGTCGAGTGGAATGTACTTCAAGGCGGAGAGCCTGAAGACTTAGAGGAGCACAGAGTTAAGGAGGGAATCTAAGTCGATAATTAAACTGAGGAACTACAGTAGCGTACAGGCAGTATTTATATCTACGGAACGGCGCATCGGTGCGGAGCGCCAGACTAACTACTAGGAGCTATACGAGTAGTACCTGCAGGGTAGAGTAAAAGACAATAAGGAGAGACTAGAACGAAAGAGTAAAAGACAATAATGAGAGACTAGAACGAAAGGATATGTGTAGCGAGAAAGAACAATAGGAAGAGATTACAATAAGGAATGGATCTTCGGAATCCCGAGCGGCGGAATGGAGGCCCGCGGCATGGACTTGACACAGAGCCAATTCGACAACAGTTCTCATCCGTTCCGGAGGATGGAGGAGACTACGCGACAAGAGTGTGATGATCGCCTCGATGAGACCTCCCACATACATGTTGTGATGGTGGAGGAGGTTAGCAGGGTCTGCAGAATACAACCGATGTGCAAAAGTGGCCAGATGACGCACCATCGCCTCAGAAGCCGTCAACTTATTCTGCAAGGAGGAGAGCGAGGGTAGATCCACCTCATACAGCCCCTCATCCTCAGGATATTTGTGAATAAGCTCCTCAGCGACATGAGCCCGTGCCCAATAACGATGGACGGTTTCTTCGAGGTCCTCCAGACCGTCCCGTAAACGTATAGCACGCGCGTTAGCAGCATCCAGCTCCTCATGGGCCTCAAAAGAACGCTTCTGTTCCTTGTCGACCTGTTCTTGAAGCTCCGAAATTTCCTGCTTCTGCCTTATGGCCACTTCCCTATAGGAGTCTACCTGCGCAACCGCAAGATGAAACCTTGTAAGCGCATCCTGGGGTCAAGAGTTACCAGTCAGTAGAAAGTAAAAAGGAAGGAGGGGAACGACTTCTACCTCCAAGGGAGCTTCCGGCAGTTCAGCTTCAATGGCCCTAAACTGAGCCAGAACACGGGAGTACTCCAGGCGATCTGCTGCGACATCTTGCAGGGCACGACGACTCGCCTCTAGGTCCTTGTTACGATCGTCCAAAGAAGTCGTAGTGTCCCGAAGGAGGGAGGTAAGTGTTGAAGTTTCAGCTCGGGAAGTCTCCAGAAGCTTGCGGAGGTCTGCTACTTCAGCCCGTAGAGTTTCATTTTCAGCCCTTAAAGCAGCAGTAGCTCGAGCTCGGGGAAAAGGATGGAGAACATCGGGGGAACACTGGGGTACAGGCATAAGACATAAGTTACGATCCGAAAATAGGAAGGAAGGGAACTCACCTGAGAAGGAGGAGGAGTTTTTATGGTCACCACTGACCGACGTTCCGACAGCACCGGGGTAATAAACTGGTTCGACAAACCAGGCGAATTGGATCTTTGGCGAACCGGGAGACCGGAGGAGCGACCCTGAGATAGTAAAGGAGGAGCTCCTGTGCTCCCTGTTTCCCCCAAAGGAGGAGAGGAGTGCACGACCTCCTCGACACGACCACCAGACAAAGGGGCCAAACCAGAGGTATCGACAAGGGGGGCCGAAGAACCAGCACCACCCTACGGTAGTCTGGGACCTCAGCATCCCGACTCTCCCTAGCAGAACATTTACGTTTGCGGTCGTGGACCTCGGGAGATACCTCAAACTCCGGAGCTGCTCCAACGGGACGCTTGCGGGAGGAAGGACCTCCCTCCTCCTGCCGGACAGACCTTTTTCTCTTTTTCGCCAATGCGCGTGGAGTCGACACGACGGAAGGAAGTGGGGAAGGCAAGGAGCTGGTGGTTAAAGGTCGAGGAAGTTGAGGCTGCTGGCGACGGAACTCTCCGAGCTCCAAACGATCCAGCTCCCGCTGATCTTGCTCGTCCAATGCATTTAGCTCCATCAAGGCGACAGTGGAATTCGTACTGGCCTTGACCTTTGCCGCAATGTCCCTCCACTGCTCGGAAGGGAGAGCAAAATGGGTTCGCTGACCCGGGTCCCCATGCACCTCCAAAAACCTTCGAGCAAACGCTAAATCGCGAGAACACTTACGCGAAAAATAACGGAAACGAGCAAGCCTACCCAGAATGCAGGGTTTCTTATCGTCGCAGTTACTACAACGAGCAAGGTGGGGAACGACAGAACAATTTGCCTCCTTCTTGCCCCTAACACAGAAGGAGCAAGGGAGACCGGCAGCTGCTAGCAATGGCCAAAGGGGATTGTCGACGATATACCTTGCCAACAACACACCTACGCCGAAAACAGACCTAAATAGTGCCAGCTGACCTAGAGGGGGCTCCTCAAGGGTGCTAGCCAGCTCATCGATAGCAGCATCCACAATTCTTTCCGCGGAATCGGGGTGGGGTGGAGAAGACACTGGTGGCAAGACAGGGTTGGGAGCTCCGGTAACAGCGTTGGAAGAAGGAGAGCTCATAGTAATCGAGTTTAACTCAGAGAACGATGAAGAAATGCTGAAAGGAACAAGGAACAACGGGGAACGAACTTATAAATGGAAAAAGTCGAGTCACGTGGAAAGCACATGACGGCAACAGGAACCTCCTCGGAGGCTCGGAGGAGTAGAGGGGGGGGTAATGTCATGCCTCACCCCGAATTCCTTAACCCATAAGCTCTTTAACATAGTTCCCGACCTCCTCAGACCCCTTCCATGAATCCCTGAGAACACTTCCAACGTCCCACAGACCTCCTTACTGCTAGAACCACCTCCACGACCCTTAGCTCCCCTCCATTCAACCAAATCACTCCACGACAGGGTCCTGGAACCCCATACATGCGCCCATCATTTCATCCTCATGTACTTAGGAACCCCATTAAGTGCTTGTTTCATACCATGTCTCCTTGTTAACTTCCCCATATGTATTTAAGCAGTCCAGTAGCGTCCAGAAGCCCAGCTTGGTATATTTTGAACACACACCCTTTACATAGGTCCAGTCCCTGTCTCTTTGTACCTGCTACCTATATGGAATTCTCTTTACTCTCTGTTTCACTACCTCTGTTTCTCTTTACTCTCTGTTTCACTACCTCTGTTTCTCTTTACTCTCATCTATCGTCTCTCTGATCATCTATACGATTGAATATACGCTTTTACTTCAAGTCTAAGCCTTCCGAGTGAGTCCCCAAGCTTCCTCGAACATTACTAAAGCTCCCCAACGCCTACACGCTTTGGTGAGCTACCCTTCCCCAAACCTCCCAGAGCTCCCTAGCTACTTCGTAAGCTTCGGGACCTCGATCTAGGTAATGTTGAAGCTACCCCTCACGTCGAACTACGTACCGCTTCTCCGTTACCACCTCCCACACTCGAGGACGTCCATCCTCAAGCCCAGCCCCCAGGGACCTACCCTCCCTGGCATATCCCTTCTCGGGAGCTTACACCCTCGAGACCCATTTACATATACGACCTACTCAATCCTATATTGACGTTCTAGCGAGTACAACTCCTACTACGCAATATCTTACGTTCCCGCACTCGTCCCGAACCTCCCTACGCATTAGGGACCTCCCTGGACCTCCTAGGAACCCCCTCAAGGATCATCATCTCGTCATTCCAGCCACTACTAGGTCATTCCCGTCCTTGGTCGCGGTTCTCGTAGCTCCCTTCGAGCTCCAGCCTGCTCCTAGCACGCTACAACATAAACCTCCATATACCAAAACCTACCCTAAGACCTATTTTGACCCAGGTCTTACATCAATGTGTTACAGACTGTATGTATTGGTAATATGTCCCTTGTTTCATTCCAGGTAAGTAATACAACTGTTACAACAGATTCATTAACTCTCAGATTGACCTTACACATCAAATTTCCCTGTGCTCTCCCACTGCTCTTTTTGCCTAGCTAAACCTCCTTCACAAATGTGCACAAGCTTGCAAGCCCATATATAGGCAATGGAGAGAGAAACTACATGAGTTCCTTGCCTCTCTTTCTCATATTTTATATATATGCAATCTGGGCAAAATCTGGGTGGCAGCTGCAACCCAACATTTGATTTTCTCTCTATTTTTCCTTCCAATATATATATATATTCCACACATTGGGTTCAGAAGACATCAGCTGTGGTATTCTATGGCTTATTCAGCTATGGTACTCTGTGTTGTTGCTGCTCTTGCCTTTCCTTGCTGAACTGGGGCAGGAGGAGAAGGCACAAGCATTGAACAACAAAATTGTTTTGCTCCCACCACTGTTGATTGCCCGCTCATTCTTTGGAGTGCATGGGGGTTGATGGAATGACAGGTCCCTGATGGGGACACTGCATTAGATCACATGTTCTGTTATGAGATGTGACCTGCATGGTTTTTCTCTTTGGTCTCAATTGCAGTTCATACAAAATTAATTTCCTTTTATGGTGGGAGTTTCTCCTTATTTGGACAAAAGTAACATTGAGTTGAAATGTATTGATTTCTTGTGAAGGATATCATGGGACTGTGACTCTGTCACAATTATTTTTTCTCATCTCACAGCATCTCACTCAGTTACTCCCTGTTACTCCATAGATACTGTAGTTTATGTAAATTTGCTTTTATTTGTTTTTATTTTCTTCTCAAAAAACATTTTTTTGATTCCATAATATATAACAACCCCCAAGAAAGGAGCTGAGTTCCCGCCATGCACAGTGGTGCAGTGGCCTGCAATTGCATGTATATGATCATCATGTACTTAGTAGTGACTCTTCCAGTCCTGAATAAGATAGCTTTCCTGGCAAGTGGTATCTAAGTTTGGACAAATTTAAGCATGGAGTGGTTGTCGTAGTGGTATGTTATGCTTGTAGCACATTGAAGTAATAGGTGTTTGAGTGCCAGGTTTCAATCCCCAAGTAAAACACTCTTTATGTGTCACTTATGATTTTAACAAGATTGGCCCCATTGCAGCATCCCGATGCAGCCCGACACAAGATTTGCGATGAAGCAATTTCAACTTATCTGCAAAACCTGTATTTTTGGCTAAGGGTCCGAAAGCAGTTGGGAGCACTTCCCAGCAGTGAAAGCACTCAGAGCATACTGCTTTCAGTGCTTTCAGCACTGGGATCTGCTGGGATCTGCTCTCAGACCTTAGCCGAATATCCAGGTTTTGCAGATGTCAAAGTTGCGCAATTGTAGACAATGATGATTAGATTTTGCAAATTGCCCATAGCTTACTCTGTTTATCTACGTTGTTCTTTGCTACCAGTCATCTGCACAAGGAAGAGACAGAAAGGCATTCCTTAAAATCCAACTAAAACATGAAATCAAGCCATTTTGAGTGATTCATAACTACTAGGCTCTGGGGAATGTTCGAAGTTTGGACATTTTGGAGCCTCCAGGCCCCAAACCGGTTCGGACATTTCACCCATGATTTGAGATTTTGGCGAACGACTTTTAGGTGAAACATCCGGGGTCCTCATACTGGACAGTGAACTCAGTGCGTGCAGGTCAGGCACGCTAAGCGCTCAAACCCGTGGGATTCTAGCCTGGATGAAAATTGCGTAACGCCCGCGTTTTGCTTTCGCAACCTTTACAGCCTTTCTTGGCCGCTGTTACCCTCGTTCATCTGCTTAGATTTCTTTCTTCTTTTAGTCGATATATCCATATTTCATGTGAGTATCTGTAGTCCGCTTTTTGTGGAAATTAATATTTGACCAAGCACCTCAGCATGACAAGCAACGGGACCCCACACCGCAGCGCCATTCCTTCAGAAGTTGGTTGGCAATTTGTACCTCAATACTATAATTTTGTAAACAAAGAACCCGAGCGCCTCCATTGTTTCTACAACAAACGGTCTACTTTCATTCATGGGTCAGAAGGTGAAGACAGTAAAACTTGCCACGGTCAACAGGTGACATATTGTCGTTTGTCGTTCTCAAAGTCCTCATCTAACCCTTGTCAGGAAATCCATGCGCAAATTTCTTCTCTCAACTTCCAGGACTGCAAAATCTTCATTAATTCGGTAGATGCTCAATCGTCGGCCGATGGCGGTATCATCATCCAGGTTATCGGCGAATTATCCAACAACAATGGCCCGTGGCAAAAATTTGTTCAAACTTTTTTCCTGGCTGAACAGCCCAACGGTTACTTTGTTTTGAATGACATCTTCCGATTTTTGAAAGAGGACGCTGTAGAGGGTGACTCGGACGAGGTCGCGTCCGACTCTGTATCAGCTCCTGAGCCTGTCGCTGTTCCTGCGGAATATCCTCGGGAGCCTTCTCCGCCTCCGTCTCCACCAGTGGAAGTCGTTGACGCGACTGCTGCTCCGGTCGAAGAGCCACCTGTAACCGTTGCTGAGATCGCTGAGCCTGAGCCTCTTCCGGCACCTGTTCCTGATGAGCTCACTGCTACTCATCTCAATGGGTATGAGGTCGAAAAGCCTGCAACTCCTGCTCCCGTGTCCAGAACCCCTACTCCAGAGCCTACTCCTGATGTTGCACCGACACCACCACCTGCAGCAGCAGTCATCGCTCCATCGCCATCTCCCACTCCTGCTCCTGCTGCCTCTGCAACTACCTCCGCACCTCCTGCGCCAGCTGCAGCTCCAGTTCCCAAAACATGGGCAAACCTCGCTGCTTCCAACACAAAGAAGTGGGGCAACGCTGTTGCTCATGACTCCCGAGGTTCCTCGGAGAATGTTTCTAGTTCCCCAGCTGTTGCCAGTACCAGTGGTTCACAAACGCCGGTCAAGCCTTCAGGTGCTCCCAGCAGAACACCGCATCCAGCTTATGCCGCTGCTCAAAGTGTGACAACTGCACAATGTTTCATCAAGGTATATGTCTTATCCTTCAATATTTGTAGCCATTCGTAGCTAGCATTGTGTCTGTTTCTTCATTTTTGCCGCTGTTACTCTGATTTATTCCACCTCTGACCTTCCTCATTCATAAACTCAGAGCGTAACGGAACCAATTTCTTCGCAAGCACTCACACAAGCGCTTACGCGCTTCGGGCCCCTCAAGGGCACTGTCGAAATCGTTCGGTACAAAGCTTGCGCCTTCGCGGAATTTACTACAGTTGATGCTGCCAGGCGTGCTATAATCTTGTCACTTCCTCCCGTTGCTGGCGGAGAGGGTGGTGTCAAGGTTGACATTGGCGGTGGTGAAACCTTGAAAATCATCGTGGAGACTAAAAAAGAGAGGGGCGATAGGCCAGCCAGCCGTGGTCGTGGCGGTCCACCATTTGCGGGTGAAGGACGTGGTGCGAGTTCTTCGGATGGTCGCGGCGGTGGATTCAGAGGTTCAGCGAGAGGTTCAGGACGAGGTAGAGGTGCGAAGTAGGTCTTTCTTTTGATTGTGTAGGATATGCTTATGGGATCGAACGGTCTCATTTGTTCCGTGGTCGGCATCAAAAAGATTTACTTGCACTAAGAAAAATCATTGTGACTTCCAAAATTCGAATTTGAATCTTTTGCATTCCTCATTTGTTTCTTGTTCTGGAACTTGCTGTCATCCTGGCTCCTTTTCCTGCTATTGCCTCCTGCTCGCCATCCTTTCTCTTGCTTTATGCTTCGTGTTTTCGCCATGGTCGTTTGTCTGCACAATCTCGCATACCTTTCGCTTTCATTAAAATACATCTTCATGCCATCCTCTTATGCATCATGACTAATCATGTCTTGTTATCCGCAAACCAATGTAGCCCGAGCCAATGTTTATATTCTTCTACATACACATGCTCAAGTTCAAGTTCCTGTCGTTTCTGAGTTGTGGTGACTGTAACTGATGTATACGTAATCAACATGTGGACCAATTTCGACTGATCATGAAGCGAGATGACATTCAATAATACTTGTACATGTATGTTTCCGTGATACCATTCATACAGCATGAAATTTGCAAAGTAAATTCTGTTCCGTAAATCCAGTACGCTGAAAGCATATTGATAGCTCCTCGCAGATACCTTCAGCAAACCCAGGTACCTATATCTTTTCAAATTCATCTCGGCCAAGTTGCAAGTTCATTCTTCACTAGACACCGGAGTGGAAAAGGGCATACATGTATTTCCATATTCCTGCCTTCCTTGATGTGGACTCACGCGCATGTTAGCGACTACCGAGGTCTCAAGAAGAAGATTCATAAAGAAACGAGTCGAACCAGCTCTGATTCCAGATTACAACTCCCTCAAGAACCTGAAAATATTTCTGACGAACTTGGAGATGATATTCTGTCCACATCGCGCTTTCGCCATGATGCTGGAATGGGCCTTGGTGAACTTCCGGTGCGGAGGAAATCATTTTCCACCAGAAACACGGCATCACAGACCTCTCTGCCTGAAGCCCATCAGTCCGCTCATCAAAGATCGTCGTCAAACCAGCTGAGTCGGACAATGAGCGGGACAAAGAAACCGAAGAGCCAAAAGAGTAAAGGACTACTGGCTCGAGGTACGCCGTAATTATTTGTTTGAATTTTGGTCTTGTCTTCTGACGAACTTTCAAAGCTAATACTACACTTCGAAGTCCACCACATCCATTCTCAGGGTCGATACCTCTACATGACCTTTTACCACTCCTGTCACCGCAGGAGACGAGCTTCATTGATGCATTGGATAAAGAGCTGGATAAGATTGAAGATTTCTATGACGCTCGGAAAAAGGAAATGGAGACGAGGTCAAAGCTTTTAGAAGCTCAGTTGATTGAGCTGAATGTTCATCAGCAACGATTCAATGTCGGAGCCATTTTGAATGCATTGTTTCCGCCATTCTTACGTGACTTCTACAGGAAGCCCAAGCTGGAAGTAGTCGATGGAACATCATGCTTCAGTATGTTACGAGATACAAGGCACCTAAACTCGACATACTCGACCATCTCAGTTCGAAGAAAACCCATGAGATTGAGGGAAACCTTCCTAATATTGACAGTGGACATTTGCCATCGAGCAAACGTAATTCTCTGCATCACCATTTGGATCCTGAAGAATATCAAACCGCCAAAAAGAAATTAAACAAGGCAGTCTTTGAGCACTACCGGTGAGTACCCATTTTGCATTACAATCACGTTCTTTGACACTTCTACTTTCAGCGGCCTGGAAATGCTTCAAAATTATAGAGTGGGAATCTTAGCTTTGTACTCTAACTCAACAGAATTTAAAGTTCGATTTCATGCAGATTTTGAACATTACGGGCTTCAGAAAGGCGTTAAAGAAGTTTGAGAAGGTCACTAGGGTAAAGGATCGAAGCCTCTCCGTGTATGATCTTCCTGAATTCTGATTTCCACCCAGATTCCAGTCCAACATGCGTATATGGCTGAACGTGTATGTCTTGTGGGAATCTATGAACAATCTTTTGATCAAGGTTTCCCAGGTTGAGACCAGCGCTTTCGCTTCAGACAAGACACTTCGCGCTATGATGGATGAAATGGAAGCGCTTTATGCCAGCCATTTTGGTATGCAACCTCGATCCTTCAGGTCGAATCCTTCCATTCACATTTTTTATCAAGCTCACGGAGACCAAAAAAGAGCCAAAACACGACTTCGTGCCGGCGGTGTGAACAAGACCCACCATTATAGTACGTTCCGTTCAGGAATGCTGCTGGGCGTCGGAGTCCCTGCTTTGGTCTCAGGGATTGTTTCCAGCAAGTCCTTTCATTTTCAGCCCCTACCAGGCATTCTAATGATGATCCAACTTTCAGGCTTTCAAACTGAGTCGCGCGATAGTATTCCGGGTTGGGACGGATTGTTGTTTGTATATGGTATACTATCAATTCCAGTAGTGTTCTCGCTGTTGGTCGGAATAAATCTTTTGGTCTGGTCTCATTCACGAATTAATTATATCTTCATCTTCGGTAAGTCCCATTCTACCTTTCATCGTGCGATGGCAAAAAATTTTATTCCAGAACTGGATCCACGAACACGATTGGATCATCGGGAATACTTCGAGGTATGCACAATGAGCCTTGTTGATTCAATCTGCTGTACCTTTGTTCTGATCCTTATTGTCAGCTTCCCAGCTTGATGTTTGCAACTCTATGTTATGCATTCTGGCTCTCGTTCACTCGCGTCGGAAGTCCCTCTATATCTCCCGACATCTGGCCATTAGTTTGGCTCGGCTTTACCGCCGCAGTCATGTTCGATCCGTTCAACATTTTTTTCAAAGGCTCTCGATATTGGCTCATTAAAAGTATTGTGAAATTACTAACATCTGGAACTCGTCGAGTCGAGGTAGGTGTTCTGTACAACATTGAATGCGCTGTCTTATCCTCTTCTAAACAGTTTGCTGATTTCTGGATGGGGTCAGTCATAATTCTTATGTGAAGTTTACTAAAATCTCAAAGCCTCGTTCAGAGATCAATTTTGCAGTCTTGTAGTCACAGTATCTGACCTCTACCTCTTTGCCTGCGCATACGCTGTTGGATTTGAAAAATGGCGCAAGTGCGGCTCGACAGCAAAAACTTGGCCCGCGGTTTTCATTCTAGCTATGCTTCCTTTTCTGATTCGTGTCGTTCAAAGTATCAAACGTTATGTTGACTCGAGGTTAAACACTCATTTAATTAACGTGAGACCCATTGTCTCAAGTACCTGAAGTACCTGCTGTCGTTCTCACCACAAGCATTCTTTCTAGGGTGGCAAATATCTATGTGGGATCATTTATTATCTATCTTACTATATCTGGAGACATCAAGGTACTGAGTCGAACTCAGGATATATCTGTTTGCTGGCTGACATGGAGTCTAGGAAGTCTCCGAAATACGAGTTTTGCTTTCTGGTGTTTATTTGGTACCCTCTATTCCGTTTATGCGTCGGCCTGGGTGCGTCTGTGATATTTTTCTACTTTCATCATTAAAGCATCTGAATTGTCGTTTATGTCTAGGATTTTTGGATGGATTGGTCTCTTTTCCGACCCCATGTGAAGTATCCCTTGCTTCGCGCCGAATTACTTTACACAGACCATATACCTGTAAGTACTCTGTCTCCCACGCCAGCTGTATGCACTAATTACAGCTTGCAGCTTTATTATTTTGCTATTGTAAGATTGTCGACGACAAGGTCTGTCCTCCTGAGTCTAATATTTCGTAATTCATCTTGTAGATATCCAATACTCTGATACGATTCATCTGGGTGATTTATATCCCTTCAAGTTCAGCGTCTAACATGTACCTACGCTTTTTTATCGCTGGCTTTCTGGAAATGCTTCGACGATGGCAATGGAATTTCAGTGAGTTCTTACATTTCTTTGCGCGCCTTCTAATATAGATTCTTGTGTTTATAGTTCGCTTAGAGAATGAACATCTGGGTAACATGGATCAATATCGAGTGACTCGAGAAGTCCCCCTTCCGTATTCATTTGACGATAACCACCACCATATCGGTGACAGTGATGATGATTAGAGCTACGGAACGTCCATGTCTACAGTAACGACCAGTGATGACTCGAATAGATTATAACACTCAGGATGGAGTTGGACTGTCACTTCATCGATATCGCGATTTGCTCTAGTTCCCGAGCTATTAAAGAGTTCGGACACTTCTTCCGAAGTTGCCTGGAAAGTGGTGGAAATTAAACAATAAGAAAATGGTCAATGGCCAGATGAAGAGGGTCACTAACTCAAGCTTAGCCTTGTCACCACGATCTTTACACTCCTTCCCGACCATCCGCCACTCATCACATTCAGCATAAAGGTCTGCCCGCTTCGGTGGATCACAGCGGGCGACGTAGGCGACAGCTTCTTTATTGTGCCCTTTTTCTACCAAGTGCCGCACGAAAGACTCATACCCAATCGGACTCCTCTTTGATTTTGAGAAAGCATCCAATCCTTCGAAGTCGCGGACTTCAGTCAAAGCATATAATTTCGTGTACCAGAAGCTATTGACAGACATAAGAAACAAAGAACCACGGAAATTCGAAGAGGATCCTTGCCGTTTGTCAGGCACCTTGAAATCCGACTTGACTTTATCAGCCCGCTTGAGCATTCCATTTACGATACAGGTTCGAATCGTTTCATTCACGCTCTGTCCAAAGAATGTAACTTTACCATCTGCCTCGGCCTCTAATTGTTGTTGGAGAGTAAGCAGGCGAGAATATTCGTCCATCATCTGGAAGAATATGAGCATATTGTGTTTTCCTTTGATACCGTGATACTAATCCGACATACCTTTGCCTCAAAGTTGCGATCTTTATCCTCAGAGAAAAACTTCTGGGCTGATTTAACAGCTGTTATCCGAGCGGAAGGATCCTGCAGTCCTCGATGAACCCCCAATACGAACTAATGATTGTCTAAAAGGTCCACCCACCACCATGTGCGAAGCCTCTTCTAAAGCCAAGACAGCACTTTCGACCCGGCGATCATCGGAATAATAGAAATCTCGGAGCATGTCTCTATCCTGCTCGCGAGCGTAGACTTGTAGTAAGCGGCTGGCAGGCGCTAGGTGTTCCCCGCCATCTTCTATGAGACGGAAGAAGGAACCGAGCGTAAGGTGCTTGTGAAGATGAAGCAGAACTTGGTAGACTACAGATGTCTGTTCCTTAATTTGCGGAACATGTAGAAGATCAGTAGGAGACGAACCTAAATCGGTGTCGCCGCTATCCACAGCTTTTTGTAAAGCTAGGCGGTCTTCTTTCATCGAGAGCAGCAAGGGAACCTGATCAGAAGCTCGTTTCTCATGATCAAGCAGCTGAAACGAGGAGTTAAAAAGAATTCGAGGGGATGAATACAAACTTTACTTTGGTTGCCAACCCAGTCCTGCCGACCTCCCAAGCGCGTTTAGCAATTTCGGCGTAGCTAACTTCGACATCCCCTAGCTGCTTGAATTTATCGACTATGAGTCGACACACTTCATCATCACTGTCCAGCTCGGCATCTTTGCCGGTCCCACTAGCCACCGGACGGGTACGCATAATTTTCGCGCTAGCCCAATGTTTCAGAACTACGTCCGGCTTGAGCGAGAGAAACGTTGATATTCGCAATGCGAGCAGATGCATGTTGCGCGAAGTAAGACGTGAAATGAGATGCGTTGGGGAGGTATAGGAGTACTGAGCATATGTTAATGGTATTCCAATCTCATAGAATCGGACTGCATTTAGGACTTTAAGTGTTTGACCCATGTTAATGAAGTCTGTTGGATCATATAAGTCGAGGAATCCTTGACCAAATTTCGCTGCCTTGAGAAGATTGTCAGCGAAACAAACATTGTACGAACAGTCATGACTTACGCTCAACAACCGACGTTGCCAATAGGGTTCCCACTCTTGCCCAGCGGCATCGATGCATCTGTCTACAGCAGTGGCAAGCTCAGGGCGAATGCTCCTGATACTTTCATCAGACTTCGGAGAACGTTGTGAGAAACTCTCCCAAGCATCATAGAGGATAGCTGCAGGCGAAGTGGAGCCGGGTCTGAAAATTGATAGCGTAGAGGAGGGAACTTTCTGAATGAGATCGCAAGCATCTGCACCAAGTATTCGTACACCATCCGTCTCTGTAATAGCGAAGGTGTTACCGACGTAATAGTATTGGAGGGTATCGGCAAAAGGGCCGACAAGCACAGCGAGCGAATCCCAAGTAACGACGATGGCATCGTTTCCACACCATTCGACCTGTTTAACGTTGCCTTGAGCGGAAGGAACGTTGAGCGTATCGAATTCTGCCATGCGACGTTGGAAGTCTGAAGATACAACAAGAAGTGTTCCAGATGCATTTAGAAGGGCAAGAGATTTGCCATTGGGAGACGGGGAAAGATGAGTGAAAGGCCCTTGAGAAAGACGTTGATCCACACTCTCAAGATTGTCGACGGTGTAAATAGTGTTCTCTACTGAGAGCAAGACTTCGACGTGTCTTGAAATGTTGGAATCTGGTGGAATGATAGCCCAAGACATAGGAGGATCAGTCAAGTCTATGAAGGAGTATGATGATTTTTTGTGCAACAAAAATATATAGGAACTCACTTGGATTTGCTAGGGTCATTGGTCGCGCTCCTTCCCATCCCTTGACCTCTAGTAGAGTCAGGGAACCAGTCAGAGCGACCATTCCGTTCTCGTACATACGCGCATCAACAACTCCCACTTCAGAAGCCTCAGTTCCCAGAGAGTACTGTTGATACTCTCCTTGTAGGTCGTATACCCGATATACTCCTTCTTCGTTGAGTACAACCAACTGTTCGTTCAGAGTCCATCCAAAGCGGATGATCCGACCATGGTCCCACTGTCTCATGAGCTGGTCAGCCAAGTATTACTCATGAACGTTTAAAAGATCATCCACACTAAAAAGTAATAAGCCTTCTCCTGCCGAAGAGTAGACTTGAATTTGAGATTTTGCATGCGCTGGCGTTACACGGCCAACAGCAATCAGTTTAGTGTTGTCTCTCATCATGGCTTTATAGCTGACAATGAGCTTTCAATGGGAAAAGGAAACCGACGTGAGTGTACCTAGAGGACCGCTATAACGACATCCAGCGATGATGTAGTCACCCAAATCAGGTAGTTTGCCTAATATTGAATAGAGCTGCTGTCGACGATAGAACACAGTGCCATTTTGCATCGCCTGCCATGATGTCGTAGGATGTTCTGACATCGCAGAAAAGTAGAAAGAGTTGTAAGCGCCTAAGCGCCCAACACACTCGATTTAACGTCTCGTGAAGAAATGCAAAAAAGTATGTGTATGTGTACGCCAAATCTACTCGTCGTAAGTACAGTGCTTTTGTTTTGAATATCAACACCGGTAATAAATGATACATTTTAATGATAAGTAGCTTCAATAAAGGTCCTGGCACTGCGGGAACGCGAACTAGTAAGCTAAGAATACTTCAGTTAGAACGAAGTTGAAGCGAAGTATGTATGCACAGGAACGGTATTCGTGAGAGGAAGGAGGCCCATCTCGAATCGGCCTCTCAGACTTATGTGACACGGATTGGTATACGCGCTCGAAGGGTATCTGACCCCACCAAAACCGAAATGTCGATATAATACTAAGGAACAGATGAATCAGAAGATATGCGACGATGGGGAAGAAATCCATGGCATACCTTGACGCTTACTCCCTGCCAGTCAATTGAGGGAAGCATATCCTTGTTTAGATTAAACTTGGCTTTGTGTAAGCCGTCCGGAAGTGAAGATTGGGCCTCGAGGGAGGGGTGATGGTCAGAGCCAGTGTGCTGGCGAGGTCGCTTGGGGAAACCAATGCAAATACTAGTATGCAGCAGACGGGAATCTTTGAATACTGCGTGCATTGGTAAGCGCGGGAGAGGCTTTTGATCCACCTCCAGTGATTCATCAGAAACACGGGGAGATAAGGGCTTCACAACTCGTTTCAAGAGTTGCACACCGCGGATTCCGTCAGACTCATCACTTCCACCAGGAGTCTGTGGAGGTGTCGGTGGAAGAAATGACTGTTCCGTCACAGTGATCTGGCGAATGAGACTAGCTGAGATGGTAGCATCCGATGCTATCTCCCGCGCAAGAGCCGGGCTTCTTGGGGTCGTAGTAAAGACAACATAGTAAGGAATAGACGATGAACGAGAGAAGGTAACTGCGGTTGGTAGGGTGATCTAAAGAAAGAAACATGTTAACAAAACCTCCAATTTGACCGGGGTAAGGGACTTACAGCACAGCGGAGAGGCATGGGACGGTCGACGCGTAGAGGCATTTCTAACCATGACTTCGATTCTTGAGAGGAACCATCCAGAGATTGAAAGCCTGTATCAGGATGATAATATATCGGAGCGGTCACACTAAATAACGGGATATTATCAGCTTTGGAAATACGGCCAGGCTATGAACCTACAATGAGGGATATTCAAATGACTCAGTCGGTTCCCAAGCGACGGAGAGCTTATACTCGACCCCAAAGGAACGGGCAACGTTCGAATCTTCTGCATGAGCCCCTGGTGTTCTTAGCTCACTATGTCCAGCGGATACGAATGTAGGGGGGATTTCCTCTCCAGTCCGATTACTACGAGGCAAATCAAAGGAAAAGGAATATGTACGATTGAACCCGGGAGATACTGGCGACTTTGCGGCGGGGACTGACACTGTAGTGTTCAGACTAGAACCACTGGGTCTTCGCTTGATGGATCTTATTGTAGACGTGAAGCCGTCCCGAAAAGTGGTCCGTGGTGTCGACAAACTCAGAAATGAATCCAGGGAAGGTGAAACCTGTATTGTGGAAGAAGACGACCAGAAGACATGTTTCCGAAGTTCAGGACGCCCTTTGGAGCCCCCTGCTTGAGAAAAATCGTCGTAGAAGAAAGCACCTTCGACCTAAGCAAAATGAGGCAAGTATTGTAGGATGACAGCACATATGCGTACAGTTACGACTAAACGTCCTGAGGATGGTGCTTTGGAGTCAAGGGTGATCGTGCCCGACACTTTGTCCCCTTCACCGAACACTGGTACCAAGTGTGTTTTGTCCATTCCTGCAATCTTGACAGAGGCACTGTGCACTCGCATTTCCATTTGAGATGAACTACGGAAAAGTTACTGGGTCAAAACGCGTCTCATATCCCGGAATTCGTCGTTACTAACCGGTAACATGAGACGTGAGCGTAATGTGAGGATGTTGGAACAAAGCTAGAGGGTGGGCGAGATCCGCTGGACAAAGACTCCGTACGCCGGCGAAGAACCATGAAAAAAACGAAAGGAAAGGTTGTCGAGAGAGTACAGAGGAGAACGAAATAAGCAGAAGGGGAACAGAAATGAAAAGGTTACCCATGATATATATCAATACACAATTATATATTATCTTCTTCCACGGAAAAAAATTCGCTTATGAATTCAAAAAAGGGAATCCTAAAGTAAGCGGCCTTCTTTTCGCGGGGTACATTCACTCATCCGAAATACTGGGTCGCTTAAGGGAAGCACCATCTGCCGAGGCCATCTGTCGGTGACATCTTTCCCAAATTTGAGGCCATTCAACTTTGGCCAAATTCCAGTATTTATCACGGACGCCCCTACTTGAAAGAATCCATACACAACCCACAGACGACCACTCACCAGATGCGGTTGGGAGCCATGCTCGAGTGGTGATCAGGTCTGCATAATTCCGGTATAGTCAGACTCAGGGACGCGGTTCGAGGCGATCCCCTGTGTGTCCAATCCTAAACAGGCACTCGCCCTGTATACTGTGTACGGTGTACGGTGTCCTTGACAACGAAAGAGACAACGGTCATTGGACGATCATTGGTCACTGATAAGCTGCGAGGTAAGAGCTCATTGCCCGAATGAAGCTGGAAAGGTATAAAGTGGACGTCAATACGACTCTCTCAAGTCCATATGTATGGTACCTACAGTCAGCGGTCAATCGTCGCAATCGTGAAAAGGTAACTGCAAAGAACTGCAATAGGCGGCGAAATAAAAGGTCCGCTAGATTCGTAGTAGGACCAATTCTCGACGCCCGACCATCCCAGCCCCTATCATAGGACCCGCTCTGGGATAAGGAGGATAAGAAGACATTCATGCCCTATCTATATGTAGCTTTATTACTCACGAAGTTCACCTTGGTGTCCATATGCATCTGCACTCAATCTATAGAATCCATTCATACACGAACGGATCAGGACAGGACTATAGTCCTCCGTGTCTTGTACTATTCATTCATTTGTATCTGATGAAGAAGCCTAACATTGCCAGGATGGGAATCGAAGAGGCGTGCGGGAAACCTGGGTCGACATTGTCAGCAGATCATGAATGTACTTATGTAGTAACAAAGAAAAAACATGAGCTGTTGACCTTGTAAGTTAACTTCCTTTCTCAAACAGACGACTCCAGCACATAATGTGACGGAGCTGGGTATAAGGAAGCGTCCGAGGCGCGACAGCACTGTACATGAGCATACATGAGCTCACTTACTTGGATTCAGTCCTGAGCTTGAGTGTCTTCCAGTACTGTATCTCATAAGCTTTTGAGACCTGCGGAGGCCGGGCTTCGTGAGCTTTCGGGAACGCAAATACGATTACTGTAATGATGATCAAACCAAATTCGTAGGTAAAGCTTTTTTTATCTTGTCACCTGAGGCTTCTTCAATGCCAGGATCCTCAATCATTTTCCACATTTGCCCTGCGTGAACTTTTCATGAGATGGACGTTGATCAATAATGGACAGAACCGATAGGCGCGCGCCTAATTTCCACAACAGCATCACCTGACTTTTTCTACTCTCCCGTTGGAAACCTTCTCATGATCAATTGCACTGGTCTTTCAGGGTCTTTCCTGTCGGTCTCAATTGCGCTTCTCCTGGTACATACTGAATTTGTCGTACTCCACAGCGAGATCTACGTCCGTCCGTCCCTGCTCGGATTTATGCTCTTAGGACCCGAAGTACGTACATAGAAACCGAATGGCACACATTGACCGGGCCGGTCTCGGAATCGCAAAACTGTGGACCGGCCATCAAATTTTAGTCTCGGCATACTAGCGGCTTGGAGATTTACGGCGCGCGCGTTAGTATTAGTAAGTAAATGACGAGTTGAATGACGTCAAATGGGACTTGGTTGAGAGGATAAAAAAACCTAAACTTAAACTTGTCTTACACCGGCACCATCCAACTTTACCACAGTCTCAAATTCCACGATGTCAATTACAAGTGCCTCTGGAACTCAGTCTCCGCCTCTGGAAGCCACCGGCGAAGACAAGCCTATGGGCGCATCATCTGTCGAAAGCGCTCAAAAGGGCGTGGAAGTTGAAGCCGTCCCTGACTATGAACAACGAAAGCGTAAGTTTTATATGAGTTAAACTGCTTTTGGACTGTTGTTTTTGCTTGCCGTTTTTATAATCAAGGTTTTTGCTAGTTTTTGTGAGATCTCACATTTACATACATACATAGTGAATCTTGTTTTTTTTCTACTTTGTCACCTGGTTTCCTGCGTTACCTTATTTCGCTTCTGGAAAAGGTGCGAACAGGAGCGATAGTGACGGATTCGCGGTTTGAAGCATTTTTCCCTATCATTTCAGTCTTTTTCAATCTTTTTGAATGTATGTACATATATCACTGAATATCATGCTAATCATTTTTTGATTTCAGAATATTTCGAACCCACTGAGCAAGATCAATCCGTACGTTCCGCAATTACCTTTGTACTACTTCTGTCTTTCTAAATATGCTAACCTCTACCTCACACTTTCGTCAGAATTCCAAACCTCGAAATGGGGAAGGCGTGATGGGGCAGAGTCTTGCAGACACTTTGGAGAAGAGAACCTGATGAGCTATGTAATATGATGTCGTCCGGACAGGGAGTAAGAATCTTGATGTCGACTGCAGGGCCAGAGGTACCACGACAGGGCACTGAGGGCAGGGAGGCGGACTAAATAAGATTGGACAGTGATTCCGCGCCTGTTGTGCGACTCTGTACGAAGTGTGATTTTCCACATCCAATTTTTTAAATTCATTGACCATTTGTACCCGCGTGTTTGGATCTGTACAAACAATATTCTTCTTCTAATACCGATAACCCATGTACATGCCATCGAAAACCGTAAGATTCCCCCGAATTCTCAAAGCTAAAAACACCGATACCAACACCGCGGTTTCTTTCCTCAGTGTCATTTCTTCAAGTATTCTGTCCACCACTCCTCGAAAAGCGTCAAACCTAAACCACCTTCAATACCCAAATCTTCCGTCTCCTTAGTGTACAACTGACAATCCCTAGGTCTCGTCGTAGCCGAATCGCCCTTGGGTGCCTCCGGATCAGGCACAATATGTCCATGCGGGAGATTGAGAATTTTCGCGAAGACGAGACACATTTCGTATTTGGTAAACGGCTCGGCGGCGGAGTAGTGAAGGATTGGGGGTACTGTGGCGGTCTTTTTGAATTCTTTTTGAGCGGAGGTATTGTGGACGAAGTTGATGAATGCATCGAAGGACAGGAAAATCAGTATTTTATTGCGGAGTCGAAATTCGAGGGGATAGAAGGGAGAGAAAGAAGAGTCAGTCAGAGATGTGTTCTCTCGACCCACGTACGAACAAGGTTCAAACTCACCTGAAAGTCGAACAAGGAAATTCGCGATATCGACGACATTCGTGGGGTAGCGTGTGGCGTAATGATCCATCTTGTACTGTTTTCCTGATTGGTCCTGAACGACATCTAGTAGAATATTTACTGCGCTGTCGGAGTTTTTGGGTGCTGGGCCATATCTACGTCCGTTGTTCGGTCAGACTCAGGAATGTGGAAAACTCCAAGGATGAGAAAAAGAGAAGGAGAAAATAGTGTGCGATACTAATGGCGGAGAAAACCGGTATTCGAAGACCTACAAGACAGGAACCCGCAAAACGATAACCTTAGCTCCGTTCACGGAAAGAACAGCTTCCTCCCCATCACGTTTTGTTCTACCGTAAAGTTGGAGAGGATTTGTTTTGGCGGAAGGAGTATATGGCGGCGAGTTCCCGTCAAAGACATAATCTATCAGTGTGCTAAATGAGTACATATTATCATAGCAGCAGGAAAGAAAAAGAAAATTGACGACACAACGATGACTTGCCTGTTGATACGTAGACGAGGGTGTATTTCAAGGATTTCGCTAAAGAAGCAAGGTGCCTAGAGACGTTCACGTTAAGCTACGGGATGAAGTAAGATCAAAGCGGTAGATGTTGGTAGATGTGTGTGTAATTCACCTTTTGAGCACCTTGAGGATCCTACGAAGGCCACCAGATGAGGAGCATCGCAGTATTCACACATTAGCGAGCAGGGTTGAAGGATTATCTTCTCTTCCGTACCTTTTCTGCAACATCAGGTCGTCGTTCAGCAGCACAGTGTATTACCCCTGCACAAGTATAAGAAAAACGCCAGGTTCTTTCTTCTTGAGTTATCTCGACCTACAATTCGGCTTGAACTCTGTGAATACCTTCTCGACTTCTTTGGTGTTTGTTAGGTCCAAGGGGACCAAGCCATCACCGGTACGGGTGTTCGATAGTGCTAAAACTTGGTGGGGTGTTGATTTGAAGGCTTCACGGACTGCAGAGCCAAGAACGCCAGAGGCTCCTGTATGTATAGAATACAGCAGAAGTCGAAGTTAGCTTTATGCAATCGGGAAGATCTGACTAGTAAGTAACTCGCCAGTTATGATGACTTTCATAGCTGGCGGGAAAAGGGCGGGAATAGAGGATCAAATAGAGCATTGAATCTGACGTAAGGTTCACGGATAACGTGGACAGCTTTTCCATCTCTTGCCCTTCATCGTCTTTTCGTCTTCTCGATGTCTAGTCTACAAGGCTATGTCGATAGTAACTCTTCTCATCTCTTACAAGAATTCTCTCTCATCTCTTTGATCAGGGCGCGTCCTGCTTATTTTGCAAGATGGACGAGCGATTGTGGTATGTTGAATTCCGAATCTCTCAACGATATCTTTTGCAGTTTATTCTGACTTGTCGACATATTATTTGAATCGTTCTCTCAACTTGATCTGCACTCATTGTATCGATCTCAATTTGGAATGGGAAACCCGCGGTTTATAGGGTGTAATGGCAGGCTTCGACCAGAAGTCGAATGTCGTTCTGTCAGATTCCAAAGAAAGGGTGTACAGTATGGAGGACGGAGTCGAGGAGATACCTCTGGGATTGTATCTCGTGAAAGGAGATATGATGTGCGTTCTCTGTTGTCTGAATCTCCATCTCGTCTCATCTCGTCCGATTGCTCCTTATCATGTCCTTCCTTTTTATCTTCATGCGCCCAGTATCCTCATTGGCGAGCTAGATGAAACTTTAGACCAAGCTGTCGATCTCGCCTCAATACGTGCCGAACCGATACCGCCGATTCGGTATTAGCTTTCGCTTGTACTTACGATCGCAAAAATCAAAACTAAAATACGAGCTCGCCTGAGCTCGCCCCTGGAATATTTGTGCCACTCCATAACACATGCTCGGTGCAGGCACGTTCATGACCGAGCCCGTCGCGGTCACGAAGTAGAAGAGGTACAGGACACTGAACAGATACGGGACATCCGACATGCCATACGCGCCGTTCTTGTTCTGGACAGGTGTATTTGAGAAAGGAACAAGACTGAACGATCAAGTAGGAGTTGGATTGTAAAACGGCCCAAAATGTAGAGAGTGTCATACATCACATCACAGAGACCCTGGGTTACTCCTGCTGTGTATTCCCCAATTTTATGGCCTGCTCAATTTCTTGCGATCATGATTCATTGCCATCGTCGCTATTTCTCTAGCTCAAAAGCTCGAATTAAATAATCAGGTTCCAGCCTTGGTCTAAATCCGTCATTGCGACGTCCAACTAACCGACGATCTACGTACTTGAAGCTTGAGTCCTAGCGCCTAACTTTTGAGCAGCCTAAGTCCTGCTGAACCCCTCAAAAGCTTCGAGTGTGGATTGAATGCTCTCGAATAAATATTTTTTGCTCGAGCTAGTGACTTGTACGTATGTAGAAAGACATATATGTACAACCGAATTCACAGCCACGATCAGAACTTTCTTACTGCAACTGCCATCGCCAAACCCGCTGTGGACTCGGACTAGTTTAAACCTGGTTTAAACCTTTTCCTTCTCTTGCGGTGAACGAACTTCTGGTTATTCTTGATTTCCCGTACATAATCTTTCAAACTCGCGTCATTGTAAGTCCTTTCTCCTCGTGTACATTCATTTATCAAACGTCCCTTTTTACTGACATACTATATGATATCCTGACAGCCTTAGATCTATTTTTTTTTCACCCGCTCATCCCACTCACTGATAATGTCCTCGTCCTTGTCGCCTCAACATGAAAAGGACGCTCAGCTGGCCCAAGTTGAAGACGCTGCGACCTCCGACTTAAGTAGCCAACAACATCATCAGAAACAAGTCAGAGAGGATATGGAGATGGAAGACGGCGAAGAGGTTTCGATGTTACCTTCACCTGCCGTCGCACAGGCTCCAAGGCAGAAACCAAAGATTACAGCGACATTCATCATTCCTATATGGATCGTTCTCAGTTCTTCGGTTATCATATACAACAACTACCTCTACAACACCCTCCACTTCCGCTATCCTGTTTTTGTTGTGACATGGCATCTTACTTTTGCGGTGCGTGTGCCGTTTGTCTGGGTCCTGTCCACATTCTGACTGTTCCTGTTATTCAAATGTAGGCGATTGGAACTCGTATATTGCATCGAACAACAAGTTTGCTAGATGGTGTCAAGGACGTTAGCATGTCGAAAGACATGTTCCTCAAATCCATTCTTCCTATCGGTATTCTATTCAGCGGCAGTCTCATCTTGAGCAACACGGCCTATCTATACCTTAGTGTATCTTACATTCAAATGCTCAAGGTACACCTCCATTTTTGAAACATGACATGTTTCGTTCCAGGAATAACTCTTCCGAGAAGGACGAATATTTTCGTTATGTTGTACTATTGATTTGCTGTCAACTGACTCGTTACCTTCCTCCTCTAGGCCTTCAATGCCGTCGCGGTCCTCCTCGTTTCATGGGCATTCAGGATTTCAGAACCGAATAGAAAACTTGCCCTTATCGTGCTCATGATTTCTTCTGGTGTCGCTGTCGCGTCGGGCGGGGAGCTCAAGTTTAATATGTTTGGATTTATAGTACAGGCAGCTGCGGTCGGCGTAAGTCCGCTATCTGTCCATACATCACCATTCAGTGGCTGACGCCAAACTTTAACCGCTTAGTTCGAAGCAGCGCGTCTCGTTATGATTGAGATCCTTCTTCACGGATTAAAGATGGATCCATTAGTCTCTCTCCACTACTATGCCCCAGTCTGCGCAATTATCAACCTGATCGCCCTCCCGTTCACTGAAGGCCTTGCGCCGTTTTTCGAGCTTGCAAAAATTGGCCCATTCATCCTTTTCACGAATGCCGCTGTGGCGTTCTTACTGAATGTGGCTGCGGTTTTCCTTGTTGGAGCTGGAAGCGGTCTGGTATTGACGTTGACGGGAGTGTTCAAGGATATCTTGCTCATCACCGGCTCAACGTTAATTTTTGGTTCGACTGTCACACCGATTCAGATATTCGGTGAGTATATTTCGAATATATTGAAAACTGTAAATACCCGCTGACTTTTGCTCCTCTGTTTTTGAACTTTCGTAGGCTACAGTGTTGCGTTGGGTGGTCTAATGATGTTCAAATTATCTGGCAACAAGAAGTGATTGACGTATCTTGGTCTTCTTTCAACATGGCTTTTTGGACAGACGCATGCTACATCATTTGCTAGTCTTATCCAATTCCTCACCCAATCAGGATCTACTTGGACGGTGTAACAGACAAGTTCTAGTTGCTGTGAACGCAAGTACTTAGAGGTTAACTGGATCTTGAACTCCTATAGATTTTTTCGCATATAAGATATACATAGCTGTTTTCATCGGGTTAATTGTACTGTTACAATGTGGCAATTAGTTATATACTCACAAGACCTTGTAAGAGTACAGTTGCGCCAGTAATTGAAAGCGCTGCAGTGACAATCGGCCCGGTCCGAGGCAATAACACCACCACGATGCAGGTTCGTGACAAATTTTTCTTCAGCGCATCAGTCATCTCTTGTTGGAGGAATGGCAAGTATATTTCCTCTCGAATCTTCTATTCCTTTTCATAAAGCCCAAAATCGACATATCTTTACGTTGCTGTACACAGATCATCCCAGTTCGTTGCTTTTCATGCGGTAAAGTCATCGGAGACAAATGGAATGCGTACTTGGAGTATCTCGCAAAGGATATGAGTGAAGGGTGAGTTGGGAAGACAGCGGTTTCAATATATCACGCTACTGGCCCTCATTTTATATTCGGACGTTCTGAACTTGATGTGTTCTTTCTTGCTCAGAGATGCGCTGGATGCACTACAGCTGAAGCGATACTGTTGTCGTAGAATGGTGCTTACACATGTAGATTTGATTGAAAAGCTCCTTCACTATAATCGTGTGTCATCCATTCTTTGGTCACTTGGAGAGAATACTAACAACACTATGTACAGCCATGGAGCGCACGAAGGATAAAGCTCAGTTCTGAAGGATTTTCAATGATTGTACTTCCTGTCAACTTTTCGAGAGATTGTTGTATATAACGGTTCTTGCGGCTTTTCTTTCACGTCATATGCGCCTGCTTTCCCGCTCTTCGAACATATTCTTAACGATATTCAATCGTGACATTTACAGGCCCGATGGATTTGAGCATCGGTAGAGCCTGAAGGTAAATACAACGTTCGTGCAATCTCGTGATTGGGGTGATGGTTTCCAGCGAACCCGCAGAAAGACACAGCCGAAGTTGATTATTACGGTATCGATATTTCAATGTTGAACGGTCCAAACCCTTCCAAACCTCCGCTTTCACAAGATCCTAGATAATTCGACGGATCCTGATGATGCATCAAATTCTTTCCACAAGCCTCTCGATCCTCGGAGTGTTAGCTTCCGTTTCACCATCTCTGCAGGCAGCCTTCCATCATCTCAAGTTAAAATCTAAGCGTCGATAGCTGTAATCCACATGCTTTGAGTTGGACCCGAGTTGGAGATTCAAGCTGTTTTGTCCCCAGGATTGACTAGGGACTTTTGATTACCAAATATATATGTACTCAATGATTGGACAGCCATGTAAGTGTAAGTGCCATGATCTGTTAACTGCTCGAATATCACTAACTTTCCATGTACCTAGAGGGGGCGTAATCACTAAAGACATCCGCTCAAGAATGTGCCGAAACTTGCTGAAACATCATATTGGTGTGATTGTGTTCTTAATGTGCGTCGAGAACTCAATCAAAATTTTCGTGATCAAGACGATTTCAAGCTGCCGTTGTAGGCTACTATCGGTTTCAGTCGCTTATGCCTTGGGCGCGGTTTTATCATTTAAGGGACTGTGAAGGTATCGCCATTCGATTGCTCTACGCCTCCATACACCAAGTTCGTGATATGACAACTTGTAGACTGTTTTATTGACGAGCGACCTCGACAACACTGGATAGTGCAAATACTCAAACTACTGATGTCACTACTACATTGACAATGAGAATGGTGATCTATTTTCTGGTATTTTTCCCATTCTCTCTCCCCCAACGGGATGGACACAAGGGTCTATCTGCACCGACTGCGCCTTTCATCTTGACCCACCCAAAGTATTTAACGGGACTTGGTCTGATACCACCCACTATGTATATGACCCCGCGAGGACTGTTCAGTTCAATTTTACTGGTGTGTAGTTCCACTCCTTTGTCATAGGTTGCTCTAATTATGTACGGATTTAGGCACTTCCTTGGATGTCTACTGCATACTCCCTAATCCCTCCGATCCTGTACTTACCTCAACATACAATCTGACGTTTAGCTTGGATGGACAACCTCTTCAGCAAATCTTCACGCATAAAAGTGATTTGTCAAACGTCTACATGTACAATACTAGCGTATTATCCTTGGAAGGGTTGACGTCAATTTCGCATGTTTACTATGCTGGCTGCGTCCACAGTGGTGAACTCCAGCTTGCTATTTGATTATGCAAGGTATTCAAAGTGAGTAAACTGACCCCCTCTTTTTTCTTATTATTATTTTTACTTATGACATCCCACTTCGACCAGCGCCGCTTCGAGTCCGTCTCCATCATCCAATCCTGGTAAGGCCCACACCAGCGGCCTTCCAATAATCCTAAGTGTCGTACTAGGATCAATCCTTGTTTTGTTTATCATTCTGCTAACTCTATACCGCCGCTATCGACGACTCCGGCCGCAGTCCAACTCCGAACCGTTTCATTTCGTTGAACCTTACATACACCCTCAAGTTACTAGATTTGGGTCGAAAAGTGTTCATGCGGGGAGTCTCGGAAGTTCCGAAATTTTAGAGCAATCTGATCCAGACGATTCCCCTTCGTACACTAAGATAGATCATGTGTAATAAATCATCAACTTCTTCGCCCGTCAACTACGCTGCCAGTGGTCCTGCAGTGATCCACCTAACACATCGACCAAATCTGGCCTCTCTGATCGTTGCCCGTTATGGATCTTGAGCCATCTTCCCGCTGTTCTGCCCTATAATGTCTACCGTTCCCTGAGGGTGATGTGTCCGGTACCACCAGCATGTTAGTGTAAATTCGCTACGTATCGTATAGCTCTCAGTTGCGTACGAAGAAGGACGGAAATGATTCCAAAACGACTTCGTCCCATCCTTCCCTCACTGCGGGGATGAAGGCCTTTTCTTGCCGCGAATAGGCCGCGAATAAGGCGAGATTAGGTACAAAATTCTACGCCTAAGTGTAAGCTGAATATTTTATTTAATCACACTGTAATCGGACGAACATTATGTAGAGAATATATTGAGATTATTCAGAAAATTCTTCCACAAAACTATCTAGGATTAGTCTAATTAAACCCATCGTGATTTTTCAATGTTTTCGCGTGCTGAATATGCAAGGATTTTTCAGTCTAATCTACCCTAAATTAGTGTGTGAATGTACTAGGATTATTTTGAATGATTGCAGCATAATCTTGCCGGGATAGTTTAAAATTTTCGCGGAATATTCGCCGCGTGGAGAGCATGACATTCTTCAAAATAATCTCACCGAGAATATGGGTACGCGATGTCGGGACGTCGTGACATCGAGACGTCGTCGATATCGCGACGTTATGACATCGAGACGTCTCGATATCGGGACGTTGGGACATCTAGACGTCGTCGATATTGGGACGTCGGGACATCTAGACGTCGTCGATATCTAGAAATCCAAACGAAGAAGTGTCGCAAATGTCGGGACGTCGGGAGGCGGGGAAGACCAGTACCATTATCTAGTAATTGTGTTAGTAGAATCTTAGGATAGAAGGTAGCTATACTTATCTATGTGCTCATTCATTCATAATCAGCAAGCTTGTCTTACAGCTCTGACCTAGATAACACCATCATATGTATATACACTGTACAAGAAATTCATAAGTAGATTATGCTGCTGCTGCTCTTGCAAGGACTGGTAGGACAATAGTTATCCAGATATACCACCAATGACCAGGGAAGATGAATATTTCAACATGTGCCTTGGAACCTTTGCAACACAGCATGAATTAGCGTATGGATAGAGATGTGAACCGTACGGACAGTTAGAGCAGTACTTGCGAGGTCGGCTGATGCACCTATGTTCCAATAAAATGTGTGCTAACGATTCTGAAAGAAAATAAACATGTATTCAATTGAAAATTAGTCAACAGCGCACCAGCTTTCCTTCGCCATACAACCCGTACAGGCGGAAGCCAGACTCTGCTGGGACACGGACACTGTCTGTCCCACTCTGCCTTCCGCCGGTCGTAGTCGCTCGTCATGCCTACTTTCCAGTAGACATCGGAATCGACGAAAGCGTACAAAAAACCGGGGCCATCCGCTGGCGACGGGACGCGGGAGCGTTTGGATGTGTATAGAGCGTGAAGTATACGGCTGGAGCGTCTTGCCATCGCGCGTAACTCCAGTATCGCGACTCAGATCGGGGGGAGCGCGCGGTACGAGGTATTGACAAAGCAGGGATGAAGCGCCTGGGGAGCGGGAGTAGTAGCGATCCGGATAAGTGTTCAAACAGACAATGTGTGTTTGGGTGATGTGTATAGGGTACGCTTGTAGCTTGAATTGTGCGCTATACGTTTGTGGGTGATTTGGATGTGGACAAGAGCCTGAGGAATGCGGTTCATGCTGTGATGGGTATTATGTCGTTGTCGATGGGATTAGATAATGACTGTCGGGCCTCCTGGGACCATAGGCTCTTGAGCTCAACCCAATCACTCATTTCCTGAGCAGGGATGGAAATAAACTGGACAAGCGTTAAGAGGGATAAAGCGCAGTGAGCGTCTTGTGTATCAATTAACTGCCTGTGAGTTTGCAGTTGCGCGTAAATTGAGAGGATGGAGAAGGCGGTCGTGGTGGATTGTCAGTATATGAGCCGTTGTTGTCCGGGATCGGGGGTGAAGAAGGGGTAGATGGAGACCAATGGGTATGTGTGTAGCTTGGGATAGTGTGTTAGACGTTTGTGATCAGTCCGGATGTGGACAAAAACCTGAGGAATGCTAACCATGCTGTCATGGGTATTATGTCGCTGTCGATGGGATTACCGGGCCTCTTGAAACCATAGTACCTTTGAGTTCACTCATTCTGAGATGATTTTGCAAGCAAAGCTCGCCTCGAATTGGTATACTCCAAAGCAAGGTAATATTTGCATAAGTTGAAACGAATAAAACAACCACTCTATAGGATGCCAGTCCCAGGCCTTCATTCGATAGAATGGAGAGCTGGGCAGAGTGTATCGATTGACAGTTTGTCCTAAATAGTATACATGTGTATGAGGAGTAATGGTGCACATCTAATTAGCTTAGGGACCTCGTCCCAACGCCAGTTTTGTCAAGGAGGTTCTTCATTCGTAAGAGCTCAAGTTCAGAAGGCTACAAAAAGAGACGTTTAGGTTGGCGGTGGTTGACAACAAAGGTATGACTGAGAAGGACTGACGGATGACTAGATTGACCGGCTAGGGTAGCGCGTATCGCATGTGTGAGCCAAGGAGGTCGAATGCGGGGGTTCTGGCTGCTTGAGAATGCTGCGCAAGAGTCGACAATAGTCGAACTCTCGAGCCGACTCGGAATAATGCTTCTTGAGATCGTGTTCCGGATCGTGTTCCTTGAAGATTAAGATAGCTTGTAACGAGTTTGACTCGAATACAAGACGACGGTAAGGGATGAATCAACAAAGTATTAGGTCAAGACAGAACTCGACAGAAATGGCCGATGATTTGATTATCTAATGACATCAATTCCCGAGCGCTAGCGCTCGCTCATGATCGTTTGTCCTTGTCTTTGTGTCGGCCATTCCTACAGAGTCCAACTCGGTAGGAGCCAATCCTCTCTTCACACCTCAGGATTCAGAGGAGTAGGGTACCTCTGTGAGTTATATCTGCTCTCTTTGCTAGGAACATCTGATTTAGATTTCCTCGAACTTCTGTTATACTTGACAGTGGAAATCATGGGAGT
This sequence comes from Lentinula edodes, assembly GCF_021015755.1. Taxonomy (NCBI): domain Eukaryota; kingdom Fungi; phylum Basidiomycota; class Agaricomycetes; order Agaricales; family Omphalotaceae; genus Lentinula; species Lentinula edodes. The sequence goes on from NW_025764330.1 coordinate 59,952, forward strand.
AAACGATGCAGAACAAGTCGGACCTCACGCAGTGAATGCTCCAGTAAACCTTTGATCTGGTGCTCGCAGTCGCCGCTCGATCTGATACCCTTGAATAGATTCGCTATTCAACCAATCACCGAAGAGATTCTTTGCAAGACACCATCGTGAAAGACAGTTTCATTCAACCTAAGGTCTGAACATGAATCATAAGGGTCGGCTTGTCTCACAGCCGTACAGAGCGAAAGCCTCACCATCAAGGATGCATGTCGCCGAATTACTGCAATACTTTTCAATTGTTTGCTTGTTCTCAGAGACTTTCCTGTGAGTGACCACGTATTCATTTTTCTTTGCGCGGGACCGTGTTCACCTCTTCAATGTTTAGTCCATTGATCTGCAACTCCCCCAAGTCCTGTTCAATGTGGGGATCATCAGCTACTTGCTATTTTCCGTCAAACTACTCTGGAAACTTTCGGTTATGTTCCATAGTCAACCACATGCTGTTGGTGTCGGATTTCTGGTTCCCAGTGCTGCATTATTTACCTTTGCTCAACTTCAACGATATGCCCGTGATCGATTCCCGACTCAAGAGAACATTACAAAGATAGTAGGACTGCTTGAAATTATTTTGATGTCTCGTGGGCTCACATTTTGACAGACAAATCCTATCCTCCAAACTGCTTTGGATATGACAGTTCTTGTAGGGGTCTTCATTTGTACCCTTCTGTTCTGGTTGGTGATATCTACATTTGGAGACTGGGTTGCAGTATTATGTATATTCATTAACTTTAGAGTACCTTACATGTTTTAATATGGTGTAGAACAATGTTTGCGAAACTTCTGCTACGTGGACCACATCGTTCAATAATATGACATTAAGCTATCAAAAAGAAGGAACTCTACAGAATTGGTGGTCCCAAGCACTCACGACGCAGCAGTGTGCAAGTTAGTGGTCTCAAACTCGTTAAGTGACTTCATGTCATGTAATATCCTCACACATCAACTCAATATCAATGGTCAGCTAAGATTTGCGGTACTAGATGTGTACATTCTCGTATCTAATGATAATATGTTTGTGGCCAGACTGGCATCTCATGATCCTGTTCGGAGCAGCAAGGCATAAAATGCGTAGTGTGAAATGCTATTCAGACTGGAATAGATGGACAACCCTTACTGCGACTCTCAAGCATCAACTGGTGCTGGCATTCCTGAATCATTGTCATGGAAAAACTAAAGGGAACAATATCACAAATCATTGAATTAATGGAGAAAGCAATGGCTTTACCTTTGGGACGGGATATACATGTGTAATCGGTTTGCCTCTGATTTTGAACGACAAGTCCGTACGGACGAAATGCGAGATAATGTGTGATAATGGTATAGTTAGAGCTTTTGTCGCCGCAGGATTTTGATAGCACAACCATCCACAGTTCAGTCTCCGATAGAGATCATCATCTGCGTCGATTGGCACCATAACGATAACTTTGAGGTATGTAATGGAAATCGTTTTTCGAGTGATAGGGTGGGGATGAGAGTGACTGATGACCTGCTCGATTGTGCCAGCACATATCCTTCCATTGTCGCGAAAAACAACAGAGTTCTGACGGATGGCGGGGGAGTAAATCACCCGCCCGGCCGCAACTCCCCCCACAGTATGTACTTGTCGAGAAACCTTGCCATCCCAGTGCGAACTAGAAACACCATATATGTTGCATAGATGGTAGATGATGCAATTCAGAGTGGATTCTGCAACGCAAGCGGGGCTTGTTTTGAATTCGGTACTTGCCCAAGCCACTAAGTCAGTGCCGGCAAATATACCACGATGGTCTTCACGATCGATATCTGTTAAAGCGGTTATTGCCTCGTTGATCTCTCCTTGTAAATCTGTGTTATGATCTAGGATGACTTGGAGGTTGGCTTGCCGGCAATAAGAAGTCAGCATTGTAGCTTCAACTTCTCCTAAAACACAAAATTACTGTAAGAATGGGAAGATAAGACTCCATTAGCTTACCCAGACGTCGATTAGTATTAAGTTGTTGTAAGGAATGGTTAATGCGCTCGAAGACTGGTGTACTGCGAGCATGACCCGGACCCATGGTTTCCAGATCGGTAACGACGTGAACAGCATGATGATGATTAGGCTTTAGGGTAAAATCAGGATATAGCTCGAGGACGCCACGCAGATATTTGAGGATATGAGATTTATAGTAGGCGCGCGACTTCTGTGAAGTTTCACGGAAAAAAAGGACACGCATAGAGTGAACAAGGTCTAAGAAGTTTTCTAACATCTTGTAATGACGAGACTCAACTCCCTCGTCATTTTCGTAACCCCAGACCCGAATTAGAGTGACGACGAGGGATATTGTACAGATGACCTTATATTCGTCAGCACTGAGTTTGCCTGAAGTAGATGTGCCCCATTCTGAGGGCGGTGGCTGAATCCAGTTTGGAAGGACAGTCCGTTTCATGTCGGCCCAGATTTCCTCCAACAAATCCTTACCAATGACATGGCGAGGAGTGGATCCTGATTTCGGCTTAAGGGTGCTATCGCGATACTCTTGACGCTAGTTACATTACAGTCAAGACTCGCTGATTGTATAATTGTCATCTTTACTCACCCAGTTTACTATCCTCTGGACCATAACATCCTTCGTCAAAGAGGTAGTACCGGGTTTACTAGAATCAAAAGGCGGAATTCTATACTCTGAGCATAACTTCTCCAAATGTTCATGTTCAAATTTCATCAAGTTTGATCTGGAGGGCTCATCCGCTTCAAAAATCCGTTTGAGTTTATCATATCGCATCTTTGAGACATAATCATCATCCGATCCGTATTCTTGACGCTGATTTTGGATTGTGAGGAAATGAAGCGTCTCACTGAAGGAACGTACGAACATAGAACATGATTCGGGCAACGAGGATCTTTTTGTTATCATTGATATTGTAGCCGATCCCAAAATCTTGGCATAAAGCTCGAAGAACTGATTTGGTCTTGTTATGGAGTGAAGGAGGCCTGGTGGTCAAATTAAGTATTCTAGACTTCAGGTTCTCGAAAGCCTGATCTGCATCAAAGACGAGCGGTGGGGCAGCACGCAGGACTGGTGGTATTTCTGAAGGATCAACAACCGACGAGACCTTCGAATCAAATGACTACAGGAAGTGATTTAGGAGGTTACTCTGAAACAAAACGAGGACGTACTGCTTTGGAAAAACCAGAATCTGAAACTTCATCTGCCTCAGAAAGGCTGTGATTTGAAGCTTCGTCTGTCTCGGAAAGGTTGGTATCTGTCACTTCATCGAAAGGGACAGGCTTTGAATAACATGAGTATAACAATATCGTCGCAGGATGCGGAGATGAACAAACAGTATCTATTGGATGCGGAGCATTATAAGTCTGCCAACCATCCGGGACCTTGTCATAGTTCAGTGGGGGAATTTTAGGTACTTCTTCCTGTTGCGAAGACATACGCTGTGCGACTTCAGACTAATGAAAAATCTTCAATTATCGAACTCACCCATTGTAGAATCTGGTCTACCATTGCTTTCTTGGTGCGAAGTCCAGTACGTAGTCCAAGCACAAAGGTGAGATACCAAAGAACTCCTTTGCTTTCTTGATTCAAGATAGATCCCAAGGATGTATCATTTTGTCGTATTTCATTCAAGAACTTTCGGAGACTTGCGTTGGATATCTTCTTTTGATCCTTGGTATCCGGGTGAAGTCCATTCCCGCCATTTTTCTTGTCATCAATCTTCCAAATTTCACGAAGATGTGTTTCGAAAAGGCCAAGATATCCAAGGTGCATATCATCAATGACTGTAAACCGAATAGGATCCCAATATGGCAGATCTAATAGCTCTGACCACCGGAGTCCATTTTCCTGGTAGATTGTGTTACGTCGCGCCGTGGAGGCTTCTTTCCACTCGAAAGCTAACTGTCGGTGCTTAGTCCAGTTCCTCATTACCCAATTGTCCGAATCGAGGTTATGAATATCCTGAATGGGCAGTAAACATCGTCTACAGAAGTATGTATGGCTGTGTGAAGCAAATCCCGAAAGTTGATGAGCACCCTCCGTATCACATACGGCAGGGATTAGCACCGCGAAGATTCTACGACCAAGAGCATATCGTGCAGTTCGCAGATAATACACTCCTTCCCAGAAGGGGAGTAGCTGCTGGACCAGCCTGCGCAAGGTATGATTGATGTTATGTCGGGAAGGTTTTCCGGGGATGATCGTGACTAGATACATGTACTTAGGCTGATATCGAAGGTGCTCTGGTAGGGACAAGACCACCATGTACAACGCTGTAGAGCTGAAGGAAGCATGTTGTTCTTTCAAAAAGAATGGGTTGAAAGCATCAAATCCGAGACTCATAACAAGTCGCAGGTCTGGTGATCCAGATGGACCCATCTGTGGTGTCGCATACGGCTGACCATCTGCACCTTTGAAGCATCGAAATGTAGTTGAATCAACAAAATCTCTTTCTGGAGACTCCTCTGTCGGATGCGGGCGTCGCTGATGTTGATCAATCGTATCTTCGAGGCCCGGGATAGCTAGAATTCTCCCAATCCACTCTTGCAGATCTTGGAAAGCCTGTTTCCTGATAGGAGTGACGAAAGTACGCGCTCCGATGCGGCGAGTGCGCCATAACGTCGCACCACACGGTGGCGAGTCTGGGTGATGTCACGAAGCGGCAGAGGCGGAGTGACTAGCGGAGCAGGAAGCGGGGTGACTAAACCAGGCAGTGAGGCGGAGCGACTAAGCAGGTGAGTGAGGCGGAGCGACTAAGCGGAGCGGAGGCGAACTGGTCCCAGATAATGACAGAGATATATTGAGTATCGTAGTCATAGGTAATAATAAGTAAGCACATACCTGGTCCCAGATAATGACAGAGAGGTCAAGATAAGGGACCAGGCTGTGGAGGGTTAGCTATATATACATAATCCGGTCTGTGAGAAACAACGATGTAATACTGTACAGTTCAGGGGCAAGGAAGGAGGCGGAAGCCGATAGAAAGAGAAGGTGGGTCAGGTGGATCAGTAATAGATAGATCAGTAATCGATGGAGATTGACAGCGATGGGATGATGTATTGTACAAGTAAAGGCGTCGAGACGGTGAGAAAGGGAAAATGATAGGGGCTGCGTACTTTATGACATTACCCCCCTCCTTATGACCATTGCCCTCGATGGTCAAGGTTTTGCCGCTGTCGGATGTTTTTTGTGAAAGGCCCGAACAATTTTTGGTGCCCGGCTGAGGTTGGGTGCGGGTTCCCAAGAGTTGTGTCCTGCATCGTAACCTTTCCATTTTACTAGATATTCCAACTTCTTCCATCGTACCCGACTGTCCAAGATCTCCTCCACTTCATATTCCGGTTCATCTTCATCTTCTAAGTACACCGGCTCTGGTGGTGTTGGTATTTCGCCATTGATGGGGTTACCTTTCCATGGATATAGTTTGTCGACATGGAAGACAGGATGAAGGCGGTCTAATGACAAGGGAAGGTCAAGGCGGTAATCCAGAGGTCCGACTTTCTCCAGAATACGGTAAGGTCCTAGCTGTCGGTCTCCTAGTTTTTCACTGGATAGCTGCAGGTTAATGTCCTCCGCACTTAGCCAAACTAGGTCCCCAACTTTGAATTGATGCGCTTTTCGCTTCCCACGTTCATATCCCTCCTTTTGTTGCTTCTTTCCTAGATGTAAGGCAGCTCCAGCATCCTGTCGCGCTTCTCGGAGAATCCGTATGCGGTCATCCACCGCTGGAATGCCGCTGCGTTGACCAACCGGGATATTGAACAGGGGAAGGTATCCGTAGGTTAACTCGAATGGGGACATGCCTAGGGCCGAGTGAGTCCGCGAGTTAATCACAAACTCCGCCATGGGGAGGTGTTCTGCCCAGTCATCTTGTCGTCGTCCCACATAGAGGCGGATGTATTTTTCCACTTCCTGATTTGCGCGTTCAGTTTGGCCATTGGACTGAGGACGATATCCGGAGGTTAGATCTGATTTAATTCCCAGTCTAGCGAGGAGGGATCGCATGAGTTTAGCTGCGAACTGAGGTCCGCGGTCGGATTTGAAGTGGAGGGGAAGACCATGGAGACGGAAGATTTCTCGGTAATAGATATCGGCGACACCTTCGGCTGTAATGGAGCTGGTGCAAGGAATAGCATGGATTTGTTTTCCATACAGGTCTGTACAGACCAAGACTGCGTCGTATCCCTGGGAGTTAGGCAATTGTGTTATCAGGTCGACCCCTACCTCTTCCCATAGGCCAGATGGTACATCCAGTGGTTGAGTCACAGCTCGTGGGTGCCGTTGGATCTTCTTGCGGGCGCAAATCTCGCATCCCTCAACGTATTTCTCCACAAAAGAACGCAGTGTCGGCCACCAGAAGTGGGTGCTGACCAGGTCAAGTGTCCCATGTAATCCGGGATGTCCAGCAGTTGGATGATCATGGCATTGACGGAGTACCTCGGTGCGTAGATTGTTGTCTGCTGGTACATATACCCGGCCCCGGTAATAGACCAACCCGTTGTCCTCCTCCCATTCAGCTATCCCATTGGCCAAGCGTTGTAACCCGTGCTTCTTGACTGTTTCCAGACCTTCCAGTACTTGTGCTTCCCGTTCTGAGGCTTTCCGAATACGATCCTCTAGGGGGTTCCGTAGGATTGAAGCGGCGATTTTGGTGAAGTGGCCAGGTTTAAGGACGGTCTGTTGCTGATTGTCATCGCTATCTGATACATGATGTACTGCCATACGAGAAAGGGCATCAGCTTGGGTGTTTACTCGGCCAGGACGGTGGATCATATGAAAATCAAACCGTGATAGATAGAGGGCCCATCGGGCTTGTCGACGGGTAAGGTCTTGTGCTGTGCGCCAGAATTCGAGGTTGGAGTGGTCGGTGATAATGTCGAATGGTTGTGGAAGTCCTTCCAGGAAATTCCTCCAGTCCTTCAATGCTTCAATAATGGCAAGCATCTCCCGATCATATATTTCATAGTTCCGTTCTGCTGGCTGCATGGATGCCGATCTGAAGGCTACTGGGTGCCACTGACCATCGTCTTGCTTCTGCATGAGGGCGCCTCCCGTAGCAAAGCCTGATGCGTCTACCTCAATTCGAGTGGGCCGATCTGGCGCCCATAGAGCAAGGATTGGTGCGGAGATGAAGCCTCTCGAAGGGTGTCAAATGCCTCCTGTTGTGTACCAGTCCAGTTAAAGGTGGTATCCTTCTTGGTTAGGTCGTTCAAAGGTCGAGCTATTCTTGCAAAATTTCGGATAAAGCGCCGGTAGAAGTTTGCAAACCCCAAAAATCCTCGCAGTCCCCGGAGGTTGGTAGGGACTGGCCAGTCACGAACAGCCGCTACTTTGACCGGATCCATTCTCACCTCCCCTTCTGAAATGATAAGTCCCAGGTATTCGATCTGTTGCTGTTCAAATTCACACTTCTCTGGGCGCAAATAGAGGTCGTGCTTTTCTAGTCGCGTTAATACTTCCCGTACCACTTGTCGGTGTTCCTTGAGGTCGTTACTGAATATGAGGATGTCGTCTAGGTAGACTGCCACCTTGCCAGCTGCAATGAGATCAGCAAATATCGCATTCATAAGTGCTTGGAATGTGGCAGGGGAATTTGTGAGACCGAAGAACATAACCTTAGGCTCGAACAAGCCCCGAGTTGTTGCAAATGCGCCTTTCCATTCATGCCCCTTCTTAATCCGCACATTATTGTAGCCCCAGCGAACGTCAAACTTGGTGAAATATCGCGCTCCCTGAAGCCGGCTAATGATATCAGCAACTAATGGGAGAGGGTATCGGTTCTTCACAGTATACTCATTCAGTTTCCGGTAGTCCTGTACGAAACGGAGTTTCCCATCCTTCTTCTTCACGAAGAAGACTGGAGATGAGATGGGTGACTTCGAGGGAACGATGTAGCCTTTCCGTAGGTTTTCTTCTAGAAAGCGGTCGAGTTCCTCCTGCTCGTTCAAGGACATTGGGTAGATCTTTGTCCGCATGGTTGCTGGTGCTCTGGGTACAAGATCGATAGCGTGATCCCAGGGCTGATGGGCAGGTAATCGCTCAGAGGCAGATTCGGAGAAAACCTTCTTGAAGTCTCGGTACTGCTCAGGGACCATCTCCTCAAAGGTTTTAATGGGTTTATCGCGGTTAGCCTCCTCTGCTAGTTGTTGAGAATATGTGAACCCTGCTGAGCACCATACTTCCTCTGTTTGTTCTTCCAATATCCCCGCTTTCACCCATGCCCGACGCGTTTTGTGATTGGCTCGTATTCGGTGTATTGGGGATTCCTCCGTTGCTGTTATGATTTCATTCTCCTCTAGGTCTGCCTCAGTGTGATTGGGTTCACATTGGGATCCTTCGTTCAGGAGTTCCTGGATTGGACTATCGGTAGTAGACGCCACTAGGTGAGGGTGTGAAGTCTGCTCATCTTCTACTTCCTCTATATGTACCCGGGGTGGCTTTACTGAAAGTCGTCCCTTCTCCCAGTCAATCTCTGGATTTACCTTCCGTAACCAGGGGAGTCCGAGAATAATATCCTCTCCTCCTAAGTTTGTGATCAGGAAATCCATCCATCGCTCCTGGTTATCCACTGTGAGTGCTAAGCGTGCAAAGTGGGTGATTCGCCCGGCTCGGTTAGGTGTACCATCGATATTGAATACATCGATTGGTTTATGGAGGGGTGCGCAGGTTACGTGATTTCTGGTGGCAAAGTCTTGGTTTAAAAACAGGGCGGTAGCTCCACAGTCTACCATGGCTGCGGTTGTTATACTATGGTTCCTTCCTCTCAGTTTTGCATGAATTCGGAAATGTGGGGAGCTGGAATTTAATTCCCAAATAGATGATATTGTACATGATGGGAGCGAGTCATACGAAGAGGTAGCGAACATAGTAAACTGATTATGGGGTACTCTCGGTGCAGCCGGAGCGGGTACCCTCTTTAAAAACCCTGCTGAAAACCAGAGGACGGAGGAGACATGGCATTAGCACGGTCCAACAATTCCCTTATTTGTCCAATTTGGGTGGAGAAGTCCTGATTAGCGGGGCTCGGTATAGCAGGTCCAGCGACAGGTGTTGGGATTGAGGCGGCAATCTGAACTGATTCGTTTGGGAATAAGGTAAATGGTGCCGCCGTGGCTGAGATCTGCTGACGGCGAGGCTGTTGGCGTCGGCCACGGTCGCGACTAAGTCCCATGAACTTGTCCTGACAGACGGATTCTAGGTGTCCCCGGCGTCCACAGTATCGGCAGGTAGTCTCCTTGTGTGGGCAATTCTGCTTAACATGGCCTTGAGCTCCACAACCAAAACATCGTCCGCGCATACGGGCAAGGAAGGCCTCCCTGCTATTCCCAGTGCTGGTATGAGTAGCATCAATGTCCATGGCGTGAGGGTCGGCAGGGGTAATGTGAGCAGTGTGTGCGGGAGCGTGTCCGGTGTTTCGGCCGGTCATGGTGGGATCATGCAGGTAGACATCCACCAATATGGCTCGTTTGATTGCCTCTTTCAAAGTCGGAGCGATTCCTTGGGCGATGTTTACGATGATAAGGTGTTGTCGGATCTCCGGAAGTAAGGCGGTGAAGAAGCGTTCCCGTAAATCAATATCAGACATTTCAGTCCGATCTCCGATATCCTTGAACTTCTGGGCAAATTCTGCAACTGTCTGCCCTTTACTTTGTCTGAGGTTCTTGATCTCGCTACGGGCTTCCATACCTGGGTCCATTGGTTCAAACCGCTGGCTAAATTCCTTCAAGAACGTATCCCAGTTTCCTCCGAAAGGGGGATTCTCTGCACTGAAGTGTAACAGATGGGGAGTTGCCCAATCTCCAGCACTTTCTGTGAAGAAGCCCAAGGCGGACTTGATAAGTTTAACTTGGCTCTTGGCGAGATCCGGTTGTTCTGACGCCCAATTTTGGAACTGAGCCATGAAACGACGAGCTTCAGCACCATCTTTACCCTTGAAGACCTCGGGTTTGTTCATGCTTGACTTGGAGGATGAGCGTTCCTCCATGGCTGTAGCAAGGCTGGCTACTTGTCTGATGAGCTGAGCCATGAGATCCTCAGCAGAGGTATTTGGGGCAGGCGGGACAGGAGTCGACATGATGGGAGTAGGCAATCGGGGTTGGGGAATTGGCAGGAAGGTTATATTGCTCACAGTGAGTGGCTCTCGGATCGAGTTCGAAAGGGCGTTGGGGCAAGGTTGAGACTGGCAATCACGCCAAGTATCGTTGTTGTTGTGGGCGTGAGCTTGGTCTCTGGGGTCAAGTGCGTGCGGGAGTGTGGAGCAGTCTATACTGGCAACAGGTGTTTCAGAATCGGGCGGGACTGGGGAAGACGTGGTGTCTACGGATCCTGCAAGGACAACCTTATCGGTAGGCTGTCAGTGCAGTAATGGATCTTGACCTAATGTCACGAAGCGGCAGAGACGGAGTGACTAGTGGAGCAGGAAGCGGGGTGACTAAACCAGGCGGTGAGGCGGAGCAACTAAGCGGAGCGGAGGCGAACTGGTCCCAGATAATGACAGAGATATATTGAGTATCGTAGTCATAGGTAATAATAAGTAAGCACATACCTGGTCCCAGATAATGACAGAGAGGTCAAGATAAGGGACCAGGCTGTGGAGGGTTGGCTATATATACATAATCTAGTCTGCAAGAAACAACGATGTAATACTGTACAGTTCAGGGGCAAGGAAGGAGGCGGAAGCCGATAGAAGGAGAAGGTGGGTCAGGTGGATCAGTAATAGATAGATCAGTAATCGATGGAGATTGACAGCGATGGGATGATGTATTGTACAAGTAAAGGCGTCGAGACGGTGAGAAAGGGAAAATGATAGGGGCTGCGTAATGATAGGGGCTGCGTACTTTATGACACAGCCATAAGTGCTTCAGCATACATCTGGTGACGCTCAGCATCACCAGTGGGTTTCGTCTTCGCAATAGTCACAAGCTAGAAAGAAATATGTGACATTATATGATTGAAATTATAAACTGATAACTTACGCTATTGAACTTATTGGCCAGTGGCCGTCTTTCTTGCTCCAGATAGCCATTCTTTCTTGCCCACTTGTTGTATATGCTAACAACTGCTTCCCAACCCTTCTGACCAATCGGCAACATGTCCCCAACTCGTTCAACAAGCTTTCGACATTCTTCATCTCCATAAGTAAGGGCACCTTTTGTTCGACCTCCTTTCTTCTTTGGGCATGCTTCATTCCCACTTCCTCCTGAATCCGACTCATCATTCTTTGGTAAAGCCCGTTGATGCTTCTTCTTTTCAGCCTTCACTTCTGGCTTCCTATCTATTTTCGGATCTCTACTGCCTTTTTCTGTGCCTTCACTACCAACTCAGCAGGGGTTGGCAAAGGAGGACTAAGTGGACAAGGGTCAGGTGGAGGTTGATATGGAGTAGTTGACTGATTCTGATGGAGTGTATTCCCGAAGTGATCAGGCAACTCGAAGTTCGGAGGTGACCGCACAAGAGGGCGGGGACGAGGACGAGGATGATTTTTGGCAGAGTGAGAATTACTGACTAGTGATGGTGGCAGATTTTGAGATCGTGGTGTGGACATATAATATTGAGAAGAAGGTCGTTGATGATTAGCTTCATTGTTCTGCTCCAATTGTTAGTCGCTCTATGAACCAATATGATTGATTGACTTACAGATGTGGCTTGTTGATTAAGAATCCTTCCATGTCCATTCGAGTGATGACCAAGTCCAGGAGGAGGTAGTTCTGGATGTGATAGATAGTACACCGAATTGTACTGGCTGTGTTGATTCTGCTCCTGATGCAGATGTCCAGTACTGAACCATTCTGTCAGCGACTGGTTCTAGTAACAGGTGTCACCAGGTGTCACACTCAAGAAAACCTCAGGTAGTGAAGCGATAAAGGAAGTAAGCAGAGTTCTGGGCTAAACCAGGTAGAATAGACGAGATCAAAGCTAAGGAAATACAGCAAGTAGCTACAGCCTATATACTAGTGAACAACCCTCTGCCCTAGTAATGCCCAACGCCCTGGGTTAGTGGTAAACATGAGTAGAACATAAGTAAAGCAATGTGTAAGTAATGAAAGCTTGATCGCCATGCTGTATACGTGTTGTGAGACTGCTGTGTTTAATATAAGTAAATGAAAAGCGCATGTGTCAAGTCCATGCCGCGGGCCTCCATCCCGCCGCTCGGTACTCCGAAGATCCACTCGTTATTGTAATCTCACTCTTATTGTTCTTTCTCGCTACACATACCCTTTCGTCCTAGTCCCTTCTTATTGTCTTTTACTCTACCCTGCAGGTACTACTCGTATAGCTCCTAGTAGTTAGTCTGGCGCTCCGCATCGATGCGCCGTTCCGTAGATATAAATACTGCCTGTACGCTACTGTAGTTCCTCAGTTTAATTATCGACTTAGATTCCCTCCTTAACTCTGTGCTCCTCTAAGTCTTCAGGCTCTCTGCCTTGAAGTACGTTCCACTCGACCTTAGGACTTGAACATTCTCTGGTCCGCTCCTCGTCATCGGCGATCCCGCCGCTCCGACCTGGCTGCTACTTAGCTCCTCTATCTCTACTCTCGCTCTCCGGGGACTAACGGCGTAACGGCGGTGTTGTTAATAACTTCACTACTGTCCCACTCGTCTTCCGCACTTCGACACCTTGTAGCTTTGGCACGGTTACACGGTGTACATGATCTTAACAGTATAATTAAACTCAATCCGTTAACGTCGTACTGACATATCATTTTTTATGCCTCCGAAAACTCGAGCTCAATCTAGAGCTAACTCCGAAGAAAACACTTTCTTCACTACAGCCCAATCATTTGCCCCATTCTCCGACTCTATCTCTGCAATTGGTCAACCACGTCGCCGTAATCGCGGTTTCGGTCCAGCCACAGTTCCTACTACGTCGACTCTTCCTGAAGCCATGGAAGAAGAACAACAATTTGAGTACAGCACCTTGTACACTGGTGACGGACAACCTGTCCAAGTCCTGACCCCTCGCCGTGGACAACCCCCCGTGGTCGCTCCGGCTCGGGGCCGGTCTACTACTCGAATTGATTCTCCAATTCTCCAAGCCATAGCCCGCCATACGGGTAAACAACCCCAACGTCGCGCTGCTTCCGAATCTCCTCGTGACCCACCTCCTCACTTCGATTTGGACACCGGTGATCACGATGATCAAGACCCTCCTGTCGACCCCGACGATCCGGGCGCCGATAATAACAACGACGATCTGGATGATGATTCCGGCGGTTTACCGCATGGTGAACCTGGTGACCCCAGTGGACCTGGTGGTCCTGGTGGTCCCGGCGGTCCCGGCGGTCCTGGTGGACCTGGTGGACCTCGTTCTCCCATATCTCCTGACATCCCCAACGAGCAACGTGCTATGTTGGAACTCCTCTCGGGATTCAAGGGCTCCATTGAGACCCTTGGTACCGTCCTCGCCGCTCTCGGCCGTCCCTCTGACAGCTCTGAATCTAAGAGCAAGGTCAAGGAGCCCGAGGTATTCGACGGTTCGGACCCCCGAAAACTCAAGACGTTCTTCGTCAATCTCGCCCTGGTCTTTAATGACCGTCCAAAGTACTTCACCGACCAACGGAAGGTGAACTACACCCTTTCCTATCTCAGTGGGTCAGCCAAAGAATGGTTTGTCCCTGATATTCTCGATCCGGATCTCGACTCGCTGCCGGCCTGGACGTCCTCCTTCAAGGCCCTTGTAAAGGAGCTTCAGGACAATTTCGGCGTTTACGACGCCCAAGGCGAGGCCGAAGATTCTCTCGGTAATCTGAAGATGAAGGAAACCGAGAACATCCGGAAATACAATATCCGGTTCAACACCCTGGCTGCTAGTACCAACTGGGATTCTGCTGCCCTGAAATGGGCTTATGGACGAGGCTTAGCTGAGCGCATCAAGGACAAAATGGCGCGTTTGCCCGAGCCGGCGACGCTCGCTGATTACCGTCAAGAGGTTCTTCGTATTGACAATCGTTATTGGAAACGCGAGGAAACTAGGAAGCGCGAGGCTGGTAAGCCTTTTGTTGCTCGGAACCCGAAGAAGGGTTCCTCGGACTTTAAGACTGGTTCTACTAACCAGCAAAACAACTCTCAGCCATCTGGCTCTTCGGCGCCGTTCACGCCGAAGCCTAAACCCTTCTCTGGTGGTAAGCCTAATAACAATGGTAAGCCCCAGAACTCTTCGAATTCCGGCCAATCCGGCGGTCAGCGCCCCGCGTTCAACCATCTTGGTGCAGATGGGAAAGTCCTTCCCTCCGAGAAGGAAAGAAGGATGAAGAACAACCTTTGTCTCTTCTGCGGTGGTAAGCATCAGATTGCTGACTGCAATAAGCGAAAGGCCCGAGAATCGAAGGGCCGTGCTGCTGAGGTTGAAGAAACCCCCGAAGCAACCGTAGAGGTTGTTGAAGAGGAATCGGAAAACTAGTCCGCAGCTCTTGTTCCCCGGTACGAAATGGGAGCTGCGTTGATCAGGTTCGTACCTCACCTGGGGAGTTATATCTCAACGCGTCCGCTCTTTCTTCCATTGAACGATCTCTTGTAATATCATTGACTACTGAATTTCCTTTGTCCGATTCGGCCGCGCCGGCCGAACCTATTTCTGCTCTTCTTAAATTTCCTACTCTTGTTGATTCTGGTTCTACTGACTCTTTCATCGATACTCGTTATGTTTCACAAAATTCTATTCCTACGACCAAAATCTCTCCTGTTAATCTTCGTCTCTTTGATGGTTCATTATCTTCTAAACCCATTACCGATATGGCAAATATCGCCGTTCGGTTCCCTTCCGGCGAGCTGCTTCTCTTACCCTTTTATGTTACACATTTAGATTCATCTTGTAAAGCAGTACTAGGTTACAGTTTCTTATCCCGCTACAATCCGTTGATTGACTGGGCATCTCGAAACATTACGTTCCGTAACACTTCACACCTTGATTCTCCACAGACGTCTGTGCCTTCTGCTATCAACACCGTTGATGCAAAGGTCGCTGTTCCGCTACCGGAACTTTCGCCGTCGGTTTCACCGACAATTCTGGAGACCCCTCCTGGGGACTCACCTCGCTCTCGCTCTCGCTCCCGCTCTCGGACTTTACGGGCCAAGCCCCTTTCGTCCAAATTCCCCTTTGAACCCATCTACTCTTACCCTACGGTCTCTCAATTCGCTGCTCAACTGGAAACTCCTGAGGTCGACATTGCACTTGTCAGTGCTGCAGTCTTTAACAGGGCTTGCAAGGACGCTGGTATGGAACCCATTCTACTTTGTGCTATCCACTCAGAGGTCGCGGCCCGCGCCGCCGACCGCTCTTCCACCACTCCTACTGTCCCTCCACTCCACCCTTCTATCCCAGAAGAGTACGCAGAGTTTGCAGACGTCTTCGACGAGATTGCTGCAGATTCACTTCCTGAACACAGACCTTACGACCTGAAGAATTATAGTGATATCGTTGTGCCGATGACTCGGCTTACCCGAAAAGGCGCGTCCTGGATCTGGGACAGCAGCGCTCAAGAGGCCTTCGAAAATCTCAAGACTGCTTTTACTTCTGCGCCGATACTGGCCCATTGGGAGCCGAATCGCCCACTTATTGTGGAAACCGACGCTTCCGATTACGCCATTGCGGCCATTCTTTCCATCCAATATGCTGACGGTGAAATTCATCCTCTAGCCTTCCTTTCCAGAACGCTTCATGCGGCGGAACTCAACTACGACACCCACGACAAAGAGCTACTGGCCATCTTCGAGGCCTTTAAAGCTTGGCGTCATTATCTGGAAGGTTCGGGTGATCCGGTGGACGTCGTCACCGATCACAAGAACCTTGAGTATTTCTCTACTACCAAGGTTCTCACACGCCGACAGGTCCGATGGTCAGAATTTTTACATCAATTTAATATGGTCATTCGCTTCCGACCGGGGAAACTCGGCGAGAAACCCGATTCGATAACTAGACGCTGGGACGTCTACCCTAAAGAGGGGGATATCGGCTACGCCCAAGTGAACCCTCATAACTTTCGTCCTATCTTTACTAACGAACAACTCACTGCGTCTCTTCGAGCTACCTTCCTGGAAGGCCCAGCCTTACGAGCCTCGATTATCATGGATATCGAAGCCCTACACCAAGCTATCATTCTCGCCCTTCCCGCCGATCCGAGCTCCGTTGCTGGTTTGGAACTTGCAAAAGATCCTTCCAATGAACGTTGGAGCTTAGGTAGTGACAAGCTACTACGCCTTGACGACCGTATTTATGTCCCTAATCACGGCGATCTTCGCCTTCAAGTCCTCCGCTACTTCCATGATCATCCACTTTCCGGCCATTTCGGCCAGAACCGCACTTTAGAAGCTGTACGTCGTCAATACACCTGGCCTAAGGTCAGAGACTTTGTTCGTGACTACGTTACCTCCTGCACTATCTGTGGTCGCAATAAGCCCCGCCGTCATCGGCCTTACGGCTTGTTGAAACCTCTGCCGGTTCCGGTCCGACCATGGGATTCCATCTCCATGGACTTCATTGAGCAACTGCCAATGTCGAATGGTTACACTGCTATCCTAGTCGTTGTGGATCGATCTTCCAAGCAAGCTATATTTATTCCAACTCACGACACCATTACTTCCGAACAACTAGCTGAGCTTTTTGTTATTCACGTCTTCTCTAAGCATGGTGTCCCTAATCATGTTACTTCCGATCGTGGTTCCGAATTTGTTTCGGCGTTTTTCCGGGCTCTCGGTAAAGCACTCTCTATGGAACTTCACTATACCTCTGGATACCATCCGGAAGCCGATGGGCAAACTGAGCGTGTCAATCAGACTCTCGAGCAGTACATCAGGATCTACTGTTCCTACCAACAAGATGACTGGTCGCCTTTACTCCCGATCGCCGAGTTCGCCTATAACAACGCTCCCAATGCTTCCACTGGTATTACTCCATTCTTCGCTAACAAAGGATACCACCCAAATATCACCGTTCGGCCCGAGGTTGATATGAAGTCTGATCTAGCTAGAGACTTCGTCGTCAATCTCGATGAACTCCACGTCTTCCTTCGAGAGGAAATCCTTTTAGCTCAATCTCGTTACAAGGAACAAGCTGACAGGAAAAGAATCTCGCACCCGGAGTTCCCGATCGGCTCCGAAGTATTTGTTCTTGCTAAGCATATTCGTTCTACTCGTCCTACTGAAAAATTCTCAGAAAAATATCTTGGTCCTTTCAAGGTCATCAGTCGACCTGGTACTCTGTCTTACGAGCTCAAGCTCCCAGATTATCTTCGCCGCATTCACCCGGTTTTCCACGTCTCACAGCTGGAGCCGGTTACGCCGAATCCCTTCCCGAATCGTACTCAATCTCCTCCACCTCCAATTGAAGTTGATGGTGAAGAGGAGTACAACGTTGCCGAAATCCTCAACTCCAAGCTGGACAGAAGGTATAAACGTTGTCCCCTACGTTATTACATTCGGTGGGCCGGTTATGAAGGTACTGATGATGAGTTCTCTTGGGTTGCTGCTGATGAATTACATGCTGACGAACTTGTACCGGCGTTCCACGCCCGATACCCTCACAAACCTGGACCTTGATCACAAAAAATCATTTTATTCCATTTCCCTTTTTCGCCGCGCTCCGCCGAAGTCTACTTTGTGCGTTTAGAGGATAAACACGATGATAGCAAATTGAGTGTTTATCCCTCTCTCTTAATTGCTTATATTCTCCTTAAATTTACTTCTTCACTTATATTTCATTTACACTTAAAACTACTTATACTTCGAACTAATTAATTCTTCCGCCGCCTCGCGGCCCATTCGCTTTCCGATTTCAAAATCGAGTCAACAGTTTTATATATACACAAGTCCAAAAAACAAAACTATACAAAGGGGGCAGGGTTACAAAAAGATTACAAGAAGAAGGCCGGAAGGCCGATGTCCGATGTCCGAAACTACCCTACTCTACCCTTTCCTTCTCCTTCCCCTTGTCCGACCAGGCCTTTTTCGGCGCCGGTTCGTCGTTCTCCTCTTCTTCTTCTTCCTCCAACTCCACTTCTTCCCCCTCCTTCTCTATCTCCCCTTCAATCTCCTTTTCTTCCTCCTCATCACTATCTGCTACCCTCCTTCTCTTCTTCGAAGGCGCCGATGGTCCGGCCTCCGGCAATTCAGGGGGCGTCTTCCTTCTCCTGTTGGCATCCGTCACTAGCCACTCCAACTTCCGGATAATGTGGCGATGGTACGTGTTCGCCTTGATCTGACCGTCTCGGAGTTGACGGTTGTCGGCGAGCAGTTGAGCCATCTGGCTCTCAAGGACAGCCATCCGCTCGCCAAGCGGATTTCCTCCCCCCTCTCGCTTCACCGTCGAGGGCCGCCCGGAGTACGAGCACCGTACCTTTGCGTCGTGGCAGGGTTTGCAAATGATAGAACTTCTCTTACCAGCCTGCATCTGGCAAGAGATCTTCTTTGCCCTGCATTGTTCGCAGGGCTCTTTTTCGTCGTCGTCGTCGTCGCCGTCGTCCGGGTCTTCGTCCACGGGCTAGCAGGAATAAGTCAGACAATTACCTAGTCGTAGTAAAATAAATACGCACCTGGGCCTTAGCCTTGCCTTTTTCCTTCCTCTTCCTCGAAATTTCGACCACGGGTCTCCGCGGCGAAACCGACACCTCACTTGGGGAGGTCCCCCTCTGACTCCGAGCTGTCGCCGCTGCGGCCAACAGCCTCCTCCTCTCAGTCACCTCCTCCTCCTGTTGCTGCGCCCGGCGGGCCTGCTCTCGCGCCTCCTGCGCCTTCCTCTTTTTCTCCGCTGCCGCCCTTGCAGCCTCTTCCTCCGCCTTTTTTCTTGCGGCCTCCGCCGCCTTCCTCGCTCTCACCCGCTCCACTCTTGCTTGCGCCTTCCTGATAATATCGTCTTCGTCCTCGTCTTCGAGGTCCTCCTCCTCGTGGGCGGCGGAGTCGGAAGGTGGCGGTGGTGGCGGGGGCAAGGGGCGCGACCTGGAGGGACCGGCGGCCGAGGTGACAGTAGTGGTGATAGTGCGACTAGCGGACATTGAGGGCTTGGGAGTTTTTGGAAGAAAACTTGGGTCTTATCGGCGAAACTCTGGACCTTTTATACGGCAAAACTGCGCACGGACCAGCGAAAATTTTCCTTCGAATTGTACTTGGTGTACGGTGAACCGATGACTAATGCCATTTCCCGGTACTAACGGCTTTTGAAAATTTTCCTGCTGACTGATGGACCAAATTCCCGATGCTGACGGCCTTTAAAAATTTTCTTTGGTGACTAACCAACTCCCGGTATTAATGGCTTTCGAGGGCTCAAGCCTAAGAGGGGGATACTGTCAAGTCCATGCCGCGGGCCTCCATCCCGCCGCTCGGTACTCCGAAGATCCACTCGTTATTGTAATCTCACTCTTATTGTTCTTTCTCGCTACACATACCCTTTCGTCCTAGTCCCTTCTTATTGTCTTTTACTCTACCCTGCAGGTACTACTCGTATAGCTCCTAGTAGTTAGTCTGGCGCTCCGCATCGATGCGCCGTTCCGTAGATATAAATACTGCCTGTACGCTACTGTAGTTCCTCAGTTTAATTATCAACTTAGATCTCCCTTTCCATCTGAACCCTTCTCTAAGTCTTCAGGCTCTACGCCTTGGAGTACTCTCTACTATACCTTAGGAACTGAACGTTCTTTGGTCCGCTCCTCGTCATCGGCGATCCCGCCGCTCCGACCTGGCTGCTACTTAGCTCCTCTATCTCTACTCTCGCTCTCCGGGGACTAACGGCGTAACGGCGGTGTTGTTAATAACTTCACTACTGTCCCACTCGTCTTCCGCACTTCGACACCTTGTAGCTTTGGCACGGTTACACGGTGTACATGATCTTAACAGCATGTTGTATCAGTAAGCATGAATAATAGGTCAGGTGACAAGATAAGACAAGATATAGGATAAGGGAGATAGAAGATAAGACAAAAGATAAAAGATAAGACAAGGGACAAGGAGAAAGATAAGATGAAAAAGAAGTGATCGTAACACATTCGTGATCACTGTCGTACTGGTTACCAACTTGGGAATGATTGTACTGGCTGTGGAAAGGCTGGTCCATTGGGGGAGGTGTAGTCCCAGTTGGAGCTTGGGCTTGGTTGGTGTTTTGCTGAGGTAAGGACATACTAGTTGGACAATACCAGGAAGTATAATGTTTCAATGCAACAAGGAGTAGCAGTGGGCAGCTGGTCTTGGGGTGTCGGGGGGTGGCATTTTATATCTCCTCTGACTAGCTTCTGCACTCGGAGCATCTTGTGCACATTTTTTCACTCCTGTCTTCCTCCTCCTATCATTGCGTGGACCTTGTTTCACAACCTTTCCCCCTCTTATCCTTGATTAAATTATCCTCATGGGTTCGAGTTGCTTCAGACATAGATATGTATGCACACCCTTTTGCTTATCCAGATATATTTCATTTTGAACATTCAAATGACTCTGGTAGGGATTCTAGGGAACAAAGAATGAGCAAGAGAAGGCACCATGTGCATCATCGGAGGTAAACCCAAATACGGTCAAGTAGGTTGATCGCTTGAGGGAAATTGCACAAAAATGAGCTTACAACGGCCTAGGCAGGCCGTTGTAAATTCGGGATTTACAACAGGCCTCAAATTTCAAACCGCTCGCTAAATACACCTGTCACTTGTTTGCTGACAAGATTAAAACTGTTAATTGTCAAAAATTTGACAATTACAGCATATTCAAAAAACCTTGTCAGTAGCATAAAAAATGAGATAAAATAAAATAAAATCGAAAAGGTACCCGACGTTTTAGCCGACTGCTTGGTGAGTGTGCTGTCACTTGCGCCTTTTGACAATGATCTTCCATGCCAGTGGTGGAGGCTGGAGGCTGGTGGAGGTAACAAGTCCACTGAAGGATCACAATGTCAATGGAACTCCTCCTGGCATGGTCAGACTCTCCAGAGGCATCATCATCTGTTACTAGTCCTACCTCAGAAGCAAGAGATCTGCAATCATACAAAGGTGGAGCATATGGAGGGGGCAGGCTGCCTCTAGATATCCTTGGATACATGAGAATGGCAGTCAGATGCCAGTACACGGCCAAGGCTTGCACTAAGACAACCCAGAGATAGCCAGAGATGTCCTGAAGACAACAGAGTCCAGACGAAGCACTGCTAACCAGTTGGAAGTTGTTGAAATGACATCTCACAACTGGACAGCACAGGAGGTGACAGGACAGCACTTGCCAAGCGGTCGGCTAAAGGTCGGGTACCTTTTGGATTTTATTTTATTTTATTTCATTTTTTACGCTACTGACAAGGTTTTTTGAATACGCTGTAAAGTCTGCGGGAAGTCATCCAATACCCTCTACCTAAAGGTAGCGGGAATATCTGGCAGCGCTTGTCAATATATTCCAAGTTATGCGATACGGCAGGTCCATATAACAATACACTCATACAGCGAGTTCGATTGTCCTCGACTATCGACAGCGAACATTCGATATCCTGCACATTGACCATTGCAGTTATCCTAGCTCAAGAGACATCGTCAATGATGAGAAAAACAGGCGCCTACGAAATAGGTTGCATGGATGATGCAGATGATTCATACATTTGGACACGTGATTATCGTCCTGGAAAGTCGTTACTGTAACATACACTGTGGGGATGAGCCAATGTCTTCGTGGTGAAAATGTCGAGAAAATGCAAGGATTTTTACCAAAATTCGTCGAAAATCCTGAGCACAAATTTTAAAACTTTTCATGTGGCGATTATTGTGAAGCTATTGTGAATTTGGCGGGGGGCCGTGCTTATTTTGAATTATCTTTTCATAATTTTACCATAACCTCAGCTCAATCCCTTCAAAATATCTGCTGCCATATTTTTGTACATAACCTCGAGATAAAACCCACATTTTCGCCTCGAGGAAATCGGCTCATCCCCGCAGTGTATATAGATTCTGCCTCATTCATCGAATTTCCCTTCAACTTCAAACGGAGCCTCATCCGTGACTAGGCCTATCCTTCTATGAATAGCATCCAGTCGTTGCGCATCCTCAACTGCCAGGTTCTGTCCAGTCACGCCAAACACTTCCTCCATTTCTTCCAAAGTGACACCTTTCGTTTCCGGAACCTACGCACAACAGTGAGATGAAGGGTATAGTACGAAAACACTTGTACGAGTACTCACAAAGAACATGATGAAAAATCCGCCTAACAGTGAAAAGACGCCGAAGAAGATAAACGTTCCAAATCCCTAGAACACACTTTAGAATCATGCACCCTGGTACTCCGCGAAGAGACACCTTACCAGGTGAGCTATCATAGTAGGTGTTACTTGTCCAACTGTACTTCCATGTGAGTTTCAAGTGACCCTGATCAATAATAGAACTGACCAATAAAATTGTTCATCCAATTCGAACTGGCTGCGATAGACAAACCCTTGCTACGAACACTTAATGGGAAGATCTCGGCTACGATCACCCATGCACACGGTCTATGCATGAGATTCATGAGCTGATAAACGATATTCGATTTTTGTGTTCAATGGAACATACCCCCAACTGTAGCCAAAACCTGGGGTGCATTATTAACGGACACGGACCGCATATTCAAGTAAAATCCAGCATACCCATGGCAAAGACCCAAACTAGAGCACACGCGGCCCAGCCCGCAGCTTTGCAAGTGGATCAATAGATTATCAAGTTTCGAGGTACAGAGCAGCTAACCGACATGACTGGTAAAAAAAGAATTCAATCAGGACAAAGTTCAAATGACATGAGTTACGAAGGAATGATACCTTGGCCAGGAATCATGATACAACCCCACTAATACAGCTACGATTAGATGGCAACTTGAGAAAAGAAATTACCACGCATTCAAATGAATATCAACAACGAGACTCACGCTCCCATTAAAAATGCGCCAGAAACCAATACTGGCTTTCGGCCAACCTGATCGACATAAATCACTGCGGGAATGGTAGCCAGAAACATCCTACATGGTGACAATCCTATAAGTGGAGACTTGGGGGGGAAAAGGTCGAGAGACGTACGCAATTCCGACCACCCCAGTAGCAAGGAGATCCGTGGTGTTTCCAGTTAAGCCAAGATTTTGGAAGATACTGGGAGCGTAGTACAATATTGCGTTCACGCCAGTCCATTGTTGGAAGAACATAGTTCTAGAGGAATGAGGTGTGTTAACAAATAACGTCGATTGCATAGTGCATTTGAAGGATGTACAAAGTTCCAACCATGATTCGACGGAAAAGTGCTAAACAAGGCCCGTTCAGCATATCAAGACGTACCGGATAGAATAAAATATTACTTGGATTGATCAAGAGACTCAGATATGAGTAGAACGCGAGCTTCGCATTAGATCCAAATGAGTCGTCCTGATAATCTGGAAAGTTTACTGCAGAGATCTCCTTTTCGAAAAGGTATTGGGCCTTTATCTCGCTGTCATTGTCATATCAGTTTACAATGCTTAGTATAAAAAACAAGGGAACGCACAGAAACTCTATCTGGACTAGTTCACTCTCCGAGGGGAGACAGCGGGCCTTACTCAAGACAGCTAACGCTTCATCGTCCCGGCCTTGGTTGATGAGCCACCTATGTGAAAGAGATATCTTAGCCAAGACAGGTCTACTACTGAGGAATGCATATAAATATTAACCTAGGCGAGAAAGGCATGAACAATATTCCAGCTCCGAGAATCAGAGCGGGTACAAGTTGGAGTGCCAATGGGATCCTCCACGCCGCTTCAGATTGAGTTGAACCGGACCCACCGATAAAATTTGTGCCATAGTCAATCCAGAAAGAGATCATGATACCGAAGGTAATGGCAAGTTGTTGCAGCGCGACGAGACTTCCTCGAACTTCGGGCGGTGCGAGCTACAAGCAAAACGTTACTCCAGAATTGATAGCGCACTCGTCGGCATAAATTGTGATTGTACCTCGGCGTTATAAAGTGGTACAACAGCACTCAGCGATCCGATTCCCAAACCGGTGATGAAACGTCCCCCGTAGATGGATTGTGGGCCTTGAGCAGCAGTTTGAACGATGACGCCAACACAGAATACAACGACAGCTTCAGATGTAATAGTAATTAGTGAGAAAAGTGTATAAAAATCGCATCAACTGACACAGCTCAATAGTGTACTTGCGGGAGAGTTTGTCCGCAAAGTAACCTGCGTCATCGATAACTATTATTATCTCTAATTCATGGAACTATGAGCCCAGACTTACCAGTTGTAAGAACACCGAACCAGGCTCCAAGTTCCAAGATCGAGACAAACCAACCTTTCTTGGTGGGATCGTTGACCACTGAGGCCATCCTAGGGTAATGGATGATTAAACATGATTATCTCGGTTTCAGTCGATTACCTTGAGTCGAAATCATACATCCTGTAGGATGTGTTAATACCGTAAGCAGATACTATGGAAGTGTCTATGCTTACCCGAGTACTCCGGAAAAAACCCCTTGGTTATAACCTGGGGAAACGTTATTAGCTATTTGCTCTTGTGAAATTTGTAGTGGAGCGTACCGTAGAGCCTAGAAGGCCAGTGTTAGCGAACATCAAACTATTCATAAGTATACGACTTACAATCCTCCAAGAGAAGCAAATACTGCTATCGCGAATATTTTGCGGTTTCGTACGAGACCTTTCTGAGAAGCGAATGTCGTTTATGACTCGGATTGGTGGTGAGTCTGATGAGTATGACACTCACCCATCCTGATTCTCCCGCGAGAGCCCTTCGACGAGACGTAGTTACTGGGATTCCGCCAGCCATAATACTAGTGCGAGCGACAGAAAGCAATGTTACGGCCTTGAGTTTCTGAGGTTCAGGTATTTAAGAACCATTATATGTAGGTCACCAGGTTCAAATCCCATTTTGCGGGCCGAGAGTGATCCCGCACATATCTTGCGTTGTGAACAAGTAATAGGTTTATTCCTAGTTGCGGAGCTAGTACATAGAATAGGAAATATATACCGACCCACGATAGGTACGAAGGAAAAGTATGCACGTTCTGTGGATCTAAGATAGAGAACTCAGCTCGAGTGGAATAGGGATGTAAACTCCCACTGCAATATGAACCTATTACAGACCAATTACCTTATGAGTCCAGGTTTGCCTGGTCAGGAAGCGGGAGGATGCCCGACCGAAATGTGCGTAAGGGTCCAGGTGGCGCAGATTCGGGGTTGACAAAAGATATAACTGGTGAAGGCGCTAGCTATTGGGTTATGGAATGAGAACAGTGAAAGTTGGCATCGGAGGCACCAAGGTTATCGAGGAGTATTGAGGGTTATCGAAGCTTATCGAAGTTGGCGGCGATGACGATTGGCACCATGATATATCACCTTGCAAGGTCTGTATGGTGTGAGAAAAGCACTAGCTTCGACAGTATCAAGTTACCGTAAGTAGAACAGGAATTTATGGTTGACGAAGTATTGGCATTGTTGCTCATCGTACAAACATGCTACGTTGGGACGCAATGCCGATTATTTGTTCCGGCAGTTATAGCTCGCGGTCCGGTGCGCCGCACTGCCTTGTATTATTGCCACTGTCAGCGTCGTCGCACAGCTCCTGGTGCCGATATAAAAGCTACCTTATCCTTACTCTTCTACTTCTCTTTGGAATGTATCCTGGTCATCATCATCATCAACAGCAATCTAACATGCCTGGGTAAGCATGACTATACCAGCTCATAGAATCTTTCAACTAATCTCTTTCTAGGTTTCCAACTCCGTAATCTCAATTCCTCTTTGTTCAACAATTCAACTCATACCGTGTTTAGGGACCGTGGCTACTCCCCCAGCTATAATCCTCCTCCCGGACCACCTCCGAACGGGTGCGTTCTCTTGTGTTCTGTGCGAAGCTTCAAATATTTACTCTTACCAGATACGCACCTCCTCCGGGCGCTCCTCCTTATGGATATGCACCTCCTCCAGGCCCCCCAGGGTGGACAATATCTCATCTCTTTATTTTGCACTCCCTTGACCTTGCTATCTAGTTATGGCCCTCCTTCTGGCCCTCCTCCCGTCCAACGAAACTCTTATCCCGGACAGCACCCTCATCATCAGCACAGTGGATATCCTGGTCAGCAATATGGCCAGCAATATAGGCAGCAGTATGCGCCACCGCGTTCGTAGAACCCGCTTCATTTTTCTTCACTCGAATTCAATCATTTGTGGACAGCTGGACCGCCTCCCATGCCTCCGCAGCAACAGCAACAGTACGGGCCTCAAGTCGGAGGACCCGGTGGACAACCACAACAGCCGTACTTTCAGTATTCCCAGTGCAATGGCAAGAAAAAGGCACTATGTGTATGTCATTTGACGCCTGATTCAATCTCGGTCTTGATATGAGTTTGCCTTTAGGTTGGGATAAACTATTTCAATACAAGTAGTGAGCTACGGGGATGCATAAATGATGCTCAGAATATGCAACAGTTTTTGTGCAGTGCGTTCCGTGCCTCATTGCCTGGTCCATATCATTAATTCCCTTCTGAATCCTAGCTCATTTCGGCTATAAGCGGGAAGACATTGTCATGTTGACCGATGACGCTCAAAACCCGCGACAGCGACCAACCAGAGATAACATCGTAAATCACCTTATTGCGTTGTATGTAATCAATTATAGCTGATTCTCTCTTTCCAGCTTCAAGCTATGCAATGGCTCGTCAACAACGCACAACCGAACGACTCTCTCTTTTTCCATTGTATGTTCTATCAAGATGTGTCAAATATCTTCGCTCATACTTCACGTTCAGATTCAGGACACGGAGGTCAAACAAAAGATCTTGACGGAGACGAGGCAGATGGATATGATGAAGGTCAGAGAACTCTTGTCAGTCCTCCTGGTCCTTGACTCATCATGTTTACAGTCATCTACCCTGTATGAATTTCAGTGGTTTTGCAATGCTCATAAGTTGACTAGCGAGATTCAAGGTTGATCATGAACAAGCCGGTCATATCGTTGATGATGTAAGACGTTTTCTTCACCATTCGTACAGGGAGGCTGAGCTCATCAATAATCAGACTTTACACGACATACTCGTCAAAACGTTGCCACCAGGATGTCGTATCACTGCGATCTTTGACGTTCGTTGAATCCTTATCTTTCTCTTTCAGATGCTAACTTGCAGATGCAGTCATGTCATTCGGGTTCGGTACTTGGTGAGTATATGTTTTGTTGATTAGGACTGAAACCTTTGTAACGGTAACTTAGATCTTCCATACATGTATTCAACCGAAGGAAAAATCAAAGAACCCAATCTCGCTGCTGAGGCCGGACAGGGTCTTATGAGTGCCGTCTCTTCTTATGCCAGAGGAGACATGGGTGGGGTGTTCAAGTCTGCAATGGGGCTTGTCAAGGTCGCTTCGGGAAACACCAAGAAGACCGAAGAGTATGCTCGACGCACGAAGACTAGTGCTGCCGATGCTGTGCGTTGTTTGTCTTTTTCATGTCAGAGGGACACTGATCAAATTCATTCTCTTTCAAGATCTCATGGAGCGGATGCAAGGTATGTTGCTAGGTAGAAACTTTTACATTATTTGAATATTAATGGCGTATCAGGATTCACAAACCTCCGCTGATGCTGTAGAGGCTGGAACTGCTACTGGCGCGATGAGCTATGTAGGTTCTCAGTAAACTTTTTGGGTTTATCACTCATCAAAGTGTCGTTTAGGCTTTCATCAGTGCTCTTAGTACGAGAATACTTCGCCCATATTTATCGCCTCCTCACTATTCCCATGTTTAGGTCAAAATCCACAGCAAAGCTATCAAACTCTACTGGTCAATATCAGAGAAATCTTGAGGACGAAGTATAGTCAGAAACCTCAGGTACTTCTTCTAGAGATGATTTCTTTACTGTCATGACGCTAAACTCGTTTAACAGCTCTCCGCATCCCATCCCATCGTACGTTCGACTAATTCTTCCTATTCTTCCTATTATCCCTACTGACTGAGCGAAAAGGACACTAATCTGATGTTCATCTGTTAAATGGGCCTTGACTTGGACTGAAGAACATTTCATTCTGTATCAGTTGTATAATACTGTCTACATAAGTATGTATGTCGAAGCTGAAAATAACTTTCTGAATTGTACCTTAAGAGGCTCTGATGATATTTATATCTCGTACTTCGGGGCCACTGCTCGGTTAAGTCTCGGTTGGTTGACTTACCGGCGTTTACTTTTCGGCGTTGTCGTCATCAAATGCCCTTTATCAAGTTGACATCTACCATCCCTCAACTTTCCTTGTCCTGTGTTGCCCGCCATGCAGTCACCTAGACTGGTGTTAACCTACTCTGCTCTGAGTGCCTTCATTATTTATCTTCTGTTCGTCTGGGCCAGTAGAGGCTCGATGAACTGGTCTCTGTCCTCGCATCGTAGGTTGTCACTTGTCCAGCCTGCCACCTCATGCTAACGTTTACGCTTCTCAGGTCCTCCAGACTTTAGCCTCTATGTCTCACTAGAATCGTTGTCTGTAGAACAATTCCCTCTTGGCGAGTGGTTTTATTCAATTTCAGGTTCCGTTGTGTAATAACCATTAAAACGATACCTCGTTCTACAGACGATATTGACAAGCGCGTTATCATCGTGGGTGATATACATGGAATGTTCGAGGAATTCCAGTACGCCTAGGATCTTAGTACCCTTGTACAGTACTCATCGTTTTGCATACAGAGCGCTACTTGCTAAAGTGTCCTATAATCCATCATCCGACGTTCTAGTCAGCGTTGGCGACATCGTGGCCAAAGGACCCCATTCCGGATCCATGCAAGTACTGGAATTCATGGCCTCTCATAATATCACAGCCGTACGAGGAAACCACGACCAGAAGGTTATTGAATGGCGGACTTGGCTTGAATGGATACACTCTCTTCCAGGTGGTAGCAATTGGCTTTTCCAAGTCCAAGATAAATGGGAGAAGGCTCAGGAGCGCGGTGCAGATGATGTAGAAGAATGGGTGGAAGAGCAAGTGCGACATGACAAGAAACATAGCAAATGGTGGAAGAAGATCCCTGAAGAATGGCAGTTGTTTGGCGATCATTACAGGATTGCGGAAGGGATGACACAGGAGCAGTACTCGTATATGATTCAAAGACCGGTGCGGATCCATGTTCCGCATGCACACACGTTCATCGCACATGCTGGAATCCTGGCCTCGGATCCGAACTACAAGCGCAAGGACAAGCGGCAACCATTATCACATATCCCGATACTGTACGAGGCCGAGACTCGCAAAGAAGACACTTCCTTTCTTCGTCGATTGCAAGAGCTGGCGATTCTGAACGAGATACCGCAGAATCTGATCCCTTGGGTCACACTCAACATGAGAGGTGTTCTTGACGATCATACCGTTACAAGGTAAATGATCTTGACCCCATGTCCCACGTCTTTGATCCTTAAAGACGTTTCGGAACAGAAAGAAAAACGGTACCCCTTGGGCACAACTTTACAAGAAGGACATGAAGCATTGTGCCGGCTTTGATTCCAAGAAGAAAGGTTCTCTTCCGTGTCATCCATCGACTGTGGTGTACGGTCACGCTGCTAGTCGGGGGCTTGACATTAATCGCTGGACCATTGGTTTAGATTCAGGTTGTGTACGTATACACATTTTCTCACTGGAAATTTGACCCGCTTATTCCTAGTATTTTCAGGTATACAATCAACGTATGACGGCGCTTGTCCTGGGTGGAAAGCTTGCTCAACAACTACCGGGCACCATAGAAGACGAGTATGACGGCGAAGCTATCGATATAGACGGCAACATTCTGAGCTCCAGACCGAAATTTGGAGACAGTGGACGTGGAAAGATTTACAGCGTTCCATGTTAAATCGTAGAGTTCACCTCGAGTAGTATTTATCTGTTACGATCCCGGTCTCTTTTTACTTGTACGATATTCACCTATACCTACCATATCTCTTTATTGACCTGTATACATGTACTTGTAATTTTGCCGTTATAATCTAGTATCATGACCTACTAATCATCTTGCTCTCTTTCAATTTGACTTCAAGAAATTTTCGGCAAATTGATAGCCGACAAATTGAACCGGTTGCCTACAACACCTCGGTCTGTTACTTCCATGATTTCTTACTTAGAGAACCATCGAAAAGGGTTTCAAAAGGCTGCAGGTATCGCCGGAGGCCTGTACCTCGTTCGAGGATACATTCATTCACGTCTGGAGGAGGTGAAGGAGAAAATCGAATTAGAAAGGTTGGCCCAAGATATTCTACATCGTCGGTATGAACAGACTCAGGAAGACGTGGGATATACGGTCATGGCTCTACTATCGAATTTAGGAGAACAGATTCTGGAAGAGATGGATGTTGAGGCTGTGATTGGAGAGTTGCAAATGATGTCGAATAAGAGCTTTTTGGAAGGGTCGGAATCGATGTCGGCGTCTGTATCCAGTTCTATATCCAGTTCAAGCGC
Organism: Lentinula edodes; assembly: GCF_021015755.1. Lineage (NCBI taxonomy): Eukaryota > Fungi > Basidiomycota > Agaricomycetes > Agaricales > Omphalotaceae > Lentinula > Lentinula edodes. The sequence goes on from NW_025764330.1 coordinate 90,343, forward strand.
TCTCAGCACTTCTGGCTTACAAGGATGGGTAGACGCTGCAGGAGCACAAGCTCACTCACCAACAGGATATTCCTCTAGTGAAGAAACCAGCAGTGTAACGTCCGGCTCCTTCATATCAAACATCTCCACTATCGAATCGGAACCAAATTCCAGTTCAGCATCCGTCGCTTCCTTGCCTTCCACCTCATCCGACCCTACCTCTTCTCGTTCCAAAGCTCAGTTATGGAACTCTGTGAAATTACTCACATTCACACGGACATTGACGACGATATATTCCATTTCTCTGCTCACCCTCCTCACTCTCACCCAGCTCACGATCCTCGCACGCGTTAAATATATACGCGCCATAAAACATATGTCTTCAGAGGAAGACCAAGAGGCTGCATTAGAGGGCGAGCTGGGCATGTCTAACATGCTTTTCATGGCACTCAAAGCTAGATTTGGGATTCCTCAACAGCCCTTATTAAAAACATTCTTACCCTCTGTTCACGAACTGTTATTTGCGCCCGCAGATGACGAAGACCTGCCCGAACATCCACTGTCCAATATCGCGTTCGAAACTCTCAGCGCAGACTATCTCACTCTATCCTACTACTTACTTCACATTGGATGGAAAAATCTTTCCACCCACATACAATCTGCGGTTGAAGAAGTACTCGAAGGCGTATCGCTCAAAACGCGTTTATCAGAAAGCGACGTCCACAGACTTTTGAAAGATATGATGCAGCGAGTGGCCCTAGAAGGCTTGACTGCCTCGATGCTTCCAAATACGGAGGATATGGTTCGTAGCGTGTTAGTACTTGGAGGTCGAGATGACCACGACCCTTATTCCCCGTCGCAAGGAGCAGCACTTTCCACCTCGATGGATGATCTTCTTTCGGAAACCCGGACACTTTTTTCCTCTTATCGTTTTACAGAGGTGCTGGATACATGTGTGGATTGGGCTGTGGATAGTTTGATGAAATCGTTCGAAGGCGAGGGCCGCGTCTTTGCATCTGGAGATGCTGAAGCACCACGCGTCCGTCTTGCTTCTATCCTTCCTCCATTAGCTTCCTGGTCTCGAACCTCCCTTCTGGCACTTCCGAGTGAATTGGTTGATGGTATTTTGGCCAAAGATGAGACACGGACGTTTAGTGCTTGGATATGGGCCAAATTTGAGTTGGAAGTTTGACGGCAAATTCTTGTCCTTCAACTATGGTCTCTTCACCATATCACAAAGTGGAAGGGAAAGAAGCAAACTTTCAAATACAAATTGGGAACCAGTGCACAACGCAATGCCATTATGCCATAGCTTCAACGTCGGTAAATGGTTTTTCTGATCTACGGCTGATATTATCCCTCCGTCTGCCTTTCTACCTCCAATTTTGCCCAACTTTTGAAACAAGGGAAGAAAGGATTTCAATGTAGCAGATTGGACCCGGGTGTGTCCGTTAATATTATTATCAAACTGTGAACCCACTCTGTATTCAACCTTCAGATATAATCATACATATATCCAGCATATATCTCTATGTACATGAAGACTATGCTCCAAAAGATGACTTTAGATCAGGCTAGGACTTCTATTGTACCCTCTACCGCACTGGTCGTCCCCAGTTCTCTCCGTCGATCTACTTCTGTAATATCGGGATTGTCATTGGAAGCGTCACCATACCATTTCCAAGCATTGTTCTTGATGAAATCTTCGAATGACCATAGATCGGCTTCCAAATTTTCTAGGTCATTGTAGATGTACGTCTGCGCAGGGATTGCTGGGAGGAGCTCAGAGGTTGGAGGAAGTGGCGGCGGGTCAGCGGGAACCAAAGACTTATCGTCTAAGGCGACATCGTATGCAGGAATATCGATGAGGGGCTGAAGAGGATGGATCTCTATACTACACCTGCTGTATTCCTTTCGTACGATATCAAAATACATTAACGATCCGTAAGGATAGGGCTCACATTTCCTTCGAAGTAATCTAAGCAGGTCATATCTTGACTAGTCAGCCCAGTGACCATGGTTCCTCGCACGCAACGCTCTTCGTGCGTCAGCTCTCGGGTGAAGAGGGTTTGACCTTTACGGTAAGGAACAACACCTGGGTAATCAGCATACTGACAGACGATCGTTGAACTTGTAAGACTTGGTGTCTAGCGTTTGTGAGCAAGGCTCACTTTGACTTTGTGCCGCGTATGCTCCTATCATACTGGGATGATTTCGCTGTGAATTTCGAGGTCAAACGATGAGCCTTACGAAGAGAACAGCAGGCGCGATCTGGAGATGTGACGCGTCGTTCCCAATAACGCGTTTCAGAATCTTTGGATGCATCAATGTGCCATAGAAGAAACTGGAGAAAGTGCATTCAGCCATTACAGGAGATCTTGACAGTGGTCGAAGCAAAGTACTGCGATAACAATTGCCGAAAATTTCGTCCGGCACTTCTGGATCTCTATCTGTCACCGTCATCTTCTTCCAGAATGGTTTCCGAGTCGTGCGGTAATCCTTCGGTGGAAGTCGAAGCAACCATGAGTCGTATGCTCCTAGATTTTTGTGTAACTTATTCGTGTACTAAATCATAAAAATTAGGTCGACCAAAGTATGACAAGTCCAAAATTTGCATAAAATGCAAGGTGAATAATGGAGCAATTGTAGTTCGACATGCCGTCTATTGCAAGTACGATTTCTTTCGTTGGACCTGCTCGCGTTGATTGATTTTATTTGACTTGACAGGGAGTGTTTCCCCGCCTTGCTGAGTTCCAAAGTAAAGCGAATTCTTGAGCCTCACATCAATCCCAAACCAGAATCATCAAGGAAAAAGTCATTAAAGGCCTCTGGAAATCTATTGGTTGGATTTTCAGGCGGCTTAGGCTCTACTACATTGCTAGATCTCATCTCGAGAATATACCTTTCGAATCGAATGGAGATCAAGGAAGAAGGCGTAGCTAAACTAAGAGGCGGGAAAGGCCATCCTCGCAATGAACCTGTGTGGGAGAAGGTTACTGTGTGCTATGTAGAAATTGCTGCGGGATTCTCGGGAGTAAGCTACAGTGCTCTTTCATCTTCATTAAGCTCACAATCTCTAATAGATGACAGACCGCACGGAAACAATCCAGCAATTAGTTCAAGAGAATTTTGAAGCCTTAGATTTCATTCCCTTGAGAATAGAGAATGCCTTTGATCCTGCCTGGTGGGATAGAGTGGGAGGAAAGCTTACTTCAGATATGAATGCCGATTTAATCAATGACGGTGCGCTCGATCCATTGCAAATTTTCATCGTCTCAATATCCGATTCAGACCTTTTTGTATCAACCGTCTTTGATAGTCCCGCATCTGATCCAGTGCAGAGGCTTCGCTCATATATATCCGCCCTCCCTACGCATACTGCCATAGACAGTACAATACATACTCTGATCAGGATTTTGTTGCTCTACACCGCACGCTCTACCCGATCGTCACATCTATTATTAGGCACAAGCTTGACATCACTGTCCATAAACTTGATTTCGTCCATTGCCCAGGGAGGTGGATTCTCTGTTCGCGAAGAGGCCCAAGAAGAGTGGAAATCGGATTCAATGGAAACCGTTCGCTTGATCAGACCGTTGCAGGAGATTACGATGAAGGAATGTTCAATGTGGGCCTGGTGGAACAATTTACGCGTGTTGGGGAAGCAGAGGCATCCAGGGGTTAAGCAAGGAATCGGAGCCTTAACAAAAGGTGCACCTTCAAGCATGAGATATGAAAATTTCATCTCATTCAAATCTTCAGATTTCATTGTCGGCCTTGAACGCGACTATCCATCCACCGTCTCGACGATTGCACGTACTTGTGCCAAATTGGCACCGAGAGTCGGAGCGTTAGGATCATGTATACTATGCGAGAGGTGAGGACATTCTTTGTTATGTATCATTCAACTGCGACTGATAATACTTGTCTGGATAGACCGCTTCAACCCGGCGTACAAGAATGGGTATCGCGTATATCCATACGAGCTACCGCACCCTCATCCCCATCACACTCCTCAGATTCGTCTTCCCTGTTGCAATCGTTGACGCCGTATTTGTGTTACTCATGCCATACTACTTTAATGAGTCGAAGCTCAAAAAGCATATCTGGCAATATCACAAACGCATCGCTTCCCCTTCCTGTATGGGCGTCAGCGCGTTTGCACAACTCTCCTTCTGACGCTGCTATCAGTGTGCAACTAGATGTGAAGGCTGACGACGAGATTTGGGTGACGCGTAAAGTTGATCCAAACGAGATGAAAGCGGCCATTGGGGAGTTTCTACTGGTATGACTTGTGTAGGTCAGCGCAGTAGTTATCCGTCGTCTAGAAATGTGATGCTCTGAGAATGACCTTTGCATCTTCCGTGAAAACTTGATTCTGTTTCCGGCCATCGGGAATACCATCCCGGTCCCCGACTAGGTAATGATTATGTAATTATTTCTGCTGCTTCGGAGGTTCGGCCCGATTCAACGTTCATCGATGTCTCAATCCGACTTGGGGCAAGAGCTACACGATTCCCAACGAGCAAGTGTATCTTTGAAAGCTCAAAAGAATACTCTCTTGATCTCACACGGACGTCCGCCATGGTCAATCTTTTCCATTTACAAAAAAACCAATAGCGGCTAAAGCCGTATCCGCAGGTATGGTCCAGATGGCAAACGTATAAGTGATGCATTTGTTATTGGCGTCGGAGGCACGTCGACCTATGTTCCTTTAGGCGGACTCAACCAATCATTAATCATCTTGACAGGGGGCTCAGCGAGCGGAAAAGTACATGACAAACCAGACTATCCAGAGCAGCCTTTATTCAGTTGAAAGTTTAGACCCATGTTGCGCGACAAATAGTCAAGGCCCTAGGCTCAATTCCGACAGTCCTTATTCTCTCGCAAGTTAGTAAACGCGTTCTTTCCTCCAGATCGTATGATTGATCTCAACATTCAGGATAGTTTTTACAAGTACCATTCCCCGGAAGAAATGAAGCTGGCCTTCGAAAGTAAATTCGATTTTGATCATCCGGATGCCATCGACATGCCCATGTTTGCCTCTGTATTCTCGTCTTGCCTTGATCGTCATTTTCCCAGAATGACCATGCCTTCTAGTGCCTCGCGGATTTGAAAGCGTGCAGGCAGACGAATATTCCGGTGTACTCCTTCGCTGAACATCAACGTCTTGAGGAAACAAAATATGGTGCTCATGAGTCACTTCATTTGCTTACCCAAACGTTAATTTTAAACTTGCAGCCTATGGTGCCACCGTCATTATCGGTCCGTCATCATCACAAGACAACAAACCATTGACATGAATGAACTTCACATCCATAGCGGAAGGTATCATGGCGTTACATGACCCGGAATTGAGAAGCCTCTATGATTTGAAGGTCTGTGTGTGTTGGTAAACGATTCACAAAATGTGTTGTTGACATCGTATCGTCTGCCAGGTCTTCGTGCAGTGCGACTCAGACCTTATGCTCGCACGACGCATCGCGCGCGATGTTAAGGAACGTGGAAGAAGCTTGGATGGGATTCTTGAACAGTTATTGGCAATTCGTCATTTTTACCGAGATATTTGCTTTAATCATCCCCCCATAGATACCTACGTTATGTGAAACCATCTTATGATACCTTCGTACGGCCCACCGCCGCTTTCGCTGATATAGTAGGGTTTTGATTACGCTTGAAGGTCTGAACTACTGACTTTTCTATTTCCAAGATTGTTCCTGGGCAAAATAACTCTGTGGCCATCGACCTCATCTCCACGCATACTCGTCGACAGTTACAAGGTAAGAGAATTCTTATGGCCAGTAATGAACATTTTGAAATGATTGCTGAACTTGTGTAGAACGTTCCAACTCTTTCCGACCGAGGATGGTGACTTCATCTTTACACGCACCATCTTTAGTCGATGAACCATTGGAGAATGACCCAAATTCAATGATATTACCCTCCACTCCGCAACTAGAGGTATAATACGTTCGTTGATCATTTTTTCGGGAAGTACTGAGAAAATTTACAGGGAATATTTACGATACTGCGGTCCAAGGATACCAGCAATCAAGATTTCATTTTTTTCACTGATCGGTTATCGACGCTGCTCGTTGAGCATGCTCTTCAATTCCTTCCTTATTCACCTCATACCGTGACTACACCTCTAGGTGTTGAATCTCTTGGGAAAACACTCGTTTCAAAGGTGCTCATCGCAAGCATTCGGTTCCATATTATCTTAACCACATCTATTGCTGTCTTATAGTATTTGTGTGGAGTTTCTGTCCTACGATCGTAAGCATTGTTATCGTAGTTTTGATTGAATTCTCTCTGACAATCGTGTAGTGGGAGTGCGCTTGAACGAGGTAGGGTAACGCCGTCTTCCTCGTTGATACATATGACCAGATTCCTTGTAGGGTTTCGAAGGGTGATTAACAATGTACCCGTTGGGACATTGCTAATTCAGTCCAACTCCATAGACGGAGAACCACTACTTCTCCATCTCAAGCTTCCTGTCTCTCTTCGTCATAGGTCTTCTGCTGAAGATACATGGGTTATCCTCCTCGACGCTCAGGTACAGTCCTGGAGATTGACTCGTCACCTAATTCCGAAGTCTCAAGCTTGAATCAAATATAGATAGGCACCGGTGCCGCAGCGTTCATGAGCATACGCATTCTGCTTGACCACGGTGTGAGACAAGACCATATAATATTCGTCACTTTCTTGGTGGCCCGAACGGGTGGGATTACAACTCTACGTCGAGCATTTCCTCATGTGAAAATCGTCTGTGGAGCTGTAGACAATGAAATGCGTGAAGGCTGGTTAGAAGGTGATCGAGGCGAAGGAAACGAAGATGGAATCGGGCGAAAGATCTGGGTGATGAGTCCGGGAATGGGTCAAATAGGTAATGGATTTCGACAAAGTACCCGCTCATTATTGCTCATTGATGATATCGCACAGGGGATCGGTATTATTTGTGATTTTGTCGTGCAGTCTGGACTACTTATGTAAAATGCTTGGCCTTCGGGTTGCTATCGATATTTTGCATACATATGTTTTGGAAATAGCACGGTGAATCGTGAATGCGTGAACCGACACCGCGAAGAGACTCCGGTCAATGAGTCATTATAATATATACTGCAAATGTCAATCTTCTGAGTTTATCCAGGATCTATCAGTGTCCTTTTAGAGATCTACTCTAGATCTATAGTTTGTACTCTAATGTATAGCTAGAACTATGGGATACGTGCAAATGTCCATGTCGTTCATGAGAGAAAATGCGATGAGTAATTAGGCTGTCGATGTGCATGCGGCAAGTGAGGAGGGTAAATTAGAACCTGAGAAAAAATTGTGAGGTTTTTGTTTAAATTACTTGGCAAATATGAGGAGTTTAGGCTCAAGCCTTATATACTTACCTGGATAGAACCAAAACGAGACCGCGATCATTATGTATAAGCCTGCGATATATTCTTTGAATCAGAGTGGTGGAGAACGGTACAAAGCAGACTCACAGATGAGAATAGCTCCCTCCAGCCAGTTTGACTTGCCATCCGCGACAACGTGTGTCATTGTTTGAACTGTAACGATGATTATTTACTTGACTTCCAGCAGTTATATGGGGAACGTACCTGAGATATACAGTACCTATGAAGAGAAAGCAAACATCTTCAGAATATCGGCTTAGGTCACTGAAGCACAAATACGCACTAAAGACTCAAAAGGGTCGAACAACAGCGCAAGAGGCTTGCCCATTGCCCAGGCTATCGTCACCATCAGAGGAATCACAAAGAGGGCAGTTTGCTAAGACCGGTATAATAAGTTCAATCATACAAGCGCCTGAGAAATCTGGGTACTAACAATTGAAGAACCAACAGCGACACTGATGCTCAAAGTAACCTGATCCTTGACAGATACACCAATAGCGTTCCCGCATTCTGCAATAGATGATACCGCAGGAAGCAGGACGAGCGCCACCCATTCTTTGCTGATCGTCGTCGAAATTCCGTCCATAGCTTCGACAAGCCAATCCGCAATGAAAGCAACACCCTGAGAAAGGGATCAGAGACAGGCGCACAAATTAGAAAATCAGACGTACAACTGTGACAAGAAGCAGCGATGCTACCGTCACAAACCAGCTCAATTGTGGTTCCCGGGAAGACATAACGCTATCAATAGGTGATGCTGGCGTCGCTCTCCTCGGGGGGCCTCCCAAAGGTACATCTACGAATTTTTCCGGATGAAGATCTTCTGTATCTAGTGTAAGCCCAGGATGGTTGCTGCTATTGATGGTCGAACCACTGAAAGTTCTTGCAGAGTCATTCCAGGTAGTTGCGCTATCAGAGCGCAGAGCAAGCTTCGATGGAGAGTTGATGCGTCGCAGAGAAGTACCGCCCATTGCGTCGAGATCTACTAGTCGAACACTGGGATCTACTGCAGCAACAGGGTACGTGTTGCCGGAGTCTGTCAGCGTGACCTCTGAGGCAGCGAAATTATCACCTGGCGGAGAGATATACGGTGTCCCGGGCTGCTGTTGGGGTGAAGGCGGCCTACTTGGGCTGCGCGTAGAAGACGGAGACGAGGAGAGACTGCGTGCTTGTGTTTCAGATTGAGTGGCCTTAAACCACCTTGATACATTGTCTTCACCATTGTAAATTGCAGCAGAGGAGTCAGATTGTGGAAAGGCTCTACCCCTTTCACGGAGTGTTATAGTATGGAATATTGCGGGTGTCTGGACGTTGATAGAAAGCTTTCGGCTTTTCTTTTGAGAATCCTGATATAGATGGGTGTGCGACACGAGCTGGAAGACAAGATAAAAACCATATACTGAAGATCGTGACCATGTCAGAAAACTGGTTGGGAAATGCAGCAATGCTGCGTACTGGTAAGGAGGATGAGAGATACCTATTCAAGGGTCTTGGTCAACAGGAGGTCATCAGTTACCACAAAGAGAACCTACCGCATGACTCATATTCAGAATACTAAGACGCTGATTCTCTGGAACATCGTCGTTTTTATTACCGCTCAAGGCGAAATGGTAAGCGACAGGAAGTAACAAGACCCCTACACTGATGCTCAAGAGGGAAGAATGCACTTGATTGGCGGCTGAGGGGCTTTGACTATCATGGCGAACGAAAGAAAAGAATAAAGACCCACTGGCATCGAACCATTGTTCCGAGAATCTCAGTCCACCGGCAAAGAAGCATAGACCCAGGACAAGTACTGGAACGGGATAAGTCAAGACTGGCGGACTAATTCCAAGATGAGGCCACTCACAAAGTTTTCCAAGGATAGATCCAATCACTAGATTGAGTTATAGATCGACAGTGAACGAAGAATGAAAACTCACGTGATGATTGGACGACACGGAGCTCGCACTTGCGAAGAGCAGAAAGCTGGTTATACACAAATTTTTAACGAGATCGCTAGCCTATGAAGAAGCAGAATCACGTACTGCAACCACAATCTCCACGCTATCGAGTAAAATAAATCAAGAAGGATTCTAAAGACAGCCGGGATGTTGAGGATACATACGTGTTATTCTAGTATCCAAGTCAGAACCATGGACTTGAATAGTGGTAGAAATACATACTAAGCTCGCGTTTAAGAGTCCGGTTTTGGATCCTCCAATTCTTGCTGAGAGCTCTCGCGTTGTAACTTCATGTATCTTTCAGGCGAATCAATGAAGATCTGCAAAATAGTGAAGCAAGCGTTACCTTGACCAAAGGAAGAAGACTCAAAAGACAGACTATGATAGATGCAACAGTTGAAATCGGCTTGAATGAAAGCAATGAAATTGAGTGCACATACACATGAATACTAGTCCGTGGTACTCGGTCATAGTGATACTGAAAATGCACTGATGAAGGTGGGTGGTAATAGATGTCCTTGAACGAGTCGAGCGTGCTTACCGCTACTGGAATGAGACACAACAAAACATTGAACCAAGAACCGAAAAGAAGAAGCCTCCATCCTTTGAACACATCTCGCCATTGGAACGGAGATGCTGATCCAGAGCTGTCATTGTAACTCCCTCGACTAGATCCCGAAGGACCTCGAAACAATGGTAAGGTATAACGCTTTCGTGAATGTGTTGAAGTTGGCTGCGAGTCTGTACGTTCCACCAAGTTGAGCCTAGAGTCCGAGGACATTGTCGAGTAGTTTGATTCCATGCGAGCCAGCGCAGGTCCAGGAAATTGAGGTTCTGAGACAGACGTTGTAGAAGTGTAATGATTGATATAGCCGAACTCATTAATCGGCACAGAATACGGTGGCGTCGTCATTAGATGTTTGTGAAAAGTAGAAATTCCAAGAGAAGTGGTTGGGAGGAGGAGAAAAGTGGAAGATGGAAAATAGAAAAGGAATGACAGGACGGTCAGAGTACGCGAAAGAAGGAAGCGCTTGAACCCCGATGAACTCCATGCCGAGATTGAAATGTTCTCCATTCGGTAAACGTGTTACCTCATATGGGCATTGGTCATCGTTGAACACCACGCTTTTACCTCTTTACAGATCAAACCGCGATTATACTTCAGATGTACACCTGGAATACAGCAACAATCGTAAGTTCAAGCCCAAAGTGAGGATTATTTCTGAGGTACAACAAGGCGGAGTAAAATACCGGCTGTCCAGCGCTCCAAGCGAGCTCCAAACAAAAAATGATAACGAAACCTCTGAATCTGCATTGAATCGAACATGTTCTATGTTTAATCAGGTTTAGTCACTTCTATTGAGCTCTTGTTCTCCGCAGCTCTTTTTGGATGCCTTCAGAATCTCCGTGCTTCTATGTATGTACATAGTCCGTCTGCAACAGTCGAAGGAATTTGAAGAACGTGAGGATTTAAAGGATCGCCGCGGTTCAATTTTTCTCGGCTCCGACGTCAGTCAAATTTGAGAGTGTATATGCCTCTACAGATTGGGACGGAGGAATGACATGTAACGCTATCGCTGAGCTATCTAGTGTCATGGGTGAGGGTTTTGAAGACTGAGAGGAACTTCGCGAAACGATTAAGTAAGTACCGAGGCTTGCCTCGGCCAGGCTCGGTGCTTAAGTAAGCTTCCGGAGCCCCCCGAAACGACATTGTCAACCGCAGGATTTCTTGTCTTTACCGTCAAGAATGTTTTCCCGAGCCATATCTGCAGCTCGTCCTGCAGCGACCCGCGCCTTGCGCTCAAATTCCAAACCTTTGAACCTACGTGCATTCTCAGTAACGCCCCGTGCATCCTCTGGTGGCCACGGCCCAGCTCCTCCTGGTCTCTTCGGTCCTGGTGCCAAGCCTGGTGAAGTTCCTGGTATTGCTGAGCAGTCTACTGGTCTCGAGCGCTTGCAATATCTCGGTGATGCCGAGGGCATCGAGGTCTTCGACACCGCTCCTTTGGATTCTAGCCGGATTGGCACTAAAAAGGACCCCATCCTCGTCCCCTCTCCCGTAGGTTTCCAAAGCTTTTCCGCCTCTCTCTAGATTTAACATATCTATGTTGATTTAGGCTCCTGAGCGCCTTGTTGGCTGCACCGGCTCTCCTGCCGACTCCCATGATGTCCTCTGGTTCCCTCTCATGAAGGGCAGGCAGCACCGTTGCCTCGAGTGTGGTTCTGGTTCGTAATACTCTTCTTTGAAATTGAATCAGTTTTGATTCTTTCCTTTCCTCTAGTCTATCAGATGGACTTCTATGGAGAAGAGCACGACGATCACCATCATTAACCTCGTAGATGCAGAAAACTCGCAATACAACAGTCATTTCCTTAAAGTCTCGAGCATTGTCACACTGAACTTGCATTATAAAACGTCTCCATGTCGTCGAATTTGTGCTTGACGTGGAACCTCTACGTCGGATAGTCAACTTTCTCAACATTGTCCAGATTTTATACCCCAAAAGTGGGTTTGAGGCACGCCAGCTATATCCGGAACTGAAGTTCGCCCAGCGCAGGTCGTAACGCCGACACTTTCAAATCTTTAGAACGGTATGATGGTCAATGGAGTACGGAATGCTTGATAAGTGATACGCTCACCATTACAGTCGTGACAGTGAAAGGTCCTGTGAGCCTACATTGTCATTGAATACGCTTTTGATAATATTATCTCAAAAATTTTTCATGAGTTCGTTTCTATCGGGATGTTGGTACTAAGTTTGTCTCAGTAGCATTCTAAGTCCACGGATGCTCAAGAACGTTTCCAGTCAATCATGACTTGAGAGTTGCTTTCATTCCGTGTAATAGTATTTTTCCAGAGTTTGTTTCAAACCGTTCCATGGAGTTTGAGTGCACACTGCAGGTTTTTCCCGATGGCAGTTTTGGAAATCAATATCCTGGCGCAACTTGCCAGCTGCGTTTGTGCACATTGGCTTATGACGTGTTGTCAAAATCTTAGCATTGGGCTGCCATGATTGTGGTCGGTCAATATGTGATCATTCTTGAAGATACAATCATCTTGACAGGAAGTGCCTCATGTTACCGGTATGCTTTTTTTTTTTTGAACTCTTCATTAACCGCAAGTAAGTAAGGCTATAGTACTAAGGCGCGGGAAGGTGCGACGGACATTTGTTTGGTCATCGTCCACCTCCATTCCTCGTGTCCTGGTCATGGTATGGGTCTATGTGGGATGGTATAGCTACAGGTCATATGGATGTGTAGTGTGTATGTAATTGGGGAGGATGTTGTGTGCTCGACCATATGTGTATAGGTCTTGAGATATAAGGATAAATAATTAGTATGCTCCACCCATGGCTGGGTTATGCATGTCACAATGATTAGGGCTCGGTCCCTTTGTTGGTGGAATCAACTGTCTCTTCACGCCAGTCGGCCTCCAGGGTTCCATTTTCTTCTTCCATTTCATGAAATGTAATTTCCTCCCAGATCCCCAGTGGCGTATAGCTGGGTTCAGTGGGTGTTGTTCGAGGTCTACCTGTCCTGGTGAATGCTCCGCTCTCGTCAAGGAATTCAGTTAGGGCTTCAATGCCCTCACTCGTTCCCAGTATGTCCTTCAGGCAGATGTCTTCAGAAGCCTTTTGCAAGATCTGTCGATGATCTTCATATCTGGGGCATGCCCTCAATATGTGTTCACGAGTCTGCAATTCTTCACCACATGGGCAGTTAACGTTCTCATTAGGTACAAACTGTGAGTAGTACTCGCCTATGTATGCATGTCCTGTCCGACATTGCATCAGACGTCCAAATAGTTCTCTTGGTGTGTCTTTGAGTCGTGCTGTGGGCCATGTTACCGGTATGCAATGCATCTTTGAGTGACATTTTATGTCTACTTTCTCTGTGTTCAGAATTTTTTCTAATATCTGCATAGGCTCAACGGGCTGCACAAAGGCAACTCTTACCAACTAGTTTTGAGTAGCGTATATTGACGTATACAAAAGGAAGAAATCAGCCAGTTAGTGAACCACACCGTACCAATTATGGGCAGCGGCCAGGGTGTATCTCTGCCAATATATCAGACCACTTGTGAGCGGCAGTCAATGTGCGTGTGTCTGTCCTCCCCAACGCTGAGCACTAAACCTCTGATTTACGATGACGCCCAGACCGCCGCGTTGTACAAACTTTTTGAACCACAGTAGTAAGTAGTATCGTGCACAATTAGGTTTTGTGCGAGTAGGTGTATGCCACTGTAGTCTCTACACTGATCTTGATGATTTGTAGAGTGTATGACATAGCACGGGCCCCGCTGTTCTCAATGGGTTCGTGGGTCCGTGTCGCTTTACTTTACTTTACTTTTCTGGTGACTCGAGAGAGTTCTCGAGTTCCTCCTATTCCCGTTCCTGTATCCACATAACAAAATATAGGATTATCCGAACACCGTTGGGTATCCAGGAGTACATAACGTGATTCAAATTTTAATTATCAGATTCCTTCAGATTCGATGAAGTATGTACATAATATATGTAAGTACAACCTTCGGAACGCGTTTTCTATCAACCACATGCTGTCAGGCTTTGATAAGAGTTGATATGTCACTCTCTGGTTTCTCTTCTAAATGTTTTCAGAGGTCCAGGTATTTCAAGCTTCAGGATGCACATCTGAGGGTCGGAAATTTAATAGGTATCAGGCGTCTTCAATCAAAGGTGTAAGTAAAAGCAGGTAAAAAAGCTTGAGGAATATCCACCTGTCCTGCTCTGTTGCTATGTAACGAAAATTAAAAGGACCGTTTTAACCAGGCACATTCCTCACGGTTTCCAGAGTGGTCTTTGCCAGGTCTTTGCATTCAGGGATTGGTTCTCATGGGAAAGAAATATAGAACGCGCGCATCAGAGCAACCGGAGCATTTTCGGTTATTTTTTTCATATAAAAAGGAGTGCTTCGTTGCCATTTTTCCTCACCCTACACGTCTTTTCCTGTTTCGCTCTTTGTCTGTGTGTCGTTGACGGCCTGCTCTTCTCCATCTTTCTGACCAGGTGTCCCTTCCATCGGCCTCTTCTAAGCCTCTTTTCTTTCTGTCAACGCAAGCAAGCGACCACTTTCATTTCACAATTTCTTTTGCGAAGCTCGACGCTCGAAATGTTCACTGCAACTAAAATTGGTGCTCTTACTTTATCCATCCTCGCTGCGTCTGAGGATGTCCTGGCTCGTCCTCTTCTTGCATTCAGACAGAGCACGAATTCTTCAGTAAGTTCGGAGCATACCTATTTATCCCTTAAATCTGAACTGCGATCGTCTAGATTGGAGACTTTGGTAGCTGTACTGTCCCGCAGATCCAGTTCGCTACAGGATTCGACAACAGAAAGGAAACTTCCTTTGAGCCTGTAGATCTGACTTCTTATCCTCATGGCTCAGCTCAGGGTATCGACATCATTACCCAATTCATGTGCGACCAACTGGTGAATTCCTGTGGTGCTGACGCTACAGCAAAGGCCACTTGTGCTTCCGCAGCAGCAGCTGCCGACACAGCGACCGCCAAAACGGGAGCGCAGGCTGATAAATTCAACGCCGTCTTTGGTATCCAAACGAACTTTGCTGCTGTACCTGTTGTCAGTGACCAGGGTGTTACTTTGGGTGTCGGTGAGTATTTATTTACTTATCTTCTATCCATTCCTACGGGGTCAAATTTCGACGCTCATTTTCTCTGTGCATTGGCTCCACTCATCTCCTCTACACTCGCGAGACTAATGAGTACCCTCAGATGGTTCAGGTACCTCTGCTGCAGCTTCTGCTACTTCCGCCGTAGCTGTCGCCTCTGCTGCATCTGCTACCACGACATCTATTGCTGCGACTGTTGCCGATACCGCTACTTCGAGTGACCCTTGCCCTGTAAAGTTTCAAAATTCTAATTTAACTTCGGTTAACTAATCATGTCTCAGGCTACCGTTACGGTGACAGTGACTGCTGCAGATGCGGCTAGTACGAGCGCAGCTGCCACCGACGCAGCTACCGATGCAACCAGCGCTGCTGATGTGGCTACTACAAGTGTAGCTGTTGCAAGTGCTACTGCAGCGGCAAGTTCGAGTGCTGCAGTGGCAACAAGCACTGCGTCTGCAGCCGACATTGGCAACTTCGGTAGAGCGCATCAACGTTCTTCAATTTTTTTTAGTACCTGATCTTTTCTGTTAGGATCTTGCACTGTGCCTCAGATCCAGTTCGGTGTGGGTTTCGACAATCGTCGTGAGACCGCCTTTGAGCCTGTTGATCAAAGTATGTTACCATTCTTTGCCTTCTCTGCAGTGTTTTGTTGTAACGCTCGCCGAAACTACAGCTTCATACAACCATGGTTCTGCGGACAACATCGCAGTGATTACTGATTTCATGTGTAACACCCTCACGGTATGTCCAGTTGTAGTCATGCATATACAAATTTTTGTGCTAACGAATACGTGACCCTAGAATACCTGTGGTGCTGATGCTACAGCCAAGGCTACTTGTGCAACTGCTCAGGCTGCTGCCGCCGCCGGCCTAGCTCAAACTGGTGATCAAGCTGATAAATTTAATGCTGTCTTCGGTATCATCACAACATTCGCTCAAGTTCCCGGTAGGTGTTTGTCTTACCGTTTGTTGATTTCTTAATAACTTGGTTATATATAGTTGTGAGCAACACTGGAACAACTCTTGGTGGTACGTTTAGCCTTCATTCTTTATCTTTTGCCCCTTGTGCTCATTTTCGGTTTTAGTTGACGGCACGAACACCGCTGCAGCTGCAACTGCCACTGCTTAAAAGTCTGAAGAAGAATTGTCCTGATGTTAGATATTGTATACCCGTTCCTCAGCATATTCCATACCAATTTTTGTATCGTCTTGCCCATTTCCCCGTCAATTGAATGCACGTTCGTAGGTTGTCACTCTTTGTTTGCTGATTGGATCTGCTTATCCTGGAGGACCTTCTTGGTTTTCTGGATAAGCCGCTTTCGATTCTCATCGGTCCTAAGTATAATGATTCTTTAAGATTCACCGGCTACTTACATACCGGCCAATGGCAACTATCATCCCAAAAAAACTGACCTGATTCTCTCAGAATCTCACGCATGAAATCTTCGTTCCTTTCTGGTGTCAGTCTGTCACGGTCTCAGTTGTCGTTCGCACAATTGTGCATACGAAGCATGAGGGAGCATGGCTTCTGTTAGTATCACATCAATAGTGTCGATGTCTAGGCAACAATTCAGCGACGATTCGACGGTGTTCACACAAAATTTGAATCAACGACAGGACAGGAAACCGATATAACTGCAGCAATATCCTGATTCAAGAGATTGTGTCGCAGAGAACTCATCTTTCTGGGGCAATCAGCGCCGTTTCATCCTTCCCTGAATATTTGGAGCTCGATGCCCCGATTTAATCATTCCAAGCTGGGCTTTCTTCTTTTTGGGATCCTATCCTGTCTCTGTTATCCCTCTATTGGCAGGCTTGAGAGAAAACATTCTATGATTACTCCCATCTCCTTGCGGCGCCACTCAAATAATTATCAGCCTTCGTCTAGATGCTTGTTGGAGGACGGTCGCTCGTGCATCGGATTGGAAAATATTGATGCTGCATTGGAGGGACCTTCAGAACAGTATGGCGATGAATGTTGGCCTAACTGTCCGGTATGTTAATGTATACATCCACATGGTACTAAACTTACACCTCATGTTCTCCGTAGATGATTTACACTGTGACGATCTCGCAGGGCTTGAGTCCTCTCCCAACGAATGCATTTACTGTCACAATTGGGGGAAACATTGCAACAACACATACTTTGACTTCAACTCATACTGCTTCCTTGTCGCTAACGAGCGATGTCCAATCGGTGAATCTTTAAGCTCTTGAAGCATTGAACCTATTGTTATGATTATTCTATTGAAGAGCATACTCTCTGATCCAACGTCGACGACCGATACAAGGTTTACTAGCGCTACTTTTGTCTCGACCCCGGCACCTATATCTTCTGGGGGTATTGTAACTCAGGTTAATAAGCTGTCCAGTGTACGATCTCATTTTTCCTCACTTGTCACTGTACTAGGTTCTAATCCGCTAACTTCATTCTTTCCAGACAAGTCCTATTTCAGCAACCGCCGCACCTGCAAGCACCAGTAGTTCAACTTCTGCTAACCTTCAAACATTCGACGGCGCTTTAGGCAACATACCTGCACCACCGGTCTTTGATACAGGCACTGGGGAGTTTTTAGTGGAAGGGAACTCGTCCTTCGATGATAAGCAGAATGCATTGACTCGATCTTGGTGAGTGAATTCGCTTTGCCGTTGATAGTTTGTTCTTGACTTAAGCATCCGTGGTGTCCTCTTCAGCGACGTACAGCACAACGATTGTGGAAACGCTGCGAATGCAGACCATGACATTTCATTCACTGTCAACGATTGTGATGCTCAAGAAGCCCAGTGTAAGGCTATCGCTGGGTCGTGAGCTAAGCCCCCCGTTAGACATCGGTAGCTCATGATCTCGAGATAGAGGCGATTGTTATACTCGTTCCTGCTGCTTAGAAACTGTAAATATATTCCGTGACCTACGTAAAACATCTGTACGAGTGCGCCACGTTTGAAAGTTCTCACATTGACAAGTTCCTTTGCATGTGAAATCGAACTCTTTTCGTTCTCGTTTATAGACACAGAACTGAATATTCTCCGCCCTTTTTGGCGTCCCTTTGTACAACTATGCCCATTCGTCCAGAAGAAAAACCATATCTTCTTGACGTTTCTTCACATACCTTTCGACAACTGAAACTCATCGTCCCTGGAGGATTAATAACTTATTATTTCGGGACACTGCAGGAGTTTTGGACGATCATTCAGAGTGGTGCTGGGTTAGCACGGCGAGTTGCTATAACATGATCATCGTGCTTCTCATAACACTTTGGCCCTATCTTTCCCACTTGTATCCATAGGTCCACAGCTCTCGCTGCTCTACTATCTGGCTGCACGACGATTGGACTCTTTATTTTCGTCCTATTAACTCCCTGGATACGGGGGGTGGAGCCTGATGTACGTTGGAATACATTTCTAGGACGGTCGACTTGATGTACGGCTTGGTATGCAGTTTCGTGTATGGCGAAAATCTGGAATTCTGTCTTCCGTTATTCCAGTGCGTATTCTCTAGGTTTACTTTGGATTTCATTTCATTTACTGGAATGAGCTTCTAGCTTTTGACGACATCTATCGTTCTTGGTTGGCTGCTTCTTGTAATGTCATTGGCACATTTTAGCGACTCAGGCATATTTAGAGGTGTAGTAGGAGGTATGTTGTCTTGTCTATCCACTCATATCGGATTTACACTCTATCTTATAGCATCATCTGTATACGCTCTTTCATTCGGATTATTGGGGCTCTTACCTGCGCCGAAAGTCAAAAGAACCTGAACATTCTGAAATTGTCGATTGAAAATCTACATGCATCGCTGTATCATAAATCCATTTTTACAAATGTTATCAGATGGCATACTTTGTATCTAGTATACATGTCTTTATCATTCTACACGCTACTCACCTATGTATGTCACTCCTTGGAATAATTGTGTCAACCTGTGCCTCAAAAATCCTGAGCGCCTATGACCAAGCAGCGCTGTGAGGCGCACTCCGACTCCGATTCAAGCTGTTTTCCTTGCACCTCGTCTTCGTCTATCGCACATCATGTATAATGGATACAATAGCCCGATTACCAACAATCCCTTTATCAGCGATTCTACTAGCGCGCAGTCTCGATATCCAGACCTTTCTGGTTCCAGCCCTTCTCCGGATCCCAGTGGCAGCCAATTTACTTCGTGGTTGCAGCCTGGCGGGTCCCAACAGCAATATCAGCAACAACAGTATCATCAACAGACACCTCCGCAATACAGCGGAACAGGATATCAACCAACTGGTGCAATCGATGGCAACGGTTTTATAGCCCCCCAATTTCAGCCGAGCAGTGGATTTGGACAGCAAATGCTAGGACAGATGACTGGAAGCAGCTACAGCTATCTCCAAGGCCAAAATTCCTCTGCACTTGGTCAGATGAGCTATAATCCGGTTCAGCAGCAACTGCAGAGTCCCGGATATAATAGCATAGCACAATTTGATCCCTACTCATCAGTCGGCGGGCAGGGCGGTAATCCGTCGTCTGCACAACATCAACCGCCGTCCTTTCAAAGTCCTACCTCTCCAATATCTCCTACTACTCCCATCACCACCTCCAGATCAGCGAGCGGAGCCATTCATCCGCGAGAGTACATCAAAACTCACAAAACGGAGGTAGAGAGTTGGGATCCGTACGCATGGAAGCAGCTGTTAAACGCTTTTGATGATTTGAAAGAGGCGTGGGCATCCAGGAAGAACGAGATAGATGGGAGAGCACAGCAATTGTTAATGCAGATGCAATATAGCGGGGGTTATCATCCGCAAATGCAGCAGGAAGCTGAGCGGCTTCGAGCGGTATGTGGTTCAAGTCCTCGATGCATTTCAATCTCATCCGTCACCTCACAGCTTTCGAAGGAAGCCGATATAAATCACGGTGTGCCGTTCGGCTATCTTGCCTCCTGGGCCAATTCTGATCATAACAACCATGTTTACAGACTCTGTGGCCGCTTCATCTTTCCAAATGCATGAAGTATTCAAAGGGTATCGTCAGTCTGGAGATGCAGCCAGTAAAAGACGAGTTCGCGAGGCTTCTAACGCTGCCTTGCAAAGTATACCCGACTGGCCAGCGCCGGCTTTTTTATGAGGACTTTAGGGGGACATTAAGGAGTAAATAGATGTTGTACGATTATATGGACCAAGAACTGTGTTATATCTAACTCTAATTGTAAAGCAATGAACGCGATAAAGATATGTGTAAGGAACGATGTAGAAAGGGATCTCGTCGATGAAAAATTCCAATTTTCATTCATATTTCAGGTCCCGGATGAGTTTGAGCAGGGATCAGGGTACATCCTTTGCGTCGGATCTGCAGGTATCCAACCACCTTCTAAGCCCTTTTGATAACTCCACTCGTCCGCACTTTCCGTCTAATCGATATGTGAGTCTGGTGGGAGGGAAGACAAGGCGCATACTAAGAACTAACCTTCCACGCCCAATATACCTGTTAATAAAAGTAGTTTAGTTACATCGCTCAAGAACGACGCGATGACAAAACTTACCCAGCCTTGAGCACTTTCTCCAATGTCAACTTGGGCCTCCCAGTATCTTTCGTTAGATTATCAGTAAACAGATTAGAAAACTTGTAAGAGAATAGTTTTCACTGTCGCAAAAATGTCTTATACTCGCTGGAAAACGAGGTATAATTTCCTGTCCAGCCATTGCACGAACCGTTAGAAGCACCGCCGTTGTAAGAGTTATCCCAGCGAGCTCCAACTCCCCTACCGTTGAGCCAAAGAGCACAATCAGTGGGGGCGGTCGACCACTCGCCCTCGATGGTCCAGATATTGGCGGCGGCGAAAGATGATATGGTAGACCTGATTGTGCATGTAAACTAATAGCGCTGGTGGGTCAATTGAAATCGAGGAGAGCACAAGGTACCTACAGCGAGATGATCACTAAACGATCGTTGCAGTTCTGGTATACTGAATATTTGGTATTCATGCTAGAATAAAGTTGTTTCATGAGTTTTGAAAGGAAAATCCGGAGTATTCACGTTGTCCATCAAGGCATTCACACCACTAGGGTAAGTCAGGAATCCGTCCCAGGCCTAACATGACAGTGCGGATCAATAATTCCAAAAAGAGGCATTGAGCGCTGTGAATACCTACATCCACCCCAAGAAACGCATCCCCGATCATGATATTCAAGGTATCTCCAACTGCATTTCTGACCGCGGTATACCCGTTGGAGAAGAACGAGCGCGTCACACTGGCCCATTCACTTGACAAAAACCCTGCAGATTCGTTCACCAGTTCCAGTATATCTATCATTCCGCCGATTTGTTGAGCAATATAGACCAACGTGTCGATCGATCTCGTCACGTTCTGTGTGTTCAAAGCCCATTGAGGATCAGAAGTTCGTTGTCCTGAGTTGTCATAACCATTTTGGCTGCCTGGAGCTCCGTGTAGATCTAGTATGACGTGTACGTTGTGTGCCGCTGCCCAATTGAGTGCTCGGAGGAGGTATGGCCATGCACCAGGGATGTAAGGTGAGATCGAAGTACTCGTATTGGTTGCTGATGAAGGTAGAGGTACAGACCAATATCCGAGCGGTATTCTGTGTCCGAGTTTAGGAGAGAGTCACAAAAGCAAGAATCACTGGCGCACCGAACATGGTTCAAGCCAGCTTCATTTATCGCGATAAAATCGTCTTCGGTGATCCACTATGATAGAGATATAAGCTAATCGAATGACGAAACATGGGAGCAGTGTGCAACACACCGTGTTCCAGTGGTTTTGTAACATTGCCAACGTTTCGTTATAATTCTTCGTCTTCATTCCAAGCGTATATTCATCGACTACTGTCTCGTCATTGGTTGCCTCGAAGATGCTCGGGGTTATCCAGGGCTATCAAATATTAGATTTTCAATACCTGCTTGAATGAGCCCACGTACTTCGAGAACAAACCAGCCTCCGCTAATATTTGATCTCAGTCAGCAGAAGTCGCCGAACTATGTAACGAAACTCACAGATTGACACCGCGAACGGGTCCTTCACTGTAGTTGAATGGCGTGCGACTAGGTGTAGGGCTCGTAGAATTGGTACTTGAAGATGGAGTAGAAGAGTTTGGTGACGCTGGTACAACACTTGTTGGAATGGATGGTGCAGTCGCTATAGCGTTATTAAGCTGAAGTCGGCATTGCTGCTTTGCATGAGCCTTTTTGGGAAGGTCAATTATTTGACAGAGTAGGAGTAGCCAAAGCTTGAGATGCAGCATCTAATGATGATAGGGTTGATGGTAGAGCACAAAACCTGAGCTAATTCAGTCTTTGATGCTCCGAGACGTGACGGATACATAGCAGATGGTTTACACGAGGTGAAAGCTCGAATAAGAAGAAAGGCACCACGGTGGCGATTAAGTAGTCGAAGTTGCCTATGTAGTTGCGCCACCTCTCGTTATTCAAATTTCACAGTAGTAACATATCATGATTAACGTCGCATAGATATACATACAGTGATACACCAAATATCCATATCATATATTTACCTCAACTCAGATTCAAGAATCCATACGATGGCTCTTTATTCCGCTCTTGTGGTGACGGGCACGATGTCGTGCACGCTGCGCTCCATGTTTCAGCTTATCCTTCAGTTGCCTTCGTCTGGAAGTAATGAGGTCCTTGAAGAAGTTCGCAGTCTGTTTCGCATCAGTGGTACGCCCCAATATATGGTTTCCTGCATATGACATTAACTGCATCCCTTTGTCCTTTAGCTCTCTGGCCCTATCTTTTGCCCTAGCATTCCTGTAATCCAATTGTTCCCAAACAGACTGAGCCGCACTTTTAGATTGTTCAACGACGATCGAGGTCGAACGATGTAAGGCAAGCATCAGATCGTCGATAGCTACCATGAGATCCTTCAGATCGTGTTCTACCACCTCAATCAGAGCCTTCATGGAGGTAACAACGATTTCGGAAAGGGAATCGACGAGCCGAGTCGCGACAGCGGATGGGGGTCTCTGCGGAGCTGAAGTGGATGTGACAGGGTCCAAGAATGATGATATATCGGATGCTTGAGCAGATATGCTTGTTGAAGGCCGAATCATCACTTCTTTCGAAGATTTCATCAGACTGGCTTCCAGAGGTGTGACTGGGCCAGCATGTTGCTCCTCGGCCCTGGAAGACAGAGGAAACGCAGTAGTGGATGGACCCGAGGCTCTAGAAGTTGAAATTACGCTCCTGCTGTATATAGCAGGAACATAATTGAGAGAAGCGGGTATCACAGATAGACTGAATGTTGTTCGCACTGCCAATGCAGAAGACTGATTACTGTCACCTTTTCCGGAAATGGTGTGTGAAGGAGGAAGGATGGAAAGTCCCTTCATAGGTTGTACAAAGATCGCTGTATTGACTGAAAACCCAGCAATAACACACAGAAGTGCGAACCTATGTGGAGGTGAGAATGAGGCAAAGACATTCTACATCATGTAACAAACCCACAGGGTAACAGCGTGAACGGTATTGAACTGTTCAAATAGTCCGACCCACGATGCAGGTTTCTCCTGCCTGATGATTCGTTGTATAGCTTGATGAGTATTGTATGGATCAAGTTTATCAACATCTTCGGCAGCAAACATTGATGAACTGCTACTGCCTTCCAAACGGACGACTCTGTGAGGCGGAATGTGGTAGGAAGCCCAGGCTACTTGAGCTTCCTGAAATTCTTTCTCGAAAGAATCGTCGTTGTTACCAACGACGACAGGAAGGTATGCGGTATGTTCAGCGATCGTAGCATCCGCAAGGGGGTGAAAGACGATACCCAACGACGGCCGGTCCGGATTGTAATCCGAACGCGGCTGTAAAGAGAGTGAAGTCATTGTGCGTGAATTGAAGAGACAATACTTACCAGATCCATACAGTCAAAGATGGCTGGCCTCAACTGTTCTGTTTCTGATCCGTCGATTCCAGCGATTTCTCCTCCGACGATAGCTTTGCGGAGTAACTCGTCCACAAAACTCCACTTGAAAGATGTCCCATATAACACCACCTGCAGATTGGAAGACCTAACGGTAGAATGTATCTGGATGCTTTGGAGAGCGTTCTGACCAGGAGCCTCGGGTGTAGGAGGTAAGCCCGGATCCCGTATCAGAGTTATCTCCGGCATGTCAACCTGAGACGATCCTAACTCATCATTTTCACCACCTTCAGTCAGAGTGGCACTTGCAGCTTCAGATGAAGAGACTCTGTCATAAGAGCGGTTCATTTCATCATGAGAGCTGCTAAGGGGGTCTGGGAAAGATAGGCGAAGGTCGCGTAAGGAATTATGAACAGTGGATGGGTGCGAGCTAATGCGGGAGGTACCCAGAGTACTGGTTAGACTCTGATTCAAACCATCTCGCACTCGCCGCTCTTCTAAGTGATCTTCGTCGAGGTCAATGAAAGGACTGGTAGATTGTTCATTGTCTGGATTGGTTGGGTTAAACTCATTAATCTTCGCTTCAACTTCGTCCGTAATTTCTTCGAGAAATCCTTCCCAGGCTTCTACATCTCCACTGCGAGAGCTGCCTGTGCTGATTGAGGATCGTCTAGAGTGCGAGCTCGAAGCGGCACCGTTGTTGGAACTGACTGATTCGGTGTCAGACTCGCGATTGCTAGCGATTTCTAGCCAGTCAGAGTCGGAGAAATTGTCATTCTCAGACAGAGGGTAAGAGATGAAGTGTAAAGATTCTGGAGAGGTTGACTGGTTCATGGTAGTTCTAAGCAGACAAAGACAAAGAAAAGGGACGCTTCGGATTTGTAGTCATTTTACCGGCGCCCCGGACCGCAGCCGACAGGTGCTTATCTCGCAGTCTTTCAGTACTAGTTTCACCACCATGACTGCTTTACTCTTGAGTCTACCAGGCGACGTCTTGATTGCAATCCTAGTCAACCTTGATGTGAAAGATCTCTTATGCACCTTACAGGCAAGTCTAGAAAACGTTCTAGCGAAATTATATGACTATATCATATCATTGAACACGCAGACATGTCGTGCATTATACGTGTTCTGCGCCAGCACGGATTACATTTGGCACAACATCAAGATAGATTATCCCCTGAATCTTCCTCATCAAGTAATAACTAATATACCTTCGGCGGAGTTGCGCAAACATTGCGTTGAGGGACTGCGAATTGACTATAATTGGCGCAAGAATCCGCCCAATCTCAAAACTCTGAGTCGCATTGACAATGGCGGAATCATAGAACAAATGCAGTATCTTCCTCCTAAATGGCTTGTCAGCATGTCTCGCGTGTCAACAAGCCTGCGCCCAACCTGTGTTCTATCAATCTGGGACTGTGATACTTCAGGCGACGCGAAGAGGATTAAACGTTTCTCACTTGAACCGCATGGTTTGTCGAAATTCTCAGCATCTCTCTCTCAGGATGAAAAGCACGTTTTGGTCGTGATTTTCAATGGCCACGCTGAGTGAGCAATATCCCTAATTTGTATCACAGTATTCGAAACAATTACTCACGGGGATGGCTTGCAGGATCCTCACAGTTTACCATATACCCCTTCAAGATAGCGATTATCTTGCTGATCCTGATAAATACATCTCTTCGAGAGTCATAAAGAGTGATATGGCAGGATCAGTTTTTGAAGCTGACATCTGCGGCGAGACCGTTTCTTGCTTAATTGCCCAGTTTAGAATGGGACGACCCTCGTACCAAGTCTTATTTCTCAATACAAGAAGTGGGAATCATGTGAGGGTCGATGTCAATGTTCTTCCAGTTAGTGGTTTATATCATGCCAAATGCTTATCTTGATGCCATGGATCTCTAGCCTTTTACGAAACTGCAAGTTCGCCTTTTCCCGGACTCTTTTCTACTGTTATCCGGTGTCCAAAGCCCTCAGACTCTTATCCTTCGGTTATATGATGCGAGTAGTTTCTTGCAAAAACTGAAAACTCCTGCAAACATACACTTTGATTCGGGGTTGAGTCTCGGGACTCCGTGCGCTGAGTACAGCTTTTCCGCTCCCGGAACCATACATCAAGAGTATAAATTATCTACTGGTAATCTTAGTACTGCCGCGCTGATTTTTCCGCGCGGGACGAACAACCGTTTGGTCCGGTTTCCTGTTCGCTCAGACGACAACGGTGTAACCATGTCAGGGCCTCAAAGCGAGTTGCGATCTCAAACGTTTTACAAAACTGCAGCTCACGTTGATATGTCTCCCGAATTCATTGCGTTAGGACCTTGTGGACAGAGAGCTGTCTGGCTGGAAAGAGCCTGGAACGAAGAATCGGACCGCACAGGGTTCAATGTGATGAAGGGGGCCTTTTCTGATCAACTTGGTGCAGTTAGCAATGTAGGATCGCTAATCCCAACGTATGTGGCACTCCCATTCGAAGTGGAGACGTGTCAGTCCATAGCTTTCGATGAAGCGATGGGGCGAGTTTTCCTTGGATTATATACTGGGGAAATTTATGTCTTGAATTTGTGAGTGACTTCGTGTAGATATCGATTGATTTCGTTCACGTTAAGTCTGACTCTCATCCTCGCGTAGTTAAATAGCAAGCGCCACTAAAGTTCACGGTTTACGGAATCACCGACGCGCTGCGTAGTATAACTGAGATTAGGGTCGTTTGCTGAAATTTATACAGCACCTCTTTTACTGAAGATACTTGATTTGCCAGACAATTTTTCAATGAGGTCGTTCCTGGGTTCAAGCTCAAGTTCAAGGCTTACAGTTATATCTCATTCTCTTGGCCCTGATGTCAATTCGGGTCTTCTGAGCGCTGCAGCGTTGAGCGTTCATATAAACCAACAACTTTAGTGATGGTAGATTTGATCTTTGACTCGCGGGTTGAGATGGATGACCATAATAAACGCAGGCATCGCATGTCGTGCGTTATGATACGTGCTCTGCGCCAATACGGACAGAATAACATTGAAAGGCGATTATCGCACCTGCGTCAGCAGGCTGTCATTTGCTGCCATCGTCTCAAGAACTCACCGACTCGGAGCTTGACAAAAAGTCTGGTCTGTATTGAAAATGGAGGAATAATAATTGCAATGCAGTATGTATCTAATATACCTTTGAGTTCGAGAGGCGTGAATTCACTCCCAGGAACAAAGGCCTATGTATACAAACTCATAGCTTTGTCTTGAACGATTCATCCACTTTCACAACTCTGTGAAAAACAGAGTTAGATAATGGAATGTTTGCACGTCAGGGTACTCACAGTTTTCCTGTGTTTCCGCCAGTGAATAGCAACGGTAATGCTGAAGGCGCATTCTCTAGGCCCTCTACGATATGAAACTTGCGCTTGATTGTGCCGTCGCGCAAGCCTTGGGACATCTCGGCTATTGCTTCGGGATAACGTTTCGCGTAGTCAAATCTGCCCAAGTTTGAATCATAAGTGAAGAGATCTTTACTATGAATATTCCGTGCGTTGCATACACAATGAAGCCTTCAATTTTAGCTCGTTGAGAAATAAGGGTCAGATAATTTTGAAGTCCTTTCGGTTTCCCGACAGAATCTGAGTATGCCTCCTTAGAGAAAGAACGACGAATGAAGACAGCAACATACTGTAAGCAGATATAGCGCCTGTGTTCGATATAGAGATGAGGAGAGGCATGGTCACTGTGAACATTTCTGACTCGTACCGCAAAGAACAATCCTAGCGTTGCGATTTAATCTGCTTAAACACATATCCAAAATATCACCTTTAAATCGAAGGTGGGTAAGCGATCATTTGCGTCAGATTCGGAATACTCGCCTCCAACATTATCAAAATACACATCCAGATAACCTATATTTTTGAAATCTTTTCGGAACGACGGACTCTTGTAGTTGATCGCTTTCGTGACACCTATCTCTTTTTCGAGCCACTCGCATTTGTCTTGTGAGCCAGCGATGCCGTAAACTTTGGCACCAGCGCGCAAACCTAGCTGACAGACCATGGATCCAACAGCACCGGCGGCACCAGACACGACAAGAGTTTCGCCAGCTTTGACTTGCCCAATGTCTTTAAGGCCCTGGAAATTTTATTTGAGCAACGCCTTTATGATAGAATAAAGGAATCTAATACAAAGTAGGCAGTCAAACCTTGAAGAAGAAAAGTAAGCCCATAATGAGATGACGAAAAGCGTATCGAGCACGCACCGGCCATTCCAAGGTTATTCAGATAGTCAATATCGAGGATGCCTTCGGAAACACTAATTGGAGTTTATACAAAATCGGTTGCATGTAGTTTTAGAACATACTTGATAACTTCGGCATCCTTTTCGCGTACAACAGAGTACTCTGTCCATCCGAAAGTGCCTACCCAGGATAATCAGGAACGCTTCTGAAATGGAGCTCAAGGGTTTAGTACCGCTAACGAGCTGCCCAATCTTGAGCTTAACATCTCGACCCTTGTTAACAACCACACCGAGTCCAGCCGCGCGCATGGTCTAATGTACATAAGCTCAATATTGAATAAAGCGAAACGAAGACGTGTTCACCTCGCCAATTTGCACCGGGGGTAGATAACTTCGTTCGTCCTACACCACAGTCAGAGAAGTGCATATATACGGACCACAAAATCCGTACCCTCAGCCATCCGCGCATAGCAGGATCTAGGGAAAGCCAAGTGACTTGTACGAGCACTTGATCATCTCCGACTTTGAGTTCAGAGTACGAAGCCTTCTCAGAGCGAAATGTCTTTGAGTCTATGTCACCCGGAGGCCGCTCATTGAGGACGATGCGAGTATAGTGAGATGGCATGGACAAAGACTCAAGCTGGTCGAGCGCAGGTTAAGAATTTAGCATGCAGAACAATCGGTCATTGGAAGCTTCCGAAAGCGCTTCCAAAGTATTTCACATGAAAGACGTCTGAGACGCGCCGAGCGCCAATTCGAGCGCTACTTAGTACTCAGCGTTACAGTCACAGCTGTACAGTTTCTGTCACTCAGGACTAATCAATTTCAGGTTACTTTTTGTTACCGTTACTAAAAAACAGCAAGAATGAGGTGAAAACTTTTGGATTGGTGAAGATGAATCTGCTCACGACATCCATAGCTCAAAACTCTCAGTGTCAAGCGTGCGAGGTTCAATTAAGGAGCTTTTGGCTGCCTCCCAAGAGAAGAAGAGGAATTTTGTGGAGACCATCGAGCTTCAGATCGGTCTGAAGAACTACGACCCTCAAAGGGACAAGCGTTTCTCTGGAACTGTCAAGTGCGCGTATTTGCTGCTCACTAAGTGTACACGATAAACTAATGGTTTTGGACCTTACATCCAGGCTTCCCAATGTCCCCCGTCCCCGAATGTCGATTTGCATTCTTGCTGATGCAGCTGATATCGATCGTGCTAAGCAAATCGAGCTCGAATATATGTCTGTCGATGATCTGAAGAAGTACGTCGCCAGCTTTTCCGCAAAAACAGCAAAAAGTTGACTATCAATCAAGGCTGAACAAAAACAAGAAGCTGGTTAAGAAGCTGGCCAAGAAATACGACGCTTTCTTGTCCTCTGAAGCCTTGATCAAGCAGATTCCTCGTCTCCTTGGTCCAGGTCTTTCTAAAGGTTCGTTCAAGCTGTTAGATCCCATGGCGGCAACCATACTCATCTCCCCTAATCAAGCTGGAAAGTTCCCTACTCCCGTCTCCCATGCGGAGGATCTCACCAACAAGATCAATGAGGTTCGCTCAACCATCAAATTCCAGTTGAAGAAGGTTCTTTGCTTGGGTGTCGCTGTGGGTCACATCCAGATGACTGATGACCAGGTTCTCGGAAATGTCATGCTCGGTACGCACCAATCGGACGATTATCTCTATATACCAATCTGAACTTCACTGCAGCTATTAACTTCCTCGTCTCTCTTCTTAAGAAGAACTGGCAAAACGTGAAGTCACTTCACCTCAAGACGACCATGGGCAAACCTGTGCGTCTGTTTTAACTTACTTCAATGGATGATCCTGGGGAGTACGCCATCGGAATTTCGTATATGCACAATACGAAGCCTCGCACGCTTATACCAACATTTCTTTTGGGAGGAGTGATTGGGAGCTGGTACGGTTTTTCGAGTAGTTGCCTCATTCTATATTTCATGTTATACTGCTGTACATGCCTTTATGCATATGGATCACTTGTAAAGTCAATGAGTCTGGCTTCGCTGATTCTATTAAGTGTCAGGATCGGAATTTTCCTATGGTGGGAAGATTGGAATATCCTTAAAGTTTCCGCTCGAAGCTCGGTTCGCGACAGGTTCGCGAAGGTCGTTCTTTTGCGTTCAGCTTCGACCCAGCTTTCATGGAAGCCAAATTCGACAACAAAGCTAATATTCTCAACGCGCGTCTACTTGCAACACACGACAACTCTCCCATTTATGCCACAAAAACCAATTTCACATTTCGCGGACGAGACATCACCCTTCTACAAGATACGAATCCGGCTCTGAGTACTGGGAGCGTCACCGTCGGAGCAATACACTGGCACGACAAGATCATGGAGGTCAACGGACACAGGAAGAAAGTCGCGGATTTGAAGGAGAAGAGGAAGAATGGATTCTTGAACAAGTAAGTTGTTGAACAGAACCCGGGAAGGTTGTTTGAAATCCCAAGATGATACGAGGGTGTTCCGTAGGGCAAGGTACTGGAGGTGGTCAGCCGAGAGAAGAGAGTATGAGATCAAGTACACGAATGATGAGTGGACGGTAAGTTTCTTGATAATCAACACCTTGAATGGATTAATGGTAAATATGTAGGCTACAATGCTGAAGAGCGACGGTACATCGAAGATCGTGGGTCGCTTTGCCGTTCCATATCGACCGCACCTGTTCACAAAAGCCGACCCACCACTCTTATCGCTAACCAGAACAGCGTTGGCAGAGGATGAGATATTTCTTCTGCTAGTATTCATTTACTCGGAGGCCAAACGCCAAAGTGATACCGTATGCCTTTAATACTTTTGTCTTTCTATCAACGCTGACCTTTCATGCAGAATAGTTCTGTGGGGAATGGCTCGGAAGGGTGGTGATTACGACATCATGCATCAATCCCTATGTACAATCATAATGCTTCGGTCTTGAATTCGAATTTCCATTGTGCCCGGACAATGCTTGATAAATAATCCTTCCCGAACCTGAATGAACAATTACAAACCAAACACTTCACTCTACTAGGCTCCACTGTTGTGGACTGCACCTCGCTTGGGAAAGGATAGATTTCAGTTAAATCGATACCAGAACTAGTATGGCAGGAACTAGGGAATGATGCAGGATTTATGTATGCAAAAAGTGTAGGGTGGTCCTGGGTGGTCTAAGTATCATCTGAGTGTCTTTGTCAAGGTGTAGATTTTACTTCAAGTATCAAGTGAAAAAACAATGCACATAAGTTGCACTACAGGATATACACACTTCAAAAGCCTTGTAGAAATTTGTTTGATTAATCTGAGTATTGAGGAAAGAATGCGGCGCACATAAGGTGCGCCGCAAGGCAACCACAGAGCTCAGGATGTTTGTAAACATTTGGCAAAAGCATGAGGCCAAGCACAACCAAAACGTGCCTGCACAAAACAACTTAACTACCGGAGTGCAATAGACCTTGCAAGCAAGGTGATGTACATATTGTACTTCATAGCTTTGTAGTACTGCGCGTTCATGATCAAGAATCACAATATTGCTGCGTGAGAGTGCGTGAGGTGCTGGCCGCTGCATTACGGTTGAAGAACATTCGACGTGCCCAGATCAAGGCTATGCAGCTGCGGGACTTAACCGCCGACGGCGATACGGTATTATTTACATGAATGATTACAAGCTTAAGGAAATCATTTGTTCTCCCTTCCTTCAAGTTAATCTGGACCATGATCGTTGACAAGTCTAAAGAACCAGAGGATGCCCCACCTGCATATGCAGCCATTAACAGTGGCTCCAGTGGGAGTACCTCCTTTAACGACAACAAATTACCTCATTCACCATTGCCTGTTTCCGAGCCTATCTCTCCTACACCATCATCCTTTTCTTCCAAGGGAAAAGGGAAAGTTCCTGCAGTCAGCAGCTGGTGGAGTTTTGGCACATCACAAACAGCGCGAGAGATACGAACAACTGTTCTAGGTATCGTACGTGATCTGGTAAAGGTGAAAAGCGGAAATGCTGTTGCCGCACAAAGTATCCTTGAAAGCTGCGCTGAAGCCTGCTCAGGGTATTCATTGTCCCTTTCATCGTTGCTACAGGAGAAGTCAATTGAATCCCATACCCCACTGTACTGGGCGATTATCAATAGACCGCCTGACAAGAGCGACGACGCAATAAATGGCACTTCTGACTTGCTTACAACTTTGCTGTCTTACACAGCTCCTCTTTCGCCTGATATCCTTGTGGAAGTTCGACAAGCATGTTTGATAACTGACGACCAGCTATTGTTCCAGCGGCTGCGTCTTTCTCCAGAGTTTGCTTCACTTTCAGGGACGGATGAAATGCTCCTTGGAGAGGTAATGATACCTGACGATGTGACTGTGAAGAACATGCTGGGGGATGATGGAGCTTTTGCCGTTGACTTTCGCATACCACACTTTCAGAAGAGAATGAGGGTGTCGAATGAAGTAGGTGTGGAATTTATTGCTCGAGGCACGATGATTATCTACAGTTCGTCGAATTTCGATACTAACCTTTCGCCTGAATAGGTCGTTTATGGCGTCTTGCTCTCGTTGTGGCTAGCAAACGACGAAGCAGGCACGGCGGACCTTCACCAGGATCATGGTGTATTGTTCTTTCACTAATGGAAAATAGTTCACCAACGTGGGTAGACTCACGCTTGATCATCCCGGATGTATCGTCCAAGGTCAAAGCACCAGAAGTAGATCTTTCAGAGGAGCCGGTTTTCACCAGTCCTCCATCTACGTTCTCTGGTATTTTAGGTGACCGTGCAAAGAAAGCTGCTATCATTATCAGAATGCAGTCTAAGCTTGAACTATGCCCATCTGCAAATCGTCCTCATCACAACCGTCAAACAGAGATCGTTGTCCCATTGGATAGTGTCCCTCTAGCATCTAGTATACAACATGCGTAAGTATTATTCCCAACCATAGTCGAAACACGATCTGAATTTTGCACATTACAGTGGAAGTTCTTACATTGGCGCCGATGAATCCCTTTCGGGAAAGTTAGAGGCACGGTTGAAGAAGCCTCAGGGTGACGCGGAATGTATCATCTGTTGACCGCATGCTATGTATAACTGTTAATCCGAATTTAATCGCAATATGGTAGATAATGGCGGGATGATGGTCAAACTGAACGGCGACGACGGTTGTGTCTTTTTGCATCTGATTCGCCATCTGCTGACAATCGGATTGGTACGTACGGAAAGCAACGTACGTGTTCTCTCTGTTATTTAATAGAACACATATACAATTGCCATTCCGATGTATAGAAAAAAACAGTTCAAAGACGCGACATGTAACATGTTATTTAAAACTTCAATGAAACTTGACCAGACACCGTATCCAACCTTACTGAACCTCTTTGCTTTCCAGGTTCTCCCTGGCCCCAGAACACTGTTCCTTCGGAGATTCCTCCAGTATAACGGTCAAAAATCAAGTTCCTCTTTCTGCCTTTCCCTTCAGGATCTAGTCCCTCTTCGGCGACGACGACCCTCTTATCAAATGGAGTTGTATGAACAGTGAAAGCGCCTTCAAATGTGCCATGCATCTGAACATCTAAGGGTGCGACTGCGGTCTTTGCGTCGAGCACAACAGTAGAATTTATGGGTGCAGTAGGGAAGGCGACTTTGACTGGAGAGTTAGCATTGCGAGCACGAACACGGAATGCTCCACCCGATGAGGTAATTTCCCCGGCATCGACGGAAAACAGGGAAACGGAAGCTTCTATGGGACTTTGATTGACAGAGGAATGAGTAAAAATTCCAGCCTCGTAGTAGCCATAGTGATCAACCAGACTCACGAATTAGCAGTGTTCATTATAAGCTCAGTCATATCTTCATCGGTTTCATCGTTCAGCAGATTGGCGGTGATATTAATACGAGCATTGGCGGTAGACAACCTTAGCGACTTTCTGACAGTGAAGTTGCCTTCGATGGGACTGTGTGGTGATTCTATGCGAACGGAGTGGGCTTGCAAGGACTACAAGAAGCGAAGGAATGACTTGACTATAAGTATGCATCATACACAAGATAAGTGAGGATACATACATTGACTTTTACAGGCTTATAAGCTCCAGTCAAAGAGACGGAGTTGAAGACGATTGCCTCCGATAAGTTTGCGACTTGGTGTCCAAAGATACCGTGCATTTCCGTCCTGAAATCCGATACTACGAGAGGAAATTTTTCTGAGTGCTTGGGAAAGGCCACGTTAATGTCGAAATAGATATTGTGCATATGGCGATGAGGATGAGGGTGCGAGGACTAGAGATAATTTCAAAATGAAGTGGGTTAAGCGGATAGTCATGTCCACTTACAAGTAACCCAACTCCATTTCCTCCTTCCCTAGTGACTACATCACAGAGCTTGATCGAATCAAGTAGTGTCTCGTCATCGTAATGTGTGCGGATGGAGACAACAGCGGAGTCGCCCTCCTCATCAGATTGGGTGATATTGATGTTGCCGTTTATAGAAGGACCCCGAGCGACTAAAAAGAGTAGTTCGGAATCGATTGGTAGTTCAAAGGTATGTTGAACACTAGAGTTAGGTTCTCCTTCAGGCCACTCCGCACATTGTCGAATCATCAGCTCTGGAAACACAGGCAGATCAGAAGACTCGTCGGTAAAGTTCTCCATCTACAAGGTTGAAAGATAATGTGAATATTAGACATAGATTAGCAGCATAGTAAGACAAACCCATGACACCTCGTCGTCCGGTTGAGGTTGATGGGGATGGAAGCGATGTGGATGGTGACCATGCACATGACTGAGGTCGAAGTGACTAGAGGCGAATAACACGAAGATTGTGAGCAGGATCAAGTGTGCGCAAATCCGCTTTCTCCTTTGAATACGCAGTCTAGAGATATCTTGCTCTTGAAGCGCAGCGAAAGATTCTGGGCCAGGTGATGCGACAATTCCGGCAGGGCATTTAGTACGAGATGCTAAATCGTTGGGGGTAAGCAGAGGTGTTTTCTCTGGGTCCATTTTCCGTTTGAGCGGAGGGTCAGGAAGTCAAGGGAGGCTCGTCGTGGTTTAAGTAGGTTATCTTCTATATAATTAGATTTTTATGACATACCTCATAACCTGCTGAGGCTGCGGCTGTGCATTATTAACTGAATAGGTCGAGACAGTGTTATGATAACTGTGCCGCAGGATTCGTGAGCACCAGATAGGAATCGGGAGCCGTAATGAGCATTCCTGAGCATTCCCACTGGTGATATCTGAAGGCCTGAAGTGATTTGCCGGTACCGATGAATTCTGGAATATGTTCGCGGAGCCCGAAGTTGAACTCGAGTTTTCAGCCACTATGAATCTTGTTTGAAAAACATACATGGCCCTGGCAAGGTGATTGGGTGCTGGTGAGTGTCATGAGGCTTCGAAGTTCTAAGTTCTGGGGAACGTCGTAAGTACGAGTTTGAGCCACGTGATCAAATATCTGTCTCACCACTAACTGCGATGTCAGGCGAGGAAATCAACCCTTATGAACTTTTAGAAGTCAAGGTAGAATCTACGGATCAAGAAATTCGAACTGCATATCGTCAGCGGTCGTTGAAAGTTCATCCGGATCGAGTCAGTGAGTCGTTTCGACCAACGCAGAACAATTTCTAGCTCACTATCTCTTCTCTAGAATCCGAATAATCCTGAGGCTGGTAAGTAAACAACCCTCATACGCTGAATCGCCACATATGTGATTCGCTCATCTGTAGCCCGCAAGTTTCACGAATTGAATCAAGCTTATGAACTATTACTCGATCCCCTACGTAGGCTTGCTCTCGATGCCAAGCTTCGCCTCAAACAAGCCCGGACGGAGAGATACAAGAATTACGATCTAAAACGGAAAAATATGGTTGATGAGCTGGAGGAACGGGAGCGCGCTCTGAAGAAGACAAAAGCAGATAAACAAAAGGAGGAAGCTGCGCGCTTTCAAGAGACGGAAAAGATCAAGGATCAAGGAAGACGGTTGAGGGAGGAGAAGTCGAAGGAATTAGAGAAGAAGGAACAGGAAGCAAATAAGGCGGCGAAAGGAGAACAGGAAACGGATGCGCCTACGCTTCGTGAGTTTATCTTCGATTCAGAATTTACTGTCTATTGATTGAACTACCCACTACAGAGTCCACAGACACGACCCTCCGCGTAAAGTATCTCCTAACCGAGCACCCGACTTTAACGACCGCTTCCTCACTTGCATCCCTCTTCGCTCCGTTCGGTCCTACAGATGTTGAAACCATCGTTGTCTCTCTCAAGTCGTCAAAGAAATTTCCGCATAAACCACCTAAATATGGAACTGCACTCGTTCCTTTTAAACGTATCGGAGATGCGTTTGCTGCTGTATGCGCCACCGGCCGGCCTGAACGAGGTTTGGGAGGGATCGAAGTTGGGTGGATAGGTGGAACTGAGCCTGAGATTTTGGGGTGGTTGCGGAAGAAGGGTCATTTAGGACCTTCAGGAAGCGGATTATCGAAGGAATCGCAGGTACAACGGTCTGAAGAGAAAGCCCTGCCACCACAGACACAAACTCGTGCATCCGGTTCCAATGAGTTTTTTTCTTTTCCCTCATCTCTCGTGCGTTGAATTCTCATTCGTTCTCGATGTGATTGTTCATGCGTTTTGCTTGTCCTATGTAGCCCGACTTCTGCAAGCCTAGTGATACACCCAAGGTCGGTGAAATCGATTATGAGTCCCTGACATTGATGCGCTTGAGGCAAGCGGAAAGAGCAAGACTTGAACGGGAAATTTTGGAGCAAGAAGCGAACGAAAACTGACAACGCTCCTCTATGAACTTCAAGGGGGAGTGGCCGGGGTCTTTTCCCGAGGATTACTGCTTCATCACATTTGCCTCCGATAGTTGAACTGTATACGGAACTACCACCCGTATATTACGTTCCTCGAGAATGACCAGGTCATACTCCAATGATGGGTTTGCATTGTCCCTAATCCCTATCCTCTGTTAGCCTGCGATTTTTCATGCTCGATGCCATGGGAGGACTGCATCGTAGTACTTGTATAAATACATGAAAGCAAAGAATCTGTAAAGCCTGGACCAGAAAGCTATCTGGAAAGAAGGACTGCTTGATAAGGACTTTGTTATGTACCATTAAACATGCAGCAGGCGGTGGCCGAGGGCCTCGGAAGGCAGCTGTGCCGTCAATTTCCCGCGACTCGAACACTAACCTTTCCCCACTTTGTCGCCCGTCAAAAGCTCTTGCTCGTCGTCGGCAACGCTCAGCTCGGCTTGCTTTCTCTTTCTACTTCGATATAAGCTGTTCAATACATTGGCTCTGTGTCCTTAGTTCTCTTCCCTGCCATTTTATTTGCCTATCTGCTTGGTGTCTGGACTACCTCTTTTCTCTCAACCTTCTCTTTTGTCAGCCCTTCTTTAAAGCCGATCCTTATATTGGATGGCGTCTACAAACCGAAGCAAGGCGCAGCGGAAAGGTGCTCCAGGCTCTGCTGGGTGATACTAAAACAAATTCCATGTTTGTATCTCAATTAATATCTTCGACAGTCGTGCTCCCGCTTGGTCTGGCGCTCGCGCTTCTCCCACTTTTTCTCCAACCAGCAACTCTCCCCGTCCAAATCAAGGATCTTTCTCATCTGTCGTTCAACCAACTACAAATCGCCTCGATAACCCTCAAGACCGTGTTCTACAGTCGTTAGCTGGTCTCACAGTGCGTACTTCTCCTGTTTTTTCCCCCATAGCTCTTTGGGCCTCATCACATCCTATACAGGGGACGACTATCACGCTTATGACTAAGACGTCTCAACGCTATGAAGGAGTCGTGTTTTCCACCAACGGCGAGGGCGACACCACTGGTGTGACTTTGAAGGATGTTAAAGAGCTCACAAATCCTGGCGCGCCTTTGAAGGACCAACTTTTTATCGCATCAACTAACATCGAGAACTGGAGCTCTGGCCCTGCTGACGCCAAATTTACGAACGGTGACAGTGAGTATTCATCAATACTAGTCACGTACAGTTGATGATTGTTTTCATGGGCCCAGCGTTCCGAACCGATACAGATATCAGTCAAAAAAAGACGGGAGGAGGAGGAGAGAAGGAGCTCCAAGCCTGGCAAGCGCCTCCAGATGCACCTGCTACATCTGAAGGTACCCAATTTGCACGCGGAGACGATGTCACGTTCGGTCCAGGATCCAACAGCAATGCGTCTTGGGACCAGTTCACAACAAACGAGAAGCTCTTCGGTGTGAAGGCTACTTACGACGAAGATGCATATACCACCAAACTAGATCGTAGTGCGCCAGAGTACAAGGAACGTGCTAGAGAGGCTCAGAAAATCGCCGATGAAATACTTGGGGTGCGTTATCAATGTTTCTTCATTTATCATTCTGACCTTCCCCTCAGGTTGCTTCAAACAACCCACACGTCGCAGAGGAGAGGAACCAGGCTCATGATGACAGCGGTATCAATGAGGAAGACAAGTATGTGATCTTCTGGTAGCATTCGAATGATGATTTTGATCGCGTTCCAGATATGGTGCTGTTGTTCGAGGCACCAATGCTTATGTACCTCCAGGTGCTAGGAAGCCGGGACTTCCGAATGCGACGAAGACAGAAATTCCAAAGGTTTCTGTGAACGGTCCTGACGGTGCTACCATCTCTTCCACATCACAGTCACCAGCTTCTTCTTCTAAAAATCCTTCCCCTGCTCCCAATGCCAATGCCAATAAGGTGAAAACACAGAATTCGATTCTAGCGTTGAACTCACCGTTTATCGTCAGCCTCCCGCGGATGCCCTGCCTGCTTTGAGGGAATTCGTGGCCAACGAAAAGCAGCGTCTGACTGAGAAACGTCAAGCACTTGCTAAGAGCGAGATGGATAAGCGCATGGCGGATTTAGTCAAATTCAGTCAGAGTTTCAAGGTACTGTTAAGCCGTCTTCAATTTCCCTATCTGAACTATCAACAGCTGAACAAACCTATTCCGGATGATCTTGTCCCAATCCTGGCCAAGGACGAGGATAAACAAAAGCAGATTCGTGAGAAATCGAACAAAGATGCCAATTCGTCGCAAGCACGTAACATCGGGTCGTCCGTCTCGACGCATTCAGTGCCAGCTCGTGGGCCACATATAACGACGGCGAAAGTTGTCGAAGCTGGTCGTAAAACTGCTGCGACAGCTACTAGTACTACCAAAGCTACGACGCAAGCGGCCGGAGTAGCTGCTTCTGCTACTAATAAGGCTGAGGCAACTAAGCCTACCAAGCCCATGATGTTCATTCAACCTATTCCACCATTCAAGGGTAGCAAGAGGCAGTCTCTACAACCCTCCCCCAATGCAAACGGAGTTTCCAATGGTGCAAACGCAGCTCAAGTGTCTGGAGCAACTAAGGCTCCTGTACCTAATGCTCCTGCAAATCGATTAAATGCTGGATTGAATGTCAAAGCATCAACATTCAACCCACGCGCCGTTGCTTTCACCCCCGTGGGTTTTTTTTGGTCCCTCAGTACCCCCGTTGTCGTATCTCATTCAGTTCGTTTTTCCTCAGGGCGCTCCTTCTCCTGGACCTAGTACCTCGAATCACAGTCTGTCATCTTCTGTGTCTCCTAAGCCCAAAGAATCTGTGCGTATTGAACAATGATAGTGGGACTGAGAAATTTATTGAGAGTCAGGCTCCTACTACACCGAATCCCTTCTTTGGCACCCGTTTGATCAAGAAAGGGCCTCCGGTCAATGTGAAGGATGACTTTAATCCTTTTAAACATAACAAGGTGGTAGATGCCTCCACCATCGGTGAGTCACCAAACAACTCAACCAGTCCAGAGTATCAATAGTATCACTAGCCGCAACTTGGCCTTATAATGGAAAACGTTACATGCAACTGTTCCCTGCGCCACAACACCCTCCTCAAACTCCTCACATGGTTGCACCCCCTCCTACGATGCCTCCACCTCCTCCATACGAAGAAGATCCGAATCAACGTGCGGCAGCCCCTGGCGGCTTCGTCTACTATGCTCCGACCTATTACCCTGGTCAAGTAGGAAACTTCTCTTCTGTTGTGTTCACTGCATTTGACCTCCACTCTTTACCTTAGCCTATGATGTCTGGCATGGCGCCTCCCGGACCTCCCGGAACATTTATGCCTCCCTATATGCAGCCTATGCACTATCCTCCGAATATGCCACCAAATGGTAAGCAGCTAGAGCATCAGTCAAAGAAATGGCCTTTATCAGTTCCTTTAGCGATGTATGCTCCCCCAGCAATGGGTCAAATGCCACGTAAAGTCTACACTTTCTTCATGATGCGCACATCACTGAGTATTTGTTCTAGCTTATATGCAGGCACCTCCACCCGGGACCTATCCTCCCCCACCAAATGGTGCCGGTCCTCGGCCTTCCATGCCGCCTACTCCGATTCCTGCTCATGCCCACCCATACTATCATCAGAGCCCTCAATGTGAGTCCATTCTTCTTATGTATTTTTCTTGATGTGAATAAACCATATTTGCGTGCTAGTACAACATGCGGTTCCTTACCCTATGATGATGCCGCCACCGGGCAGTGTTCCTCATCCATACGACGGTTCAACTGCGCCTCCAGTGCAAATGGGTGGTCATGCATAATCAGAGTTGTGCTGTGTGGTTGGGAAAACGACGGAGAAACGGGGCGCGGGAATTTATCTTCGCTGGAATTCATAATTTCGTTGTCACTAGCAATCCGTGTGTTGTCGTTGCTACTTTTCTCAATCTGGATCTGGAATACTACCCACACAAGGCTTCATATCCCAATGCGAAGCATAAAACCCCAAACTCGATATTATACGTACAACAACTGACTGAAAACAAAGACTGAAAACAAAGACTGAAAACAAAAATTCTTTAACGAAAGATTTGATAAAAACTATCGTAAACATGACATCTCAACTTTCTTCAACAGACCCTTCAGTGTCCCAGTGGTACGATTACAATTTGCCTGAAGCCAGGCCTCCATATCCGTCCTGATTGATCCAAGTTCTTCAGAAAGGGGCATATGACCGTGTGATCTGACATCAACTGGATTCAGTAACAAGTGAAACAATCGTTCCCAAAGGTTGGTTTGCCAGTATCGCTTGAGCGGAGTCGTAAGTCTAAACTTTACCTTGCCATCGGAAGAGGTCGACGAGCCTATTGCACTGGCTTGAATGTATTTGCCAAAGAACATGCAATATATAATGCCTGCCAGTCCGAAATAATCAGTTTGGAAAGTCCAAGGCTTTCCCTGTTGTATCTCTATGCAATCGCGTTCATCTGTTTCCCAGTCTGCGATGAACTGCTGATTGGCAGGAAACAACCGCGTATCAATGGTCCGACCGAAGTCAACGACCTTCAACCCCTTATAGCTCCAGCCTCCTTCACCGGAAGGCCGATATGCACTGGACCAAGAAGAAGGGCCCCCCGGGACTTCTTCTAAACGCAGCAGACAATTGTCAATTTTGAGGTCTCCGTGGATGAATCCGATGTCATGCATGATTTCCAGCAGCCGCAATAGTTCGATAGTAAAGAACATAACCAGAAGCTCGTCGAGGCAGGCACCCTGCTGAGAAACACCTGCAGATTCAGCTGTGTTGACAATGTCTAGAAGCGTACCCTGAGGGCAGTAATCTAGAACGAGATAGCTCTCGTCGCGAAATGCGTATAATGCATGGGGGAAGACGATAGATCGACGATTTGCAGGAGGAAGTGCGGAATGTAGTCGACGTAGGACGTGATATTCCCAAATATTTCGAGGTTTCACAACCTTCAAAGCGACCATAGATGCCTCATCCCCCTCCATCTCATCCTCGTCCTCAAAGTCAGAATCACAATCGGACAGCGCACCGCAGTCTCTTGCTTTGAACACAGCTCCAAAGCCTCCCTCTCCCAACTTCTCAGAGACAACAAACTTTTGACCATTCAATGTCAAAGGATGAACTGCATCGCCACCTCCGGAGCTGGAGCTGGTTTTTCTATTCTTCTTTGCGTACTTCTGCAGTTCGTCGTATCCATTATGATACGTGCCGGTGAGGTCGTAATATTGTGAGTCTGCGTTGAGCCGTGAGAGTAAGGCTTGGAAGATTGGGGGATCAAAAGGATTACATGGGTTAGAAGGTTTGAAATTGGATGAAAGTGTCAAAGTATCGACTAGGCTTAATTTGCTTGTTGACTGTGTCAACGTAGAGATTGAAGCTTCAGAAGGTAAACGAAGGGGATGGATATCATGAAGACCCCCGGCCTCGTCTTCGTGCTCGAATTCGTCTGCTCCATCTGGAACAAGTTGCGCAGCTTCCAGTTGCGAATCCTGTTCCTCTTCGATAACTGGGGCGTGCTTGGAAAGGATACTAGGCGTATTGAAGGTTGAATGAGAAGTCGAAGTGTACTCGAAAGTGCGCTCTGTTATTGGGGTCATCACACTGAACTGACCGAATCGCCCACCAAAAGGGACGTCGTGATAGTCTACTTCCTGGCCATCGTACATCTCTCCAAGCTCCTCTCGTAGGGGCTCGACAACGTCTTCTTGACATTCTTCGTCGATGAAATCGTCGGAGTAATCGTTATCGTCC
This sequence comes from Lentinula edodes, assembly GCF_021015755.1. Lineage (NCBI taxonomy): Eukaryota > Fungi > Basidiomycota > Agaricomycetes > Agaricales > Omphalotaceae > Lentinula > Lentinula edodes. The sequence goes on from NW_025764330.1 coordinate 132,921, forward strand.
TCTTCAGGATACTGATCCAGATCTATCGCATCCTGTTGCTCCTGTTGGTGTGGCGTATTTCCCTGATCAAATTCCTCGTCATATTCGGGCTCGTCGTAGTCCACATGGCTCTGATGTTTTTTCTCTGTGAGCGGTTCAATCTGGATATTATCCTCAGCCGGATCCTTGTATGGGGTAAAGGTCGGTTGTTTAGCAGGCGGAACGGACAATTTCATGGTAGATAACTTGGGAGTGAATATGCTCTTACCCTCGCTGGGCCGACTAAATACCTTAAATGATGTTTCGGGGCCTGGGTCCACAAAAGGTCTGAAAGCGACTGGATGAGAAGCTTTACCGACATCATGGTCCGATTTGGCTCTTTCGTGAGTCAAGATGGTCTTTGGTCTTGGTTGACCATGATCCTCAGTATGAGCTTCGCGAAGCGGCAATGGTTGGATTTCGCTTTCAGGAATGAAGACTTTCTGAGAGAAGATACTCTCCACTGAAGTATTATCCCTCTTTGTAAACTTCTTGGAATCTTGAAGCAGATTTTCATTCTGATGAGGAGCGGCCTCTTTCTCGGCGAAAGCTGATCTAGATTTGTGTGTTGGTGTTTTGTTTTCTAGATCGACAAAAGGAGTAAACTAAATAGAATAACATTAAATCACAGCGATTTTTTCGCAGCAATCTTTGAACTCACAGCGGGTTTGTTGGTCTTTCTCGGTTTGATATCATCAGAGTTTTCGTCCACGAACGGTTGGAAGACTGAAACATGAGATCATGAGTATGTACCGACAAAAGAAAACAACCAACCAAACCTGCCGATTTATGTATTCCATCTCCAAGTGTGGTTGGGGGAGAAGTAGTCATCCGAGGCATAGCAACGGGCTCAATCTTCTTCACAGGCGCGTGCTTACTACCCATACGTATTGTCCTTTCAGGAGAGTTGTACATGCCGAACACGTCTTCGAGTGCTTCTCTGGTATTGATCGTCACAGTGGGCTCTCCAGCCAGCATGCTCTTTCGTTTGCCGAAGCGACCCTCACCAGGTCTGAGTACGGTCAAAGACGATGAGCGTGCGGAATGCGCGAGCGATTCGACAGGAAGAACTGGCCATTCTTTTCTGAGAAGACCCATCGATCGAGTACGGGCTTCTTCAAAACAGAATTCGCCTGTTTTTTCGGTATAAAGCAAGGTCATATCAAAACGAAGCTTCTCGGGGGGTTTTCCCGGCTGAGGAGGGGCCAGCATCGTCGCATAGCGTGACGCAGCACTTGACAATTGTTTAGGGGAGCATGCTGCCGCCGTATTTGTCTTGGAAATATCTTGGGATATGACAGGCTTTTTACCATGCCTTTTCCGAAAATCAGTGTATCGTGCCTTCAATCGCTCAATAGGACGAGCATGACGCTTGACGCCGGTCCGATAGACTTGGTCCGCGTCTTCAACTCTGTCAAATTTGAGCATGTTTACGAGTGTGAGCCATGATTGATACACACCGTCCTGCGGCTTCCAGCATGCGAGCGTATTCCTCGTATAATAAAGAATATGATACACCAAATCCATTCTTCCAAAGTTGTGAATAAATTCCGATTGCCGACCTTTGACTGACTCTATTGGCGTACAGCACCCAAAGCTTCAGGTACCTAAGATCGGCTTTGTACGCTTCGTCCTTCTTGAACTTCTTGGTGGCTTCGTCGAGGAGCTGGGACAGCCCAGAGTGGGGATCCTTATCATCAAAGTTGTCAAGGGTCCACTGGACGAACTCGACGTAAACAGCCAGAGGATCTTCCTCAAACGCGATGGCCGCGATTCTCTGCTTGAACTTGTCCCGTTGGCTCTCGAGGCCGTCCGTTTGCATGGCGGTTCGTTAAACGCTGGAAGTTGATGATCATGAGTCGCGTTAATAAGCACGTGATCGAATTTGATCTTTTCTTCGATTTTTCTCTTGAACTTCAGTCATTAAATCTTCCATACATGCATTTAAACCGTTATTCATAACTGGTTTCCTCTTCTTCACTCAAACGGTAACTCTTCCGATCTATATACCCTGCATCCATAAAAACTGCCTTTGGGGAACTATATCCACGTCGACTGCAGCTCTTTTACATCCACCATCCGATTGTACTCTGTTGAAATTCTTTCGCATTGTTCATTGCTGCAAGTATCGATAGGTAACCTTCAAGCTCGTGGTATCGTCTTGAATACTTAACATCATTTACAGCCCTATACATGCAGTCTGATGCAAATGTTTTCAATGTCGAGGAAGAGGAATCTCTTTTCGGCTCCCCGCCTCCTTCCCCACGAATAGGTAGGTCACCATCGCCAGTGTTAGCCCTTCCCAGCCGTAGCGGGAGCATTGTAAAGCTACAAAATGTGGGGACCATTGCACTTCCTGGTTCCCATTACATTTCTGAACTTCCCGTCAATCCATTAGTCTTGCCTTCAAGTTTCTCCACCCAGGCCGCTGCTAAGCCTTTGGCTCCTTTCCAAATTAGCGCTGGCCATTTTGGAGGCCCTACGTCGCCGCATCATTCATCCTCGTCGTCTACGCCATGCAGTTCGCGTGCGTCATCTCAAGGGCCCTTGTCCGGGCAGTCGAAAGGAAAGCATGGTCGACGCCGTCGAGAAGATGAATCACGCGTTGTACGCGTTCCACCACCTGAAATTCCTCTTCCAGATCCGACTGGCCCTCCCCCTGCCAATTGGTTACGAAGCCAATCGGCGCTTCTCGGGCATGCCGGATTAATTGGCGGTGTGAAAACATCTACGCTGTCGAATCGGCATTTTCGAGGCTCGACCGCAAAAAATCCAATTGTCATCGACGATAACCAACATAGCAATCAACAACAACACCATCATCCTTCTCCCAAACGCTCGCGGCCAGCTCCTCGTTACCAACTTCCTCTGTGTCTCGATCTTCCTGCACCTTCCATACAGGAGATCGTACGCATCCTTATAAAACAACGGGAGATATTTCCTGTATTACAAAACATCCTCAAATTGAGTCGGAACGGCTTTCCAGGATTCATCAAAGACACCAACAACAGTCCTTCCCCAGGCCCTGTGCCCAAGAAGCGCAAACTGAACAAAGTACCTGCTGGTGCTGTTGACTGGGACGTGCCGTATCCTTTCCAGCCAGGAGAAGGCCCTGAGGCTTATTCGGCAACGTGGGAGCAAACCCGGGGAAAACAACTTGTTTCCCAGCTTGTGTCCTTGATCAAGGCTGCTTCTCGTAAAGCTGCTATACGAAAATATATGGAGCAGGACCGGCAAATAGAGCTGCAGACTACAATGCAAGATCATAATTTAATGAAGGAATGGGAGCATGCAATGCCCAAGGTAGAAGGTCACTATAGGCATGAGACCACCTTATATGGTTTGCCTGATATGCCTTCACAGGATATTTTGGCTGATGCTAGTAATAACCCTGTGAAATCTTCAGATCTACCTGTCCGCTCTTCCCCAGCCCCCGAATCGTCGCCATTTGATGAACTCCTAGCTTCATTGCTCACAGTCTCACCAAAGTCAGGTGACTCGAATGAAGCAGCCACCAGTCCATCTAACCTTGGCTCACTGTTTGCTAACACCGGTGCGCAAGAGTCTACACCAGAACTTGACCAGTCGGTCATAGACAATTGGATGTCGATATTCCAGACCTACCAGGTGCCTCCCTCGCTAGAAGAAACCGCGACATATTTCTCCGATTCCTCCTCTTTAGCTCCCCAAATCGCGGGACCTTCTTCAATCCCCGACTTACCACTCGATCTCGGTCCCTGGGCTAGAGTTTCCAATGGTCCAGGGGACGGGAACCATCTTTCGCACTCAGTTGTATCTTTATATCCGACTTCGAACATTGGTGGGCAGCCTCAAACTGACGCTCATTCTTCGGATTCCACGTCCTTCGATTTGAAATCGCTGGCTCCCAGCATGAATCCATGGGACACAGAATTGGTAACACCCATGCTACCAACAGCAGGATATTTGGATGCTTTCAATGGCCTGATTCCAACGAGTAGTCCGAAAGAATACGGGGAACCATATTTCTCGAGTGGCATGATGGAAGAAGGGATAGGGGGTAGTGGCGGTCATCTCCCGATGGGATTGATGGACTGTCCCCAAGGTATGTGGTGGCGCACGATCTCGGAGACAGTGCGAACTCATCATAACAAAGAACTACAAGGTATTGATCAACCAGCGAAGCATCCGCCCAATTTTTCGGCTGTTCCCTTGAGCGCTCTCTTTCCTACGCTAGCGCGCAATATGCCTCCTCCGCCGACAATTACTGGAACCTCTTCGGTCTTCACGCCGCCTGCTGTTCGTCCGTACAATTCATCTGGTCGTACGATTAATAAGGTTGATCTTTTGAGCCGCGCCCGAGAACGGCGCGCGCAGTTGGCGGACGAAATTCTAAAAACTCGTACGCAGTTGTGGGAAACGACCATCGAACATGGGGTGTTGACTCGCCTTGCCAAACTCTACACGTAGTATAAAGCCTTCTTTTTGTGACTGTATCGTTCTTCAAATGGCGTGAGTCCTCATCTCCTGATATCTCGTCCTCCTACTGATGTTCTTGTAGTCAACAATATACTTACAATGTTCACTTTGTACCAGAAATCGTTGAAGTCTGACGATCACAGTAGCTCCGTGGACTCCCCTCACCATATTACACTAATTTCATAATACATGGATAAACAAAATCGCTGGACATAGTCAGATGGTATGGCTCTGAAAGAGGTCAATTGTGATTGTTTTCCGCCGAGAATACCATATCTTTGCTCTTGCATCTCATTTGAACGACTTTTGTGTGGGGATTAAATCTGAATGACTGAAACGGATGAAAATCTTTCAAAACGAAGAGATTGGTAGATAAATTGTTCAAGTCAGTGTTCCTCTTTGGTTCGGTGCAATACTGTCTGACTTCCCGTCGCTAGTTTAAGATGTTGTACCACTCGGACCTTTTAAGCCGTGTTCCTTAACCACAGTACTTATGTTCACCCGATTCGTCTTCGCGCTTTCCCCGCAGTGCCTTGCACGTCTAAAGAGAACTCGTCTGAGAAGGCCTACGCTCGGATCAATCCAGCAAGAACAATTTCATTGTTCGACTCTGAATCTAAATCTTGAACCTGGTGAACGAACGGTATTCATCTTAGTAACCGTGTTTGCAAACCTACTAAGTCATCCATGCTGGGAGATGCCACCACATTAAGCTCCGCCTGAATATTCACCTTATCTTTTTATCCTTATTTCGAATTCATTTCTCTTTCTCAGTCATCTCCAACGAAATGTCGGGACATGTGTAGGTGCTCTTCCTTCATACCTCGGAAACTGGTCTCTAAATTTCAACCTGTCTGAATCAGAAGCACTATGGACGATGTACTCATCGCTCAATTGCCTCCGCTCATCCTCAGATCAGCTTTGAGAGCTTTGGTATCTCAGGGAAGAGCTTCGCAAGCCATATTTGTTGATCATGTCCAGAGAAGACTGAGAGCATCTCCTCCTTCTTTCATACCTCCTGCAGAGTTGTTCAATCACGACGCCCCGAAAGCTCCTCAATTTCTGGCTTCTGTACGGTGCATGTTCTCCAGCAAAATCGCTGCTGAATCTCTTCCGTAGTAAGTTATTCGCATCTATCGTTCAGTTTGTGTGACTTACGATAACTCAGTCTCAGTTACTTTTTTACCTCCATCGCACAAGCTCGCCTTCTCTGGGCATCAGAAAGCGAGCTAGAAACCATGCTTATAAGAGCTTGTGGAGATGTTGTACAAGCTATGCAAGCACTCAAGGAAAGCCGACCTTCTAGAACAGAAGAGTTACAAAGCAGGTTGCTAGAACTTCAACGGGCGCTGTTGACATGCGATACCTATAGTCTCGAGAAGGGACTGTCTCGTCCATTCACTCGGGCACGAGTTCAGGTTACTGACGCTTATTCTTGGTTTTTCCCGGATAACGCCTTGCTTGATATCCCCGAATACCATGTTAGGCCTCAAATTTCAAATTGGGTCAAATCACGTCCCAATGCAGGAACTATGGTGACGACCCTATACACCCCTCTGGGCACTCTGAAAATACCGAGGTTGTTCAATGGTCTTTGGCAACTATCTTCTCCTGCCTGGGGTTCTGCAACGAGTAAACAGCAGAACGCCGCTCTTGGACGACTGGTAGAAGCAGGTCTGGTAGCGACTGATATGGCTGACCACTATGTACGAAGGTCAATATTCTACCAGTATAAAACTGCTTACAATCCTGCTTTGTATTCACAGGGAGATGCTGAACTTGTATATGGACTATTTCGTGCAAGTTTGCCACCAGCGGTCGCTACCACGGTCGTTGCTGCTACCAAATGGTGTATATTTCGACAACCTGAGATCGATATATCACGTCAATTCGTCATGGAAGCTGTTCAAGAACGATCAAGACGGCTTGGAGGACGAATCGAACTGCTGCAATTCCATTGGTATGATGTAAGTAAACTTTATCTTCTTTGAGTGGGCGCACTCAAAGGCTCTGGTAGTATTCAAACAAGGACTACCTGTTCATTCTTTCCGAGTTGGTGAAAATATCAAGATCACATCCAGAGCTCGTTTCAAATATTGGTCTTTGTAATTTTGATGCTGTGCATACAGAGGAAGCATGCCTGCACATTTTGTCGGAAATCGGAGAAGTCGGCCTGGTTTCCAATCAAGTTCAGGTGAAATTTTGCCTTGCCAGTGCCGGAGTGACTCCATTCATGATTGCTTTACAGTACTCGCTGATAGACAGCCGCCCATCGATTCAGTTAGCTGAAGTTTGTAATAAATACGAACTCAAAATCCTGACTTACGGCTCCTTGTGCGGTGGATTCATCGCAGAGAAATGGCTCGGCGTTGAGGCTCCGGATATTTACAGTGAATCGCTGCAGTTGACGCCCTCTCAGAGAAAGGTTCGTTCTTCATTCGAGATACATAACAATAAACTCACATGTATCTCGATTATATACAGTATTTCGATATGATAACGACATGGGCATCTTGGAGTGACTTCCAAAGCTTGCTACAGAGGCTTAAGCACATAGCAGACAAGCATCATGTCGACCTCACAAACGTAGCCACGCGTTGGGTCCTTGATCGTCCTGCAGTGGCAGTTGTGATTGTTGGCACCCGCCTTGGTGTGTCAGAGCACATCGAGTCGAACCTCAAGGTGTTTTCTTTGCAATTGGACGAAAATGATACGAAGAGTCTCAATAATCTGGTGTTGAAGCGTGCTGAAAAGGTTTATAAAATTATTGGGGATTGTGGAAATGAGTATAGGTAGTTGATTCTGGGCATTATTTGCCATCGAATGTAGAAAGTATCCGAATTGAGGAATGATTGATTGATTGGTTCCATTACATACTTCTTATATTTAATTTTATGTACACGCGCCCCGCCTGTTTCTCTTCCTTCATCCTTATTCTCTCAACTTGTGCCAACTGGCACCAACGACTAGCACTATTTAAAACGACTTGTTATGCTGACCGCTCTTCTCTATCATTCTATGATTTTTGGTTTAGTTGACGCGGCCAGTGGAAGTCTGTCGCTGCGGGACACGCCATCCCAAGGGTATTTCAATCCCTCGAGCAATGGAGGATCTATGTTAACGGTTCGCTCTGAGCACTTCCCAAGCAGTACGATGTAGTGCTCAAGCTTCTGAATCTAGACTGTAGAAAATACGAGTCCGCTAGGCCAACAGGAACCTATTAACTTGATCATTTCTGCAAACTCTGACTCTGCTGTATTGAAAGATGGGAACATAGATGGCGGGCTACAGAACTACTTCAAGTGAGTTCCTTATCTATGCTTCTATATCGCTGAAACTTTCTTCGTCTTGTGAAGTTCTTTAGGCTTCGCTGGTGAATGTCTTGGGAATCATCTAGGTGATGATCAACAAGCCAACTTGGGTGATGGAAATGGGTTAAGTCAGTCGGCAATCCTCCCGAACATCACATAGGCTGAGCTTACGGTCAACAGTCAACCAAACCGGTGTCATGAGATGGGACTACGGGAATGTACAAACAGGCACCTGTGAAGAAACAATAGACGGTGGGAATCACTTTCGTTATTGGATACAGAATGGCAGTGCTGCAGATAGCAACGCAGTTTTCGTGGCTGCATCTTACGAGCTTCCAGCATCGAGTACGTCACGAACTTCGAGGGAAGTCATTTGTCTAACTCACGAGGCCCCTTCTTGTCGTTTAGGCAATCACGACATCGTGGTGAACGGCTACAATTTTGGCAGAGACTGGATTGTTGGAAATATCACGGGCTCCACTATTCCTACAGCTTCTCTAACCAACTCATCCTCGTATTCTGGGAATACCTCATCCAATGGTTTTTCCTTCTCTACAACCGTTCAATACGTTTCGGGTCTACTGCCTAACACCAGCGCTGGGATAAACCACAACCTTACAGTGGCTACAGATGGTGAAAATGCAGTAGATGGTTTTGTTGCCGTTCTAACCGTCAAGATCACTGCAACGAATAGTAGTGCCTCCGCAGCTCCCAGCGCAGCTCCCAGCGCAACTTCTAACTCTTCGAGTAACAGTGCTGCTCCTATCATGCTCACATCTTGTTTGCCTTTGCTTCTGCTTCCCCTCGTGGTACTCACATCTTACCCCAATTGATACAATTATTCCTATTTTGGACTTAGCATTGCCTGTCTTTACTCGCTCGGATGATTGATAGTATCCCGATAGCAGTATATTATTGTTTAGACATGGACCAATCTTTTAAAACACTTTAGAGGCCACTTATATTGTATTTGATCTTCCAGCGAGGGTACATGCACCTGTACTTAGCTCGAACAAGCTCAATTGTCAGGATAGAACATCTGAAGTGCAACATACGTCTACATCACTACCACACATGTACAAGGTTTGATTAGTGCATCCCATACTCCTCTGCCATGCCTCTTGTCATTCTTCGTCCAGCCATCATACCGGGAGAAGGCATGCCACCCATTCCTCCACCACCCATTGCCATTGCAGGATTTTGATGTCCAAAATCCATATTTCCACCTATACTACCTATACCTCCGCCCATTCCGCCCATGTTCCCCATACCTCCCATCCCCATGCCACCGCCCACAACTCCACCCATGCCACCGCTCATATGCATTTGCATCCGTGCAGGCGAAGCATCATGTCTTCCGTACTGATTTGAAGGCATCCCCGGAGGAAATCCTTGTCCGGGACCTGGTCCTCTCATCACGGAAGGCGAGTTGGGGTACGGATAATTTATCGGAGGTGGCCCTCCACCCATAGGTCCTGAATGGCGGTTTGGTGGTGGATTATGAGGATTGGATAAGTGGAACGAGTTATCTCTTTGAATATTCAAAGTCTGTCCCTGCCTTTCTTGCTGTTCCTCCGAAGGACCGTTCTCTTCTTCGTATTGCTTTTGAGCAGATTCGCGGAGAATTGCAGGATCGTAGTATAGATCCGAGTATTCTTCTACGTGAAATCTGAAGATCCTGTGAACTCTTGGATTGAACAGAACCAGCTGAATGCTCACTGTTGTGTACCGACATCCCAATGAGGCCCTCGACTAGCTCTGGCAGTCAATAACAGGGAGTTCCATTCAGATGCACTTTCCTACGGAAGTCTTTCAGTTAAGTTGAGAAGAAGAAGCCAGGAATTGACGAACAATTGCCTGGGTCATTTCATGGCTTGATTGGCCAACATCCGTTCGGATTCCTGCAGAATCAGCCTGTGCTTCTACTTCCGCTGTGAGCTTTGCTCCCATCCTTTGTGCATTGTGTCTCGGAACTTGAACTTTTATCACACCAATTGGTTTGCCCGGTGCCATGATAGTAGCGGAACAAACCCAGAATGCCGAGGCATTACGGAGGATCACACGGGACGCAAAAGCCATGGCAGTTCAAATGAACTGCCATTAAGGCATCACAGTTGGCATCCGGTCGTGACCGGTTATGTTGCAAGCGCAGCGGTCCGTTCGATCATGAACCTTGATAAATAACAGAAAACAACAATGTAAATTCCAAGCTGAATATATAAGCTATGTCCCAAAATTCTGCAAGTCTTTTGTTTACTTCAACAATCCTCTTTATGTATGCAGTATAAGAAGACCATCATAAGGTTGAGGTTAGAATTGTTTTACAACTAGGCCACAAAACCAGTTGATACAGGCTGGTAGACATATCCCACACATCTGCAAAACCTGTTTTTTCGGCTAATTCTCCGAAAGCAGCTGAGAGCGCTTCCCAGCAGCCAAAGCACCCAGAGCAAGGTTGAAATTTTGCTCTCGGTGCTTTGGGTGCTGGAGAGTGCTCTCCAGCCAGTACCCTTGCTCTGGCGAACATACAGGTTTTGCAGATGCATACATGAACATTATCTCACACTGCATGCTTCAAATAATAGAGTTGATTGTAAGATGAACCTATCAATGCATGATTTTTTCTGTTAGCTGGAATATTAGTAGAAGTTGTTTGTAAGGCATAATTTATCTGTTCAGGTATACATATTTTTTGTTACTCAGAGGTGGTTTGCTGACAATGTGCAAATGTTACATAAGCTGAGCAACTGTATAAACAGTTTTACACTTATTAATTATTTCTGCACTATTTTGAAAGGTCTCAAAGCAATGGCAAAATGTACATTATCTGTAAGTATGGGCTGGTAAGCAACAATCTCATGCAATAAATGCACTTCAAGTGGTCTTGATGAACTATTTGAATACTTGCTCAGCTGGACAGCACTATCATTGACTCTAAAGTTATTATAGAATCCTGGATTGGCAAAATTTCCAATCATTTCTTTTTTTTCTGCATCTCCTTTTTTCAGTTTTGTTTGGAGCTAAAAACAAGAATAGACCTGGACAGTGAATATAAACTGGACTGTAGAATAGTGTAAATGGACATTGTCCTTGCACTAGTCTGATTTTAAGCTTTCATTTATTGTTTTCCCCTAGAGCAAATCTATCTGCATAACCTGTATGCTATAGAGTAATAATATTAGCTGAACAACATCATCTGTAAAACCTGGATGTTCATGAGAGCAAGGGTACTAGCTGGAGAGTGCTGTCCAGTGCTGAAAGCACTCCCAGCAGTTTTTCAGTACTGCTGGGAGCACTTTCCCAGCTGGACAGTGCTGTCAGCTGCTTTCGAGCTCTTAGCCAAAGATATAGGTTTTACAGATGATTAGCCAACCATGGCTTTGTACAACAAATGTTGTTATAACAAGCCCAATAATTATATTACAATTTGCTCTTACAAGAAATTCTCATTATTATGACTTTTTCATAAGAAGTAAGCTTGTGTAATTATAAATACATCTAATATTACAAGTCTGTACTGAACACTGAGACCCAGAATATCTGAAACCTGTTGCTGGGATTGCCAAAGCTCCAGCAACTTGGTCAGTTAGGACCTAGGGGTGTGGGGGCTTGCCCCCACCATTAATCTACTAAACTTACTAAGGCTGCTACAGTTAGCCATCAATAAATAATGAAATTGCTGCACAACAAAATGTAATCATAGTACGTGACTCAATATATTCCATACTATGAATGAGTTTGGTGCAGCCGGAGTGCGCAGGTGAGTTTTTGTTTTTTTAGCACTCATGGATTCAATTCCTTATCTCATTATAATTAACAGTCCTTATTACTGATCCAAATGAAGCATGAACTGTTGTTATTACAACTGCATAATTATTAAAAGCACTTCTTATAACAAGTCATTTATATATTATCTATGACTTGTTATCAACAGTCTTCTTTGTACAATATCATTGACTGGGGCTCAACAATGCTCTCTAGCAGCCAAAGTAAGGAGAGTAAAAATATTAGGTGCTTCAAGCTGCACTAGCCAACAATACAGGTCTTGGAGATGAAAAGTTGAAGTTCTTTGAAATGAAGAGATAATATTTATGATTTGTAAGAATATTACTCTACTAAATCACATAGGGAATGTGTACTTACATGCAATATTGAGAAAGAGTCAACAAAAATAAAAATACGGTGAAACCCCACATGTCATGCCGAAGCTTGCCGAAGTCATGGCTGACGCTGATCCCTGCCAGTCCGTGACAGTCACTGGTCACAACTAGATGCCACAGTGGATGCCTTAATGGCAGTTCAAATGAACTGCCATGGCTTTTGCGTCCCGTGTCAAGATAACAAATCATATGTAATGTTCCCGCGCATCTTTCTTGAATCTTTCTTCCATGTCGCGTAGGGCTGTAACGCCCTCCCTTGAAGCTTCTCAACAGAGTCATATTGATGACCTTGTCCAGCGCAACCGGACGCATGAGCAAACCATTCGGAAACTCAAAGATGAGCTTGCACAGGAAAAGAACAGAGCTAAATCCGTAGTACAGGACATCCAAACTAAGCTTCATGCTGAGAAACGAGAGTGGCGAGAGGCGTGTGACACCCTTCAGTCTTGTCACCGTATTCACCAACTGCGCTTGCACGTAGAGTTGGAGAAGCAGAGATCAGGTCAACTTGCCGAGCAAGATTTGCTTCGGAAGGAGAAGGTTGCTGCGCTGCAGAGAGAGTTTGCAATCACCAAGTTTCAGATCCAGGAGAGTCTTTTGGAGCGTCAAATTTTGGAATTGGAGGACAAAGTCGCAGAATTAGAACAACTACGTGATGAGGAAAGGCAGGCTTCCAACGCTCGGATACTCGAGCTTGCTGCTCATGTGGGGATGCAGGAAAAGCGATTGGAAGCATCTGAAGAAGCCAGAGCCAATCTCGAAGTGCGTTGTATATTTCTTAAACCTTGGCCGGTGTATTCAAACTGTCAAGCTCACAGGCCGAGCTAAATGGGCTGCACAAGACGAATGCAGAAACCCAAATTTCCTCAGAGTCTTTCATCGTCAAACTCGAGCGTACGACCTTACAGCTCGACGGGGAACGCTCCAAACTCGCTGAATCGGAACGGGTCAACGACGAACTCAAGCGCTCAAATGATGAGTTGAAGAGGCAGATTGCCAAGTGGCAATCACTAGAAAGTAAAGGCGACATGGAAATGGAAGCGGAACGGAAGAAGCGTGTGGAACTCGAAATACGACTTCAAGCTACTCAAAATCAGCTCACCAAACGAGAAGGAGAATATGCGAAGGCGGAAAAGAGAACGGCAAAGGCCAAACAATATCTGGATGATTGGAAGGTTTGTTGTCAATTCTTTATCTCTCTCTTTCAGCCCGCCAATCCGCTGTGTAGAATCACGCAGAAACCTATCAAGGTGAAGCGGAAGACTTGAAGAAAAAACTTGCGAAGTTAGAAAAAGTAAATAAGAAACTCCTGTTCGAGGTCGAGTCTTTTAAGGAAATTAAAATCAACAAGGCTCGTAAACTCCACTTGCTGATATCCTCACGCAATGAACACCCGCTCTTTCAGGATTCTCCGGTTGAATCCGAAGAAGAAGTCGCCCGTACTGTGAGCCAGGCTGGCCCGTTGTCTCCAGTACCCATTCCCGCTGCTGAAACATCCCAAAGCAAAATTGCTTCCAAAAAATCTTCCGCCAAACCATCATCGCGCCGCATGCGCAAGGCATCTGCATCCGCCGCGTCGTCATCATCGTATTCTCCTTTGGATGTGAATGCCGACGCATATGATATTCCTGCAACTGCACACGCAAAAGGAAAGAGAAAACATACAGCTGACAGCGATTCAGGAACGGAGATTGAGCAGCCACAGAGAACGACAAGGTCTCGCCTCAAACCTAACACGAAAGAAATTGCGCCTGCCAATGACCTCGAAATCGAGATCATTCCCCAGGAGGATATCAAGGGCCGCAAAGGAAAGCGGAAAGCTTTTCCTCTCCATGCAATAAACGAAGAGCAGGTGGAAGGTGATGGGGCACAATCAGCAGTTCCTGCCAAGAGAAGGAAGCGGAATGACGACCCGGAACGACCCAAACCCAAAGTACGGGGGGTTGGCAAAAATACGCTACCCTCTAGGGCAGAAAGTACTGCATCGACTGCCACTGTAGACCCCGAATCGGGAGGCTCCAGCAGTCATAAACCTGGCACAACAAAGAAGAGGAAGATCAATTTATTCCAATCCTCGAGCAAGATGGATCTTTCGAATTTGGATTTTGGTTCACAGGTGCGTTCAGTAATTGCTATGTTTAATCACTCGGAAAATCCTTACCTCCGGTTTAGGGAAGCGGGATCCCTTCAGTGCTCTCGCCTCTAAAACCAGAGCAAGCCATTCCTGCACGCTCGACCAGTTTTTTGTCGTTACTGAGACGTTAAATCCACTTCCTTGTTTGATGTTTGTTCCAATTGTATGTACACACATAATTGCACTTTTCAACGCCGAATAAGGTATGATGCATCCATCCTGTCCTCATTTGTAAGATTGGAATCATTCAAATTGAACAAATACGAGAACAAAAAAGTACATGATATACAAGACACAAAATTCTGTAGCCACGTCATGAAACTCCTCTCGACGTGGAAAGCGTGATTAGAGCGATTAAGGTGGCTTTATCTTGGTCTGAAGCACCTGTAACTACGTATAGTTGCACCTCAACCCGAGGTCCATGATGTAGCAAGACGCCCATACGAAACGACGGGGGTGCAGGTGGTTGGTAAACGGTGAAAAAAAATGTCGGCAAAATTTAGCTTTATAACGAATCAGCGCTGACAAATCTACTATCACCACGTGCTTCACGGGTTTCTTAGCCCGTTTTCCAAGTTCCGCTTTACCTTCCAGTCATGCCAAGAAGTGTTTTATACGTTTTGAATATTACATCTTTTAATTCTTAGCCACCATGAACATTCTCAAATCGCTGTTCTCCTCACCTCCGGCGCCTTTGAGCTACATGAAACTTGGTCCGGACGGCAGTAAAGATAATCCCTTAATGGTACGGATGGCGTTGCTGAACGTTGAACGTTGAAGTTAATATTGAGCGCACGACAATTCAAGATCCAATTCTTTACATGGGAATCCCAAGTAACAGAAACAAGCTGGTGGAAGCATTTTGAAAATGAGATACCGACATTGGCAGAAATGGGATTTACTCAAGTCTGGTTACCTCCACCGAACAAAGCAGCACATCCAGTAAATTCACTTGCGCCACTGTTGGGCAAATTGACTGAGAGTTGTTTCTCTTAGGAAGGAAGAGGATATGATGCGTATGATCTTGTAAGTCCATCTTGTGCCCTCTGGTAATGACCCCTTGTTCTCAGTATGCTACAGTGGGACTTGGGCGAATTTGATCAGAAAGGCTCGATCGCCACAAGATGGGGTGCGTGTTTTTTTGTACTCCATGTCACTCCATCTCCTTGACGCCTTGATCAAGGTTCAAAAGAAGAGTTTTTAAGCGCATGTCGCGTCGCGAAAGAACACCAAGTAGATATTATCATCGATGCGGTGCTCAATGTACGGGCTTAGGCGCCTTTTCTCTGCCGTCCGTAGTGAGAACTAAGTCCTGGGTAGCACAAGCTCGGGGCCGACAGAGTGGAAGAGGTCAAGGTTATTCCTGTCGATCCCCAAAATCGTCTGAAGGCACTTGGTCCACGACAAGAAATTGAGGTATCTGATTCTAGTGGTGGCCTTCAAGATGAGATTTGACTTTGACATTTTGGCTTTCACCTTGTATGCAGGGTTGGACAGTCTTTGACTTTCCAGGACGAGGTAATAAGGTAAGAGATCCTATCGTCTGTGCATGATTTTTCTTCACTGTTCACAGTATAGTAGCATGCGTTGGAACCAAGAATATTTCACTGGTGATGAGTTTTTCACGTACACAGGATTCGGACTGATTATACCTTAGGCCTCGACTGGGATCAGAAGACACAAACAAAAGGTGTTTTCAAAATTGTTGGAAAAGGCCACAAAGGCTGGTCAAAAAATGTTGATAAAGAGCTTGGAAATTATGATTACCTTCTGGGTGTCGATGTAGGTCAATGAAGATATCTGACAGCGTCGCAAAGTTCATTATACTCCCAGATTGACCATCGCCATCCCGAAGTACAGAGAGATTTCTTCTCTTGGGGATCGTGGATAATGGAGGTGTGTCTTGATCGTTCTGTCTCATTCAGAACACCTTGACGTGGCGAGGGTTTCAGACTACCGGTGCAGTTGGTTTCCGCCTTGATGCTATTAAACACATAGATCGTGGCTTCACTTTACGTTTCGTATGCTGTTCACCTTCATCAAACGTCGCTAAAATTAACTGCTGAACTGCTTCTCCGTCAGCTTCAAAGCACCAGAAAGTCCACAAACTCCAGAATGTTTTCAGTTGGTGTGCTCCATGTCGTCTGATTGCATGGGATGTTTAGGCTAATTGTCCATATAGCGGAATACTGGTCCGGCAAGTGTGTATCGATGATCATTCTCACTGTCGCAACGCTCATCTCGTTGAAGTATCAATTCTGTCTTACCTTATACTCGTGCTTTCAAAGGGGAGGTGGTGCCATTCTTTCCCTGTTCTTCCCGCGCACATACTCACTAATTTTCCACAGACAGCTTTCTTTGACGTCCCTTTACACATGAATTTTCACCATGCTAGTCAACACTACTCCCGCTATGATTTGAGGACCCTGATGGATAATTCCCTCGTCAAAATTAAACCTGGTCATGCAGTCACTTTCGTTGATAACCATGAGTACGTGTATTGCGAACTGATGTATCTCTCCAGTCTGATTATATTTGAAGCACTGTAATTCCTTATATATCACAGAATGAAGCTTCTGCTGATTCATTCCTACTTGTTCAGGTCGAGGGTCAGAGCCTCGAAAGTTGGGTGGGTACATACTCTGACATATCCCCTTTCCTGCAAGCCCACGTAATTTCCTCGATTCCATTAGGTTGGAGACCACTTCAAAATACAAGCATATGCTGTAATCCTTTTGCGGGGTACAGGGTACCCGTATGTCGTCATTTACTTTTGGCCTCAAAATATTTCTATCTTATTCTCTTGCTAGATGCGTCTTTTACGGTGATCTCTATCCCAACACAGAATGTTTCAACGAAAACATCGCCCGCAACCTCGAGCTACTTGTAAAAGCACGGAAATTGTATGCCTATGGTGGCACCCAGGACTACCCATCTACAAAGAACTGTATTGGTTTTGTTCGCATGGGTGATTCAACGCATTCCGGGTGTGCTGTTATCCTGAGTAATCGAGAGGAGTGAATTCGCACTTGCCACATTGTACAGCCGACTGATTGGGATTATCGAGTAGTGACTACGTGCATAGTATTCGAATGAACGTGGGACGGGTACGTTTTTTCTACGTAGTCGGACACAGCTAATGCAATTTCACAGTCCCATGCCGAATCAACATTCCAAAGCTACTTAACAACGGATGGGCGAGTAGAGATAGACGCTGAAGGCTGGGGTGAGTTTACTTGTTTTGCAGGTTCTGCTCAGGTTTGGGTTAAACTGGAGAGTTAATATGAGACGGTTGGTGCAGGATCAATTGGGCACTGGAGGATCCTTGGATAGTACAATGGCTATAATACATACGTTCAATCAATCTCGTAGAGGTAGCACCTTTTCGATTTCCCTGAGTGCCTGCATGACTACTTCGTCTGCATGACGCTTGGACACCAGCTGCAAGGAGAGGGGCGCATCATTGGACAATAATGGGTCATCTTGTGATCGTAGGCTCAGGATGCATCAATGTGCGCAAAAAGGTTGCTTCACTCACATGCTGCTGCACAATAGGCGTCAGCCTCACTCCAAGCCTCTCTAGGTTCGGTATCTTTGGGATCTAATGTAGCGCTTGCCTTCAGTCCGGTAGGGAATACGGCTGCTGGAAAGTCTGCGCAGTTGAAAGCGGAGGTATATCTATAAGTTCAAGAATAAGAATCTGGAAAAACTCGGTATAACTGGAGTTTTCAGAATTCTCACCCCCAATATTTGGTTGTTTGAAGAGGTTGAGCAGCTCCGTATTGGACAGGACAAAGTAGAACATCGATATTCTGGGAGTTCCAGTGCGAGTAGTACTTTGCTCTAAGTGCGTCCCGTTCGAGTAGCAGCTGATAACGATGGTTGGTCACATGTTAAACAAGCTGAGATTGAGCTCGTGGACTAAGACGAACCTCCCAGAGCTGGTGAGATGTGTGGTCTTTGACACCCGGGAGGCTAATCACCCACTCAGTAAGATGACAAAGTGGCTCTCCAGTGACAGCAGCTCGAGCATGCACACTTGCGCCTTGCAATTTTTAAATTTGACTCTGAATGCAAAACAAGCCACCTACCTCCATCAGTAAAATAAAGAGATTGCTATTATTTGAAGAAGATAAATTTGTCAGAAAAATAGGGACTGAAGAGTAGGCACACTTACAGCCATGAGTACCAATTCTTTGTGAAATTTAGGATCATAATCAACTATATCAAAATTATTCGTCCTCTTTAAAGCTTCAGTCATTGCTTTGAGGGCACGCCGAACAGGCGGCTGAGGTTGCACGTTTCCATCGTCCCACATCACACCCAAACGAATCTTGCCTGTCCACTTTATATTTTCAGGCTTCCACGGGAGAGGAACAAGACCCATGTCCTGTAACCAAGGTTGGGTCTTGAGAACAACGTCAAAGAAGAGGACGATGTCTCTTGAGCTACAAATGAAGACTTTACTGTCAACCCGGCGAAATACCTTTGATTCAGACACTTGAACCAACCTTCGGGCAAGAGGGCCACAAGTAGCTAGGATTGCATCATTACCAGGTACCACCCCGCAGCCTGGCAAACCATTGCTAGGTAGGCGACCGGTTGTAGGCTCTGTCGTCCAACATCAGACACCAAGAAAAATGACAAAAGAATGATTGTACTGAGGGTATAAATTCCACAGCAGGAAGCAGGTGAGCGTAGACTTCCACCGATATCAGAACCAATACTTAAAGGAGAACCTCCAAATGCAACCAAAGCCCCACAACCGCCGGAGCTTCCCCCACTAGTGAGGTGAGTATTATAAGGATTCAAAGTTTGTCCCCAAAAGGATTTGGTTTCAAGATGCATCATGGACTGGGGAACATTGGTTTTACAGTAAAACACTAGGAGAAAGAATGCGATAGTTGGGTCGATAAGAAACGAATGTATGCGCATTGTTCGCACATATACATACCACATCCTGCATCCCAGAGGATTTGATTTACTGGGGAGTTTTCAGTTGAAATTAGCCTGTCTAAATCGCCCGAAAAACCACCAGTAGCTCTCTTCCCTTTGAGACCCATATAATCCTATGTGATTTAACAGTAATGATCGTTTTAAGTAGATGAGAATTGAGGAATTTAAGGTTTGCTGACTTTGACACTGATCGGAAGCCCTGTAGTAGCCAAGTGAGCTCGTGTTCTACACAGTGAATTACCAAAATTATCCCACCATGGAGAGGACCGGCTAACTCACCGGTCCTTTCGTAGTAATCGTCAAGCTCTTTCGCACGAGCCAATCCTTCCTCGAATGAGATCTGGGTGAGACAACAAAGCAACTGATGTGCAATCGCTGCCCGCTTCATAAACGCGGTCAAAACTTCGACGGCGGTGACATCTTTGTTTTTGATAGCGGAGAGAATCTGTATCATAGAAAAGAGTAAGGAGAAGATCCACAACAGAGATCGAGAAAAGTTTACAGCCGTCGCGTCACTCGATGTGTCTGTGATTTGGAGTTCTTTCTCAGACAATAATCCACTCGTAGCAGCAGCATTGAGTACATCAGATCCAGCAGGATAGCTTGCGATAAAGTCGAGAGGAAGACGTAAATCGGCCGGAATGCTAGCGTCACGCTCTGCCACTGCATTGCGAGCTGCTTGGGGCCATGACGGGTAGAGCGACTCCATGGAACAAGACAACGAGATCGTGGTGGTCTGGTTTGAGATAAGGAACTCAGGACCGAAGACTCTTACCTCTATATATACGATGTCAATCTCCCATGATCCTTGTGGGAGTTAGAGGGACTTTTCCTGCATATGATAGAAAACTTACAATATCTATGAGAAGCGAACCATACCATGACCAGTAGCTACAAGCTACAATTGCACCAAAGGAACGCATAGCACACACATATACAAGAACCACTGGAGCTGCTCCCCGCGCCTTGTACTTGCTTCACTGAAGAGTTCAATAAAAGTATGAGAGGCGCCCGTATGCACGTTGTTGTAGTGTACATAAGCGCGCAGAAATCCGTTGGTATTTCTTCCACTCCACAATGCTATGCTGTTCTCGTAGATATCTTAGTCTCATCCCCACACGCAATCTCGCACTATCAACTTTCACTCGAAGTTTTGCTACCGGATCTTCCGAAGAGGGAAATGCGCTTAAAATAAAACCTAAATCTACGACTGCTCTTCGGCGTACGGCTTCAGCTTCACTACCCATCCGGGCAAACCCGACTCCTACTAGAAGCAGTATCGAAACTGTATTTACTCTAGCCACCGCGCAAAAATACCTTCTTTCTCGCCTCCAAAACCATCTGTATTCTGGTCACTTACTTACCGGCGCTCGAGTTCTACATGAAGCTTTCTGGATTCCAAATTGGAAGCAGGGAGAAATCTTCGTCTTTGGTAATGGAAGCTTTGTATGCTGGGGCCTTGGAGAGAAAGACGCGCGTAATTTCGAATCTGAGGTATTACGACCGGTCCCTGGCTTTCAAGTAGCATTATTAAAGGAAGCAGAAACCGAAGAACTGGAATTCGTAACTGACCGGACAGAGTTGAGGCAACTTCTCGTACTTCAGGTTTTCGGAGTCTGACTATCATGTCAACAGAGAAACCCGTCTTCAAGGTACTTCACCTCTACCATTCATACAACATGGAGAAATAAGACGCCATCCGATTCAGGTGACTTGATCATATTAGGAAAAACGACGCCCCTCGACACTAAGGACGCATCACTCTCCACATTACCGCCCATGGTCTTCCCTCGAGAAACATTATACGCTCGATACGCGTTCTCCCAAGCATTGTCGCGTTCTACAGCTCTTTCCGGGCTTGAGGTGTCATTGGATGATTATCTATCTTCGATGACGCATCTGCCCCATGCTCTCGAGGAAACCGGGAAGCCTGGAATGAGTCGCAAGGCGCTCATCAAGAAACTGGGCGAATTAATGAAATTCAGGCAAGGACTGAACCTGAACAGGGAGAACTTTAGCGACATTCCTGACTTTTATTGGACTGAACCAGAACTAGAACGTGAGCGGTATAATTTATTCTCTGACAATGACTATAACGCCATCGATTTATCAGGATACTTCAAGTCGATGAGCGATGCTTTGGAAATCAAGCTCCGCACGGATTTGGTAAATGACAAAATCACGTATGCTGCCGAAGCACAATCAGTATTGAGACAATTATTGACGGAGGTAGGCATATCTGTTCAGATTCTGTTCCTATATGTCTATTTAATCATGTTATTTATTTCAGTCGTCCTCGCATAATCTTGAACTTATTATCATAGCTCTGATTGCTGTTGAGGTGGTTGTGGTGAGGCTGCCACACCCTGGATAGTTTAAATTCAATCCTCATAATCTTTCTTAGGCACTTGTTCGCGACGGGCCAGAACTTTGGGAGATGCTCAAGGGAGACTCAGCAAAGAAAGAATCAAAGGAAACTTGATGCTGAACAATTGTTTTCTCAATCTTGTCTTGTCCTTCCTTTTGGGTGTTTATTATATGTTTTATGATCTTAACCCCAAAAAATCACCTGTCTGCTCAACGTCAAATCTTAGCTGTCGAGGTCAAAGGTGGTGTTCTTGAACCTACTTGCTCACTGACACACCCTACAATAGAGTTGCACAGAATCACACAGTATCATGTATATAACAATTTCATTGTGCAACTAGTGGCATGTGCATAACCATGAAAGAGTTATTAAGAATTTGGCCTGGTGTATTTGATTTGAAAACACGGCAGGTGAATTGAACACGATCGAAGCAAAGCCGAAGCTAAGGCCTCAATGTTGTCTCACCACCTATTGAGCAAAACCATTCAGGATTCAGGAAGATCTTCAGTAAGGATGTTGACAGACTCACCTGGCGTAAACACAGAGACTGCACAACCTGGAACTCCAGACTCCTCAGTCTCCGTGATCTAGTAGCTGCTTGCTCTGCACAGCATCATCAATGGAACATCATCTGCAATCCCACCTGCAAGTATAATTCAATGTGGAATATTGGGTAGAAGAGAACGCAACACACTCGTTTGGCAAATTGCATTAGCCCTCATCGATTAGCGACACCGTCTCGTGAACTGCTATTGGAATGAAATTGATAACAACCAGTACAAAGCATGGTATGGTAAAACGTACCCAGTTACTATACTCGAATATCTCTTCGGTTAAGGAGGGGTCCTTACAACGAGGTAGGTCCAAAGAAAATAAACTTGCGAGCAGTACTCTTATATAGCTGCTGGTTAAGGGCAGGCGTACGATTAACCTCGGAATTTGCCGCGTCGCGTTGACTTTGGTTGTACTAAGTCCATCTCCTCAATTCAAATCAGGTCCAATTCACCAACTACATGATGATGACAACGATACAGTCGACTCCCTCTTAACCCATACCCCTCCGTGGAGGTCCAGACCTATGGGTTATGGGAGAGTATGGGTTTATGGGGTGGTCACACCGAGTGACATACGTGACAATTTGCCTAATCGGGAGCTCTAACACCTCATACATGGGTTATCTTAGCTCAAAATTAGTGTAAATCGACCATTTTAATGAGTTAGTATTAATTTTGTGCCAATTGTCTACTGAATGATCCCATTTTGGGAGTATCAAATGCAATGATAGCAATCAAGGTATGGGTTATGGGTAAAAATATAGCAGAGATTACCCCCAAAAAGGTATGGATTATGGGGTATGGGAGAGTTATGGGTTATGTATGGCATTTCCCTGCAAACGAGGTCGGTAACTCAGAAAATGTATGGAGTATAAGGGAGTATGGGTTTATAGGGGTATGGGTTAAGAGGGAGTCGACTGTACTGTACCTCTATGTACAGTTACAACCGTCACGTGTGCGTCACGGTCCCCATCAAGGCGACGAGCCCCATTTCGACCGTGACATGGGCGACTGTTAATATTTTAGTCCATTATTCCGAGAGGTTTGGTTAGTGCTGTGGGCATATGATGATGAGGGGAATCTGTGGTCAGAGACAGGAAATTTCAGGTAGCAGTCTTGTAGGAACCAAATCTATTATTTTAGCAATTTTTTGATGTCACGGTCGGAACGAAGTGCAATTGAGACCAACAGAAAAGACCATGCGGGTCACATCTCGTAACAGATCATAACGAGATGTGACCTGATGCGTAATGACAGGTCCCCTTTAGGGACTGCACTGCATCACCCGACGGATCCACGCGCTCCGGCCAACGAGCGGGCAATCGACGGCGGTGGAAGCAAACCCGTTAGTAAACTAACCAAATCCACGGTGCCATGCCAAGAGACAGATTCAGAGCAAGAAAGTAAAGCAAGAGGATGGAGGATGCAAGCAGCAGGATTTTGTATGAAGAGTTGTATGAAGAGTTGAAAACTCACAGTAGAGATTGCATGATGTTGAAGGAGGGCACGTATCCAAGTTGTTGTGATGATGTGGACGGGTGGACAGGACAGCAAAGGATATGAAGTTTGTGTGAGTGTAAGTGTGAGGAGGGCTGAGGGGGACGGAGTTGCTGCTTCCAAAGATGTGATGACTACGTGTAATAGAAAGCCCGTTGCGGAAATTGTATATGCTGTGAACAATGGTGGGAATGGTGGGAGATGTCAGCGCTGCTGCTTATGCTTAGATGTTAGCTATGTTCAACAAAGTCAACCAAATCTTATATGTGACAGTGAGCTTGTGTAGGCTTGTGTTGTCCATTGAGTAAGTAATTCATTGATCTAAGGGTCAAAACAATTGTATCAAGCAACGTTATGTGCATCGTCTGTATAATCGTCTTTTTATTCCAGCAATCTCGTCTCTTCAGCTTTTTCTCTCTGCCATAAATATTGCGAAGTTGAGTGAGCAGACAAAAAAGACAATGTCTACGGAGATATCAGGTTACAATTATGCACCCAATTGTGCCTGTCCTTCTCGGTTGTCCTTCTCCATGTCTGCCTCAGTCTTTACATTCATGCTAGGTTCAAGGGATAGCGGGGTATAGTTAAGTTGGCATTATATTTTACAGTACTAATGAATAAAGACAGTCCAAGTTTTATACTAGCTCATCTTCGCTATCAGTAAGCTCAACAAGACCTAAATATTTACTGCCAGATCGACTACGCTTGGAACTGCTCCCAACAACGAACTCGCTCTGTTTTCGCTTCGTTGGAAGCTCAAGTGAACTACGGCTACCTAGATTCAATTGAAGCATTGGTTTGAACGGAAAGATAATGCGAGCTTACCTGAAGCTTCTAAAGCCATGTTCGGGTTCTGAGTAAAGATCCTATGCGGACGGGGACCTGCAAGTAACAATGAAGTAAGGCTGAAATAACATACAAGGGACAATGAAACTACCTACCAATCAATTGGTGGAGATTGATGACTTTGTGTACGTTATTTGTAGCCACGGCAATCATCGCGACAGGGACTTTGACTCTCCGGCTTTTGGCAATGGCAGAATTGAGACCAGTGAGTTGAACGAAAAATGCAGTACTGAACGTGATTGGAATGGTCTCGTCTGCATTTTTTGCTGTGAAATCCAGCGCTTTTTTGCTGAGGATGGTGGTTGAAAGGGTAGGTACATAAGAGTTCCCATTTCTGTCTGTCTCGAATTCATTCTGGAGGCAGGGAACTAAAAATTCGGAGTTTTTGATGTTGTAGGCGATGTATTTCTGACAAAAATCATCAGTAGGTATTGTTCCGCTGTGCAGAAATACATACAGAAGACAACATCCGGATAATAACTCCAGGCCAAAGATCGTGGTGAAGATGTTCTAACATAACCTTCGGGGACCAAGCAAAGTGTTCGGTAGAAAATGCTACAATTCCACTAATGTTAGGCAGTGTTGATAGCTTGAGGGAGCCTGATACAGATAGCCCTTTGGAAGAACTAGTTACGGGATTAAGGAATGTTCCCAGGACATCTAGATCCTCAAGCGTAGGAAATCGGGAGTCCCGGAGAATCTTTGCTCGCACAGGGCTACAGATGCCCATTTTACCTTTCTTATTAAACTCGATTTCATGTGCCATGTCTCTGTTTAAGTCTTGACAGGCCTGAGTAAGTTGTTGTGATATCATGGAAAAGGATTTGTAGGCCTTGAGAAGAGTGTCACCGAAACCACTTTGTGCAAGGCGGAACGCAGTTTGAGCTCCTATTCCGTTTATACCGCTACCCAGATCATTGCGAAGGAGTAAGGCAATTAAAAGGAAGCCTGCTTGTGAGAACCCGATGGCTCTGACAGAGTAAATACGGACGGACAGTTCTTGCCAATATCTTGATTTATCCCTACATAAATTTAAATTTTGGATAGCACAAAATGCAGGCTACTCACTGCGGTACCACGAGATTCATGACTGATTCCGCTCCGAGGGGAAAAACATCGCTATCTTTGGAGAGAACAGTATCAATAATGCCCTGCTTGAGCATGTCAACTATTTCCGCTTCTGCGTCGCCTGGAGCCTGTTGATGCTTACATATCTTGTTCATTCAAAGATATACAGACATACCATATGGCAGTGATAACCGAAATGCTTGACTAGTGTTTTCGATTGCTTCAAATAGTCCAATTCATTTGTGATGACTTGACGGCCTCGTTTGACTTGTGCGCGTTCATCCCCATCATAGACAAAGATACAGTGGGCACCGGTCTTTGATAAACCGCACAGGAATTTGAAGAACTGGGTGAGCGTTGTATTGGAGCCATGAAGCTGGCCTACAGCCATTCCAGCGGCATGGAAACCATCCAAGAATGAACTATATACATTGTATATATATTGGCGAGAGTTTATGAGATATAGATTCATTTACTTGCCTGACGTCTACCCCAATAACAACTGTCCGTGAGCCGTGGTGTTTGTTGATGAACCCATGCTGAACTACGAATTCCCTGAGCTGGCATGAAATTGCACAATCATCTACGAGCTGTAACCCAAGTATTCAGAAATGTTAAGAGGCATTGTATGGCTACTCACAGGCCAAAGATCTTTTATTCCCATAATGACTGAATATTCACAAGTAAGAAGACGAAATAAAGTGATGAGAACAGCTCCTATTTCTCAAAGAGGGGTACTCGGTACAGAGTTCTAGCCAATGCAGGCACTGAAGGAACTACGGATTTTATGTGTGCAAAAATATCATAGGACGGCTTTCAAAACCTATTGCATGTATCGCCGACAGCATGCTCAGGATAGCCAATTAAGACTAGATATACAGATGCAAAAGTGATCTCTCCCTTGTCTTTGCCCTATCCTCTGTTAAATAACCCTTGGGCTGGGCATGCGGCATGCGTGTGAAGTTCTCAGCCTTGTTACAGTAGTGGTGAAGGAAGATGCGGTGTAGAGGATCTGTAACGAAGGGCAACAGCGAATCACCTGGTTCATTTCTAAGTATTGTGTCCGTTCCAAGGCAAAGCTCAGCTTTGCATGCGAGTTCATCCTCGAAAGCTACCACCCGGTTAGTGAACTTTGTCACCTCTGAGGCTTAGAGGGCTCACCTGATGGCTTCCAGAACCTCAGGCAAGCATGAGAACCTCACCTGGACTCACGCTTTGCGGGTACGTGTTCGCAACGTACGCGTTCGAAACAACGGAAAGGAGGTCGCCGTCCGAGTCGCATGCAAACCGTGCCGTGTTGAGGGGAGTGAAGCTATCGGTGGTGGTTCATGGTTCAAGGGTATAGCGACAGAAGGAAACCTGGTGTTGTTGATACGTTTCGGCGCAGCGGTGCAAAGTTTTGGTGAAGGTGCGAGTAGGCGGCTAAAAATAGCAGATGAGGCCGGAGTTTGTGCAGATGGTGTTGCCTTGAGATTGGAGGATGAACAGGTGAAGTGATTGTGGGAATGGCGGCACCTTAAATGGCAAGGAAACCGGAGGGGCACCCTGAGGGTACCTATCAAACTTGGATAAAGCAATGAAAAGGAGGCTACGCACCTACGAGCTGAAGACGTCGTATTCGCGAAGGGATCTTCCTGTATGATTTGAAAGCCTATCAGGCTGGAAGAATGCGAACAAAAGAGATAGTTGTTTGGACGGCTCTGAAGCAGAGCTTGTTGGGTGAGTTGGGTGTAAAAGAACGTCGAGAAAGGCAGAGATGGGAGATATAAAGGCGAGTAAGAGTGTGTGAGGGTCGATGGGGTTCCGGACATGAATATTGGGTCGAAGCTTTGTTGGGATGGCTGGGGAAAACAGCGAGCTACAGCATCGTAGCCACAGTTGACGCGAAAAAAAAATGCGCGCTTAACCGGAAACTCCCGTTAGAGCGCGCGTTTAAACGGAATCGTTTGCCCGACCGCCGTCACGCGTCCTTGTTGATTGTGCTCTCTCTTGTTTGCTCCCTCCTCACCACCACCAATTCCCTGTTGAGATGGGCTCTAATCTAGGTGAGTGCCCTCATTCATGATTTTATCTCTCCACTTCTCTTCCTGTTTGAATTTCCCAGCCAACAGATGCCCAGCCCATCATCTAGGCAAGGCTCTGTTGGCTGCAAATTCCTCCTGGAACGTGTTTTCTTTGATAAAAAACCCCCTCATCATTAACCTCCCTTATGAGATGAACTGAGACTGATCTCTACGCGCAGGCGATGCTGTCCCCACTGCTCGTATCAAATTCCCTTCCTTCGACCTTTCTTCTGCTCTTGAGGCCGATCACAAAGCGCGCATGGCTGCTGAAGATGCCGGAGAATCCTTAGATGATGGAGAGGTAGAATTTGAGGACGACGAAGAAGCTGACGAAGAAGTGCGCGCAGAACCGCTACCCCCCAACGATCTTTCCAACAGCTCTCCCTCGCTATCCCGCAACAACAAGAAGCACGCGAAGCTTACGAAGTGTTCGCGCGCAAAACGGGCTGCGGAAGCGGTAGAACGCGTCGCGAGGAGGGGCATAAAGCCTTTCGTCATCGAGCTGGCTAAAGGAGCTTTGCCCATACAGCTTGAAGACTTCAACGCCTCCACTCTCCCCGTGTCGTCTAGCGGCTGGAACGCCAATCCTCGCAAAAAGCTCTCTCCTGGGCTTCAAAGGGTTTGGAAAGATCTTGAAGCCCTGAGCACGCTGAGTGGCTTGAAGCTTCTTCAATGGGACGGGCAGTGTGTATAGCTTGTCTTTCCACTGTGAATTTAATTGACACGTCTCTTTCTAGGAGCTGCGTAGTGCTTGTTGATGCTCATGACCGTGTTATCGCAGTCCTTGGCGGAGTTCCTCGCGGGTCCAAGGGGGCAGAATGGCAGGCAGTCGAAGCTGAAGCTGCTGCTGCTGCTGTGCGTTGCCGTGAGTCCAGCACCTTCACCGCAGCACAGAAACATGGCCGGCGTGGAGAATTTGCCTCCCGAACAGTGGGATACGGTTATGGCAATGGGCGGCGCAAACCACAGAACTACAAAGTCTCTGGCAGGGCCAACCAAAGCGCCGTACAAGAGCTTCTTCAAAACACAGCGATTCGCCGCATCTCAGGCTTTCAAAACGGTACAACCTTTGTTTCTCGTTTTCTGAGCCCTTTGAACGTTAACGGAACTCTCTGTAGCTCTATTCAACACCTTCTGCCACAAGAACTATGCAGAATATAGAGATACGAACGACGCAATACAATGTAAGCAGCCCGAGCTGCGTGCTAGCTTCCCAAACACTGCCTTTGCTGCGACCACCTTCAACCTGGGACCCCGCTCGTTTTCACCTCCTCACATGGATCCTGACAACCGTGCCTCCAGCTGGTGCGCTGATACCAACATGGGACCATTCGACCCCGACAAAGGTGGACACCTCGTGCTCTGGGACCTTGGGCTCATCATCCGCTTTCCTCCTGGCTCCACCATCCTCTTTCCCTCTGCACTTATCACCCACTCTACCATCCCCATTCAAGCACACGAGAGCCGCTACGTGATGATACAGTACTCTTCTGGTGGCCTCTTCCGATGGCGCGACAACGGGTTTCAGTCAGACAAATCCTTCTTAGAAAAGGCAACTGCTATAGAACGCGCTGAACGGGAAGCATCGCGGGCTTCACGGTGGAAATTAGGCCTGCAGAAGTTTACGCGATGGGCAGACCTTTGCAGGGGTGATTGGAGGGGTACAATCCGTACTGTTGCTGGCCTGGATGAAGTTAGTGATCTTTCGGACCTTGAGGAGTCTCTAATATTACAACCGTCTAAACGCGCCCGTTGCTAGTGAAGTAATATAATTGTATCTCGGTTAGTGACCATACAATAAACCTGCGTGTTTCTGCATGTTTCTTGAGATAAGTATTCCCTTGAGTTTGCCTCCAGGGTTCCTTGAGGCTTGTTAGAAATCGTATTAAACCCCTGTAGCTGCTCTCTTACCAGCTGGGGAATGCGCTGCACAAACAGAACCGCACTTTGTTAGTAATAGGGGTTCGATTCATTCCTCTCTCAACTTCAACCTCAATGGCCATCGACATTTCCACCAACAACTCGTTTTCTGGGCTGTTTAAGGTCATTACCGAAGAACAACACCTGGACCCTGCTGATATCCTGGACGATTTGGAAGAAAGCCATGATCAAGTTGAGGTTGACCTCTCTGGGCTTAGCAATGCAGTCCGCGAGGTTTCAAAAGGTGTTTCCGAAAAGACATCACAAGAATATCTCCGGTGTGTATCAGTTCAGTGCTCCATTCATCTTGCTAAGGATTAATTTCACCCAAGGCTGATGAAGCAATGCAATGCCTTCCTTGTCAATCGGCAAATGATTGCTGAGGGGACTCAATTTTTTTGTGACAGCCCTCATCCTCAAGCAGCAGTATATATAGTAGCCTGGATCATGGACTCGTAGGACAATACATATCATTTCGAACAGCTAGCTAACTCTTTTCTTAGGTGTGATCCAATCAGGCTCGATGGTTCAACTGTAATGGAAGAACGCTCAACGTACACTCATGCACAGAAGATGAGAGCAGCTGCAACCTTTGGATTTGGACGGATCCATGGTTTGGGCATGCAGGCTTGGCACCGTAGTGAAATTTCTGGTAAAATGCTTGGGAACCCTTCAGTCTCCGAGACTGTTTCCACATATATGCTTAGTCTTCGTCGTCGCAAGGTTAGCCTAAATTTCATGACTATACCTAGACATTACTGTAACCATTATTAGACACAGAAAGGGGACACACCAACTAGTGCCCGTGCTGTTAGATCTGTAAGCTTGATCCTCATAATACCACTGGCGAACAGCATTAATACACAAATATGTCAGGGCTTACTCGAAGACCTTTATCATTTCAACAACAAGCCCGAGTTTCAAGAGCCTCAGACTTATCAACCCTCCTCCCACAATGCTCCCAAAGGACAACTGGGCCCGCGTGGACGTACACTTTTGACCCTTGGCTACAACCTTGCCTTCTGTGGGCTACTACGCATCGATGAATTGCTGAAAATCCAACTGCAAGATATTACAATCACCAAAGATCCAATTACCGGACGAACCAAGCTGAGTCTTCGGCTCCCTTTCCGGAAAACTAGCCAGTTTGGTGGTAGGTCCCAAAATAGTATGCCCAGTACTTTACCTGAATGCTTTAATCAGATATCAAACCGTTTGTCTGGTACGAAATGCCAGAGGAGTATCAACATCTCTGTGTTGTGCGTGCATTTGCATGGTGGATTCTTATTTCGGATTTGACAGAGGGATATTTGTTTCGTAAAATCCGAGCCAACGATCGTCTCGCTGAGGAGAATGAACCGATGGTAAGTTTGAGTATCTGTGGTGTCCTTTGTCTCATCTTGTTGTAGACGTCAGAACAGTTCCTTGAAATGTTTCGCAACAACCTTCTTGATATCAAGGTTGATTTTGTTCCCTATGGAACTCATTCGTTTCGACGCGGCGGGTGTCAATGGTTGTCGGTAGAACGACGATGGCCTTTGCGTCAAATCTGTGAGTGGGGAGGATGGAGCCAGGAATTCACGCACTTAACCATTGTGAAATATCTCATTTCGTGGAACGACAACCCTCATGTGGACCGAGATGATTTCTTCAATATGGATCGTACTCCTACTATAGCTTGCCTGACTTGTAATCGCTCTTGTCATTGTGCTTAATAGAGTAGAAGGCATAGTTATCAGAATTATTGAAATTATACATTGATTGGATAGGTAATATTCGTGTACCCTACACCAAATGTTTTGCCAAATCAAGGTATCGACGAGCAATGGCTGATGCATTTGTGAGTACCTTTCCGCGATTGTTAACAAACACCTGAGAAAAACGTTCGCCGTATTCAGCCTTTGCTCTGTCCATAAGCCTCTGGTCCTGTTCAGCCCTAAGATCACGCAAGCGGGTAGCAATTGCATTCCAGTGGAAACGCTGGCCGTTGCTAGACGAAAACTCTCCCCAGAACTCATCGGGGCTACTCGATCGATAGCGTTCTGCAACATACTATCGAATGACTCAATGGATAGTGCATATGTTGAAATCAAGGAACATACCTTCCACTCAATCCACGATTTTTTTAACCAGCCCCACGCACCACCTTTCTTCCTGCAGAAGACGTCACGCCAATACCGGAGTGCAATAGCAACACCATTTATATTGAGAAGGTTCTTCCCGCAGTCAGATGGGTCCCAGTTCAGGCCCTCGTCATCCCATACTTTATCCAAACGAGCAATATTGGTGGCAAAAGATATCTGTCGAGGCTCACGAACATCACAGAAATTATACTTGATAACCTGTCCGTATCCAATGGTTAGGTACTCAACTCTATCAAGCTCCGACGCGTTGTTGGGGGGTACATTGTTTGTCAAAGAGTGAGTTGGTGGTGCTGCACCATCTGCAGGTGCCATATCGCTCATTACGACCTCGTTCGAAACTACAGCATTGCGAGGTACTGTCATAGGAGTGGAGGGAGCAACGTGCTGGCTTGCAAAACCGGTGGCCAGAGCGAGGGAAGGAGCATGCTGGCCCGACGCGCAGCCATGGTTGGGAAAGTTCGTCATAGGAGTGGGAGTGAGGAGAGGGGCAGGTTGATTGAGGTCAGATGCACCGGTTTGAGCACATAAGCTTGCTGCTCAACAGAATATGAGTAAAGCTTACGGAGCGCAAGGATAGGCTTACAGGATATAGCCCCAGCACCACAGTATGGAAGTGAAGCTGGCGCCAGCCCAGGGGGAGGGAGGCTCGGAATCATACCTAGCTCAGGAAAGTTAGGCAGGCTGTCAAAGGGGAATACAAAGATCGCCACATACCGGCTGTACTTGATAACTGCGCAAGCTTTCTATGCGATTCGAGAGGGGTTTGCAACGTTTGTGAGGAGCCAACTGTCAAACTTTGAATAACAGCTGTAAGGCTGGCGATATGTTGGGACATGGACTGTAGATTCTCCGCTATCTTCACCTGCCCAAGCAAAACAACAATAAGAAACAGCTGACAGGAGAAGAGTGAGCACAGGCTACGTACCTTGGTTGCTGCTTTCTCTTTAGCCTGTTCCTCTTCCCGGGCTATCCTTCTTCGGGTAAGCTCCTCACGCGGGATGTAGGGATGGGAATCATGGAATTTTTTTGCCTATGACAATGACAAACCAATGAAATTGAAGCTCAAAAGTCACAGACTACTCACCCAGCGACGAAGCCCATTCTTTTCCTCCAAAGTTCGCATATCCTTCGAGCGTTCTGTGTCAAAGAGCACCGTACCGAGTGGAGTATTTGATGGAAGCCCCATCAAGTCATTCCTTCGCATGACCGAAGGCTTCAACTTTTTAACCTTCTGGGTCACGGTCGGGGTCGTAGTGCCTTCCTTGGTCTTTGGTTTGTTCTTGGCAATACCACCTTCACGGACACCACGGTGAGGACGTCGGATTCCAGGGAGGAGGCTTCAATAATTATATTAGGTACCTGGCGGCTAGAAAGGTTTGGCGACGTACCATTGCCAGCGAATTCTATTCTCACTAAACCCAGCAATCCTATTCTTCAGAACTATCTTGTTGCCTAGGCCGCTCAGGGAATATTGTTTACAGAGCTCCAGTAGGGCCGGACGTGAAAGTTTATTGCTGTAAATGAAAATGAGGTGCAGGAACAGCAATTTGAGAATGACTATACGCACATATCTTTGTATGCAACATGGAATACGCCGTCATATTTGCAGGGAAGTGCGAGTGTTCCAGCAGGCTGAGGCTCAGGAGGATACACAATTTCGACCTTCTTGCCATCTATTTCGATATGATTCATGGCTGCGCCTGCGGCAAGATTATTGCTGGGCAAGTCAATATCCATGGCCTCGACAATTTGCTGACAACGTATCGTGAGGAGACTGAGCACGGTAGCCTGTGTGTCGAGGGTATTGTGGACAACAGTGAGGAATTCGGGATCGAGGTCGTCGAGACTGGTGATGAGCAGGTCCAAAGAGCCAGCGGCGGGAGCAGCAGCGCCACCATTGTCGATCGAACTGTAAGGGACGCCGAGGGTTAATAGCGTTAACGGAGGTAAAATAAATGAGAGGGACAGGCGAAACGACGGGCAAGCGACCGGCCAATCCATGGGTGAGAACGAGATCAACAGTAACGTGATTGCCATTCAGACGGACGATGCTAATTCGGCCGAAAATTGCATCGTCAAAATCCGATCAAATTTGACCGGGCCTGTCATCCGGGCGTGACTTCACCGTCTATACTCAGAGAGAAGGCGACAGGCTTAACTTTTACCGTGACATCACGGTAAAAAGGCGACACGACGAGGCCTCCGTGACCGTGACCGTCGCAACTGTACATAGAGGTACAGTAATTAGAAATACTAAGGAAGAGAACATCTTTATTTCTTTATGAAAGTGGTCATCCCCTGAACAGATACACCTGAACAACTCCTTTATTAGCAGGTACTCCATGGCTGATTCATGAGTAAACTCACCGACAATAAGGCCGGAAGCTTTTGCTGGACCTGCTATATCTACTTTCTGAATGTTCTGTGCTTGTCCTGGAGCATTCAGGGACAAAACGTCGATAGCAGTCGCGTTCGCAGCCAAGATATACATGAAACTGCAACGCGCCATGATCAGTAAGGTAGAAAACATCTATATGTCTGCAACTAACTCTTTTCCGCCTACTGAAGCGATATCATTGTCGATGGTACCACTGTTGCTGCCCTGTGCATATTGCTACACATATGTTGTTAATACAAATTTTGCTGATGTTTAATTAGGCATTCGTACCTTCACAATAGATCCTTTCAAATTGTCGTCTACATTGACTTCAGTGACCATGGAAGTCCCGATGTCAGTCAAATAAAAGTTTCCCGTTTGGTTGCTAAAGCTAGACCAACAGGTAGCTGATTGTCCATCGATGGGCACAACGGACGAAGCATTGCCGCCAGAAGTGCTCAAATCGAAGATATCAAAACCAACACCTGCATCGGTAGCTAGGAGAGCGTTCTTGCCTTCAATCACAGTCATCGAGAATGGAAGAAGACCTCCCTGCGACGGTGTGATGGTTTTAAACACTGGCGACAACGAACCATCGGTTGCGACGTCCCAAACTGCTAGAAATCCGGGAGTTGGAGGTACACCCTTCACCGAGGCAATCAATTGGGTATTATCTTCTGAGAAGATTATGTGACTGGCACTTCCAGCAGGGCCGGTGGCAGGTGTGGTTTGGTTGAGGTTTAAGGCGCGGTTCGTTCCCGATAGATTTATGAGGCCTTTAGTTTGGTCGACCTTGAAGCAACTAGTGAAATTCATATGGTCAATGATCCTTAGAGGCTCACGTATATTGATATTTTTACAGACCTGACACCATTCACTTGACCACCATTCAAAGCACATAGTGTATCACCTACTTTGTTAAATGCCAATGACATAGGAAACTCTCCACCACTGCCGACCGGGTCTCCGATTCGGTTGAGATTTATGGGGTCGGATGGGTCAATACTGAAAATTGACAACGTATTCGAACCGGGCTGACGCGCATTTAGTGGAAGAATGTAGTATGCTGTAAGTACGATGTCTTACATTTACTGTGGCCAGCACGTTCGCCGCGGCGCTGACTTTGACAGCTCCCTGAGAGAAGAGTCCATCAGGACCATCAGTGACTCCTCCATTGTTTCCGTGCAATCCAAGGCCACCAGTAGCGATTGCTTGTCGAAGGTTCTGGTGGAATGTATTAAATACAGTTGCTGAAAATATGCGAAAAGTAAAAGTGATCTTACCAAGGTACCGTCAGACTCTATGTCAGCAGAAACGATGAAGTTACCCGTCTCTTCGTTGGTAATGACTGCACATCGCATGGTTCAGTATATCTACTAGTACTGTGGTCAAATCAAAAATGAATACTACATACAATAAGCAGCGCCGACAGATTGGCCCGTAGGCTTGTTCATTTGCATTGTCGTTTCTCTACGGGCTATAGGACTACCCGACGAGAATGTGACGAAAAGCGTCGAGAGAAAGACAGCCTGTGACGCGGATAGTTTCATGATGGTCGAGTGGGTGAATCTATAGGGTATGGTTGGCACCGAGAAAATATTTGATCTAGTGGAAGACAATGAATGTGAAGTTGAGCACTGCTCGGTGTTGATGAGTTCAGAGGAAAAAGGAAAGGAAAGAATCAATCTGGATGGTGATTTTTTTTTGCAGACTCCGCGTAGTCTATATACGAGGTTTGACAATCCTATGTCCTTTAATTCTTGAAACTCCGCTTATGGGAAGAGGAGTTGATACTCAGACGACGATTACTTACAACGCAGGAGATGGGACAGTTACTCTCCCGTTACTGTTTCCTTGGCGTTGAATATAGATTGGATATCACTGATCTGGTGTGAGCTGGGCGATGTGAGCCTGATATTGAAAGGGATCCGGACAGATACTACAAGTGAATATTATTGCAAGTGAGGCCAAAAATGCTTTGTGCTCCAGGTGTGCCTTTGAGTGTACCATGTATAGTAAGCACTGATTCAAATGATTGTAATTCCTCGAAGGCATTGATACCACGTCCTGAAATTGATTACATATTTTACTCGACGCACAGCTTCAGACTGAAGAAAGTCACTCACCAAATATCAAGAAACGTCAAGACTGAACAAGATTGTACATTTCACCAGGTGTTAGTAATAATACAGGCATGTGCGCTAGTTCCCGGGCATTGAAACGTGTTACTGTTAGACTCAGTAAGTATTGGAGGAGAGGATTTGAGGCGGTGCAGACTACTGTTCGCGTTACCAGTCTCCAGTATGTCAGACTGAGTATCAGAAGACTAATGATTGCAAATGCTTTCTCGAAAGTCCAACACAGATGGAACAGAGCAATCAGTGCGGCCAGTAATCAGCTGCAGATGGACCGCCAGATAACAAACAACATGAAACAAAAGTCCTATCAAAAGGGCTTGTGATCCGGAATTGCAGAGGTAGGAACGAGGAAAACCTCCCGAAAGACTGGATAAATACAGATGAGGATTGGTAATGATGACGGGGGGATGTATAATGTAAGTCACGATAGAGGCCGGAGAGTTGAGCAATGAGAGAAGATCGACAATAACAGGGTTGGCTGTTTGAAGCGCACCTCCAAAGAAAAACAAGGCCAGAGATTATAACCCTAGTTTCTCCCTAGCGCCAGGTCGTCTGGTCTTTCCTGGTCTTTCCTCGGATAACGTCTTATCGAAAGCGACGGTTCATAGTGGTTTCATACGCTTTCATTCGGAAAGGTTGCCGGAGGTTGTTATAGGAATTCCGAAACACTGTCCTATTCCTCGAATGATGGGCTGTGATGGGTCGCAGCAAGGTCCAAGGTCCGAAGTTTGAAGCAGATATCGAGGCGTTGATTGTCTTAGAGATTTTTTGGTGGAGACGGTGATAAGGATCAGACAGCGGTTGGGCTTAACCTTGCTTAACCTAGTTGACAGACAACAAAGAGAAAAACTAGAGTATCGAGGCGGTAAAATTTTATTCCTCTTCAGGTTCAGTGGTGAATACAAGCGAAACACCGTCGTCTCCCGCAGTGACTACTACCGACCCATTTAATCCCAAAGACGCGCCCAATATTGGACCTTGATGTCCTCTGTGCGCCTTGATAAGAGTGCCAGTTCGTGCATCCCATGTACGCAACGTTTTGTCCGCCGATCCAGAGATTAGAAGATGATTGTTCGGTGGTGGAACTGCCAAAAGTGTAGTGACTGCATCCTATAGACGTGGATGAAGATGGAGGGTGTTGGGAACAATCAGTTTGATCCCTTTCATCTGTGTAAAATAACTCACAGAGTGTTCTACAGTCGAACGCAAACGCATAGTAGACAAGTCCCATAAGCAGATTTTTCCATCTGTAGCTCCCGTAGCGACGACACCAGGTCCTGATCCCGCACCAGTAAGATCAATGAACTCAACAGCTTCAACGCTTTCCCCTTCTGTATGACCGCCCAACGCACTGACGACTTCGCCTTTGGTAAGACTAACCACGCGCACGCCTCCGGCAGCACCACCTACGACTGCAAGGGTTGAAGAGGGATTGACACCAAGGGAAGTGATCCCGTCCAGATCGAATCGTGCGTCTTGGGCTGTCAGTTTGAAAACTGGTGTCGGAGATCTTGGATCCCAAAGTATGAGGGTGCCATCTCCGCAAGCAGAAACTATCCGCTTGCCTGTCAAAATACATTGAATGAAGGAAGATCGGACAGTAAGGTACAAATAAAACATACCATCAGGCGTGAAGGTACCACATTGTACTGGTCCTGTGTGGCCTGCAAACACTTGCATTGTATTTCCCGTTGGCACTGTTGACAAGTTACTGCTTGTATCATGTTGAGAGGACATGTTCACCCACATTGCCATAGCCAAAGAGTAGTGTCATTGGATCCAGCTAGAAGGACATTTCCTTTTGGGTGCCATTTCAAGAACTTTATATTGTGAATGTGAGGATAACGTGAACGGAGAGGGGATGGGAGGACGACTTACCATTACTTCGTCCGGTCCTTGAAGCTCTGTCAGAAACTCCCATGATCTATAATTTTCCTTGCCCACTCTTCTCCACAGTCTAATCTTGCCGTCCATACCACCAGTTGACACGATCTCGCCATCATAGCTCCATCCTACGCAAACGACGCTATCTGAATGTCCAGTCAATTTTACTATGACTTCTCCATCGGTAATATCCCATATGTACCCCAGATCGTCCTCTCCCCCGGAAACTGCGAGCGGTTGTGTAGGATGTACTGCGACGGCGAACACAGAAGACTGATGATTAGGGAAAGATTGTACAGAGTTATCCTCGACCGATCCAGATGATCCTGGCACAAGCTCTCCGACAGTGTCGTCTTCTTCATCTTCATAATCTTCATCCATGAGTTGGTCGCCGTCATCGGGGACTTCAGCGAGAACATCTTCGTCAGTAATAAACTGCTCCTGATCATGGTCGACTTGATCTTCGTGTTCCGGGTGTTCCATCGTTGAGGTGAGAGATAAGAGATGATATGGCTTGCTAATACTCGCAAACCTTTTTATTCCGTTTGCTGAGTAAAGCCTCTACTCAGGTTGCGATGTTGGTGTTATTGGCTTACTCAGTTGACAGTGACTTATCCTTCGTGAAAGAAAAAAAGACCCACGTGGCATGTGCACCGCACAAGATCTTCTTATCGAGTTGGTTGGGAAATATTATTCGAAATCGAAAGTCGTTCAACGCCCTCCAAGTTTCCCAAGAACCAAGAGCGGTTCTCTTGCTCCGAACTGGAAGTGGAACGCGACCGAGCTCTGACCGAGCTTAGTAAGTTAATATTCTGAGCGTCTAAAATACTGTAAGTTACTGACGTGGAGTTATTCTCATTTCTCCTACAACCATCATGAAGCTTTCATTTTCTTTATTCGTTACAGCTTTATTAACTGGTGCTAGCGCATCTAACGTGCTCGAGCTAAACCCCGACACTTGGGATGATGTCGTTGGCCTAGGCAAGCCTGGTTTGGTAGAATTGCAAGTTGTTCATGGTTTTTCGATTCGTAATTGCTCATCTATGTATCATGTCTAGTTTTGCCACTTGGTGGTGAGGATACCCCATTGACTTTCATCCAATCCTATCTCACAACTCGACTCACTCTTAGTGGGCATTGCAAAGTATGTCGCGCTCGGTGCAACCAGTGATATCTTGACCGTGAACTCTTCAATGCTTAGAATCTTGCACCTACTTACGAGCAAGTAGCCGATGCATACTCTCACGTCAAGGACAAGGTTTTTATTGCCAAAGTAGATGCCGATGGCATAGGCAAAGAATTAGGGAAAAAGTGTGTCCGTTAAACATTTCTCCACGTCTTGTACGCTCAGTCATATGCCATAGATACGGTGTTACTGGTTTCCCCACCTTGAAATGGTTCGATGGGAAGGGCAACTATGAACCATATGAATCTGGGCGGGACCTCGATAGTTTTACATCTTTGTGAGTTAAGTTATTCTATAAGACTTCCCATTGCTTACCGGTTTTGTAGCATTACCGGAAAGACCGGCGTGAAATCTAGCATTAAACCTCCCCCTCCACCTTCGTACCCTATCCTCGACTACAGCAACTTTGACGAGGTCGTCATGGTAAGTCTTTACAAAGGCTAAGTGTGAAGACCGAATTATCAAATTCTGCACTAGGATCCCAAGAAAGATGTACTTGTTACATTCACTGTGCGTTCTGATATTGTTGGACTTTTTTGCGGTGTTCTTATGCTTCTGGCTCAGGCCCCTTGGTGTGGTCATTGTAAAGCTATGAAGCCTGCTTATGAGAAAGGTGATTTTACATTTTGCGTGTTAAATAAATACATTATAACTCATCTGGTGGACTCGAAGTTGCCTCGATATTTGAAACTGAAAACAACGTAAGTCTTGCACTATCGTAGGTATAAATGATTCGCTCAATCTCGAGCTATCCACAGTGCATACTGGTCAATGTTGACGCAGATGACAAGAAGAACGAGGCAATTAAGACCCGATTCGGCATCTCAGGCTTCCCTACCATCAAATTCTTCCCCAAAGACAACAAAGATGGTATAACCTATGAGGGTGGTCGCTCTGAGGCTGACTTTGTCGACTATTTGAACGAGAAGTGTGGAACTCAGCGCTCTGTCAATGGAGGTTTGCTTGATACCGTATGATGCTCTCATTCCATTTTTTGCTGGCCCGTTGTGATTTTGTTTTAGGCTGGCCGTCTCGCAGACTTCGATGTTCTTGCAAACAAATTCTTTACTGCTCCTGCCGACCTTAGGGACTCTATATACAAAGAGGCTCTCACCCTTTCTTCCACCGTAGGTGATGTGTCAAAGCACTATCTTCGTGTCATGGAGAAGATGGTCAACGGAACTGAGGTATATTATGAGAAGGAATCCAAGCGGTATGTCCTTCGACGCCCGGCTTTCTTTTATATAAATGCTAATTTCCACCCTTTACTTCGTATCTTTGAAATTGTTTGATGGTGGTGTCCTTTCTCGGTCACAGTTTAGCAAGTATTCTCAAGAAGCGCACATTGGCTCCTGCCAAACTTGACGAAATTAAAATCAAGTCCAATATTCTCCGCGCATTTGGCGAGAAGCCTGTGGAGGATCAGAACGATGGTAACATTCGTAGGGCCACAGCTGAGCTATAGGCTTTCACTACTTGCCTTCGCAAGTCACACTGTACATTACGTCCTATATGGAATTTGAGATATGTGCATTCTGCTATTGCTTTGATTGGCCCGTTTGTTTCGGAATTGGTTTGGAGCCCTTGCTCTTATCGATCGCTCCAGGAATCAGAACAAGTTGAGAACTTTCTCGTCCCTCGATTGTAGAAGACAGACTTTGCATGAAATGCCACTACTTAAGAGTACTTAAGGCGCTATGTATATGTGTCAAGGAAGGATAGGATAGGATAAGAAGTGCATGACTTTACCGTCTATACTCAGAGAGAAGTATACGGTAAAGTTTGACACAGGGGGGACTCACGGGGACTACCCTGTGTAACCATGTGCGTCCGATTTTCAGGTTTTGCAATCCACCACCAACAAGCCAATCTGCCTCGTGTATGGGAGAATAACGGGGACAGCCGCATATGCAGACTAATCGGTGGTGAGATCGAATGAGGCCTGACTTTTGAAGAAAAACGTTTTCATCCCATTTCAACGCCCACAAATCTACATAGATGTTATAAAAACTCACTCTGGGCGTGATAACGTCTGCCAAAACAAGAGAGCATCCTAATCGACATGTCTTACAACTATCCATATCATGGGAACTCCCCCTCTTCCTCTTCCCAACAACACGAACTTCACGCATTGAGGTTCTATCGCTTCCACAAAAGGAAGAACTGTTGGAAGCACTACAAAATTCCGCACGAAGCAGAGCAGCGTCCTCGTCACCACGATCTCCAGGTTATTACTTGGAACGTCGACTTCCAAGCTCCCAGGGTCAATGAACGGATGACTGGAGCGATCGATTACCTGAGGAACGCACTTCTAAAGGGTAATAGCCCACCACATTGTGTTATTCTGCTGCAGGAAGTACATTCCAAGGCGCTACCCGTGCTACTTGCAGATCCATGGATTCAAAAATATTTCTTCGTCACTCCCATCGATAATCTCAAATGGCCGGTACCCAACATCTACGGAAACATTACACTGATTGAGCGATCCGTTTCCATCAAGGAGGCCGGCATTTTGTATTTTGCTCAGACGACGATGAGCAGAACAGTGAGTACGGATGCTCAGAGACTTTGAATCATTTTAATAAGTGACATGGTTTGAAACAGGCAATCGTCACCGACATTAGGCTCGCCCCACTCGAGCCCGAGCTCTATCGCGGTAGGCGCGATCTGACAATCCGTATCGTGAACACGCACCTCGAATCCCTAAAGGAAGGCAATTCGGTCGAATGCCGCGCTGAGCAATTGATTATATGCGCTAAATTATTGAGAATGGAGGATCCAGCCGCATACGCAGGAATTATTGGCGGAGACTTCAACGCCATTGACGATGACGCGGAAGAACAAATCCGCGACCTTAGGCTATCTGATCCTGGGGAACCCAGCCAGTTTGCTGACGCAAAGGAGTTTCATACATGGGGCTTTCATGAAACGAAACCTCTAAAATTTCCTACCTGCAGAATGGACAAGATTGTCTTCACCCCTCACGG
Source organism: Lentinula edodes (assembly GCF_021015755.1). Lineage (NCBI taxonomy): Eukaryota > Fungi > Basidiomycota > Agaricomycetes > Agaricales > Omphalotaceae > Lentinula > Lentinula edodes. The sequence goes on from NW_025764330.1 coordinate 174,990, forward strand.
AGAGGTCACGCTCGACCCTCCGGTAATATTTGGCCAAAATGCGAAAACGGAGGAGGAGGAATGGGTCAGCGACCACTATGGTTTATTGACGACGTTTAGTGTTTGAAGCGATAAGAGACGATAAGTCGAAATGTTCCTATTGGTTCCGTTTAATATAGGTCCCGTCCCGCGTAGCCGCGCGCAGTACTATTTGTCATAGGCGGTTTTGTCCAAAATAAGCATCCTACGACTGCTACCTCTGTACTTTTGACTGCGGGGCGAAGAGACGCATATCCCATAAGGCGGTGCAAACAGTGAGCTCTGGGTGTTGTTCACCGCTCGAAACGACGAGCAAAAGATCCTTGGCGACGAGATACACGTCACATACGGTTTATCAATCATGTGCCTACGTAAAAAGGTATAAAAATGCCGTTCGTGAGAGAAAACTACTTGTCTCCAACACTCTTCATCCTACGACGACGTTCTCTTTCGTTTCCGCTCCCACCATGAAAGTTGTTCTCTTTGCGTCCGCCGTGGCTCTGATTTCTGGGGCCTATGCGCAAGATTTCACTATTAACACACCGTAACTGCACTCTCCCATTTTAGGTTATCCGACGAGTCGCTCAAGATTTTTTTCAGTGGAAGTTTGACGGAGTGCCAGCCTGTTCTTCTCCAATGGACTGGTGGAACTCGTACGTCACTCCACCCTTGTTCTTTTTTAACACTTTCTTATTGAAGCTCAACAGCCCCTTACTTTTTGGTGAGTTCGCTATTGCGGTCTTCATACATCTTAGTTTTTTGACGTTTCTTTTCCTCGTTATAGAGGTATATGCTCCAATCTCTCCCTGCGTATAGTGGACCTTAAACATTTTTCTAGTGTCTACAACTCTGGGGCTCCTTCCACTAATGCAGAGACTCTGACGACGACTAACAGCACCAGCTTCACTTGGACCGTGAACATTGCCTCTGGTCGACCTTGCTTCTTTCAATCCTAATCTCTCCACTCATGTTTGTTTTCTAGGCCAAAGCATTGGTTTCAATATCGTTGACAATACTGGTGCCGAAAAGCAGAGCGCCGCCGTTCCGATCCAAGCCGGGTGTATGTTTCGACATTTTTCCTGTCATACTTTGCGTGCTCAACATCTATGTAGCTTCGACCAGCTGTGTTGGTCAGTCTGTCAGTGGTTCCGCCGGAGCCACAACTACTGCTGCTTCTACTGGATCTGGATCTGCTTCCACCACAGGATCTGGTTCTTCGTCAACCACGTAAGCTACATTTTCACTGATTTTCGGTCGCCTCTCACTCTTTTGTTCAGTGCCAAGTCAACTGGTAGCTCCTCTGGAAGTCCTTCAACCACTAGCGCTGCCGGTTCTTCCACCACTTCCTCTTCTTCTAATGGAGCTTCTTCCCAAGCTGCTCAGCTCGGCGCTGCCGGATTTATTGGTGCTGCTATTGCCGCTCTCCTTGCTTAAGCAGACCCAACATATGGCCATGTAGCTGGTCGGACTCTTTCTTGTTGCCTGTTCAAGTTGGCCCTCAACAACAAGTATCGTTGCCTCCGTTTTAATCTTTTTCATTACGAACTCTCGTCGAATTATACTTTACTCTTTGAGTTGTTTAGCATTCTACTTAGGATAATTCCACTACATTCTCACTACCCGTGGTTAGAGCATTCTCGACAATATGGGCTGCTCTTTGCTCAGTTTCCTGTGTCGGCGTGGCTATCTTTCAATGACATTCGTTCTTTTTGGTGGAATCAACTTGTCTTGTTTGCGAGTGCTGCGCATATTGAGTGGTGTGAAAGCATGTGAAAGCAAACAACGTCGATTCCGGTAAGTTGTCGCCGTTTAACCTTTAGTCTTGGCGAGGTTATTCTCTGGTTGTGCTTCCTGTCTCATGATTACATACAACCCCGATACAACCTGATCACTCAACATATTGAAGTCCTCCTCTGAAGACCCTACAACATACTCCTGGCCTTGCAGCCTAGTTTCTGATATCAGTATGGGACAAAGCCTATATACGATTACCAGCCGCCTCTTTAAGTTCAAGGACATTAGGGACTTTCTCAAATGTCAGTGTCAATGTACGAACAACTATAGAAATTAGAGGTCTGTCAATTCCGAGGTCATTCAAAAGTCCCAATTATAATAATAATGCCCATCCTCTCATCTGATTGCCTGAATTCTAAACTAATTCAACAATGATTCCATCCATTTTCCGGAAAGTTACCGTGCTTCAGCGAGGATTCCCCGCATCAGTTCAGCCGAGCTCAAGGATTGTACCTCGACATTGAAGAAGCTACGATAAAGGTACAGTTCCTTCGTTGAACTTACACTAGTAGCTTGGAAGTTCAAAGTGATACTCTTGTCATACAAACTCAAGTTGATTTCAATGTTTCTTTTGCATAGATGTTCAATATACATTACCCCGCATTTTTTCCCGCAAAAGCTACGTAGTACGGTTCTTTATATCCCGGACCTCCACCAAACTCGTTCCGCGTTCGCAAGCGCTTGTCCTCGTGCCTCAAGTCGGGGTTTATATACGTACGTCTCTCATAGATGCTAGCCTACTTATATGCTCCACATGTAGGGATGGAGACCTTTTGAACTTTCACGAATCACTCTTCCAACATTATTCACCCCTTTGTCCGAGTCTACCGTCAGTAGGATTCTGGCCTCGGTCGTATCGCTGATGGCACCGCCAGAAACACACCCACGACCCCCAGAATGGACAATCGTCGACTTTGTACATCGAGGATACTGGTGGAAGAATCATGGTGTCTATGATTTTCTTGCCCCAATGAATCATGCACGTTTTACCCCTGCTTTCAGGCATATTGTGGTTGAATATTTGCCTTATTCTACCTCTGCTGACGTCCGCGGTCAATGGTTTGGACTCCTCACTTGTTAATGGTGTGTCAGTCCCTTTTATGTGGAGGCGAATATGTTATCGTGAACTCATCTGAGTTCCTGCGGGCATGCGTAGGGCTACAGATACTTCCTGATTGGCAAGGATATTTCAACTATCCGACAGGCAAAGTCTTAGGTGCGAGTGTTTCTCAAATGTTTTCCATCCAGGTACTGATTTTTACGCAGGCCTTGTTAACTGCGCGCAGAACATTGGCGGATTGATTGTATGACTTCACGTCCTGTAATTACCGGGGCTCATTTTCGGTAGGGTCTTCCAATAACCCCATTTGCGTCAGACAACCTAGGCCGACGTCTGACGCTAATCGTGGGCTCTATCATCATGTTAGGCGGAGTTGCCTTGCAGTTTTCATCAACTACAATCCAGATGTTCATCGCTGCCAGAGTGCTGAGTAACTCCCTTTTCTCAAGGCAAAGCCATGAAGCTCATTATGTCCATTCCCAGTTGGATTCGGCCTCACATTCTGTCTGAACGCAGCACCGCTACTGCTTATTGAACTTTGTTACCCAACTCAGGTAGCGTCTTTTTGTCCAAAGTGAAGTGTATTCATAACCGGTTCTCACCCCAGAGAGGGAAAATAACATCGCTGTACAACACGACGTGGTACTTTGGGAGTATCATCGCTGCATGGGTATGTACGCGTTCGACCTTCCATTGAAAAGAGTCTTATTGGGTCCATCTCTAGGTTTGTTTTGCCACTTTCAACCAACAAGAGGGAAGTATGTGGACCTGGCGCATACCGACGTTAGTCCAAGCGGCTGCCCCCATTCTTCAAGTTTGTCTAGTTTGGTGAGTAGAAGTCCGCCTGAAGGGCGAGCGTTTACATGAATATGGCATCTTATTAGGTTCGTACCGGAAAGCCCGCGATACCTGGTGTCTAAAGGTTATGTGCGTGGCTGCGTCCTTCCATCGATGCTTTGAAATCTGGGTCATTGCGCCCATACAAATGATTTATACAGGAAGGCCAAGCTGCTCGAGTTCTCACCAAGTATCATGCCAACGGTGGTAACGAGCACGACCCCCTTGTCGTCTTCGAGCTAGCGCAAATCAGACATGCAATCAGAATGGAACAGGAGATCAACAAAAGCACTTCGTACTTTTCCCTATTTGCTACTCCGGGAAACAGAAAACGCATGAGAATCATTATTGCTATCGCTATTTTTTCCCAGTGGAGGTAAAATTTCGTGTTTAATCTTGTTCAAGGTATCTGGCTCATCAATGGCATATACATCATTATCCAGCGGGAATGGTCTCGTGTCTTACTACATCAACCTTGTGCTGGAAGGTGTAGGCATTACGAGCACAGAAACCAAAGCTGCTATCAACGGGGGTCTGCAGGTGAAGAGGCAGGAATTCAAGTTTTAGCAGACACTGATACCCCAGAGTGCAGATCTTCAACCTTTTAGTCGGGTTGTCTTCGGCCATGCTTATTGATTTGATTGGTCGAAGAACATTATTCATTGTATCGAACTCGGGGATGTTGATAGGTCAGTATGGGTTGGAATTTTGATTCGTGACATCTCAGAAAGGACTGAGAATTGTTAAGCCTTTGGTCTGTGGACCGTTACGGAAGCACTTTTCAACGCCTTCCATAAGACATCTGCAGCTAAAGGTGTGTTCCATAACTGCTCACGGTGAAAGATGAAGGTTCAGCACAATTATAGCGACGATTCCGCTGATCTTCCTCTATTATCTCTTCTACGACATTGCGTACACCCCCATGCTGGTTGCCTACACACTGGAAATCCTTCCCTATAAAATCCGGGCAAAAGGTTTCGCAATGATGGTGAGTTGGGTTTACCAAGAAAGTGCAATTGTGCTTATTAATATCTACCAGAACTTCACCGTATATGTAACCACCATTTTTAATCAGTTCGCCAATCCTATCGCCATTGAAAGACTCGGATGGTGGTACTATATCGTGTAAGAACAAATGTTGCCTAAGCTCCAGTGACCTCTGTTCACCAATAGTCGTCCATTAGGTACTGCGGTGTCTTGATAATCGAACTGGTATTTGTTGTTTCATTCATCGTTGAGACAAGAGGTGAGGACCCCCGAAAGTTTGATATTGCGTTGATTAATCCATATCGATCGAACAGGGCGAACGCTGGAGGAAACAGCTGCACTTTTTGATGGGGAACAGCCCCAACAGGATTTGGCTATCACTGGAGGCGAAGCAGCCACAATGAATATAACAACGGGTAGAGGAAATATAATGTCGCAGCGATCCGTTCAGGTGGTGGTCGTTCAAGAAATTCACACCACTGTGAGCACTCACAGTAGAGTTGAAAGTAAAAGCAGTATGTCCTTGGACGTGTACGAGTTGAATACTTTGAAGCGAAACGCTTCTCCAAGTTCGTAGTGAGTAGGGTAAAGATGTCGTAGCAGTCGAATGAATCATAACGAATGCCACTTGAATGATGTTGAAAAGACAGCAGGCAATAGACTAGCTGAGCTGTCGGCAAAAAAGAAAATTCGAATACTGTAATGAAATTACATGTTCAATGAGCAATTTAACGGAGCAGCGGTATTATTGTTGTCTCGCAGGACTCGTCCAGGGGATGGTAGGTCGAAGAGTCAGTCGATTCTCGTCTATATTTCCTCTATTCGTCATCGTATCCAGAGAGAGGTCGTCTGGGCCTGTTCGGCACTATTCGAAGTGTATATGTGAAGTTCATCACCGGAATACAAAGTGGAAACGCACGAGGATACGAGGAAGGGACCGCTGGAGGGGGCACGTAACCGAAAGACTCCCTCAACGGCGGAATAGCGATGGTCATAACTGGCCCGATAACTCCCAATACCACCGAGTAAAACATCACTGGCTTCTCGTGAGCAGTCCGGTACTGTGAAGATGGAATTTCAGAGTAAGAGCGGCATGCAGGTAGCTCCAGACATACAAGATAATTATAAGATCTCTGGAGAGGCCTGAAAAGAGAAGCCATAGCTGGTCGTAGTAAACAAATCGAACAAGTAATACTAATAGTAACACTAACTGCAGTCGTTGGGCTTATGTCAGCTGGATTTTTGCCCTCTTTCTCGGCTCCGTCGACTTTCTATTCACCCTCCATCTCATAAACTTTCTCCGCACAGTCCATCCAACGCAATGTCAATGGAAGAGAGCATCAGTTTAGAAGAGACAAACAGAATTCGTGTATCCATTGGCCTCAAGCCTATCACGGACGATTCGAATCCAGTAGATGACGAGGAAAAACAGGCAGAAGATAATTATGCGAAGAGGAGAGAGCACGAGGCCAAAGAACGCGAAACAAAGTCCGTATGGAAGTCTTTTCCCCGTCCAACCCGATCAACTCATACTATCCTCCTTTACAGGGAAATTGCCGACCGTATTGCCAAGTAAGAAGTCTGTTTTCAGAACTGACGAACAATCTGCTCATGAGACTCTGCGTAACAAGGGTCAGGAATAGACGAGAACTCAATGCATCGCTCAAAGGCCCTACTCTCGGTGATGCAGACGACGATACAGATAATGTATTGAAATGGATCAAGAAGAATAAGAAGAAGGAAAAGGAACTTGCTAAGAAACGGTTACAGGAGTTTGACAGAATGGATAAGGCCATACAAGAAGATTACACTGAGCGTAAGTTGTGTTGCCTCTTCAGATTTGGCTGAATAAACCAACTTGGCGGTTCAGGTGATCTTGCCGGGCTGAAGGTTAGCCATGACTTCGACACCATGGACGAAGGAGATGCTCGAATACTTACACTCAAAGATAGTCGCATCCTTGACAACGAAGGTTCGTCTTCGTGAGATTTTTCGTATTCTTTTCTTATTTCTGTTATAGAGGATGAACTACAGAACATTGAGATGGCTGAAGATGAGCGGCAACGAAAGAACCAAGAACTGAAAACAAAGAAGCACGACTATACAGGATATGATGATGACGAATTCGTTGAGGGTAACGTGGGGATGAAGCGTGCGGTCCTTGCTAAATATGACGAGGAGATAGAAGGCGCGACAGAAATAGTGAGTGTTCCACATTGACATTCGTTTTTTTATCATCTCTCACAACTTCATCAATTAGGGTTTCCGTTTAGGCAGTTCGGTCGTCTCGAAGAAAGTCACAAATAAGCCAAAAATTGAGACGACTACTTCATTAAACAAGACCTTGCTTTCAATCGACTATAAGAGTAAGTTTTCAAATTTAAGACTAAATCATTCTCGTTCTTATAAAATCATCAGAGAATCTGGAAACTACAGATTATCTAAAGGAGGGGGATATCGGATTCAAAAAACCCAAGGTGATCTCAATTTGCTGGTGCGGCAAACAATTCCTTATGTTTCCTCGTGTAATATAGACGAAAAAGAAGCGCCCTAATCGTCGGGTTCCTGCTGAAGCTGAACTAGCTCCCGAGGACGAGATGGATATAGATCCAACACCTGTCCCACGAGTTCCAGATCTCGATGTCAATTTCGTTGACGATGATGAGCTTCAGGCTGCGTTAGCAAGGTCTCGCCGCGCAAAGCTTGCCAAACCGAAGAAGGTCACGCCCGAAGAACTCGCAAGAAGAGGTGTGTCAGCTCTGCTATTATTTTGTTCCCATTTCCGATATTTTTCCTCTCAGTCGCAGAAGAGCGAGAGGAACAGGAAAAAAAGGCTTCCACCAAAGCTGAGGACGGTGACATCAAGATGGGCGATGATGAGGAGGCTGGAGGTCTTGTTTTTGATGATACGTCCGAATTTGTTCGGGCGGTCGGCAATAACCCGATCACGGTCAAAAAAGAACCCAAAGAAAAGACTTCACCCTCTGCACGGGAGTTCTCGCGCCCACACTCTCTTTCGCGAGATGTTTCTATGGCCCCGGGAGATGAAGTGTTGCATGAGATTGAGGCCGGTGAGGCTGTGAAGGACGAAGATGATGATGAGGAGGACGACATGGAAATTCTCAACATGATTGAGGCTGCGATAAAAGCCGAAGAGAGCGAACAACATAACGCCGCAGATAATGCTGTTGGAACATCATCTGAGCAGAATTTCAAATCTGGTATGGCTTCGACCTTAAACATCCTCCGACAGCAAGGTATACTTGCCGCTCCTTCTTCTGACCAGAAAGAGCGCGAACACACTCAGCTGCAACGCGATCTTTGGTTAGCTGATCAGCGTCGCCGAGTTGCTCAGCGAGAATTAGAACGCTTACAATCTCGAGGTGGTAATAAAGATCAAGCTACCAGGGAGTACGAGAATCGATTGCGTGAGCAGCAGGAAGCAAGGGAGAATTTGGAGACGTTCAAGCATTACAAGCCTGATGTTAACATCGTGTATTACGATGAGCATGGACGAGCTTTGACTCCAAAAGAAGCTTGGAAGGCTCTTTCACACAAGTTCCACGGGAAGGGTTCTGGGAAGATGAAGACAGAAAAGAGGTTGAAGAAGATCGAAGAGGAAAAGAAGCAGCTTGCGATGGCCAGTGGTGATACACCCCTGAGTATGAGCGCTGCATTCCAACAGCGGCAGCTGAAGGCTGGCCAGGCTCACTTTGTGTTATCTGTAGGTAACAGAGGGTGAGTGTTTACTTCCGTTACATTCGTACTTTGCAAAATCTTACTTCTTCCTCGCAGTGCTGTTCCACAGGCTGCGGACTTCTTCGATGCTCAGCCCTTATCGAAAGGGAAGACCGAAAAGATGAAGAAAAAGAAAGAGTCAAAGAACGCGAAGGCGGCGATGGAGTCGGGTTTGATGACATTACCTACCCCGTCCTTGGCCAATGGTGGCAGTCCTGCTCCAACAGGTTTCGCCTCTGTAGGGAGCAACGGTTCGCCAGGTCCAAGAGCAGGCTTTTCGCGTATTTCATCCACGGTTGAAACCACTTCGCAAAATGGTACAGGTACTCCTAGTGAAAGATCCAAGGTTGCATTTGGGTTTGGAACTAAACGTAAGGCTAACGAGGAAGCTACTGGATCTCCTCCCGCCAAACGGCGCTAGATATGGTCACTCGGATCGGTTTTCATTATGTCAACCTCATGCGAATATCTGTTGTCGCGGTGCACGTCTAGTGGAAGATTTTATGATGTATACTATGATCATTATTTACAAAGGCGTAAGTCAAATTTTCATAATGTTGCGATACTTCTGATGCCCAACTCTCTTGTCAATCCGCAACGGTCTTTGTCTAGTCCCTGTGCGCTTTCGAACGCCTTAATGAGGGATTCTTGACCCTCGTCAATCCTGTAAGGTTGCAATATCCCGTTACTGACTGTCTCATCGTACAACACAAAAGGTATGCTACATACCATTGCACTGCGTGTCCCTGTTTCTCGAGAAGCAGTTTCACCGTTGTCCAGCTAAATCTGGCTACTTTTGGGAATCCGAATGTGGGATCGAGACTGGCCTTCAACCAATGTTGAGTTTTGGGGTCTTCATAACACATTTAAGTATCTGACTTTAAGAGGCGAAACTTCAATGTACCTGATGGATAACCAGAACCGAGGGTAACGTCTGGAGACTTATATTCCAACTCTTCAAACGTCCAATCTTCTAGACAGGCATCCCGTGTAACTTTTGCTGCTACACTCGCAGCCCCGACAATTTTGTATTTGAAGTCGGCTTTGGATTCCACGGTGAATGCGATACCAGGGAACTGGGATGAAAGGTAGGCCTGATATGTGGAAGTTGTACCAAGAGCGTCAACATATACCTAATCAATTGATCAATACTGTAGATTGCTTTGCTTTTGTATATTTATGTACCTCTGAAAGCCGAATGCCTTTGTCTAATACATCCTTGATGAGCATCACAGTAGCGTCCTGAGATTGTCGATTGAGGTTCGTAGCTGGTCGCCGCAGCATACCACTCGATATAGCTTGTGGACTAGATTGTGACATGAATATGGATGAGGGCCAAATGAAATGTAATTCCACCTTATAACTCGAACGGACCAGCCTAGGTTGTCTGGATCTGACTGTAGAGTCTCGAGAAGATTAGACCTGATTTCTGGAGTCAAAGTTTTGGAATCTGATCTCATTTGTGAGTTGCGCAAAGCAAGGGAACGCCGGAGTTGCTCGTACCAGCGAAGCCAAGTTCTTCTAACTGATTGCGGTACGACACAGGACAGTATGCGACACCGTATACTAGCGGGCCAAGAACTGGGCCACGACCAGCTTCATCTACACCAAGAATATACGGTCCTTCGCCGCTAGGAGTCGGAGAGTGATATGTATATGAATTCTTCAACGGCGTTGAGGGTCCTGGGGTTGAAGGAACGTGGGTCCTTGTCTCTTCCTCTTCCTCATTCTCAAGTCCTTCACCGGGGTCCATAATTCTAAGTCGAGTCTCGCTAACAATGGTGATAGGTTTAGGGAGAAACGCGGTGTTTGTTGACGCGTTGTTTGGCACTTTCCTTTGTTCTCTCCAAGTCTCAATCATCAAATGGCGAACTTGACGCACTCCGATACGAATGTTGTGCAAGATCTTCGAAACTCCATTAGAGAGTGTACGAGTAGAGGGCTTCTGTTTGCAGCTAAATGGCGTGTAATTTCTCCCCTTAATTCAGTTTTCACTTTCTCTAACGATTTCTCGCAGGTCATCCGAGCTCCTCTTGTCAATACCAGCATCGAGAAGACATGTATCACACCCTACAAAACGTCAACCAACTTTCTCTACTTCTACACCTGCTCGAAGTCGTTCTCCGCGTCCATCCTTTGTTGATGAATCACCTGTGCCTACACAGATATTGCCCCAGCTTTCCCAACCTCCTCAATCGTCCGCTCCTACCCGACATCCTCATGCACCTCTGCTAGCACCTTTTGACTATGGATCTGAAGAATTCGATGCTCAAGAGGAAGATTCGTTAGCTACCGCCAGGATCTGTTTCGAATCGAAGGAGTATTCTCGTGTACCAGCCCTTGTTGTTGGATGCGTCAGCCCCGCAGCACGGTTCATGTCCGTGTATAGCCGCTTCCTGGTAAGTCTACCTCGCATCCTTTTTGTCTGTGATAAGGCCAAATATATAGTTTAGGTTTCGGAACATAGTGCTATCTCGGAATGGCACAAATTCGATGGTAACAACATTTCAGGTTTTATAATGGATGTTCGCATGACGCCTTTATGAACCAGCTACTCGAAATCAACCGGTTGAACCGATAAACGATACCATCCAGGAGTTGCTTCGGGAGGTCGTCAGCGACACTGATCCTTTCCTCCTCTTTCTGTACGTCAATGCACTTTCCCGTGTTTCGAAGTTTATCTGAAAAACTTGAAGGAAGGCAATCTTTCTTTCTCGTTTTTCGCGACGAGAGGAGGCAATCGAGGCCGCTATATTGTCAATCGCCGGTTTTCCTTGGAATTGGTCGTCTTGGACTCTTCTGTCTAGTTGCATCCGGGATGGTGAAGAGGTAGCTAACTCTTCCTGTATCACCGTATACTGGAACTAAATGGTTACTTTCATAGCTAACAGCGCTCCTTCCATTGTTGCCTCTTCCTCCGACACATCCTCTGGTTCAGATGTTCCAGATCAGAACATTGAATGAACTTCAAAATCCCTCGGAGAACGAAATTGCTCTCTGTGATCGCCTACTTGAATTAGAGAACTATCCTGGAAGTCTCTGGCTCATGATACAACGCGCCACCGCGCTCTATCATCTTCATGATTTCGGACAAGCGGAAGCCCAGTTCGATCGAATTTTTGCTTTAGACCCATACAGAATTGACGATATTGACATCCTTTCCAACATCTTGTACGTCACTAACAATCGGTTGAAACTAACAAAGCTGGCCAATGAATTCTTGGCTGTCGATAAAAACCGTCCAGAAGTTTGCTGTTTGGTTGGTATGTTAAATATTTGAGTTTACCTCCAGGGGTTGTTAATGTCAATAATAGGCAACCACTATTCCCTTCGAGGTGAACATATCAAGGCAATCAAGTACTTTCGACGCGCCACTCAACTGGACAGAACCTATCTCTCTGCCTGGACATTGATGGGCCATGAGTATGTTGAGATCAAAAACTCGCACGCCGCGATTGAAGCATATCGTCGAGCAGTCAGCACGTAGCTTTCATCGTTTTCCATGATGTTCCATGCTTATCAGCTCTACCCTAGATATCAACCGGAAAGATTATCGAGCTTGGTACGGTCTAGGTCAAGCGTATGAGCTTTTGAACATGCATGAGTATGCGCTGCACTATTATCAGTATGCAACAGCCTTGAAGTATGTGAGCCTTCTATTTTGATCATACTACCTAACATTTCTGTTTAGACCTTATGATGTCCGATTGTGGCAAGCCCAAGGAATGTGCTACGAGGAAATGGGAAGGCGAGTGGAACTTTAGGCTGGAATAATCCTCGTAACTTACGGCAGGCGTCGGACTAGATTGAGAGAGGCAGTTGAATGCCTCAAGCGTGCTCTTATTCCAGCAGATCCCCATGAAATCACTATCAACTTGATGTTAGCTCGAATCTATAGAGACCTCGATGAGCATGCAGAAGCCGTAGCATATCACCGACGTGTGGTGGAAGTTTGCCAGTCTGACTGTTGAGTATTCGCTTTTCTTGTCAACTCTCATAACTCATCGTGCTGTGATGCACTGCAGTACGTCCTGTTCAGGATTACGCGAAATCGTGCTTGGAGGTTGCTGCGTATCAGCTGAAAATACCGGACGGGCACCTTTTGTTGGCACAGGATTATCTGGAACGGGTGGCTGCTAGTAACGCAGAAGATGTTGACCGAGCTGTGGAGATGCTGAAAGCGGTGCATATTGCTATGCAGGCGAGAATACGTTCGACCAATGAAGAATTAGGCAGAGTCTTGAATATGTTAGCCACAACAGATGCTGCTCAAGGAATTATTCCTCCTCCTCCTACATATCAATAGTACTTATTCAAGCTCAACTATGTACACCGGTAGAGTATACGTATCATAATTTAACCGCGGAACTTCCGAACCGTGGCAACTTTCGTCATACAGCAATATGATTATTATCACTGTTACTTTCCGGTCACTTCAGCTTTCATCTACTTTCATCTCCAGTAACTAACTAATAACGACACCTTGAGGCTTCAGCTTCACCATCTATGTCTTCTCATTACCACCCCTCGCGACCCTATATCTCTATCCCTCAGCCACCGCCCGGCATTCTTCCCTCAGGAGCACAACGACCAACAAATCCTAGCCCCTCAACTCGACCTGATCCTTGGGCATTCGAAGTGACCCCTCCTCCATTCGCAGAAAATCAATATGCACTACACAATCCATGGGGAGAGGAAAATGGATCGCCGAATACCTTGCGCCATCGGACGTTGTCCCTCATAAATCTGCCTTCCGATAGTTCACGGCCACCAAGTCGTGTGAGCAGCGTCCAGGCTTCAACTACAAATGCTCCTTTGGCATTTCCAGAACCTCAGATATATAGATCAGTTTCGCAACGAGTTTCGGGCCACAAGCCAAGTGCAAGCGATATATCAGCTGGAAGCCTTAGACTTCGACACGATCCTTCAGTTGCATCGTTCCGGTCAACACAATCCACAAATTCATGGTATTACGACGACGATTATGGTTCAATTTCTAACGAGGTTGGAACAAAGAATAGAATGGTCGTTCTAGCCAAGCTAATACAATCTATAGTCGCACGGGGAAGAGGAACAGTTATCCAAGAGTCTCTCTGATGTCTCGTATGCTTGACATTATTTTATTCCTTTCAAACTCCATTCATATATTCTGCAGGCTAACATCGGATGAAGGACTTGCCCGTTTCCAGTCTGGGGAATTACCGGAGAATGATCAGGAATGGCATCGATTGGTTCCACCGGAAGCAATTGAAGCTCTAGGAAAAATAGAAGTTCAAAGGCAATCTGTGATCTTTGAAGTGTTCAAAGCTGAGCGAGAATATGTTTCGGACCTGGAAGCAGTGCAGGATGTGCGTCCTCTTTCATTACATCCTCTTCGTAGTTGACCCGTTATTGCTATAGGTGTATATCACACCTCTTATGAATGCCAATCCTCCGATTATACAACCTAATCGATTTCAAGGATTCATCTCTGAAGTCTTTGGAAACTTTAGTCAGATTCTCGCCCACCATCAGCGGATGCTTGGCGCTTTGTTCGCCCGTCAACGAGATCAACATCCTCTGATACAAAGTATTGCCGACATCGTTCTAGATAGTGCGTCAACCTTTCTGCTTTCGAAGTCAAACTCACCTTTTTTCTAAGCCACCCTCAAGAGTGATTTTCGTTCAGCTTACGAGATATACATCAAACATTACCCACTTTCTGAATCTCAACACCGAAAGGAACTCCGGAATAACACCGCGTACCAGTCTTTCATGCAATCAGCTTCCTCTGATCCTCGTATACGGAAACGAGATTTGATAACGTTCCTTTCCCGCCCGGTGACGCGCCTTCCGCGTCTCAATCTGCTGCTAGAGCAGATACTCAAGCTCACGGATAAAGAATACGAACATCCAGACCTTGAAACTTTACCTATCATTTTGGGAATTTTGAGCGACTGTATCAAAAGCACTCAGCCCGGGATTGAGGCCGCTGAAAGTAAAGTCAAGTTTTGGGCTTTGTGCGAAAGTTTGGTCTTCCGAAAGGGCGAGATAATTGTGAGACAGGTCTAGTTTCCTGTCCGATGTACTGATCTCATCCTATCGCAGGATATGGACCTATATGACAAGGGCAGATCACTGGTTTATTCGGGACCGGTGTCTCGAAAAAATCGTTCTGAAGGTTCCGTAACAGGCAGTTGGTCAGGATCGGGTTGGACTGATCTTTCCGCGGCGCTGTTAGACAACTATTGTATGTGCCAATCCGTGTAATCGACACCAGACTATTCTAATGTTTTCGACCTTAGTATTACTTACTCGTGAAGAACAACGTCCAAACGGAGTGTACAAACGGCATCTCATGTCTCGAGTATGTGAATCGGCCCAATCTTCGCGGCCTCATTATTGTGCCATCTCTTACGTTTCATTTGGCTAGCCCTTATATCTATCATTTCTGCGGTTAGGTTCTTTCTCTTCGCCCCCTGAAACGCGCAAAGAGCATCCCAAAGACGGCAGTGTATTGAGCGGCTTATTATACCAGTCCACCCCTTTATATCCTTTCACAATATACCATGAAGCGAGTAAACAATCCCGCAGATATACTCTTTATGTTGCCAATGAATCAATACGCAAAAAATGGCACAACTTCCTTCTCGATGCTATCGCTGTTCACAAAGTCAGACAAGAAGGAAACATGGCGAGTAATTTCTTACCGTGGGGCAATTATCCCTAGTCTGAACTGATACTTGCAGTATTTTTCACCCGACGCGCTGAGTCGGCAATTCTTTCGAATAAGCGGAAGCTCAAATGGAAACAAAAACCCGGGAAGAATTAACGCTGTTGTCCCTTTCAGTAAGTGAAGAACAATCAGCTCTTTATCCTTTTTCACTCGATACCCGCAACAGGTTTCAACGGCCGACAGTTCATCGCGGTCGCATGTTCTACCGGCATGTACGCTGCGATACGGGGTCGCGAAAGTGAGCAACAAAACCGAAATTCCTATAGATTTGTCCCTCTAATGGTGCTGTAGACTTCCACAAGGTACTAAACGTGCAACCAACTTCTATGGCAGCACTACAATCACTAGGGTCGAAGACCTTCAACAAGTTCATTGTTCATGTCAACAACTCCCTTTTGTCATATCCGCTTGACGTGATAGCCCAAGTGGCTTTGGGTCAAGTCGAACCCAAGGTGTTGGCCGCGTCGGTGGAAAAAGTCGTATCGAATGAGGTCGTCTTCTTCAAGCATTTACACGTTGGGCAACGTGTGTTGAGTGAGTTTTTTGTTCCATTTCACGACAGGTTCCACTGAACTTTTGCCCATAGTTGTTTACGCAGTGAAGAAGTTACTGCAGGTCACTTTAAGCTTACATGTTCTGGAAGTCGTGGATGTCAATGACACGGCGCTAACACCTAAACGAGAACAACGCGGTTCTGGTAAATCTTCGAACTCGTTTAGGGCGTTTGGTGATGTAGGTATTTTTTCTTCACTGAAGGTTCCAATTGTCGATGTCGTCCCAATTAGGCCGGTTATGCCCCGAAAGATGCGTTTGATGTCACACCACTAGTCAAAACCATTGGAATCTGTGCTCGTGGCGGGATTTTGATTGTTGACCCCACGAAGTAAGCAAGCCGAAATTGATAAGACTCTTTCTTGAGTAAACTGATCTACGATGACAGTATTGCTGGTGGTCGAGTCACGGTAGTCCCAGATTTTTCGGGTGCAAGCACCAATCAACCTTTAGCCAACCTCAAGTCTCGAGTTGATGGATTGAAACCTCTGGGGCTCATTCGCTGCAATAGCTCTGAGCTACTGGTGATATACGAAAGTTAGTCTATCTTGTATGTAGTCACTACCTCGCTGACTTTGAACCCGTTCGTCTTCTCAGCCGTTGGGTGCTACATCACCAAACACGGAACGCCCTCCCGTTCCTCAGGATACATCAAATGGGAATCGAAGATCGACAGTTTCGCTCAGCGTGGTACCCATGTCTTGCTGTTCTCTGCTCTGTTCATCGAAATCCGGGATATCTTGACTGGTAGGATTGTTCAGGTGATTGAAGGGGAGGATATAAGACTGATGTACGCTGGTCCTACGCCGGACAGTCATGAGCTGATATTAGTGGCCATGAGAGGAGATGAGGGTCAAGGGGATAAGGATTTGAAGGAAGGGGTTGTGGACAAGATTGTGGAGTTGCAAGAGACGTCTGAGATTTCTGATATGCGTGCGCGTACACCTACTACAGCGGTGCCAGCGATGTGGGAGGAATGGGACATGTGATCTATGCGTTAGAAGTAATGTACAGTATGACTTTCACTGACAATCTTAATATTAATCGTAAGTTATTCTGATTGTAGGCAATTGTGTATTAGAATGTATATAGGTTCCGCCACCTTTGCTCCACCATTTCCTGGATACGTATGCAACAAGGGTATATAGGTATATATCATCTGAGTTGTTCCCAACTATGCCCCCAAATCTCTTCACCCATCAAACCACCCAGCTCTTTCCATCTCATCTGCTAATCCAACCCAATTTCGCCTTCGAGCTTTACGACCTGCAAGTTCGGTAGCAAATCTACACAAGAGGTAGCTATTATCAGATTTCTGGGTTCCCAGTGAGGAATAACAGTAAACGACTTGCCTCAGACATTCATCCAACCTCCATCTATTTTTGTCATTCTCTCCCAACGATGCACTAGGATCAGCTTCACCGTGAGATGAAGGGGTAAACGGTGCGCCAGGGAGGATTCGTCTGCTCAATGCATATATCATCCCAGACACGAACGCGTCTTGTGCACCGACTTCATCGACGACTCCGTCATCAACGTCTTCATCGGTTACCTCCGTCCCTCCCTGCGATGAGTCGAGTTCGTCCTCGTCGTGGCCGTACCGACGAGCAGTGGTGGTGGTTGCAATGGGACTCATTTGACTCATACCTCCTGCCCCTCCTCGAGAACGGGATCTAGATTTTGGATTCGGACTTGTCAGTGGCTCCGAAACTGTAGTATGAGCGGAAAGGAAGTCTGGGTAGACTCCGCTGTTGTCTCTAGCGGTGAATGCGCTGGAGGAGGGAGAGTTGCTCCTTGCACCAGCATAAAAATCACTTCCAGTTCTTACAGAGCGGACATCGTCTGAGACTAAGGAGGTGTCAGGGTGAAGATGATTGTCTTCGCGAGGGCGTCCACGTCGAGCGGCCCTCGGTTGCGGCGGAGGACGTTCTTCTACCCAGGCAGAACTTTGTAAATACTCTTTGGTTGGAAGCGATAAGGCTGCGGCGCCTTCAGATCCCCAATGGGCGACGAGAAGCGCGTGTGGGGGCGCGATAGATGTTAATGAGAGAAGGAAAGCCCGAGGAGTGGTTGCGTAGTTGGGATAATGCATTTGCGCGTAGTGTTTGTTGAGAAATAAGACGTCTGCATGAGGAATAAGCTTTGTTGAGAAATAGCTGTATTAGGACGCGTCTACTATGAAAGGATAGAATGATTCACACCGCTTCTATACCTTGTCGGCTTCTACGTCCAACGTCGACGCTGAAGACACAGTGGCTTCGCCATTTGCGTTCTCGAGCTAAGCTATCGAGACCTGTAATATTGTTTAGTGTCGTTTTCACAGATCTTCCTTCAAAATGAATCCAATCAAACGGAGCTGGAGTGTTTGGGTTCAAAATGTTCGGTGATTGGTACATGGGTGACAAAGATGGTGTCGGACCAGGGGGTGAGGTCAATGTTGGGGAAGGCGAAGGAGAAGAATACATGTAATAATTCTCTGGAACGAGAAGAGGTCCAAGGAGCGAAACGAATTCTTCATGGGTTATGTCTGGTAAAGGATTATGGTTTATTACAGTCCGAGTGTCGTTTTCAACTACAAAGCTCCTATTATTTTGTATGCAATGTAAAAACAATAGAGCAAACATACTAGCTTGAATAACCCACGCGCTGGGAACGCCTGACTCTGGCCAGACTTTACAGTAACGAGTGTTTACCCCTTCCCGTTCGAGTTCTTTTGTAATCATTTTTCCCTCATCGCTGCCTCCAAGGGAAGCTACGAGGATGGGGTCCACTGGGCTTGAGAATTGTGCTAAAAGAGCAAGTATAGAGCTTGCAGAACCTCCGCGAATGGTCGACACTGAAGAAGCGCGTATCACCGTAGAGGGAGCTGGATGACACGGCACAGCCAGGGTGTGGGTAAGAAATAATGTACCAGACGCGAGAATCCGAAGGGGTTTGGAGGAGGAACTAGGAACATCTCGAGATTCTTTCCTCAGTTTCGCCATAACGTGAAGAAGAAGAGTACAAAACATCGCGTGTCATTTTGAATTGCATATATTTCGTAAGTAATAGACTCGAAGTCATTAGTGTAACGACTTTGAGTGCGCTGCCAGTTCTCAATTTGTACATCCCTGACTGCTCCATGCAGGTCCTAAGTTCCGTCAATAAGTATGACAGGCTCAAGTTCCGCTAAGACAAATATTAAGTTTACTATACTTTTGAGGAAGTACACCATTCAATTTCTATGACATTTCTACGTCCTCGTCTCCATCATCACTATCCGCATCGTCATCTACCCACTCACCATCGTCGGCTTCATCTTCACCCTCGCCTGGAGGGGAAGGTTTGATACCCATTCCTTCCAGATTTGCGATCAGTTCCTGTGTGTGCTCGAGTAGGGGTTTGTCCGGATGTTCTTGATGAATATGTAACTGTAAAAAGAGTTGAATATACACATGGGTTTGAGCTGAGATAGATATCAGCATACCAGTTGACATGTTTCCAGTCGATCTCTTGCATCCTGTGCTAATTCCTCCCAGCTGAGATCGTCCAGGGTCCCACCGTTTTCCTTTGCTTGTTCGGCCATCAGGAAGTAACACCACCCTTCAAGATACCATGCTTCAACTTCTTCGTCATCGGCCGTCATTACACCGTGTAATACGAGCAATGCTGGAGAATATATGGATAATTCGAGGAAAAGTCTAACCAATCCCAATCGAGCAGGTATCGGTGGAACTTTGGGATCGTCTAAATCCTCATTCGATAAGCACGATTACTGAGCTCACAAAGATCTTACCTAAATCCAGGTCTTTCCAAGATATCCACGCTTTTTCTAAACACGCTTTCGCGTCTTCAGGTCTCTGTTGTGACATCCGCACAGAAGCCAGACTTTGTAAAGCTTCTGAATTGTCAGGATCAACCTTGAGAGCTGTTTCGAGGAGATCTTCACAAGTCTTTTCTGCTTGAGGTTCGAAACTGTATTACATGCGATTTAGGAATTTCGGGAAGCAACAATGAAAATCCACGACTGACCAGAGATCGTACGAAGGGTCCATCCAAATTTCTACTTGGCCAATCAAAGCCCGGACGATGTTACTTTTTAGCTCGATCTCATCATCGCTTGTCCCATTTTGTCCTGCACGCTCTTTGCCTTTTAGTTGTACGTATAGCAGTTCTACGGCTGATTGATAATGTTGTAAAGCGACTTTGGGCTCGTCGTCACTGATCTGTGCAAGATATAGATGGGCAGAGGGAGGCGGAGGTGAAGGTGCAGCTGAGTTTGGCGGTAATAAACTGGAGAAAGTCTGTAGAAAATAGCAAAAAAAAGATGGAACATTGTTGATGAACGAGCTTATCACTACAAGATGAATAGAGGACCGACTTGCTTGGCTGCGTCAATATCACCCATTTCTAGTTGGACTACTCCAAGCATTTCTTTAGCTTCGGCATTTGAGGGTTGTTGGTCTAGTATACGTTGGATGAATCGAGCTGCTAGTTCGTAATCGCATTGAACGATGAGTGATTGGGCTTTTTCTAGTAATGAGGGTATAGAGGGTGTAGCTGGAGCTGGCTGGGCAGAAGAAGGTATTGTGGGTTTTGAAGCAGCTTGCTTTTTTGTTTTCGTCCGTCCCATCGTGAAAGTAAAAAGGTCGAAAAGTCTCACGATTGCGACTTCACTAAGAACAGCGACCAACTCTTCGAATTTTTCTCAGGCTATCCCTGTGTACATATATGCTTTGTGCGCCATTAGACAATGAACAATCACCTCCAGATGAACTCTATCTTGAGCGTTTCGAGGCTTTCATGGAGAAATGTTTGACGGACATTCACTCATTCGCAGAAAGAGAAGCTCGTTCGTTTGAGCAGGTTTATAAAGACTTTCAATCATTCCATGTCTGTTTTTTACTGACCCCGGTATATAGACCAGACGAGACGTTGCTAGGTGGCATTGTAATCAGCTTTTCCAATGGCAGTCCCCATCCTCATCGTCTGAAGTCTCTAACCGGTCTACCGAAAGTAGGTTTTCTCGTTCCTGACAAGTGAATGGCATTCTCACTGTATGTAGTCTGGACTATCCTCGTCAACCTGTCTCGTATTCTGGAGTCGTTGTCTGGTGTATTTGGGATCGAGTCATTTCTTCTCGCTGTAGATCCAGAGGATATAACTAGTCAATCTTTTCTGGGAGGGACTATTATAGGTAGAGAATTCTGGAGAGGAATGCGAGCCGGAGGCGAATCTGGAGCAAAAGCATTCAAAGAGCAATGCATCAAGAACAAAGGCTCGAAGAACGTTCCTCATTCCGTTGCGCATAATCAACATCCACTCTCAGGAAATTCTAGCAAGTTTATCTCGCCGAGCTCAGTCATCAACGTTTCCTCCAAACAATCTGCTAAAAACGTTAAAGTGGAGCTTTATGAAGGTGTGCGTAATGCTCTGAGGTGAGTTCGCCTGCTTACCCATCTTTATAATGTGGCTGCGTTATGACGCGTTGACAGAACAGTGAGCGGGATCCGCAATGCTGAAATGAAGTGGTCAAATCATGACCGACTCTTCACTTACGGGGTTTGTCTAGTTGGTTGGCCGTCCGACATTCCCGCGAAAAATCCGTCTACTTTGAAAGCTGATCAGAACAAGCGGCTTTTGGAGCTGTTGAATAACGGGACTTTGAGGTTCATAAAAAATATTATGCTATCTTCTGATTCCGACCAAGCCCAAGCTGGTCCTGTGTGGGAAGGGACGGAACCTGGGGAGAATGAGGATGAAGGTACTATAGACCAGTCAGACGAGATGTTCTCTTGGGCCATACAATATGAAGACGATGATCCTGTAGATGTGAGTCTTTCGTCGTGAGTATTGGATCTAATGAGGTGATACTTCGTCCTCTGCAGCGCACCGAGCCAGATAGTCGAGTCACACATCAGGACCAACCTGTCGAGGAATCGAGCTTAGACGTGGGCAGACCGAGAAAGAGAGCTAAATTCGGGGAGAGGATTCGTTTCCATTCCGCCGAGGATGCAATCACTTGACGGATTGTATATATCGTTATCACGCTACATCCTATACCACTTATGTACACATAGATAAAGATATACCCAAGTTCATAAATGATCATAAATCGCCGCACTCTTCATTATGTGTTATACTGAGTATTGTCGTCGCGTAGGTTGTTTGTACTGGATATGACGTACGCAACGGAGAGGTATACTCAACGGACCTCGCTGCTTTAAAGTTACAGTTTCAACTTCAGAGCTTCGACCATTACCACCATGTTCTCTTCGTTATTTTCGTAAGCCCGTCTATGATTTTCTCCGATTTCCTTCTTAAACATTGATTAGCACTGCTCCTCCTGCCGATCCCCATGCACCCAATTTCCATCCAGTCTCCTCCAAGTTCGGCCCTACAGAGCTATTTGGGGAACTCAAACCCAAGGATACCGAGCTTCTTTGCACGTCCAGTGGCTTCATAACCGAAACTCAGGTTTTTTACACTACCACTCCTGATGGAAAGTCTATATGGTGTCAACTCATCCATTCGTCTGTTGGGTGAGAGCTGATTCTTCTGCTCCTCGTTCAATTTTTTGTTCATCATTCAATAGTCTTTGGTACCCTACGATCCAGTTTACATGTAAAATCTACGATCCAGAGACGCAGAAATCGACATGGAAGTCCATCAACGTCTCGAACTTCACTTGTCCTCCGACTGGGTTGGACAGAAGGTCGTGCAAGGCTGACGAATTCTCATTCACACACAAGTCCAAACCTGACTCCGACTATCCCGAATCATACATTATCCAAGCCAATCCAGCGCCTGATTTGCAGATTTTCCTCGAGGTTACACGCCCGGCCTCTGCTTCCGGGTGGAAGATTGGCAGCGGAGATGATGGAGGATACTCGAAATTCGGACCGGACGCCAGTAATCCGGAAGGATATGTTATCCATCGATTCTGGCCGCTTATGAAGTCTTCTGGGCACATTGTTGTTAATGGGAAGGCAACACCTGTAGAGGGTCAAGGGATGTTCGTGCATGCTATCCAAGGCATGCGTCCGAATCTCGTTGCCGCTTCCTGGAACTTTGGAAACTTCCAGAGTCCAGAACTTGGCGGGGTGTCTGCAATCCAAATGGAGTTTACGACTATTGGCGCGTATGGAGTGAAGGGCGCGGGATCTGGTGGCGTCGCTGTCAACATTGGGTCCTTGGTTGTAGGTGGAAAGTTGGTGGCTGTCACGGCCGAGACGAAGTATCCTGGGGAAACGAGTGATGCAAACGCTCCGGTCAAATGTCGGGTCACCCATCTCAAACCCGCATTAGATGCTGATACAGGCTACCAAAAGCCATGTGAACTCTTGTTCGAATGGGCTGGGCCTTCTTTAGTCGCAGACAAGCCTGGAACGTACAGCGCTTCTCTAAATGTCGATGTAGGCGATATACAGCAACCCAAGGGATTGATAGAGAAAGTCGACGTGCTTGCAGAAATTCCTAAAGTATTGAAGTTGGCAGTCAACTACGTGGCTGGTACGAAGCCATATATCTATATGGTAAGAGTATTTCATCGATATTTCTTCTTCCAAATATCTGACTATGCCATTTGATAGTGGATCAATCCTGCGAAGTTGACTATTACGGAGCCTGAATCAGACGTACCGGTCGAGGTAAATGGGCACATATACAATGAGGCTACGTTTATTTCCTAGTGCTACATGGCATTTCTTGCTTGCATCCATTGTATCACCATCATCAATAAGTCTTCATTAAATTTCCTTAATAATACTAGGTGAATTTATCGCGCGTTAGGCGGAGGCTTCGAGTTCTTCTGCTTTGAGTAGGACAAATCTTGACATATCTTTTTGACCAAGATTGATGTTTAGGTTTAACTGCCTCGAAGAGAGACGTTTAAGGATTGATTAACGAAAAGAATGCAAATTGTGTATACGTACGGGTATGAGCTTTGAAATGTATGGTAATCGAAAATACAGTACAAATGCGAAACCGATGTAGAGTGTGCAGACTATGTACGATGCGATTGAGGTACTTAGAAGGATAGTAAAGTAACGTCTGCTGGAAACCATCCATGGAAGTCAAAATGAAGCAGAGCAGTAGAGGTACATAGCGGTGTCACAGTGCGACGCGGATGGATGAAGATGAGGAAAGGAAGATGAGAATACGGTCTATTTAAAGTGAAAGATTAAGATAACGTTGTAGAAGCGGTCGTATCGAATAGAAGATAGTCCAGATATGCAGTATACGCGTGTTCGACACAGGTCCAGAAGTCCGTCCGTTTGAGCATAGGGTTTTGCCTCTCAGCAAACAATTGAGGCCATTCGTGAGTTTTCTGCTTCAGTGCTTGTTTAATTTTTTTGTTTTGTTGATTTTGCTTAAGCTTCCAGATAGGGTCAGCGAAAACGTACCGCGATCTTCGGAAGCTTAAGAATGTGGTACAGAGACCGAGGAGTTGAGCAACCTATTTGAATAGAGAAAAGACATGAGCAGAGTTTACTCGGGGATAGGAGAGGCACAATGTTGATCAATGAATAGGCCATGATCGAAGAAGCGAACATATGCTCTAAGAAGCAGACGCATGTTGAGAAGCAGCCATGTATGAAGTGTGAACATAAAGCCCATCGTGCCCCCGAGTTGCACCGTCCAAAGATCCCCACAGAGAGAAGATATTAGCCCGCCAAGCCATCATCACTAGCTTCAACTCCCACCATCATGAACAACAGAAACTCTCAATTCAACGACTCCGGTGACCCCATCCCAATGTCGGAAAAAACGGGACTTAAAAGACACAAATAACTGACCTTAACCAAACTTTGCCCTTTCCACACCTATCTCGAACCAATTCCCACTCCATCTTATCCATCCTCTGCTGGTCGCGTCTTAAGCAGGAGAGAAGACTTTCTCGTCCTTCCTTCGTACCGTCTCCCTCAAGTATCCATTCACCTTCCCATCCAGGCCCCACCTCAGTCTCAAGCCCATTGTCCGTTAACGACGACACGAAGTTCGAACGAGATGACAACCCTACCCAAACTCGCAGAGTCCATACCCACTTCTTTACTACCACTATCCCTCCGGGGGAATGCGGAGACGGAATATTCATAGCGACAGATATCAACGACGGTTGATGCATCACGTCAAGTTGAAGTGGTGAGACTGGTATTTTCGAAATCAGAATTCGAGTATTCATGTTCATTTTTTGCTCCATTCCAGCCTTCCTTCCACCGGGAGATCCCCGGAGACTCAGTTCTTGTTGGAATAAATGCTCATAGTACCCCCAGCTGGGGAGCGCCCACGCTTCCTGACCAGGGTAATTAGGTTCGGGCGTCGTATATACAGGAAGGATACCCCGACTGTCCTGGGCGCCGAATGTGAACGGAATGAGCTGATAGCCATTAAATATCAGCCAGACCGCGTCAGAAGAGGACTGGGATGGGGAGACGCTCGGTGGAACATATCCGAGGTTGCATACAACATCTCCGACACTCAGATGTTCCCACAGGCCAGCTCGAATCAGTTCATCCTCACACCTTGACACACCACCTTCATCTGATGAGTCTGTTGTGTACGGAAGAGTCATGTCCGAAGACGGCACAAAAACCCGTAAGACTGGGGCTCGGATTCTGGAAGTTGCTAGGTTAAGCGCATGGGGATTGTTGTGACCCAAGTCTACTCCAGGAAGTCCAATGGCCGAAGGAATT
Organism: Lentinula edodes; assembly: GCF_021015755.1. Taxonomy (NCBI): domain Eukaryota; kingdom Fungi; phylum Basidiomycota; class Agaricomycetes; order Agaricales; family Omphalotaceae; genus Lentinula; species Lentinula edodes. Next base: position 200,365 of record NW_025764330.1, read on the forward strand.
GACCGCAGTTGTCCTCTTCTGCTAGTGGATGCCCTTGGTTTGCCAGGACTAAGAGTACTCGCCCTAGATTGTGCGCTGGATGGAGGCGAGAAGTCACTGTTTAATACTGATAGTGGTTGACTGTGACCAATACTTCTGGGCCTCATCCCCCGAGCGTCAGTAGCCGCTGAACGCAGTCTACCACGATTGATAGCAAGAACCTCCGCGCCCGACAATTGCTCCTTTTGCGACAATGGAGGTGGACTATCCAGCGCTGATATCGACGTGGCACTCGTACTATTTGATGCTGACGTAGAGCTGCTGGTTGTAGAGCTGGTGCCTTCACTGAAGCTGGACTCACTTCCGCTTACGCCCATGTCAGAGCCAGCAAATCTTCTACGAGGCGTAGAAAAAAGCTCATCGTCATCTACTTCCGAACTATATCCAGCAGATTCACGAAAAATATTCTTTGAGATGGCAGACGTCGACCTATATGAAGGAATTGTGGCTTCCCACTTCCCTTTTGCGTCATTTAAGCCTCGGCGCCAGCCAAAGCTAGAAGAATATTCACGTAGGGCACGAGATTCTGCAACAGGCGGAGGGGGTAAGCGAGATGCTTTCCCACGGAGCGAGGCCACGGAAAATCGTTTATTGGATTTGGATATTGAATCGGTGGGGGATATAGAGATAGAAGGTGTAGATGCGGACGCGGGAAATGAAGGGTAACCATTCCATTGCTTGTTGGATGGATTTGAAGAGTTACGCTTGAAGCCAGGTCGATCTTTACGCAACGCACTTGGACTATCTGTAGCAGCACGAGAGTGAGCAGAATGCTTGCCACTGCTGCTAGCAGCATCAACGACGTTGAGATCTGTCATCGAACGTGACGTTTGTATCGCAGTATGACCTGGTGCCAATGGGGCAGGAAACACAAGTTCCCTGACAGAACCTGCAGAAGAGGCGCGGTTATGGCTGCGGTAAGAAGAATCTGCAAGATGTGTATCGGCAGATAGAGGAATCAGGATGTCGCTTTCTTGTGGAGGTGGATTGGCAGATGAATGCGCAATACCTTGCAGGACGAGAACGAAGCGTGAATGAGCAAGAGTCAAACGGGCTAGGTGCGCAGTCTTAAGCAAGTCGCGAGAATGTCGAGGCATTCTGGAGGTTTCTGGCATGGTTCCCGATGACAGAACGGTAAGAGCATGTGTCGGGTAAGTGTGTAATGGTGTTTGCTGCGATATTACTATGACAATATGAATACCTGGAGAAAGGATTTAACGAAAGATGTACACACTTAAGAGAACCAAGTCTTCCCAACAGAGTTCTAGTCCCAGGTCCTCTCGCAGAGCGAGATTCTCGGGCCCCGCCTCTCGCAATACCTTACCAAAACCATCGACGTATCTTGCCAACACGATATTGCGTGAAGCGATCCACTTCTGAGGCGAATCAGACCTTGGGTGAGTACTTGTGAACTCGATGAAGCTACGCCAGGCTCGGCAGGTTTGCGACAAGGTAAGAAAGACCTTCCACGGAACAAACCTCAGAAATGACGATAATAGAAATGGATTCGATAGAAAGAGTTCTGTAAATGGCGTCTTGTAGATACTCGTTCCGGTCAACGGCAAATTCGACATTTTTCCAGGACTGGAAGCCATGAGCCTACTAGGCTCCGCTGGGACCACAAATATTTAAGTAGCCGCAAGAGTTGCGACCGGTTGTTGAGACCGCTTTACAAGTCGGCCCCGCTGTCCGAATCGATCCCGGAGTCAGAACTCCATCGTGAGGCCAAACCTTCGGGATAAACTCACCGAAACCTCCACCGTAGACAATAATAATTGAGCAATTGTTCCTGAGTAGAACAGCAAGAAAAGGTAAAAAAAAACTGTTACAAAAAACTCAGGAAGATGGTAGGCAGGTAGGGGAAAACGCTATGTAGCGGGTCAAATTTCAAGGATGAGAAATTACGCTCACCATCACCTCATCGAAGAACGGGCCGGCCGCGAGAATTCTCCATCTGATCACGGCAAAGCTGTTCTCAGGCACTTTTGCCAATTCTGGCGCGCACGGCTTTTGTCTGTCTTCGACATTCCCGGTACTCAAGGTATCAAATTGCGCGCCCATAAGCGAAAAGACACAAACGGTCTAAGTCCTGAGGATGTCGACGACGGCATGCGCCTCACACGTTTGTGCAATTTCCTACTTGTTCGCTCAAGATTTGCGATTCCTAGTCTTTAAAAGGTAAGAACGTTCACATATCCATCCCTGCCTTCAACTAACTATTCGTTTCCTTATAATCTTCCATTGGCCTGAAGTAACATCAACTCCTATAAGCTATGGAAATGCTCAAATAAATACATTCTGTGTTACGCCAGTCCATCAAGGTTCTTCTGCATGTAGCGCAAGCTCGAGTTCGCTTACCTATACTATCTGGCATCTGTACTCAGCTCAGCTCAAGTCTCGTCTCCACCAGGTCTCCACAATCATCTACGACCTTGTCTCCTGTTCTCGGATCAGCTTCAAGCGCCCTGTCTCGCGTATAAGTTATCTACGGTTTCCCTAGTTATGATCAATCGATGACAACACAGCTGAGCTTGAGATCCATGCGATGACAGTTAAATTCAAGTTCTTGTACGGTGCCCTTCTTCTTTAACCCCACAAAGTAATCTTGCATAATTTCTTCCAGTGTTTACTCTGCTATTCACCTTCTACATTTGAACGCTCCACCAGAGTTCCGTTCCACCTCTCTAGACCCTGTTCGGTCAGACATCGACTAACCGCTGTACCGCCGCCCTTCACCAGTGTCAAGTTCCAAATCCAGTCACGATCCATAATACATGTCCAGCCACTACACTAGCCCTGCAGCACCTCCCTGCATCCATGATTATTCATACGGCACCCCTCAAAATCCAGCAAATATGTACATGTTAAGTTCAAGCATGATGCATCATCAAGTCCACCTTTACTTACACTTACTTATCCGGTCATACACCTTCATACAATCAACTTTTTATAGTACCCCCGCAGCCAACGCATGCGTACAGACTGTGCCAAAGGCCGGTTACCTTCTCGGTAGGCTAAATTACTCGTACTATGCAGTACTCAGTCCTCTACGCTTCACGGGAGAAGCAAATATAGCCTTTATACGCAGTTCATTTCTATTCGCTGCGAAGCTAGACTCTGACTAGACCACTGGGTTCTCCGTTCACTGTCGGACGCATACTCATCTTTCCTCCTTCCTCTCCCTCTTCTCCTGCATGTACCCTATGAGCTCCTATGCTTCCCAATGCTAAAGTGGTTTAGATTCGAAAGGTCCGCCTTGACAGGAAGGCACGACCAAGGCACGACTTGGCAACACCCTGCAATCACCTCGCGGAGCCCCATCCCTGCCATTTTCCTCCTTTTTCTCGTCTAAGTTTTATCCTGTCTGATCTGATATTCTATGATATTTATTATTCTCTGATATATGTACATAACAGGATATCATTCACGGTCTTTATGAGTCAATAGACATCTCCTAAGTACATAAACCTTTCACGGACCCGACGTAAGCGGAATCGAATGCGCGTTTTTTCCCCCAGGATGTATGCGATTTACGACTTCGTCTTCCACGAAATACATACCGTACAAATAACATACCGTTGACTGAAGGCCGCAGCCCCTCGCAGCCCTTTGTCTACATGAATTTACAGCATATGCGGCCTGTATACGCCTTAGCGGGTTATGGGGGATGTGGGTTTACGTGGTAAACCCATTATTATATTATATGATGAATCCATAGGAATCCATGCAACAAACGCGTTTCTCAACTTATGTACAGTATGTATGTGGTTTCAGAATGACAACTAATACAACCAGATAAGTATAGAACAGAACTGCAGGAATATCGATCTAACATCAATTTTTTTGGCGCCCCGACGAGGATGCCACAAACGTGCTCGCGACTAAAAATGATCATGAGGGGTTAACCTATACATACCTGGTCGCATCGTGTACATACTGCTATGTATCGCGAAAATGTGCACAATTGACCATTTTTAATATAGTGAAAATAAAATGCATGCTATCTGCAAGAGAATCGACAGAGAGACAAGGAAATCCAAAAAGGTCATTTACATTACAGGAAGTATTTGTACAATAAAACACCCAGGAAAAAATACAGGTATAAGAAGAATATACATGCATCGAAGCGAAAGTTATGAAGGAATACACAATTGCAAACATCAACATGTAGAAGACGGGAGGGAGAACAAAATTTCGATGCAGGTTTGATCACCTCCAAAAGCCACTACCTTTTCCATCCTTCGGTTTGCCTTTTAAATCCGTCAGCATGACTTCCCTCTCGCGTTCATCCACACCAAATATTTTCCTCAAACCATCAACCTCGGTTGCTTTTTCTTGCATATTTTCTGTGGCTTGTCGAGCGTTATTACGTGCGACCTCCAAGGTTTCCTGAGTAATCATTAGGCTTATGATATTGAAGCGGATTGAGGAATTGACTTACCGCCTCGCTTTGCATTGCGGCTTGGGCGATCTCATACTTGGTCCTCGCTGCCAAATATGCTTCTTCGGCTTTATGGAATGCGGTGAGGGCCTTTGTATGTGCAGTGTGAGCCTTGGATTCGCGCTGTTATATCCAGAATCATTAATGATGACCTTTATAGGAATGGAAAATGCGCGAACCTTGACCAATGACTTCTGGACTTTCTGTAATTCGCCAAGTTCCTGAATGGCGATATCCATCGACTGTTTCTCGACTTTGCTTTCTGACTTGATGACCTTGGAAAGTCGTTGGCTCTGTTTGACTGACAACGACTTTCAAACGCAATGACGCGTTTCATAGCAAGCAAATGACCAACCTTCTACCTTTCCGATTTTCTTCTTCTGTTTCCCGGTCAGGGCGTCGTCAGCACTCTGCATACGTTGATGCAAAGAATCATCGGCGGTGGCAGTGGCAGAAGGGCCAGTGATACCGGCTCCGTTAATGAATGCGGATCCGTTGACAGGTTTACCGTCTGCGTTGGTGAGCATGGTGCGTCGAGAGCGGGTAGATTCCACGCTACGCGTGGACCTATTTCTTTCGACGCCATCGGAAATTACTCCGCCGCGCACTGAAGAAGCTCTGGACGCGATAGAGCCAGGTCGCCTTTTCTTGAGGACGGAACCTGATCGTGCAGGCTGGAAAGAGGGTGAGGTCGCCCCGTCGGAAGGAGGCGGGAGGTCGGTGGCTGGAAGCCAACCCTCAGAGCCATTCGGATGAGCAGTAATATCATGTTGTTCTGGCTCGTCAGTCAATTGAGTCTCGCCATTGTCGACGATGCCGGAGGCTATCCTTGTACCACCTCCAGCGACAGTCGGTTCGCGGTTCAGGTTGGATGACTTTGTGTCTGATACTATAGGCAAATCTTGAGCGTCTTGAGCCATGTGAAAGTGAGCTAAGGGAGCTTCGTAGTAAATGCTTTTGCCTGATACAGAGGATGCTGTGGAGTCAAGAGGAGGTCTACCAATAGGCATAAGGCGCACTGAGGGTGCCAGAAGTTATTTGAAAAACGAGGATTGGCACCACTTGGACTCGAATTTATACGCCAGTCTAACTTTAAGCGATCGTTCGCTATCGTTCGACGTTCAGAACGTTTAGCGTCATAATTATGACGTCACTGAGGAGTAGTCGTAATTAACTGGGGTTAGGGCTAACATGGAACATGCCGACCTTCGTCCGGCCTCGTCCGGTTCTCTCCAGTTTCATATGTGGTGCTCACTTTTCAGCTCTGAAATTTAGGGCAGAGAAATGACCTGGATGAAGATGGATGGTACCGACAGTGAAGCAGATTAGCCATCCACCATGTTCAATCTCAGTTGCTGATCAGCCCTTCGGCGGTAAGGGATGGAAATTATGAATCTTTCCAGTTTTTCAATCCTAATCTAATTCCACAGGGGATAATCCTGGAGAATCATTACTGTACATGGCAAGTTATATTAAAACCGATGTTCAAGTCGATGTAATATTCATCATGATGAACATGGATTTACCAATCCGCTTGTTCGTACCTTAGACCATCTACGTTCGTACCCATCCCGTACGAATCCCATTCATCGAGCTCGTCAAGTCGCCGCTTCAGGAGCTTCCTTGTCAAATATACAGCATCCTCACCCAGCGCAAATCTAGCCGGAAGTGGTTTCTCTGTCTTCAACGTGACGAGATCGAGGAGTTTTTTAGCTGCTTTTGCAGTATCTCCCAGCTCTTGTCCAGATCTTGCCTGAAACGCCCTATGAAAGTTGTGCGCGATATCGTACCCTTCAATCTATGTCCCGAACCCAAAGATTATCTAATATGGAATTCAGATTGTTCAAATTTGACTCACGGTATTTGCTGGAGGTTTAGAGTTAGAAGTTGCCACTGAGGTACGGAATGCACCAAGAACTACAGATACAGCTCGAATATTGAAAGGGGAAAGTTCATTCGACCAGACTTCGGTGAGACCTAGGGTAGTAGGGTCCGTTAGTTTGTAAAATGCTGTTTGAACTTAAATCTCACATTCGAGAGCAGCTTTACTGGCACTATAAATGCCTGCACCACTAAGAGCGAGATAGGATCCCTGAGAACTGATGTTGACAATCGTCCCAGTCTTCCTGCTGCGAAAATGTGGCAGGAATGCAGTCGTAACATTGATCACACTGAAAAAATTAGTATTAAATTGAGCTTGAATTTCCTCTGGCCTAGATATAAACACGGTCAGTAAACAACATACACTGTGAAACGGCACTAAAACATTCACCTATTCTCCTCGATCGCTCCGGCAAGAAGCCACCCAGCATTATTGACGAGTATATCCACTTGGCCGCTGCAGAGTTAGCGTCGCGTGAGCGATCTTCATCGTCATTATTCTATGATTCAACTCACAACGCGCCAATCGCCTCAACTGCGAAGCTTTTCAGTCGTTCAGGCTTATCATCGACATCTAACGTGAGAATTCGAGCACCCTTGTCTCGTAAATCTTCGATAGCAGATAAACGACGGGCAGTGGCAATTACGCGCAACCCCCTTGCAAGAGCCTCTTCAGCGAGAGATCTGCCGAGACCAGTAGAGCATCCAGTGATGAGTATAACTTGAGATTCAGAGATGGAAGCCATTGGACTGTCGAGTGCCAGGCGGTGATTTGGGTAAAACTTTTGCCGAATCAAATAAGGTCATGCGCACTTGCATTCATGGATGTACATTTAGAGTCAGAGGATGACTGCGAATATTCGAGTCCATCGCGGAACCGATACTTTTATCATGGACCACCACAGTCACTGTCAGTTGAGACCAGCTGGTTGAGATGAACTGGAAAACTTGACAAGGATCTTCATATCTCCTAATATTGCTGACTAAATATCAATCGAGTGACGATTTTCAATTTGGTTTCGGCACCGCAGAAACCTTCAGGAAACTACTTTTTTTCCCTCCATCGTTGCTTTTCGGAACCTAATTCGTAGAGTTCTGCAGGAGTTCACAAAGTCGCAAGGCTGGTCGTACAATGTACAATGCTACGGCAATTTGTACGAAGAACGTCCATTATCTCCCACTCTCACTTCACATTCACTGCCCGGCCCCTGTCAATTTCAACATGCCCACGATCTCCCTCAGTATCTGTTCGATATCTACCTGGTTCAGGCCTCATCCGGGCTCATAGATTTTCGCCTCTAGTGGTACCTCCTACCATCCTTGCAGTTACAGGAACTTCTGCTTTCCACTCCACTCCGAGGAATAGTTCTCCTCCACTGATTGCCATTCTAGCTGCTGTATTCAAGGTTTGTACTTGTATTATCATCAAGCTAGGCTAATTCATCTCAGGATAGTCTTCGACCGGTCTTCAAATAGCCCAAACTGCTGCACGAATAGCATTAACCTTCGTACCAGTCATTCTCTTGAAAAATCACAAGTCTCGTATGCATCTCCGTTTTGCCGACATCCACGGCATTCCTGGTGCAGAGGATAAGAAATTGAAGCTACTTCAACGAATACGGAAACGAACGATATTCTTTCAGGTTCTCCTGGCAATTCCAGCTGTTCTGTTTTGGTTGGTTATAATTGCTAGTATGGAACGGACGCCATTAACTGGGAGGTACGTCTCAATTACTAGTTATCATTATCAAAATACGTAGATCGAGCGACCCCCTTTGTAGGTGGAGACTCATTATCTTATCACCAGAAGAAGAGGATGATCTAGCCGCAAACTTAGCCGGACAAGGCTGGTACAACGCAGTAGGAGATATTTTGGCACAAGATGGCCCTCCACGCTTTATTCCTTACAATGATTGGAGGTACCGATGGGTACAAGATACCCTTCGAAGACTAGAAGCAACTGTTCCCATCCTGATGAAAGAAATAGACCGATGCCCAGAGTGGCTGGAGAGCGACCGACCGATGCCTCCACCGGCTGAATACCCTCTTACTCCTCGTCCCAGAGCATCGGAGTACCTACGATCCTTTTGCGAGAAAATGTGCGATCGTGAGGTTCCCCCAGTAGCCCATTCCATACCTGGCCCACCTTACAATCTGCTTCTGGTCGAACGGCCAGATGCTTTAAACGCCTTTTCCTATGGATTCGGACCAGATGGCGGCGGTGGCATCGTTGTCTACTCTGGATTCATAAATGATATTCTTGCTAGAATACCGATGGATACGTCCACCCCTTCCCCTCCCCAACCGCAATCTTGGTGGTCGTCATTCTTAGGCGGCCCGCCCCCTCCCCGCCAATTTGTTCCTACCGAAAAGCACACATCCGAACTCGCAATCTTACTTGCACACGAATTGGCACATCTTCTTCTTTCTCATCATCTAGAAACGTTATCTTCTGCCACTGTTATTATACCTGGAACACTATCCATCTTCGCAGACGTTATCCGAGTCTTGATATTTCCGGTCACTATGTTCTTCGGTCCATTCGTAAATGATGCTGTTGCTCAGCTTGGTAGGATGGGCTCTGGTGAGCTCACCAAAGTTGGGGAATACTGCACCAGTCTCAAACAAGAGCATGAGGCAGATGTCGTGTCCGCTAGGTAAGCCTCTCTATGTCCCATGGAATGATTCTTGCCGACCTTGAATGCTTGTTAGACTCTTGGCTCATGCAGGCTTTGATGCACGAGAAGCGATCTCATTTTGGGAACAACGTGCCTTATCGGCCACAGAATGTGCTCATGCCGAGTCCATAGATCCTGCATCTTCTGACGAACCAATATCGAAGAGTGAACGTCTTATACGGCGAATCGCCGGGACTGGGCATCCTGTGAATGAAGCTCGAGTAGATAAGCTCAAGTCTGAGCTGGTACGATGGGAAACAGAACGAAGGGCTGCGCTGGCGCGTTCTCGACTCTCACCCGAGGAGAGGCGTAGCAATATCAACCTTACCCTTGCATAGACCGTATAGGATGGATATTTGGGTTTGTTGTGTCGGACGAGTGTTTTCACTTAAGTTATCTACTTATCATTGTACTATTATGTGCACGTCATCTTTGTTTTTTAGGTTATAGCTCGGACATCAACGAATAAATCACCATTCATTTCTATACGTACACATAAACTTGTGGATATTGAACTCGCATTTTTCTCCGTGATTTTTCTGCACACGCGAGATTCCGTGGCTGGAAGAATCGTCGTGTGCTGGGCGGGTGATTTTCTATCTCAAGTCCATGACTACCAACGAAGGCTGGAACTCAGCCAGAAAGGCAGCATGTGCCTCATTTTTCACATGTCGCTTTGATTCTTCAAAGCTTTGTTTGATCTTCAAACATCTTATAGTGATCCTCGCAGGGCATGTCCCCCAATCTTCCAGATGATTATTCGTAAGACAGGTCATGCACTCACTCAGTAACTGGTGATCTCTGGACGTTGCTTGGACGGACAGATCCTGAAACTGTTACAACTCAAAACGGAGAAACTCTTTGCTATACATGACTCGGAACGAACGCCCCCGCCGCATAGAAGAAGACTGCATATCTTGCTCGATCATCCACTTTCATCTACTCACCTGCTTCTACAGAGCTTTCCATTTTCGTCGCTCTGCGAATTAGATTCGGAATTCAACATCCATATGCTTCTACCCGCTGTTATCTTAGCATTCATCTGTACCACATGGAATCTTCAACCTGTATGCCGTCTACACACCTTCAGCCAATTTCGGTGTACGAGTGAGAATCTTGGAGACCAATGGTAGAGGTGTGGATTTATTTATACAGGGATACAAATACTGACAGATATTACCGAGTCTCTTCCTAAGGTCCCCTAACTTGACGCCATGATAGGCCTTGGTCGTATCCTCGTTTCTCTGCTCTCATTCTCTGCCCTCCATGTACACGCGACACAGGTTATGCACAGACCTGAACGATTCAACACTACGCCTCCCGCAGTGACTACCGAGACGAACCCAGAGACACATGTTATCCAGAAACGAGCTACAACTAAGACACAAGTCGCTTACTTTACCAACTGGGGTATCTATGCAGCCAATTTTCGTATGTTTCTCTCATCTTATGCTTTTTTACGACCTGTCACTCACATTGGTTGAAAAGAGCCCACCGACATCATTCCATCAACTCTCACTCGTGAGTTTCTGTGACGGACCAAGATGCAGAAGTTCGCCTGACCGGGACCTCCCATTCACATCCAGACATTCTTTACGCATTTGCTGACGTCAGCCCTGACACTGGTGCAATATCTCTCACTGACTTATACGCCGACGAGCAGGTATGTATGCTCCCGCACTTCTATTCATCAAGTTTAAGTTGTGCCGTCTTTCAGAAACACTTCGCCACTGACTCGTGGGATGAGACCGGGAACAATCTTTATGGCTGCCTGAAACAGATGTAAGTACTATCAAAACTCCCAGTCTGCCAGTGAAAAATTCATAATATCTTCGTAGGTATCTTCTCAAGTTGGCCAATCGAAGCTTGAAAGTTTTGCTTTCCATCGGTGGCTGGACTTACTCCCAAGAAGGTAATTCGGATCCTTCTCATATGTACACTGGTATCTGATATCTTCTCATAAAGGACACTTTGATTTCGTTACCGATGCAACCCTAAGGGCCAACTTTGTGACTCAAGCGGTGTCCTACATTGAGAACTTTGGTTTCGATGGGATGTAGGTCAAGCCGCGCCTTCACACAACCATGATTGAACCAACTGTTAGTGACCTGGACTACGAGTATCCAGCGAACACAGCGCAAGGACAAGGATTTTCCGATCTCATCACCGAGTTGCGTACTGCTTTCAACAATTTGGCTGCTCAAAAGGGAGATTCAACACCATATGAGTTGACTGCTGCGGTGTCTGCTAATGCGTCAAATTATCAATGGCTGAATATTCCACAAGTGGACGCCGCGCTCACGTACTGGAATTTAATGGTGCGCCCTTTCACGATTTGAATTTGCTTAGAGACGTATTCTAATTTTATCCACTAGGCCTATGATTATGCAGGATCGTGGTTGAGCTGGTCCGACAACCAAGCAAATCTCTACGATGGACAGCGTACTGGCATCAATACTGATATGGCAGTCAAAGGCTATATCGCAGCGGGCGCAACTGTCAGCAAAATTAATTTGGGTATGTGTACCGTTTCATCAGTCTGTATCAGTTCATTTATCCGGTCTGTAATGCAAGGTATTCCAATCTACGGACGCGCTTTCGAAGAAACATCGGGCCTTGGACAACCGTACAACGGAGTGCGTCACTCTTCGACTGGTTTGAAAGAAAAGAGCTGCAACAATTTTGTAGATTGGCCCTGGAACATTTGAGGCGGGCGTCTATCAGTATAAAGTCCTTCCCCGTACGCACCATTCCATTCATATTTGAATCTTGTCTCACAATGGGATTAGTGGCGGGCGCCTCAGTATTCGAAAATACAACCGATGTGACCAGTTACTCTTACAACCCAACTACAGAAGAACTAGTTTCTTACGATACTCCGAACATTGTCAAAATGAAGGCTCAGTATGTCAACGCGAACGGCCTCGCAGGTGCTATGTACTGGGACTTGATACGTATCAATTATGCAGTTCGATTCGGACTACAACTTATTTTCGTATTCTCTCTTTCCATTTCTGACAATCGAAATTTCCTTGCTATTCAATTATTTGCGACGAACACAGTCAGGTCGGTTCTATCATTCTACGGGCGATGATTTGATATGCTAAACTTGGACTCTCTTCAAGGACACTGCCGACGCGTCAACCTCCCTCGTTCAAAACGTTTTGACCGAATTCTCAACACTTGACGATACATTGAATCATATCGAGTAAGTGAATGACCCACTGTATGCTTTCCCTGTCGCTGAAAGAGATTAGCTATCCTGACAGTGAATGGGACAACATCAAGTCAAATATGTAAGTTCGCCACTACTGTTGATCTTTATTCACAGCTAAATACGATTACTACAGGGGTACATATTAATATCAAATACGTTCGCGTTGATTGAACATGGTTGAACATTGTTTACTCCTAGGTGAAAGCACCGGCTCTTCTACTACTGCCCCAACTTCGACGTCTACTACTTCTGCTTCATCATCCTCCACAGGAACCGGTACTACCACTTCCACAGGGGCCTCACCCACCGGTGCTTGTGGTTCCGCTGCAGCATGGTCTTCCGCTGTAAATTTGCAACAACCCAAATACTAGATTATACTTAGTTATGCTAACACGTCCTCTAGATTGCTTACGATGGAGGTTCTGAAGTGACGTACGGTGAGTAACCTGGTCAGCTTTCAGCATCCTTGAGTATTCATGATTTCATCAGATGGTCAACTTTGGGAAGCTCAATGGTAAACATGAGTCAGCTACATTTATCGGTATACTGATCTGGAAAATTTCTCCAGGTGGACCGAAAACGATACCCCAGGTGGAGCAGGTGAGTTGATATCAGTTTGTTCAGGCGATTGAGTGGATGATGTTGAAAATTTGCACAGCTGGAGTTTGGATTGTCGTTAGTACATGTTGATTGGGTTAAATAAACGACTTTTGCACAAGGTAACAATCATGTACATATTGTTTCGAATATTTATCATTCTTCAGAGCCCGAACTTGAACACAGAGAGATATCCCGAAAGAATTTCGCGAACTAGGCACCCGTTTACTTCCAGGCATAAGATATCACAAGGATATACCTGCTGTGTTCAAGACTTAATTGTCCCGTTGTATGATAAAGCAACAGCGAAGCTTATACACTAACGAAATAAGATTATAAATAACGGTTTTACCCAAGCTATGCATGTTCTGGTTCTATAATTCATCGTGATTGGACTCTGTTTGGAACGCTTCGGATAACTCTGCAGAAATAAAGAAAGGGTCAATCGAGTGTGCTTCCACATAGAGATAGAGAGTACTTACTGCGTCTTTGTTGCGGTGAAAGTTCGATGGGGAGCACCACATTGTACTCGACAAACAAATCACCGTGGAGGTTACGATTTTCAAACAACGGCATCCCTTCACCTTCGATTTTTTGCACAAAGCCTGTGTTGATTTCGAACAGCCTGTAAACCACAATGTCAATAGAAGATGCGCTATTCAACGTACCAGGCTGTGTCGGTCCTTTTCGTATCAATCTAACTTCATGTCCATCTAGATGCGTCAAATTTCTATCGAACCCAAGCAGTGCCTATGCCAGCGTTATCATAAATGAGCGACGATGAGGGAGGTATATATAGCCATACCTCATCTATACCGATGGTCTCTCTCCAATATAGACTGCTCTCTTTCCTCCTCCAACTGCCTTTATCCCTCCTGCTACGCACTCTAAGTATGACGTCTCCAGCTTCCCAGTCAGGACTTTCATCCCCTTCTCCTTCAAAGACAACCTCATGGCCTTCAGGCATTCCGGGAATCACTTCCAGCGTATAGTGTGCTGTATAATCTACTACTTTCATACCGTCGCAGTGAGGGCACTTCTTGTGAATGATTTTTCCGCGGCCTCCACATTCATTACAAGTTGTTTGACTTTGGGCAAACATTCCGGGGAAGATCTGTAGGATCCAAAGGGTAAGCACGTAAACATCGACAGACTTTTGAACCACGACACCTGTTGTTTGACGAGTTTCACCCCAGAGCCCCCACATCCAGAACAGGTATGTATATCTTTATCTGAAGCAGCGCCGGAGCCTCTACAATGGTCGCAAAGAATACGTTTCTTTATCATGAACTGTAGCACGGTGAGTGGGATGTACGAAAATAGCAAACAGTCGTCTCACGTCTATACTTGCGCCTTTGTAACTATAGAAAGACCTATTAGTATGAAGATAACATCGCAGTCTACATCCTCTTACATATCCGCGAGTTCAACTTCGAATTCTGTGAGGGAGGTGGGTCCCCGACGTGTTTGCTGAGAAGCATCTACGCAAGTGATCTTTCAGCTGGGCAGTGATATCTTCAGAATGAGACGATCAACTGACATCCGCCACCAAAGAAGTTGGAGAACATGTCAAAAGGATTAGCATGTTGGGTCTGCCCACCCTCGTGAGCTTTGAGACCTTCCTATATGACATTTCTTACTTAGAAGGAACTTCGACGTAAAAGCAAAGGCAACTCACCTCGCCATGCCGGTCATAGACTTGGCGTTTCTAAGCCTCATTTTAGACGGGAAGATTTGAATAAAACGTAGAATGTACTTCTTCATCCGATAATACTTCATATGCTGCAATATTCTGGCACAATTTAGCAGGGGACCGTCAATCGACTTGAAAGTTGACCAGACTGACCGTACGCGATGTCCACGAATTTGTCTTTCGCAGCGGGATCTTGGTTCTTGTCGGGATGATATTTCCGGCTCAGTTTCTTGTACGCATGCCTGACATCCGTTTTCGAGGCAGAAGGGTGTACTGAAGTATGAGATGCAGTGATTTCTTAGCTGAATAGTGCCTGAAACCTTACTGTCTAGGATCTTGTACAGGTCCTTAGCAGCGACTAGAGCGGAGAAAAAGAGTAGGGCTAGCGTGTACGCCCAAGCCATGATTCGCCGGTGCTTGGATGTGAGGCAGGATGCGAGGAAGGTAAAAACTAAAGGAGGACACGTTAATGGGCGCTAGAGTGACACGTATTTTTGCGCGTTTATTTCCCAGCTGGCAGGCATCTATCTCATAATGTTGTTACCGGCAGGTTACTGGCGTTAAACATATCTCCTTTCTCAGTATCCATTGTCCCACTGTCCTTCTTTCTTTCTCGATTTACATTTGGATGGACACCAGGAACAACTAACTTCTGCTAACATGCACCGACTAGTGTCTCTCCTCTACTTTATTCTGGGCTCGTGGGCTATTTCAATTTCATCTCGTGAAGCCGCAAACGCTTCTGAAGCATTCATTACCTCTGTCACTCTGTCTAGCGATGGACTGTGAGTGTGGGGTATACCTACCCGAGCATCACTCAGAATCTAACTGCTCCCTGAAGATCGTACTACACAGTGATTGGATTGGGTGACATGAACTTCCGCGTTTCCCTCGATACCGCGTCTTCGGATCTATGGATAATGGCCTCATCATGCTCAACATCCGCTTGCCAAACTGTTCCTCGATATCCTCTCACTTATGAAAGTACAACCTACCAATCTGTCAATGAAAATTCCACTCAGTTTGTTGCTGAATATGCGGATGGGACCAGTCCGTTTGTCGTTATTTTTTCACAGTCATCTTGGTGTTCATCTACGCATTCTACCAGTTGCCGGCGGATTTGTTGCAAAAGAAAGTTTTCATCTATCGAACCTGACTGTGCCAAATCAGGCTTTCGGTGGGTAATATATCCTTCCTTCTTCCTTCCTCGACCCTAACCCGATAATAACCCGTCTTCGTATATTCAGCTTTGATCACTGACTCAAATGTCACAATGACTGACGACATCAGTGGCATCCTTGGACTTGGCTTTCCCCGCATATCGACCATCAATGCCACATCTACTAATTGTACGTTCCCGCTCAAATCTATCCTATATATTTCTAATGACTTGCTTCCCATTAGCTACACCTTTCTTCCCTAGTCTTGCGCAACAAGGATTATTGCAGTACCCCCTGTTCGGTCTTAGCTTAACTCGAAATAGTACGGGAACTCTTTCTCTCGGTGTGTATACGTCTCCTTGTAAAAGCAATATCGTTCGTTTGAACATTGTGTACACAGGGGCTATCGACTCTTCTGTCGTCACCAACCTTAGTAATGTTGAATGGAATCCTGTCGTAGAGTTTTCACCCTTCGGTAACGAGAGTAACTCCTCGAGTTACTATCAATGGGCTATACCGTTGACAAGCCTCTCGGTCAGCACCGCTTAAATATCCATTTGCCTGAAACCGTATTCATTACCGGATCCTTCTGTCAGGTGAATGGGACATCAGTTGCACTTTCCCCGTCTTATCCCACAGTCACAGGGAACCATTCTATTGCAATATTCGACGTGTACGTAGTAAGATTTCCTTCTTCTGCGTTGTCTGACTGTTCCGTAGGGGCACTCCTGGAATATATGGGCCATGGGCAGATGTAAGTCGTTCGTGTTTTGGCCCGTCAGATATTTACCGTCGACGACTATAAGGTCTCAAAGCTCTTTTCAACATTCGCTAGCGCGCGCCTCGTCAATGAAGCTGGTAAATCTTCTCGTGCTCCCATCAAACTTTTAACTACATTATAGTAGTTGGTCAATGGGCTGTCCCTTGCGACTCAGCCATCACTTTATCTTTCACGTTCGGGTGGGTATTCGACATGTCCCCGGATATTGTGTACACCTTTGGGCTCATTTGCAAATTTTATAGTCAACGAAACTTCACCCTCCAGCCTACAGACTACATCATTGGAGAAACTTCAGGCGATCCCGGACTATGTTTAGCTTGGCCTATAGCTCTTGACCCCAGTCCAGATGGCATCGACTGGCAGTTTGGTGAGTCATTTCGCCGAGTGGATTAACACGTCTCAGCTCACTGTAGATGTAGGTACCCCGTTCATGCGCACTGTCTACACCGTTTTCAGGTAAGCGTTGCTACATGATACTTAAAACGTGGTCTCAGATTTTTTTCGCTCAGCTATGGCATTGATACACTAGAGCCTCCCATGATTGGTCTCTACTCTCTTAGTAACGCTACGGCCCCGGAATCGACTTTGCTCATAAACTCGTTTCTTGCATCCGCATCCGAAGTCATCGGTACTACACTCCCAAACTCTCTCTTGTTGACACCGACTGCCACTACGCCAGCTTACTCTTTCAACACTTCTGTGCCGGCATCCACAGGTGCCATCGTTCAAGCTGCTCTTGCTACCAGTACCTACAGCCCTATCTTCGGCGCTGTAACTACTATACCTGATTCAGCAACCTTAAATCTTTCTGCTATACCTCTTATACAGCCTTTACCTACTGTTGCAACGTACACAGTCACAGACTCCGCTGGGATGATCAGCACCTCTGTCTCACGTATCTCGATACCTTCCATCGTACTGGGTGCTCCTCCCGGCTGGAGCAGTGCTGGGTTCACCGTGCGCGCACCGGCTTTCACTTTATTACTATCATTTGTCGTTTTCCCGTCGCTGCTCTCCTCGCTGTTGCACTGTACATCATTGGACTTCTCATGAACTTTGTCTCTTTCCTGATGATTGCATAATCTGACTTTCCTTCACGCTGTTTTGCATAGCTAACCGTATTTAATGCTCTGGTGTTAGCGCTTCCCTTGCACTGCGTCTCATATTGGAATATCTGTCTTCCGAGCAAAACTCAGGTTGAGGGAGGGGCTGCGACAAACTGGCAGAAATTCAGAGCGTGCAAATACGGTTTCAATAAGAATAACTATATACTTGCGTATAGCGCTGGCATAGACTGGCATTCGTCCAATGCCATCGTTCCGAAGTAGTGGATTCAGGCGACCCCGGAATACCCGACTGATATCAACATATAATCAACCTGTATCAACATGTGCGATTTTCTGCCAAGAGCCAAGAGATTCAGTAATTTTGATATCGGAAAAGAGCCTTGATTTGCTTCAGAGCTGAGCGGGTCCCAGACACCACAACGACTACCAGGCTAGCCTACCGTTCCAGTACACATACCTCGCGCGGCGAGTTACATTATTAGATGTTTCCCGTCTATTGGCCAGGAGGGGAATAGGGGGAAACAATGGGGAAACCCGGGTTGACGCCCCCAAGTTATGGGTCCGCATTTTCTGTTAGTCTTCATCGATCCATCAGCGAGAAGTAAATGAGTAGCCATAGTGGCAAATACGATAGATCCGGTGACTGCCTTTTGGGATCCTAAATCGCGCCTTCTACTCTCACCGATCTAAGTGCGTCTCACATGGTCACTATGGGTACGTTTAGTACTAAGTAGTCTTCCAGAAAGCGGGCGACTATAAAATACGGGGAAAAAAGAAAGATTGCATATTCGTTCTCTTCCGTCTTCGGGCAATTATTCACTTTCGTCTGGCCTGGTCTGCCTTTTTGTCACATCCTTTTCGTCGGCTTTTTCTTCCCATTCGTTGCTGCCCAGTCCAGCCAGCCTTCTGCATCCTTGTTTAATCTCGTAGGTGAGCCCCTCTACATGGCCTACAGGGTGTGCATTCTTATCTTGCTAGAGCTGATTTGATTGTACCGAAAGATCTTGATAAATCTTCACCATCTCTTCGAAAATGTTCTCTATTCGTTTAGCTTCTATTCTTGTGCTGGTTTCTACAGCACTTGCTACTCCTCTTTCTGCAAAACGTCAGCCATGGGGTAAGTCTTTCGAGTTTGTAAGATACGAAACAGGCTTCAACTAACCGTATGTCTAGACCAAGACCTCATTAACCTCTACGTTCGAGATGCCAACGTCTCACTCAACAACTATGCAGGTCTTCAGTCGATGTCTGGCTTTGATAATTTCCGAGGATCTGGAAACTTTGATGGTTCTCAGAATGCGCAAGTAACTGTTATTGAGGAGCAGCAGACAGTGTGCCACACTGAACAAATTGAGGTCTCAGTCCCCTATTCGATTGTTTGTACCCATGCATACTTACATATGTCTTATCTCATGTATAGATAATTCAGCAAAAGCTGGTTGTTCTCCAAGAGATTGCGAAGAGGCAGGTTGTTGTTCATGTCCCCCAAAATCAATGTCGCTGAGGATTCCTGCATCGTAGAATCATTACCGAACAGATTTGCGAGGTTGAAACGCAAACCATCGTCCTTGAACAGGTGAGCGTCTTGTATTGAGCAAAGAATAATCACTCAACTCGTCAATGAACAGTTTTCGTCCGGTCTCACGGTCTTTCAAAAGGATATCAGTCGCACGACCACCAAGCAAGTTGGCTATGACAAGAACGTCGCTGGTCTTGTTGGAAACCTTACGAACCCCGATGGATCGCTCAGCACCAGCGATTTGGGCTTCAACGGGACTTCTGTCGGAAGCAACACTGTCGTTCCATCTGGTTCCAATTGGAATAACACTCAGGGACCCGAGGCGGTCCAGAAGGCATTGTCAGCAGCCCAGGCTGCTGCGAATGCCACGTCTGCTTCATAAGTTGGGTGCATTTAAGCCTCTCTACTTATGGTAAGCTGTTTTCTCCGGACCCCGTATCTCTGTGCTGATGGGGAGACAAGCTAGACAGTCGTTTGTATATGGACATCTTTTATTGGGACTTTCGTAGTGACTAACCTTTGGTTCTGTATTCCTGAACTTGTTGTACCCTACCTGGATCGGACGGTTGACCGTTGCGTAGTGCCCATGGGCCGGCCATGCAGCTGTTTGCACTTAGTTTTTGAGTATCCTACTATACCCATTCGATATGTGCGGCGTATGTTTACAAGAATGCACGACAGATGTATGTTGGACTTTCATAGAGTAAGATTATCACAGTCGAGCTAAATGAGGCGTGGGAACAACGAATTTATAGAATCTTCAACTTCATTTTTCATTTTCTTGAACCATGGTGTTCTAAATCCCAGGCAAATCCAGCCCAGTCCTAGGAGGTCTTAGGTGTGGCGGGTGAGTCTCCTTCCTGGAATGACTGCCAAGTATTGGTTCTTATAAGGTTATTGTCAAGGTTCATGAGACATTGACTCATTTGGAGTCTCGCACAGTGTCCTCTCAGCGGAGAGAATTTCTCCCAGCTGAACGAGTAATTGATTCACTGACGACAATTCTGTCACAATCTAACGCAAATTCTCGTTTTTACGGTTATCGAACCGTAGTTCCAGGGACTGTATCACCAATCCATGTTCCATGGTATGATGTTTTATTCTTCTCCGATAGGATCTTAATACTGAGTTTTATGTTTTGTTTTGCAGGAAGAATGTCCATCACGAGCGACTTCATTTATGGCCATTGATTAATTCAAGAATCATAGAGGATGTGTTCATGACTCACGAACGACTTAATGTGCCGTAATGCAACGCAGATTTTGCATCGAACTTTGAGTTTGAGGGACTAGAATGGTACTGCCTCAACAGACCCAAGGTGCGTGTCTCACATCTATTGTGTCTTTTCCAAGCTTATCTATTTGCACAGACGACGCTCCATCGACGAGGGACTTCATTAACGCCACGTGAAGGAGTAGGAAGTTTTTCGAATCCTACTCCACAGTACACTCTGTCTGACATGGCTCTGAAGCCATAAGATTCAAATCAAATACCTCAGGTCCCACCTCTGCATCGCCATTTATCTGTATGTATATGGAGGGTATGGAGGGTATCTCCATACTGCGAATGCATTTTGTTTAAGCCGCTTCCAGCTGGGTAGACTCAAATATAGAATGTACTTAACTTTAGTCCGAGGACAAGGTGAGGTGTGAAAGTATGCGTGGGAATTACATGTGGCGTGGGAGTAAATGCCATGTATATCATGTTTAACTTCTGCTGTTTGTTATCTTCGGAACGAACCACGACGATCCCCCTTGCCAACCTGTAAGTTCACCTTGTTTCATCGCATAAAGTTTATCGACAAGCTGGTGTCTATATCTAGGTACCGAGGCATTGTATATCTGCGGGGTGCGCTGCACAGCCCAGATGTTTCTTCCCGAATTATTCAGGAAGATAGCTTTTCGACATTCACTCAAATGGTTTTTGTCGTTGCTGACCTCTGAATTCTCAAGAGAATTCAGAGATCCCTGGTTTCTTTTTAAGACTCCCGGGAGAATTTGGGGGTGGTCGGTATATCGACCCGGCCCAGGAGGTGTGTACATATCTATTTGTGGTTTGCTGTTCTGGATTGCTCACTTCAGATTTTAGCTCATCGCCTCGATGTAGCTTGAAATTCATTGCAGTGACATACAGTCACTGTACTCTAAGGAACTATAAACATATAGTTCTTTTACCTCAAATCAATTACCCCAGGTCATCCTTATGCACTTTTGAAAATGCCAGGTCAATGAGCTGTTTCTGGAGGGCATCTTGATTGTGTAAATGTAGTTTGTTTAAGGCTACCTTAGCTCCTCTGAATGAATTGTGTTTATGCTGTCATTCCCGTTGCGATTGAGTTACCTGGTAACGCTGTACTGCAAGTATATTCGGAGTACATGACCCTCTTGAAGGTTCACACGGTGGACGCACGATCAGGCATTTTGTTTTGTTCAAGTTATACGTACGTGTCGCAAACGAGTCATTTGAAAACCAGCTTCCCTTCTGCTTCGACAAGTGTTCCCTTCCTGAATTGAATTCTTCCACCATGGAGGAGGAAATCGACCGAGTCGTCCAAGCTATTACGATCGCCTCGGATCCCTCACAAATTTCCCTGCACCAGCAAGCCATGGTGTATCTTAATTCGATCGAGCAAAACGCTTCGGAAAGTTGGAGACTGGCTCTTCCCTTATTTTTAAACACAACATCAGGAGGGGCAAGGAAATACTCGGACCAGGTTCGCTTTTTTGCGTTGCGTGTGCTTAATGAGTACCTTGATAATCGGTGCGTGAATTGGCATCTGAGTAACTGTTCCAGAGACTAATAGTTTCTGGCGTCCAGATTTGACTCCTTGGACCTAGAATATTTTCAGATCATCCAGCAATCCATTCTTTCTTACGTCCAATCTGAATATATCTATGGATCCGCAGAAGCCAATGCCTCTTGTTTGTGATGAAACAGACAATGTCGCTATAGTTCACTAAATCAATCATTCTAGATATAAGAAACAAATTTTCACATACCCTCACTCTGTTCTTCCTTTGCACCTACGTCGATCAGTGGCAATCTTTTTTCGCCGACCTCTTTTCCCTCATACGACCAGCGTCTGCTTCCTCGGATGCTACCTTCAACCGACATGTCTCTCTCCTCTTTTTCCATCTAATCGTCGAGATTTCAGGTGAAGTCGCGGACCAGATGATCAAAGCCGCAAGATCACACAATCCAGCACGATTAGCTCGGGATGGTCGTGTGCGAGATGCTGTCAGGGAGCGCGACGCAGTGCGCATTAATGAAGCTGTACTGGCGATAGTTTCGGAAGCTGCTCAGAAGATGTCGATGTCGCGTAAACAAGGGGATTCACCTTCAGAACGACAATTGGCGGACGCCGAAGAAGTAGTGGATTGGGGAATACGGACATTCGCTTCATACGTCGGTGCGTTTGATGGGTCTCTGCTGGCCGTTGCTTTGTTTTCAGGATGAGAATTGTCCTCGAATGCGTGTGCCAGCAGAGATGTCAGTTTTTGGCTCTTATCTAACCTGGTCACTTAGGTTGGATTGATATTAGTCTGACTGTGACGCCAACGACAGTTCCCTTACTCTTCTCGCTTCTCGCGGATCCATCCTTACCTATTCGATTGGCTACTTCTGGTGCTTTACTCAAAATCGTCACCAAAGGGCTGAAAGAGCCGGGAGACAAACTTCAGCTGATCAAAGTTCTTTCTTTGAGTCGAGTCATCGACGCACTAGAGGCAAAAACGCGAATACAACAGCGAGAGCGAGGGGAAAATACAGACGAGGGAGAGGAATCATATCGGGAATCCTTGGGAAGGTTACTAAATGCGTTAGGGCTGGAGTTAACAAAATTGCAGGTGCATCGTTTCTTTATACTACCTTAGGACGAAGATTAACGAAATATCAGGAATGTCCGGCGGAAGATGTGCGAACTGAAGCGAACGATCTTTTGCAACAGTTATTACCAATTATCATACGATTTATGTCAGACGATTACGACGACACTTGCTCAACTGTTTTCCTGTTACTACACACTATATTGAGTGCAGTAAGTGTTGTCACTTTCTAGTGTGCTTCTCTTGATAAGACCGACTATCCTCAGTACAAACGCTCCAAGAAAGTATCCGCTGGGCCAATCGTGGCGGACAGGCGAAACTTTTTGACGTCACTCCTTCAAGTCATTTTGGTAAAAATGAAGTGGGATGTGGAGGCGGATCCGACAGACGTTGACGATGACGATAACGACGAGTTTGAGAGACTGCGCAAGGTTCTCTTTTCTTTATACTCTTCGGGACAATTCAACTGATCCTAATGGGAACTTGCAGGAACTTCGAATATTCATGGATTCGATCCTTGCCATAGATCAAGACCTCGTCACTGATTCCGTGCGACAGTATGCTCTCACTACCATCGAAGCATACAAAAATCGCGCTGAAGTAAAGTGGAATGAAGCAGAGTTAGGAATATATTTAGTGTATATTTTCGGCGAGATCAACAAGAGTACGTGGTGTCACGGATGATCGAGCAATAATTCGTGACGCGTTATTGTATAGCTGGTGGAAAGGGTCGTGCTGCATTTTGTCTCGCCCCCGCTATACCCAAGGACGTCCCTAAAGATGCAAGGAAATCCATAGACTACGGAGAATATCCTCTCACCACCCACGGAGAGCTATTGTTTGCACTAGTGGAGTCCGGCATGTCAGCGTATCCACATCAAACCGTCGCCTTGCAATTTTTCGAGACAGTCTCGCGTTACAATGACTTTTTCAAAGTACGAAAAGAGTGCATCGTCCCCACCCTAGAAGCTATGATAGATACTCGGTGCGTTGGCTTTTTCTCTCAATAGCTCAGGTTCCTGATCCTGGAAGAATAGAGGTATTCATCATGGAAATCCTACATTTAGACGGCGGGTATATTATCTCTTTCATCGTTTTATCAAAGAAAGCAGAACCGATATCCCGCTGGAATTTGTTCCGAACATCTCACAAAGCATTCGCGACCTGCTGGCTATCGAAGTTCAAATTCCAGAACCCGACGAAGTAGAAGTTGATTTACTAACGGACGCGGTCAAGAGTCCCACTTTCGATGCGCAACTGTACCTTTTCGAGACTCTGGGCATACTGATATCATTGTTGTTCAAAAATCCGACAGAACAGAAAGGGCTATTGCTTAGTTTTGTAAAGCCTCTGATGGATGATTTGTCGAGCGCTTTGCAGGGCTCCGCGAGCTCGAACATTAAAGAGTTGGCCAGCGGAGGGTCAGGGCTAGAAGGGTCAGAGATTGTACCGGTTGTTCAACTGCATCACTTAATGATGGCGCTGGGAAGTATCGCGAAAGGATTCCCAGACTACCCTTCGCCACTGCCGGATGATTACATTTTACCACCCGTGGACGTGTTCGCGGAGATCGCTCAGGCTATTCTGGTCTGTTTAGAAAACACCAATGCTCTTAAAGTCATCAGGGATGCGGTGAGTTAGTTAGCATCACTGTTCTCCTTCACGTGGACTGAAACGTTGACAGACGCGTTTCGCTTTTGCGAGGATCTTGGCCACAGCAGGTCCACATGTAACACATTTCATCCCGCCCCTCATGGGCAATCTGCTGATACACTTTGAGCCCTCGGAGCTGGTTGATTTTATGAACTTCATTGGATTGCTCATCTTTAGACTTCAGGTAGGCTTGCGTTATCAAGACTCTTGTGGATTTCTAATCCAGCCTTGATTGTAGGACGATATGTTTGATGTTCTGGATGAGCTCATTGGGCCACTGACGACACATATATCTACTACCTTGAGTCAGCCTATTTCCGGCTCAGATGAACAGAGAATGCACGTTGAAATAAAAAAGGCGTACATAGGGTTGCTGACCAGTGTAATGAGCACAAAATTGCAAGGAGTTTTTATTTCTCCACGTACGTGATCTTTCCATTAAGGCATATATCAGTTCTCATTTGGAAACCAGGAAATAACTCTTCGTTTGATTCCTTAATGGAGACAATGCGGATTCTAGCGGAGGACACATCGGACCCACCGAATCAGAGAGCAGCCTTCAACCTACTGTCGAGATGCGTTGCGGTGTGGGCACAACCGAATCCAACACCGCCTGCTGCTAACGGAAATAGTAATCATAATCCTTTGAACGACATGGGAATACCTGGCTTCGAGAGATTTATCTATGAACGACTGGTGCCTACAGCTTTTGGGGTACCGTCGCTTCCTAATCTGAATTTGAAAGACGGACAAGTCACTGTGGTAAGTCACCCACAGTATCTATTTGAATTAAACTTGAATGAGAGTCGATAGGTTCTCCATGAGATTGCTAATTTCTTACAAACCGTCTCTAAAACTCGAGGGTCGGAGGCGGACAATTACCTCGTTAACGTGTATCTGCCTGCACAGAATTGGCCACAGAATGCAGCAATCGATATGACGACAAAGATGCGCGAACTAGATCCGAAAGGATTTCGAAAATACTTCACCGATTTCGTGCGGTCAACGCGAACTGGTTCATAACATTCGATTTCCCTCTTCTAATGCATAGCACATTTTCTGATGACCTTGAAGAGTAAATTGATTTGGTTATTGTGTTCTTTCTTCTCAGCAGCTTTCCTGTTATTTCTTATATCTCCTCTGCACGCATCATCCTCACTGTTATACCGATCCTACCAAGCATCTTCGTCCCGTCCACTGACATCCATTGTTATATTTGTTGTTATACGTTGTGCTATTCTTTCAGTCGCTGCTCGATAAGTCTTTAGACGCTTTCTATGATGACTTCAATATCAGTGCCGAATCACACCGACTTTGCGTCCTGAGGCATGGCACCGTGCACGTGTCCATGTTCCTCCCCACCACTTGACATTGTTACTAGCTCTTTCTCTGTCAATTGGATGTCGAACTCTACTGCTGCTCTCGTTCCCATTGACTCAGAATGGCGGCCTATCTTTCATGACTCAAATCAGATTGTTCTGTACAACCCAACTTCGCATGCACTCGCAATTAAGCCTCGACCTCCATGTCCTTACTGCAAACAGCCAATTCCGCTTGGTTTCGAGCTGCCCTTTGGACGAGTTGAACATGACCACGAGGATAATGTTACTAGGGCCTCTAATTACTTTCATTTGCTGGCCATTTCAAATGAAACTATTTCAACTCCATCAACAAGAGCACCAAGTCCGAGGACTTCGTCACGATTGGTGGAACCCACGCTGGAGGAAGTGGAGGAGGAGACAGACAATAGTCGTGGACGGACTGTATTTCCTCCCGGCACTCTGGCCGAAGGCTATTTCAATGCTTTCTTCAAAGAAGAATGCAAGCTCGGGATGGGTGCAAACGGCTCGGTTTTTTTGTGTGCTGTGTGTATCAATGTAACTGTGTCAGTGTATTCGTCGTTGCTGAGTGTTTTATCCAGCACATGCTTGACGGGAATGCACTTGGTCACTTTGCCGTTAAGAAGATCGCTGTTGGCGAATCGCATTCGTATCTGTTAAACATACTTCGTGAAGTTCGTCTTCTTGAGAGACTGCACCATCCAAATATCATCACTTACCAGTGAGCAATGACTTATGTATTACAAGAATACGCTAGTCACATTGATGTACCACCAGTCATGCCTGGCTAGAGTCATCACAATTTTCCTCATTTGGTCCCAAAGTACCAACTCTGCAGTAAGCCTTGCTTTGTGATCCCAGAAAGTAAATTCTTGATGACATGTCCCATTTATTCAGCGTCTTAATGCAATGGGCTGATGGCGGAAGGTGAAAACTGATTTCACTGACATTTCTCAGCTCATTGTTTATTCTCTTTTACTTTCAGTCTAGATGACTATATTGATGTTCGGTTGGGAAGAGAACCAAGGCATGGACAGTTTTTCCCCAATCCCTATCAGTCGGAGAACATGGACCCCCTCAACTCAAGCTCTTCCGTCCATCTGAATTTGAGTGATGCATCTCTCTCGGGCTCATCTTCATCTTCTACGACACTACCATCCGCAGCTCCACTCACAGTCAATATAGACACACCTGTATCAAGTGGAGAGTTTGAGGAATCTGACCTGCACTCTCGCTCAGCGCGTATTCGGGCTTTCCGTGCTTTCCAGCGTGCCTCTCCGCAAGAGAGGGAACGCATTCGAAAGGAGACACAATTTCAACAATCGCAATCTACACCCGATGTTGGTCAGCAACAAACATGGACCCCGGTACATCTCCTGAGCGCCGAAGAAGTACACAGTATATTCAGAGATGTTGTTGAAGGGCTGGCTTTTCTGCACGATAGGTCAATACTGCACCTCGATTTGAAGCCAGGAAATGTGTTGCTTACCTGGGATGCTGGAAGAGGAAAAATGATGCAAGTAGAATTTCGCTTTTCAATCAGTGAATGAATATTGACTCCCTCATTATTTAGCCCTCGCGCAATGCTTTCTGACTTTGGCACCTCTCGTGACATGCTCGCGTCATCGCTCAGTAGCCGCTCGGGCAACACTGGTACGCTTGAGTACACCGCGCCGGAATCTCTACCCTCGCCCGATACAGGGCGTCTGCAAGGAATCGACTCAAAAGCGGATATGTGGTCGTTAGGAATGATACTGCACCGCATGCTATTTTTCAAGCTACCATGGAGGTATGCGTCAGATGGAGTAGGGAAAGACTCGGATACACCGAGAGGAACTGAAAATCCCGGTTCAAACCATCCTAAAGTGCGGCGACCCCCGGCTCGCGACGAAGCCGAAAAGATGGATCGACTTGAGGAAGAGGTACTGGCCTATCCTGGATTCCGTAGTACCCCAGCCTTGATCGAGGCTTTTGAGGGACGAAAACTCCCCCGGGCAATATTGATACTTCTAGAAAACCTACTCAATCCGATTGCAAGCAAGAGACCGGCATGTAGGAAGGTGAAGAGCGCTGTTTCCGAAGGCATGGTACGTTTCCTTCTTTTCATCACTTTCATCTTTTGCTCAATTTCCATCCATAGCTAGATCCACTACCGGACAATTATCGAAATTATGGTTCTAGCCTCACACGGAACGTCTATAACACACGCACGACAATTCCAACTGACGCCGACAGTGTTTCTCCAAATGTGGTACATGCATACGAAGAACCCATTTCTTCCATGAACTCTTCTCTGGTGCCTGTTTACAGACCTCGAGCTATGTCTCATCCCAGATCCTCCTCAGCCCTGTCTCTTTCCACCCCTCTAGTTTTCCATTCGAACAGATCTTCATCCGTATCAGGGACGAGTCGTCAGACTGAGCAGCGCGGAATCAGCGGATACGACGAGGATGCCAGGATTCCTACGGAAGGAGAGGACTCCCAAGAGGATTTAGTATACCACGATGCGCGTGACTATGATTCGAGTGAAGGAGAAGTAAGCCCAATTGCTGAGAAAAGGAGGGTGTCAGTAGAACCCCTGCGCTCAGGAAGAGCGTTGTTGGCTCTCCCTGCACCAGCGCTGCCTCAGACACTGTGGATCAATGCGCAGATGAAATTGGGTCCGTTTGGCGGCATGAATAAGGTTCAAGAATTGGGTATGCGCACGACAAAATCCTTCATTCTAGTGATCAAGGTAAGGTATTCCATCTGGGATGTAACAGTGTTTGAATCTTACTTGTGTCATAGGTATTTCATTTAACTATGGCATGCCAATGTTTGACTGCGTCTCTTCACGGAATTGGAGGTGGTTTTGATCTCGTAATCATGGTGATAGTGTTGGTACTTGCAGTTTCAGACACTTGGTTCGATGGACTATGGGTTTCAGTGCTGTTTGGCTTTGCTCATGTAGTTGTTATCAAGATTGGATGCTTTTACATGAGGGAATTATGTTGAAAGTATTATTAGGACTGTACGTTAGTTACCACAATGGACAGAAACCTTGCTTGTGGTCTGTTCGTGATTACAATCGCAATGTTACCCGCGTGTAGTACATACTTTTATGATTCAGTCTTTTCTTGTCCACTTTCGTAGTGGTTTTTGTGCACTACTGTTGTGGCACTAGTCATGTATTTAAGTTGTATCTACAGGTTGTGTAAATTTTGAGTGTTCAGAAAGAATTCACAGTCAAAGTGTAACTATACATATGCATCCTGCCATAAATTTAGGTCAAAAAAGGCAGAACGCACGCCTCATAGAACAATAGGACTGGCGATACTAGATTATAGCATAGACCAGGAGAGAGAGCAAGTATGTACTAGCTACTACATCAGTCTACATCTGAAATGTCATTTCTGAAGCTATCACATCAACCTTGCTTCTCTGCTTTTTCCGTACCTTGACCTTTTTGTTTGTAGCTTCCCTTATATATTTCGGTTCGGGGTTTTCTTCTCCGTTTGGTCTAGTACTTCTAGTCCTGGGTTTTATCGCAGGGGCTGGTGATGGCGATAGTCCTTGTCCAGGTCTCTTCTTGTGGTTAGCCTTCACCGGTCTTGTGTGATTCGTAATAAATCTCCCCAGCTCGTCTTCCTTCACAATTTGTTCGATTTGCGCACGGTGAGCGGTAGCCTGTATATTTTAACCGAATATGAGCGAAAGAAATTTAAAAAGTAGCATACAACTCACTTCGTTACTCAAATGTATGATTTTTCCTAAGATATCATCAGCGCTATCTTCATTTTGAAGTGATAGCAGAATTGTGGCAGCTTCCTTGAACGCCGCAACGACGTTCTTCATTCTTGATGTGGCTTTGCCGATGTCATTCACTGAAAGAATGTATGTCGGTAAGAACACATATATAATATTCCAAGAACAAAATAAGACGCGAAAGCAGATGGAAACTCACTGGGATCAACAACACATTGAATTGCGATCTTTCCGTAGGTTGTATTCTTTATCCAAGTGACACCTGCGCGAGGTTTCAGCCCGCCCACTTCTCGCTCCGACGCTGGTCCAGATCCAAATACTGTTTTGTTTTCCGTTGTCTGTTCTTCCTCGATTATCTCTCCCTCTTCCATCAAAGAGGGATTTGCCCAAAAACCTGAGCTTGAATCCATAGTGATCATATTTTGGTCGTGGTTCGCGTTGGTAGCTGCTGGTGCGATGCTGATATACTTTTCATCGTAGGGAAACAGTGACCCATAGTAAACGAAAAAATTGGTCAAGAGTCGGCCAAGGGAACGGACACCTCCATCTAATGTATTAGAAATAGATGTAGGCGGAAGATGCAAGGGGTTAAGCTATAAAAATTGAAAAGAGTCAATATTTTGGGTACAGACTGGCAAAGGTGAACCTTACTCACCTGTAAGAAACTGATAATCATCACTATCAAGGGATAACTGCCTAATCCACCGCTCACCGCACTTCCTAGGCCTCTCTGCTTCAGGAATGTTTTGAGAACGAGAGCCAGAGGTGCAAGGGCTGGCTGGGATTCCAGATGCGTTTGAATGATAGATGCTACAAGGGTGCCTGCAGACTTCGAAGATTGTTCTTGAGCGAATGATATGTCGATAGGAATATTGCCTGCAAATATGGATTCGGAAACCATAGAGTATGAAGAGATTCCCAGCACTCACCCCAGCTACTTAGGGACCGGCATTTAACGATTGGTACAGGGGCAAAATGATTTACTTGTATACCCTCTTCACCCGTGTCGTTGGAAAACCCCGCACGTACGACCCCCGAACGCCTGAGATGGTCTGCTACCCTAAATGCGAATTTTTTGTGGATCTTGGAAGTTGAGTGGTCTTGTTTGGTGATTACAACAATATCCATGTCACTGTCGTATGCATGCATAAAAACCGGCGAAGAGAATGATACTACTCACCCGCCAGGAAGCCCCAATCCAATCTTACTACTTCCGAAAAGCTCGATAGAGCACAACGCCTGAGGAGACACAGCGCGTCTTATTATTTGTTCCAAAGCGTTGTAAAGGGTGCTGCGGACGACAGTCTCAGCGGACGTTGGCCGGATGTAGGAAGTAAAGTCAACGATCTCTTGGTGGAGTCTACGGAATGATTTAAGACTTGTACTGCAGAAGTGGAAGGAGACTGGATGGAGACCTTCTGTCGGCAATAGTAGACATATCTGTGGCCGTAAAACGTTTGTGGATGCAAAGACGAGAATCAGATGTAAGAACCGCTCCAGGCATAGGGCGTAAAGAAAAACATCTGAATTTCAATCCAAGATGCGTCCCCCGGAAAGGACTCCGTCGTCTGAGTGGGCTCAACAGCGCAGCCTTTGCCAAGGTTTCAGCATTCCGAGCAAAAGCCAGGATTAGGGGATCGTACCAACTTGGTGGACGCTGATGAAATTCAAGTATCGTGTAAGCGCCCGTTTCGATTACTCAAGTCTTATAACTTGCTATATCGATTATGGTCTAAGGAAAATACACAGGATTTAAACGTCCGGGATATCCCTCAAACAGAATTCCCAAGTCCTATCCTCTCCTCCTTCGCCCGTCTTGCCAGTCCCATGGGCTCTCAACCCTTTAGTCATACGATGTTCGTATCCATCCCAGATTTCTCGATGGAAAACAAAAGACCTGAGGATAATGTAGCGGGGATTGGAAGATGTGCTTCCATGTGCCAAGGAGGGCGGATTCTTTGCTAGCTTGGGTACATCCCTTTGTGCGGTGTGAGCGCTGGGTCAAGGTCAAGAAAAATGAACAAACCATAAAGTGTATGGTGGAACGTTTCGAAGAGTGATTAGAATAGTGCCTCTACAGCTTCCGGATTCGAGAGAATCCCTCGTGTCGTCGCCTGTTTCTTCGTCTTCATCCTCATCCTCATCACTAGCTTTTTGTTTCTTCCGTCCCGCAACAGATGGTACTGGTCCCTGCTTCAGGAACTTTGCGGCAGAGTGTAGAAAGCCTAAAATTAACGTTTGGTTTGATAGGATATTACGATCCTGGTCATTGATGCCCCTTCCTAATCATGCAAGGAATCTGACTTGATTCTTATGCGCAATGGTAAGTATAACAAGGGAACGTACCCGCGTGAGGAAAATTCCAAACAATCTTGCTCCATCTCCGCCCCTTGAACGCTGTATTCCATTCGAGCTTTGTAGCGTCTACACTGAATAGCACCTCAACTCCCCACCCCCGAAGGTCCGCGACAATGTCTTTTGCATCGGGATATTTGGCATAACAATCTTCTTCGGTATCATACGCAGTTGCAGTAATATTCTGCGATGGTAGATGAGCTAGATGCGCCAAT
The DNA here is from genome assembly GCF_021015755.1 of Lentinula edodes. NCBI lineage: Eukaryota > Fungi > Basidiomycota > Agaricomycetes > Agaricales > Omphalotaceae > Lentinula > Lentinula edodes. The sequence continues at coordinate 232,569 of NW_025764330.1, forward strand.
TCCGCTTTTGAAGGTGACGGTCGAGCCAGAGCATGGGCGAAGGAAAAATTACCTTCACCGATTAAAAGGATAGTATCGGTAGGTTGGAATGGTATAGTTGGCTTTTGCGTTGAAGGTAGGGTCCTCTTCCCTTTCCCTGGGGCGCGTATAATTTCATTCCTTTGCCCTGTGGTTTGATTTGCTTTAGATCTGCTAGACGCTGATGGTCCTCCAGCCAGCTTTCGAGCTTTTTGCTCTGCTATTTGGGCTGCATGAGACGCTTTTTCTTTGACTTTCAATCGCGATTGCTGAGAATTTAGAGCATTTTTGAGGGATTTGCTTGATCTGCCCATGTTTGAGCTAAGCTCTTTGAGTTGTCAGCGATCATGAACATAAAATATGCGCACTCTAAGTTATACCCGGTTACTGATCGTGACAGTGAAATCAAGTCCTGATTATTGGCGCTTACATATGCTTACATGATGAGCTGTACCCCTTTCCCTCATCCATCCCAGTTTTGTTCTGGCCAGGTTCTTGTATTCGCATACTGAGACATGCACAGTGCCAAATCAAAGTCAAAAGGCGTCAGCACCAATTCTCTTTTCGATCTAAAGGCGGAAATTTCCAAAAAGGAGGATGAATTTGCCCGGGATAAGGCTGCAGGCAAAACATACACGCTTGGCCGTGTCAATCGTCCTGACAAGGTAATAACACTTCAAATAACTGCGCTGCAGCTAGCTCAATTATCTCAACAGAAACCGACCAAGTGGAGTCTTCCGAACAAAGGTGTTCAATCCCGTGCTGCAAGAGATCTCGTAGAGCAGGAAAGTGTCAGCAAGCCTACCCTTGAAAACGCCAGAATCTCATTGGAACGAAAATCTGTCAAGTACCATCAGCTAGTCAAGGGAAAGACTGCCGGTCTCACCGAAAAACAATATGATGCCTTGTTGGTGGATGTAAGGTGGTCAGTTCTCTCATTGCGCTATCTTGGGTTGAAATGTACTCTAGTTCGATGCTAAAGGCATCGATTCGAAATGGGAATCAGATAGCGACGATGTCGACGAGTCGCTGACCGTTCCTGTACCGAATAACGAGGTGCGCATATCTGTTTTGCAAACAAATACCTGATACTAAATAAAGTAATCAGGACGATCCCATGATAGAATATGTGGATGAATATGGTCGAAATCGGACAGCTCGTCGCTCTGAAGTGCCTCGCCTGGCCAAACGTGATGATGAAACTCAAGAATTTGACGATGGGTAAGCCAAAGTTTATCTAAGACAAGAAGATCATGCACAATTCATATATTTCTCTCCTACAGAGGCGTCATCCGTCAGTCACCTTTTCTCTAAGCATACTCTCTCCTAACTTTCCTACAGGAAATGCTCAGATCCTCCAGAACCACTTCCCCACATACCAACATACTGAGGATCGTATCACTGAAATAATCAACGAACATTCCGAAGAGAACAATCCTTTGGAAAAACATTATGACCCAAATTCAGAGATTCGCGACAGGGGCGCTGCATCCTACACCTTCTCGACAGACGAAGAAACTCGTCAAGCCAGACTGAACGAGTTGAAATCCCGCCACCTCGAAACAGATGCTATCAGGAAAGAAATGGGTGCCGTGGATGTTCTGCCCGGAGAGATAGAGGGAATGCAGGTTCCTGAAGTGAGAAGCTCGGTTAAAGGATCCGAAAAGCGGAAACGAGAAATGGAGGAACGGAGGAAAATGCTAGATGCGAAACGCAAGAAAGTCGGAACCCGAACCGTCATTGAAGAACCTCAGCCTGACACAGTTTCTGCATCCACTTCCGGTACTACAACAAGCCTCATACGGAATTCACAGACGCCCGGTCTCCCTCAACAGGTAGACCCGTTCTCTGCGTTAGAGTCGGCTACTTTTTCAAAGCCTCCTCCGAACAAAGGCAAGGGCAAGTCAAGTTCTCAACACGATGCCGACGAATTCCTTGCACAACTCGGGAATGAGATGCTGAATAAGAAGCGAAAATGAATTAACCTCCGAGGTCTGTGTGGCCCATTCATGCTTGTACACGTCTCAGCTATGTGCCACTAGGATTCAACATGTTGCCCAATTCTTGCCTATGAAAGATACAATTCTCAACTTCCCGAATTGTCAAACTTGTCTCTCCCGGTTCTTGCAATTATGTTGCTCATCGCGGTGTACATCAGTGTGCATTTAGAAATCACTCAGTAATTTCACTATCTTTTCATTCCCTAATACGACCTGTTTGGACTATAAGGATCATACAACGTCGTCGATGTTGGGTGTGCCGTAGAGTAATCCAACGATGTTGTTGATCTCCAAGCAGGATTTGATAATGTCTCGGTATCGAATTTTTCTTCAAGTTCGGATGCGAACGTCGAAGTCCTTTTAATCGTTTTAACGTCTTCGTTTGGACCCGTGAGTGGGAGGGTGTCATATATCGACTCGGTTGTTCCATCTTCTGCTCTTCTCGCGAGCACCTTTTCCCAGGGATTTCGATGACCAGTAAAGATGAATATAATGCCATTCCAAAGCGAGGAAGGATATCTTTTGATCCAAGCCAGCATGTGCCCTCGGCTTTCCCAGATTAAGCACAAAACTTGCCACAGAGGCAAGAAAGCAACGCCAGCAGCGAGCAGCTTCAAGAATCGTGATCAACTCGCTAAAATCAAGATGATGTTAATCGAATACTTTACCTGTCCATATCCAAGAGGATCGTACCCGTCTGGAGGAGAATAAGGAGTCACAGGTTGACCATTATCTGCTTGAATGCCAGCAACGATTTCGTGATAGAATTCACCCAAATCGGACACATATAGGATTAACGAGGATCCCCAAATAACGTAGGTGGTGCTGATAGATAATGTCAATACCCAAGGATGACTCTTGGTGATTACATCCCTATGCACACAAGATATGAGCTGCGTTGCTTTCCATTCTTGGCTACAATGACTTACCATTGTGCAAGTACAAAGGATTTGAAGGACAACGGAAACCACTGGATCCAACTAAACCTCGCCCAACGCTGAGCTTTCATTTTGTGTCTCCGATATTCTCCACGAATATCGCGGAAATGCCGAAGGGAATAGAATATCCAAACAAGGACTATAATTCCAGCGAACACAGAGGCAAATATGAATGAAAAGAGCACTGCTTCTATTTCAAATAATAGCCAAGACGCCAAAGTGACGGGAGCGCAGGTGTTCGAAAAAACATTGGCGAAGTAAATCAGCAAATTCATAATGGTCCACATTGGAAGCAGTAGCAATGATAGTGTGAGATATGTTCTATGATCACCCAGTCGGCGGAAGAGATAAGAGCGCTTTTTTAGGACCTTCCGCACAGACGCATAGAGAAGGTAAACAGCAAGCGGAGAGACAGTCGAGGTGAGGGCGAAATGGGCATCCGCTACTGACAGCTGCTTTCGAATTAAGCTGATGAAGGCGCAGAGCATGAGGGTATAGACCTGCAGTAGGAGAGCAGAGACCGATTCTGAAACACTTTCCTCCGAGTATCGAATAAGTAGTGCTAATAGTAGGTTTTCAATTCTCCAAACATTTCCAATGAGATGCAACATTACACACCTAGACAAACATTGACGATGAAATTTGATAGTCGGACAGCATACCCTTGCATATCAGGGTTTTGACCCTCTGCAGAGAAAACGCAGAGCGCATAACTCTCAACGTCAAGGACAGCCGGATCAGTAGAGTTCGGGAACGATTGTGGGACCGACATTCCAGAGGATGTGATACTCTGTGCGAATAGACGATTGAGGGAAAATGACAAAGGAGTACAGCGCGCTCAAACGAAGGGTAATTTATACGCTCGCAAAGTGATATAAGATCAGCAATCACTGCAGTGTCATATCAACAGGCTCAATCGGTAATTGCCATTGTGCCAGTAGTAGTAGGTTCCAATTCGCAATATTATGTTTTGCTAATTAGCATGATACTGTACCAGCAGCGACCAGAGCTAGAGGATCCACGGCCAGTCCCAGTCAACACTTACCAGTTTCCAGAATACAGACTTTGTATGAGCGGTCCTCAGGCATGTTTTCCGAAACACTTCGGAAGGCAGCGCAGGGTGGCCTAGGCGGCGTCACCGTGTTCATCGGTCGACCTGGCGCTGACAAGGAATTGATTCAAAAGTACTTGCATCAAATTGAAAGACTATCACAAGCAAGATTTGCATGTAAGTTACCCGTAGAAGCCCGTGATACAACCTGGAGCCTCCTGGAGCTCGGAGAAGCAGGATTGCACGACCACGTGCGCATTTCAGCGGTGTTGAATCGAACTTCCACCATTCCTATTTTGTGACCCTCAATTCTTCCTCGAATCTTCAATATACTAACTCGAGTATTGGTTTTATTGCTGTAAAGAGCCTACCAAACATGGAACTCCCAGACGAAATACTAACTCAAATTTTTGACCTCGCCGCCGATGAGGATGTGATATTTCAATATGGACTACCAACGGTTATGGCGGAAACTGCATGGTTCCAAAACGCGTTGGATGAGTGGGCTTTGAGATCTCCTCAGGAGGCTATCAATATTATACAGAGGAGGAGTTATGCCACTAAGAAAGTGAGTATTTACGAAGATTTTCTCAGATCGCTCTTGATAACTTGTTCGGTGTTAGGCTATCATGTTGACATGTAGGACTTGGCGTCGTCTGGGATCTGAATTCCTCTACCGCTGTCTTTTTTTCGATAATCCCTCTCGGCTGCACCTTCTTTGCAGAATCCTGGAATCAGACGTAAACATCAAGAATGAATCAGAACAGTCATCTGTGGGATTAGGATGGTGGACCAAGCGTATCCATCTCACTCGATATTATGCCTCACCTAATAGAGGGGCGTCTCAAGATGACATGTGTAATGCACTAACAACTATTGTCAAACACTGTCCTAACCTATCCATATTCGTTGTCGAATGGCCCATGCCCAGCGCCACGTTCGGTTTGGTAGCTGATTCCCTTTTCAAATACACTCGGAAGGCCCTTCACACTGTTCACTGGCACGTTTCGGCAGAAGCCATCCCAAAGATCATCTGGGCACTAGACTCGCTTCCCCTCGTCCTTGCAGCGCATATCGAATTTGATCCACCTACCCATACAACCGAAATACATGAATCTCTACATCTTGGCTCTGCGCAGAACGTCGCCTTGAATCTGCCATACCTTCAGCAGCTCACCTTACGCGGAAGCTTTTCCGAATTCCTCGAGCAGGCTGTGGATTGGATTCTTCCTGGATTGCGAAATCTCTCTATTGATTGCGGAAATAGTCGATCCGAGACACCTGACATTGTTGGTTTCCTCGAGAGACATGGGGATAAATTAAAGGTTCTGGACATAAACTCGATCCCACCTTTGGAAGTCCCCGACATTTTGGAGTTGTGTCCCCAGCTTGAAGTATTTTCATTCAATGCGGATTGGCGATTTCAGGCGCCAACACTACCCGCCACTACCAGTGATGGAATCCCGATCACTGATGACTCTGAACCGGATGGCGCATCGAGGCAGCGACGACGGCAGAGCAACACCATGAGGTTGAGCCTGGGATCATATTTTAATGAGACGAGTATCCTTACGCACACGCCGCATCCCCGAATCCACACCATTGGACTACATGGTCTTCTCTATGCATTTGGTGTCGGTTACGCAAGGATTTTTTCTTCCGAAGAACCTTTCCGGTCTCGCGTCGTACGCCGTTCAAATGACTTAAACTTTGGTGCATTGAACCGGGCTCAATTCCCACAACTACGGTGTATAAGGATCCTAAGCCGGACACTTTTGAATGACTTGAACAAAGCCGACGGTCCAGTGCAGGACGATGAAGTAGACGGTATGGATCGATGGGAAAGATGGTGGGATAGATGTCACGAGTCGAATATCAGATTAGAAGACTGTACTGGTGGAGAGTTTGGCCAGCTACCACTGGATGCGGAAGAAGAAAATATCGAGGAGGAGGAAGAGGAAGAGGAGGGGGATGGTCAGGCTAATGACAGTGAGGAATATTCCTCGGGAGGATACTCGGACGAATGGGAAGTTGAGGTTCCTTCTATCGAAGAGAACGACGATGGGCTTCATACCCAGGAGCTTAGACAGCTCATCAAGGAATGTCAAGCCATGGCAGAAGAAAGGGATGAATCTCCCTTCAGTGGATTCATTGGTCCAGCCTTCAACTTGTCTTCATCAATGTCATCGGCCACAGGCCATTCCAGTGCGATCGCTGATGAATCGACCTTGCTTCCGAGACCTGTCCAACTTCAAGCTCCATAGAACGAAGTCACGTACTGGGTGGTTTAAGAGAGCTTGGTATTGATAGCTTTAGCACATGTTGAGATTGTGTCAGAGTTCTAGTTCAGACTGCGCTATGTTTATACCTATGCCGGGGGATATGTGCTCATGTTCGATATATAATTGAGTATAAACTCAAGAGATTAGGACCGCGCTAAGTACTGGAAGGCTTTCGAAGAAAATACGCTGACCCGCTGTCTACTTCCGATTGAAATTTAGTAGCATCAGAATAAGTACAGCTCATGAGCGCACAGAATTTGTATGCAACTGATCAGTGATTGGGACAAGATGAAAGTTTTCCAGTCGTAATGGCAAAAGAGGGACACTCGCGGTTCGCTCGCGGTCATCTTAGCTGGCGCCGGTCCGGGACTACCGAGGCCGTTCTTTGACTATGACCACGATTACTCGAAATCTGCCTTGGTTTATACGGGACACGGGAACTTCAATAATAGGAACAGTACGTTTCCATTCTGCGCTCGGTATTCTAATTCTGATGCGACGCAGGAATGCTACACGTCACTAGTAGAGAATCTAGACATCCAAGATGTTGAATGCCTCAAATATTCTCTTTCGAAAGCATTGGGAATTGGTATAGTCGTCGGTGGATCAGTTATGAAGCTTCCTCAGCTACTTCTCAGTGCGTGAAGTCTCGCGAAATGGTGCGAACAGCGCTGTAACGTCCTTCTATCCTTCTAGTTCTTCGGAGTCGTTCAGCAAGGGGACTTTCCCTTTCCGCATACATTCTTGAAACCCTTGCTTATGGAATAAACTTATCCTACTCCTTCCGAAATATGTTCCCATTTTCAACATACGGCGAGAACCTCTTCCTTACCATTCAAAATATTCTCATCACATTCCTCATCATATTTTACACACCCTCGCTTCGCCATGCTCGCAGGAGAAGAAACGCTCAGCTATCATATGCATTATTAGGTCTCCTTGTAGGCATATTAATCGTCTGTTATTCCTCCATGCCTATACTAGCATTTCTCCAATTATCCACCTTACCTCTCTCACTCACATCGAAGGTGCCTCAAATACGCCAGAACTATCGTTTCCAATCAACCGGCCAACTTAGCGCATTCGCTGTCGGCTCGCAGGTCGTCGGGTGCCTGGCGAGATTATTTACAACGGCGACGGAAGTCGGAGATTGGCTAGTCAGTGCAGGGTTTGCGCTTGCACTCGTGTTGAATGGTGTTCTTGGTGTCCAGTTGTGGATTTATTGGGGGAAGGATGTTGATGAGCGAAGCGATGACTACGAATTCGATGATACAGCAGAAAAGGGGAGAGCTAATGCAGCTACTTATGCGCCTTGGCAAACCCAATCGTTTTATAGAGTCGGAACACCCCCGCCTCCTGCTTCTGGAGGAAATATTAGAAGAGGGACACGAAAAAGTCCAGCTGATTTGGTGTAGAAATCAATCTCTACTCTCGTTTGTTTCGGGGAAAATCTTAATGGAGCTCCTAGCGGCCTGGCCTACCTGGTTGGGACTGAGACATAGACCAACACACTCCGTGGAGTCTTGTTCGGCAAATTTGAGTGGTGTTCTCAATTTAAGTACGCTGAAGTATCGATAGGTCTAAGTATCGATAGGTCTACAATCATCTGCAACAACAGTAATCTTTTTTGCAGTGTTCATCCCCTTTTGTACCTCCAGGATTGCCTCGCCGCCTTTTTCCAGACCTCGACTTATATCTTCCGTGTATTTCATCCTACTTTGCAAGTTGAACGACAATACTAAAGAAAGAGTAGAAGCGTCAGGTCTACACACACACATGCGCTTGCGGGTACTACAAGCTTTCATGATGTACATACATGAACTGTCCGCAAATTGAGGATTACATAATTAGAATCGTGGGTAGTATACGGAGGCCTATTGTCTATCCCAAGTGTCATCCCTTCTTTCCAGCTAGCGGTCAAATCCGCAATCACTTCCTGGATGTACGACAAGTTGTTCTCTTTCGCCTTGATAACCTTTGTGCCAAAGGATTTCAATATCTCATCCCTCTGGCTTCGGGACAAAAAGGAGACGACACCGATCGGAAGACCTGGGCCCAGGTCTTTCTCATTCATTATCCTCTCTTCTGGTTCCAATCCTGATGGCGATGCTTTAAGATGAAAACACTTGGAACCAATACAAAGCCACGATTTGTCATGATCTTCCCGAAGCAGATTAGGGTTTACGCTAACAACCTTTTCCGTGTTCTCGTCGAAAGCTATAACTCGGATTTGTAGCATTCGAAACTCATCTATGGCATTCACAGGTCGGGCTAAAAATGCCAAACGATTTGATGAAAGAATGCTTACCAAGTGTAGCCTTTGTGGGCTTGCGTCGTTCTAAAATCCCTGCAGAAGTGTGGACCACAGGAATGGCGACAGCGACATGTAGAATAACGCATAGGGCTAACAGACGCGCGAGCAGATAACGAGGGAAGAAAACCATCCGTAATGTGTAGGGTGTGTGAGAATGATATAGGGTAAGTTGGAGATATGCCGATGTAGAGCTGTATGTACAGGGGTCTGCATTAAAATTTAAAATGCGCTGGAGAAAAAGAATATATACCATACATACCGAATTCTGAGCGTGAATTTTTGAACACAATAAGCCTGACAATTTCCAAGTGTAACTTTTTGTAAGTGAACTGCAGCGAACTTGCATAACATCCAAGTCAGTGGGAGGAAAGTCCCAAACAAAAAAACGACATACCGAACCAGCGTCCACGGTTAGATAGAGAGCGAGTTGCGCAAGTCCACTATATGTATCTATAATATGGCAGAATGATACTCATCTGTTTCATCATCGGGTCTCGTATGATTTGACGCGGATCCGCCGGGCGAACGATGTAAAGAGTGAGGGGTTTTTTGAAAAGGCGTTTGACAAACATCAATCTTGTCAGGCTACACCTCAAGCGCCCGTGCAAAAATTCCTTTTAAAGTTATCTCTGTCCGTTCCGACGGGGAACAGGGTCACATGTTGTCTTATAGGGCAAAAGCGATCCGGATGCAGCCCTTTCATTTAACGGTGCGACTCCGACCCTGCACTCTACATACCTGCCCCACACCAAATTCCCTCACCTATCGGCGGACAGACGCAAGCAAGGTGTGTCCCCAACGGGGTATGTTAATTCAATATCCTGCACAAAACCCTTCACAAAACCCTTCACAAGTAGCAGATGGCTGATACGTATAGCAAGGTCATGAAGGGTCATGAGGTGGTCGGAAGGACCCAGAGAAAGATAGATGATGACTGGATAGATAAATAGATAGATACGCGGCTCCGCCTAAGGCGGACCCCTACAAGAGAACAGCCGGGCCCAACCACCTTATGGGCTCATTGCCAAATGGGCGGAAGTCACTATAATTGTGGCATGTGGATCGTCGAGAACAGGAGATAGACCTAGATAGACTGTGTACGTATCGCAGTCATCCCAGGGATCGTAGCCATGAAGCTCTAACCAAACCTGGGCGGCTGCTTCGTCTTCCAGCTGGATCCTCATCGTGTCGGAAATAAGCAGATGTATCGACGTGAGGAGCCTCACAATCCTTGTAGTCCTCAAGCAGCCGAACTTTCAAAAATCTTGAACGATTACATCCTCTCGATCCCGATGGACTAGTTGCTATCGGCGTGAGCTAAGGATGAATGAGTCGTTGCTTTTTTCTGTGTCTACCTCCTTGATACCTGTACGGACAAACATAGGACAACGTGAATCTAGATAAGATAGTGACCTCCGAGATGAACCAATGATCCTCCTCCCAGTGTATTTAATTGGATTTAAAAAGTAGTTTACAAAAGTCTAATCAACGAGGTAAGAGACTTAAGCATATAATATCTTCTCTCCTCTCACCGATGGTCAGTGTACGCTCCGCGCGCCTCAGAATCTTTTCTCCTTTCCATCGGTGAGGCCCTAGTCAGTCAGGTACGCTCCGCGCGCTCGCAGACTTTCTGCCCTTTTCTGACTCAGGTGCTCGGCATCTTAGCCATCGTCATTTGTCTCACTTATCTATTGTTTCTCACTTTGCCCTTATCAACAAGCCTGAGAGTTCGCAAGTCAGCATCTTTCTGATCTGTTGAACTCTCAGGTGTGTGTGTAGAGCATATGCAAAATCGTAGTATTTTTCTAATCTGTCGACTCTCAGCGTCGTTTTTTCGTACAAATTCTTTCCATTTCCCACCCTCCCTTGACCCTTCTCTGTGATATCTAGACTATCTGTACCCATACCGTCGCTCATGAAATCTAGTTCGTTCTACAGGGTACAGCCGCTGTCCCTCAGGGCTGTACCCGTGTCCACCTAAACCTTGCTAAATTGTTAAAGCGATGAAAACGACGCCTTCGTTGATTAGATATCTTTCTTGCAAATGGCTTATAAGATATTTCGCAATCGTTACGCGGTACCGTTGATATGAGATTCCATAAGGTTCCACAGCTTATCGGAGTAGAAGAATGGAAAAGTGGTGACCAATGGTGGGATCTGTAAGAGTCCGGAAGTGGACAAGATTCAGAATGATGATACAAAAGCACTATGTACATAGCGCAATCATTGTAGTAACCCATACAGAATTTGAGATCCTATTCGTTCATCAGTCATCTGCAACAACGATAATCTTCTTTGCGGTGTTCACTCCTTTCTGTACCTCTAAGATTGCCTCGCCGCCTTTTTCAAGACCACGAGTTATATCTTCCGTATACCTGAACTCCCCACTTGCGAGTTTCTTTGGGATGACTTCGTAGAATTCGTCCAAATAGCGTTCTTGATGATCGAACACAAGCAAACCATTGATGCTGAGTCGGTTGGCTAGAACGTTTCGCATGGTCTAAGATGTTGTCAAAGGTGTGAAAAGGAAAATGAAATGATATGACACGGAGCGCGCATATACCTTGATTCCATAGGGTTCTTCGTCATTGTACTGCGTGATAAAGCCACAGATAATAATTCTGCCATGAAGTGCACTGTTTCCAATCGCAGCTTCGAGAGTAGGGCCACCGACATTGTCCCAATAGCTACGAAGTGGCAGATGAGATTGACGTACATCTACGTTTGAGCTGTTGATACTCACATGTTGATTGGGCCTTCCTTAGCTAGAACGTCTGCAGTATTCGTTGTTTTATAATTGAAAGCCACATCTGCGCCTATCTCTTTGCAAAATTTGACCTTTTCGTCCGACCCGGCAGATGCTATGACCTTCAGACCATCCTGTTTGGCCAGTTGAACAACCAGACTGAAATTAAAAGGTTATCAGTCACTACATGGAAATATACAGATGGATCACTATTATTACCTTCCTACAGGTCCAGCTGCAGTGGAAACGAAGATAATTTCGCCCTATGATTAGATTCAAATCATGTTGTATCAGGGATCAAGACACAAGTTAAACGTACTGCCTTGGGTTTGGCATATTCTTTCCAGCCGTAGTATGACGTCTGGCCCGGCATACCTGCGGCTCCCACATAGACAGAGTAGGGCAGGGTTGGTTCAGGTCTGACGATGACTTTCAACTTGGTGATATCTTTTGGTATGAAATACTCTGCAAAATCCAGCATTCCATAGACGTGATCGCCCGCCTTGAAAGCTGGGTTTTCAGATCGAACAACTTTTCCTACTCCGTAGTTGTAAAGCCTAGATAAGATGACCGATAAACGATAACGTCTTAGAACCAAGCCAGACTTGAGATTTGTCGAAATTATTCTTACGGTTCATCGATGAAAAATGGTGGCTATGAGGATGGTGGGTTGTCAGCGGTGGGTGAGAGTGATTTTTCGTAGAGTTTACACACAGTATAGGATTCTCGTTCTAGAGCTCTCATCTTTCCTCGCAAGTAAGGATCGACAGACAGGACAAGGGTTTTCACGAGGATACTTCCTTTCAGTGACTCATTCTCCAAGTCAATGGTACTGGATGTATCATACACAGTTGTCTTTCCAGGGACAGGATATCCTAAAAAGGGAGGTAAGTAAGATCGAGCGAGTCGGTCGTCCGAGGACTTGGAATGCTGCTCACCGGAAGGTATTTCTTTGAAAATGAGTCGACCGTTTGTAATTGGGGCCATTATCGCAGTGTTATGGACAGGTTATGGGAATCGAGGACCGGTTATTAAGCCAGATTTCGTTTCCATTGGCTTATAAAGCGAAGTTCACATTAATGCGTTACTAAGACTCAGCCCGAGGGGAGGCCTTTCGAAATCGTGTTGATAAGCCGACGAGCTGGAGCCTGGTACTCATTGTAAAGCCTTCGTGGAGACAAGAAAGGCCATGGCAGTTTTATGTCGATGTTACAGTTAGACGAGCCTATGTATCATGGACATGCAGGAAAAGGAAAGCAAGCGTGCGAAGAAATACCGAACGAGAAGGATAAGATAAAATGTGGCAATAAGGGTGGACGCTTATTGCTTTTTGACCTATGTACGGTCGAAACTCATCTAAGCTCGTTTTGTGTCCCTGTGTTATTCTAGTGTCCAATCTTATGAAAAAAGACACTCCACGCTCAGCCAAACCATGTTTCGTGTGATCTCCCACCCAAGCGGGGCTGTGCCCAAGGCAAAACCTCATCTGTTAGCATAGAACACTCAACAGTGCTTCTCACATTTCACAATGAGCTCGGTTGATCGAATACTTATTTTATCGAGCTCGAATATAACTCCCGATATTCAAAACCTACATGTCATCCCTCTACTCTTCCTCTATTCCTCTCTTTCTTCATTCCTTTCACAGACCGAAGCCCCCTCGTCCACCACTTGCTCTCTTGCGAATGCGAGTCCATGCATATACTTTTCACCCTTGACCAGCTCACTGTTATTTGTCACACATACTATCCGAAGCTGATTACTTTCACGCTGGACATCTGGGGCAAGTCAGAAGAAGTTAGAACACTACTACTCTCCGTCTCATTCTGTGATTGCGCAATGACCTTTTCAAGATGGATCTTGAAAGAAGGTGTCCGAGGGGAACTCGATATATGAGAGGGTCGATGAAGAATTCACAGAAGTTTCGTGATCACAAGAAATATGTAGGTATATGCATGGGATATATGTATAGAGGTGGTACGTGGATATCCCACTCATGTAGTCTGATATGGCAGATTGTCGACCTGGCAAGGTGAATTGTCGATTCGTAGTGATCGCTAATTCATCATATAATTATAAGACCTCAGGACTCGGAGAAGATACAGTAGGATTCGCCGGGGCTGCTGCTGCTGGAAGTGCCTCACCTCCGCCCTAATCCACGTCCACTGTCCCTCGTGTACCTTTGCAGGTCTCACCTCAAGCTACAGCTGGTTTGCTGGCTCGTGCAGATGCTGAATCATCAGGCAGTGACGGCGGCGGCGACAACAGTAAACCCCCAAAGAAAAAGAAACCGTTAACACAAGCCTGTCACCTGTGGAGAGAGTGAGTCGATTCCTCTCACTGTCTGCTGTTCAAATTGTGAGATATTTAAACCATCTTTCAATTTTTTCTTTCATATCCTTTCTCAAGATTCTTATACAACTCAATCGCAAAGCCTGAGCCCGTTACGCACATGTGGCTCATTGAGGCCAAGGCACCAACGATACGGAAGCTGCTGAGAACAACATCAATGCCATTGGCGGTGGGTTCAGACAATCAATAATTGACCTACCACCTGCGGCATTGATTCGAGAGTCTGCATGAGAGATTATTGATGTATTTTTAAAGCATTTTCGGGAACTTGGAGAGGGTTTCAACAATAGGAGCACCGAGAGAAAAACGTACATCTGGGTAGGAAGATGAGCCAGATTCGAAGCCAGAATTATTTTCACAGACATTGTCGCGCCTCAGGACGACGGTAAAGGCTGTAAATATTCAATGTCTCGCTGTAATATTAAAAGTAACTACATGTGAGACAATTTCATCTCATTAGTGAATGTCACTCAAATGCAAACAAACTTCAACTGTTCACTACCTGGAACATCCTTATACCTAACAAGCGGTCTAGGAAACTGTATACTTCAGTTAAGTATCCGAATTCTGTCACAGAATTGCACTCGAGCTAATCATCTCCATATAATTAAGTGTGATCAACCTTTCGTATGCCAAGGACAAGAGTCACGAAGATTCGGTATTTGAGGAGTTATGAAAGGATGCAGGATGAAGATGGGAGGATAAGGAAATTGAGACTAGTCAGTGGGATGGAGTTTGGAAAAGAATTAACATACAAAGTGTACCGATGGTTGCCGCCAAAAACAGCCTGGGATAGGCTGGACCTCAGGGGGACTTAATTCGTCTGAGGGGTTTCCGGAACCTGACATACTTAGTAGAAAGAGCACTGTATTGCGTTAAAAGTCGATGTGTAGGCTGTTACAGAGCGTGCTACGTATGAATCTCTTTAACTTTGTGCATATTCCGTAGCTATTATTTTTAAGAATTTCGCAGGGCACAGAACAGGGAGCAGCCCTTCTGTCCTGCAGGGGTTGCTTGGTCTGTTTCGGATGCTTACAGTCTTTTCTCGGATGTGATCATGTCCGATAGACATTTTAGAGTTGGCGTGGGTTGCAGTTGTGTACACTGTATTCAACAGTGGTACATACTATTGTAAGTAGTTTCGGGGAGGGCAAATCATGTTATATTGGCCCCGGGCCATGCCGAGTCGTCAGATGAGATTACTCATCATCATCATGTCTTCTACTTCGACCTCTACAGCGCATATAACAGTTCTATATTTCGCTGCTGCATCTACCACCCTAGGGATAACTGAAGAAAAAATACCAATTCCAGAGAAGGGGTTCTACCTTTCTCAGTTGAAGGATTTGTTGGTTGAGAGACATTCACGAGATAATCCGAGTAAAGACGATGGGAGTGGAAAGAAAGGAAGAGGAGGGGGAGGAAAGGAAATCGGAGAAGCCCTTAGAAAAGTACTTGACTCGAGCCAATGGAGTGTTGATGCTGAGATGGTTGACGATTATGAAGATTTGACAAAAGTGGAATTGGGGGATGGGGTAGAGGTTGCGGTGATTTGTCCGGTTTCTGGAGGGTAGAGGAGGGTGATTGCAAGTTGAATCGATTACAGACAGATGAACAATAAATATAATATATTTCAAGTCCACCCCTTCGCAGCTCCTCTGCCCCCACCATGACCTCTCTCTTTTTCGATAACAAACATCGCATCTCGCATGGTGATAGCAGTCCTTGTATCCCCTTCTACAATTTCCTGCGTCGTATTCGTTTCTGTTGTCTTTTTCGCGGAGACATATGGTCTGGCCCATCCACTGCTATTACCTCCGGCACTAGGTGTACTGAGAGTAGCTGTTGTACTCGCTGCACTGGCTCCTGCTCCAGTCAACGATGATGACAAAGCGCCGGGTGTAGTAGTAGTGGTAGTAGCAGCAGCAGGAGCAGCAGCAACGACAGTTTTCTTAGGAGTAGACGAACCCGTCGACGATGCACCTGCCGTCATCCACGAATACCGCCCCGCCAATCCGGCAGCATGACTAGCCGCCGCATTCGACATCTTCTTCTGTACATCCACAGACATATTCTTCGCTGTAACCCCCGGTCCGTCTTTCTTTCTCTTCTTCTTTCCTCCTCCGCCACCGCCGAACCCATCTAGATCGTCATCTCCCCCACCAGACCCACCAGCGCCGCCGTTCATCGCACTCGCACTCTGAGCAGCGAGCGCCGCAGCTTGTGCCGCAGCCATATCCGCACGTTCCTTCCTTTCTCTTCTGATCTTTGTCTCTTCCTCTCTCTCCACCTTTTCCAACGCCGCAATCTGTTTGGCGACGTCTGATCTAACAAGGATACTCCACATCGGCGAACCGTCCTCATACAATGATGGTGCATTGTCGAATTGTGTGTCGGTCCTATGTCGAGCGGCAGTTATCATGGCAGTTATTAGATCTTGTAGTCTAGCGCGTAGAGCCAAGGCGAGATAATTCACGGTATCTGCGGATGGATTGGGATTAGACAATTTATGCGCAGAGGTTATTTGGTGGATAGTGCTTGAGAGATAGATCGTGTTGAAATTGGGTTTTGACGGTTGTTTTCGCGTACGGTCTTCGTAGGAGCGGTAGGTTAGGTGACTGTCTGAGGTTCGTTGCAGGGATTCTTCTTCTGCCTGGGAGAGAAGAAGAAAATTGAATAAAAATTGGATCTGATTTGATTGCAGTGGGACTCACTCGTAAATCAACACCTGTACTGCCCAAAGCATCCCTGAGCGTATTAATATCCGACGTATCTATCCCATTTGCAGGCGCAGGCGTATAAGTACTGTTATTATGAGCCACAACCGGCGTTGGAGTCGTCGCGCCTGTTGCAGATGTCCCCACCCCGGGAACGCTAGAAAACTGATTTTGGTAGCTTTGGTAATATCCGTATGGGGTATATTGGTACACTGGGGCTGGGGTTGTTTGCCCGGCTTGGGTTGCGGTTGGTGTTATTGGTGTTGCGCCTGGTGCGGGTTGGGCTTGCAGAGCTGGATCGATAGGGATGTCTGTTGTGGGCCCCACCGCGTTCAATATACACAATGCTTATTATAATGAATGAAAACTGACTAGCCCATGTACTGTATGTCGTCGGAGGGGGTTGGGGAGCTTGTTGTACTTGTGCTGTCGTAGCTGGCGTCGCAGGCCGCGTTTCGTCCGGTTTTACGGGTTGAGTCATTTGTACTGAGAGTTTACAATTCAGAGTCTAGTAGGATGGAAATATTGGGAGATAGTTCCTACTTTTATTCGTTTAGTACTTTCGTCGTACCTATGTATCCGGGCAGGAGGAGGAAGAGGAAGAGGACGGTTGATTCTGATGGAATCGTATGCCAACGCGAGAGAGCTGGTTATGGTAAGGTCAAAGCTAGGTTTACATAGCGCGTCGGCATATTGAAGATACCTCTTCTGGTTCTTTTCACACCTTAAAAATCACTAGTTGCAGCTCTTAGCAGTCGACCCGAATTAATTATAATGTCTCAAGACAAAGACAGCAGTGCGTTCACTGCGACCCGGCTTACATCCAACACGTTCCTCATAAAGGAATACAACGACATATATTCCGAGCATCCACATATCTACGCTATCATCTTTCCATCAACTTCAAACTTATCTAACATATCCAACACATCCGAGTCTTCCTCAAAAGTAGGGCACAACATGGCTGGTACGATTATCCTAATCGACACAGGCTGTGGAGGAGCATCCAATGATCCCGAGGTTCGAGTGACCAATGTTCGAGAGTTTATTGAAACTGTGGATGTACCAGAAAACGGCGGAAGGCCTCTGAATGGGCTTGATAACCAAAGTGGATTGGAAGGAGGAAAGAGGATGGGATATATCGTTGTTCTAACACATTGTCATTATGATCATATTCGTAAGTCACTATAGCACCTTCAGATAATATCTGAACAATTACAGTTGGTGTAAAGCATTTGTACGTTGGGGTCAGAATTCCATCATGCAGATTTATAATTCCTCACTGTAATCATTTCGTTTCCCTCTGCCCTGTGCTCCATTACAGCTCCTCCGACTCTCCTATCCTCGCCTCATCTCATTCCCCTGAATTCCTTTCTGACATTCCAGAACATAGTCTCTGCGCTTTTCTCAACATAAGTACTCCAGAATACACTCCCACCCTCGTTCCGCACGGACATACGATATCGAACTTGATACTATCGAACAAAATCTCAAGCCATGTAACGGTCCTCCACACTCCAGGCCACACACCGGATTCCTTGACGATCTATGACTCCACCTCTTGCCCGCCAATGCTCTACGTCGGTGATTCGTTGTACGAATACGAGCCAATTATATTTCCGAAGGAGGGTTCGATAGTGGATTGGTTTAGTAGCATCGAGGCGTTGATTGGGTTTGTGAGGATGAAAGAAAGGGAGTTGTTAGGAAGTGGAATCGATGAGAAGGAGGAGGGAAAGGATACAGCTGTGGCAGGGTATGAGAAATACGATGTTGCTAATACCTCGATACGGCCTCGACATCATCAACAGCGGCAGAGGAAGAGAGTCCTGCTCAATGCTGGCCATGTCACCTGCCTTAAGCCGGCTCTAGAAATTCTTCAAGCTGTGAAAAGGTTCATGGAAGATGTTGTTAGCGGGCGAGAGCCGGTGCGAAGGAGGTGGGTGAAGAGAGGGGAGGAGACAGTGGAGTATCGGCAGTCACGGCAAGAGGGAACTGAGGCTAACACTACACCCGTGGGAGCTTCGAGGTTTTCGTTAATTTGTCCGGAACGGTTGATTTTGGAGGTGTTGACTCGGAGTGGGTAGAAGTGTTAAACGTTACAGCTATTACCGTAATTATATGGAATTCGATTTTTTTGAAAAGTTGTAAGGTTGTATTTGGCGTCACCTTCTCTTAGACGTGCATCTACACTTTCATTGATATTTGCGCGTTGTCGACATCGTTTCTATTAGCTCCAATGCCATCAAGAGTTATTGCTGGCAGTATAGACACACATTCTCCGCGGACAAACTGCCTCCGTTGCACACAGTGATGACCTCGCTTTGCACGCCCATACTTCCGAAGAGATGTCTTGGCATTATGAGCAGCCTCATCAATGAACATGAGCATGTCTTGTCGTGGCACCAGCTTAGCTATCTGCAGCATGAAATGTGCCCACTCAAGGTCATTGCGCTCGAGTGCCCGTACAGAGACAGTCTTCCGAGATAGGTCTAATTTCCGAAGTGCGCGTACAAGTGCTTGCACTGAGACACGAACTCGGCAACATCTTTCTAGCTCTGCTTGTATTTCATCCAAGTAAATGCAAGGTCGGAGATCAATGAGAGCAGAGAGATAGTGAGTATCGGTGCCATTCAAAAGAGAGGGTCGGCCCTGTCGACGCAAGGCAGGTTGAAGTCGTCCATGGTCCCGATACTGCGCAAGGATATGATAAACAACAGATTTCTTCATCCCGAGGTGGTAGCAGATATTCTTCACTGAAACCTGCTGTTCCCAAAACATTAATGGTACCCGAACCCGCATATCTTCAGAGAATCGACGCATAGTACATGCAAGTAAACTGAGGGTGAAAACTTGACATGTGATCTTGCCAAACACAACCTCACAGGTTTTCAAAAAATCAAATTCCATATGGTTACGGAAAGGGCTGTAATGATGTATGTAGAATCAGTTTTTTTTTGATTATTTTATGGCAATGTCATGCATGGTATTTATATGCGAGGACGGGACATAATTTTATGCATTAATGGGGTAGTGGTAACCTGGGTCGTTGCCATATTGAGTTCCTTTGGTAAATTCGACCCGCCGGGGGTTCGATTCCCTCTTAATGCATGTTTGTTTTGCATAGTTCTCAAATAGCCTTTTTGCAGACTTATTTGTAAGTATTCTGTTTGTTTTCTTCATCTTTTTAGTATATCTCGAGTCTCATTACGTAATTTCACAAATATTTTGATTCGATCTAAACTTTGGGATGTTGGAACAACTCCGTATGTACAGGGAAATAGACCAGCTTTGACCTCTGACTACACGTATACGCCGTACTACTTACATTAAACTATACAGTACTTACTGTATCACGCACCACAGAAACACACGAGCTCCCTCAGTTGTTCCGATATCAACTGAGATAAACCTTACGCTAACATGGGAATCCAACGATAAAACATATTTTATCCTTCCTTGACTATGGATAGCTTTACCCTGGTGCACGCGTGCATATTTATTCATGACAATTCGACATACTGGCTCATACTGGCCGACGATTTAGGTACTAGTTGACACGGTAGAGATTTACAGAGATTTACCTGAGGATTGGAATTGATACGGGAACAGGGTATCACTAAAATTGTATATCAGTGTGGAACCGTCTGCAATGCATAGAAGAGTGAAGGAGAAAAAAATGTTGAAGTCAATTTATACACTTGAAGTATATGAACGGTGTAGAAGTAAAGTATGTACATGTATAGATTGTGGCGTAGGCAGTGTATAGGTATATTCACTTTAGACCATAGTCGTAAATGTGTATGCAGACGTTGATGTGCCATTATTCGTGAATCAAGACATGAATTGAATCCCAGGTTTGGTTAGAGGGGGGAATTAGGACTGAACAGGAACATAGGAAAGCATTGCGAAGGGAAACGTTAGAATCATGACGGAAAACAACAGGGAGGCAAGCAAAATTGAAGGGAGGTATGCAAAGGAAGGAAAGGTCGTGAGATGTAAGCAAGAATACAGGAACTATATACGACATAAGAAAAGGTCCGACATAAAATATTGTGTGCGGAAGAGTATAGCTTGAAGAGACATCAATAAATATAGGGAGGGACGTAGGAACCAAATCGCAAAGCGTACCTTCAACACCAGAGCCGCCAATAGTGTCATGCTTTCAAGTGTCAACGCTTTGACTTAATGGCACCTCTACCGCCACTCGCCTTATCCTGTATCTGTGTCTGTTTCATCCTCTCTGCCATCTTCTTCATTTGATCCTTTTCCGCCTCCATATGCATTTTCAACATCCCGTCCAACTTTTTTGACTCCATTTTCTGCTGAGCCTGAGTCTGGGCTTGTTGAGTTTGAGTCTGAGAACCGTACCCATACCCGTATCCTCGATCTGAAGACGACGATGTCGCTCTAATGCGACTTCCACCCACGGCAGTTCCTGAGCTGCCTGAGATTCCCGCGAAAGACGAAGGCGCGTCTCTTGAATAATTTCTCGAATGATGAGGACCGTACGCACGGGCGTATGGGTGACTAGAGTAAGAGTAGGAGTAAGACCGCGAACTCGGCCCTGCCGCTACTTCTACCTCTCCTGCTATCTCTGCCCCGGTACCAACAATATCCGTACCAGTACCAGTCCCTACTCCGGATCCTGTGACCACATCAGCACGCACACCCTCCCCCTGTCCCACCCTCGTATATTTCCACAGATCCCACTTCGACTCTAGCACCTGCTCGTCGTCCCTCATCTTCTTCGTGAAGAACTCTCTGGGTGATTTGCTTTCTGCAATATTCCCAATAGGTAGTCTACGGTCGATACCTGTATCGGATGCGTGAAGGGATGTATGCGAGACATAGGGTGTAGAATGATTTCCTAATCGCATCAAGGGGGTACGAATCGAAAAGTTTGAGCGATTGGAATGGTTTGATAAATTCGAGTGACTTGAGATATTCGATCGACTTGTCGACGGGCGTCGTGCTGTATGTTGTGCTGAAGGGGTGGAGTAGGCGGAAAGGGAAGATAACATCGAATTGGTAACAGATGCCCCCCTTTCTCTTCCACTACCAGCTGTAGTTCCTCCTTCTGCAGTCCGGAAGTCCTCCTCTCCCTCGTCATCATGATTGTCATCATCCTTCTCAATGTTTTCGTTTCCAGCCCTATTTTCATCACCCTCATTATCATACTCACACTCATCTTCATCTTCATCCTCATCATCATCGTCAGAAGACCCATCAGAGGACTCATCCAAATAATCCATCGCATTCGGTTGAGTTTGAATGGTATCAAAGAACGACATAGACGAGGACGGTGGGGTCATCATCATCATAGAAGACGGTCCAGCTGAAGGAGGTCCAGCGAATAAAGGTAAAGAAGAAGAGAAAGAAGGAGGAGTTGCAGGGGGAGGTGCGGAGTGGATCGCCGGAGGTATGATGGACGTGGGGATGTGTAAACTTCCACGTAGAGGATTCCCGACTCCGTGATGACGACGCTCGATTAGCGAAGGCTGGGATTGGGAGGGCAGAGAAGAAGGGGATTGTGAAGAAGGATAGGATGAGGAAAGCGGAGAAAGCGGGGAAGGAGGAGAGGGAGGAGCGGACCGAGCAGAGTGAACAGAGCGGGCCGAAGATGGGGAGGAAGGTGATCGTATCGTTGGCAAAGAAGGAAAGGAAGGTAATGACGCGAAAGAGGGAAACGGGGGTGTCGTTGGTTCTGGTGCGGAAATTTCTATGAGTTCTATCCTCGGTGTTAATATCGGAGCAGCAGGTGCAGTCGGTGGTCTTTTCCTTAATGCTGGCGGAGGCGGATTAAAAGTTCCATGCCCGTGGTCTGATGCCGAGCGATGCGCGAGGGTAGGCGGAGGAGGCATGTTGGTATTGTACGCAGATGGAGGATGCGATAGGTAAGAAGCATACGTTGGGAGTGTATTGTTTTGCATGAGTGCGGAGAAATGTCGGTTTCGGAGATCTCTGTAATGGAGAGAAGTGGTCCGGGAAGGTGCAGATACTGGTGTTGCGGGAGTGAGGGACGCTGAAGGTATGGGTAAGGAAGAAGCTGATGAAGGGCGAGGAGATGCTGGAGCTGCTGGATCTGAGCGCTCTATAGGCTCTGGAGGCTGGAATGGAGATGATACTGACGCAGAGGGTGCCGAGGTGCCATTTGTAGGACCTGCGAGTGAAGGCACGGGAGGTGGATCGGTTGTTTGTTGGTGAGCATGACCGTCGCCGTCAATCCGCAACTCCGAAGGATTCCGACTTAAAGCATCTTGGAACGCAGATGTCGTAGGTGATTGTGCTGTCGAAGTAATTGTCGACCTAGATGAACTAGCCCTGGGTAAGTTCTCGTTTTCTTCGTCAGGAAAGACTCCAGTCACGGTTGAATACATAGATATCGAATCTGGTGTTTCAGGATCTGCAACACCACTTCCAGCAGTACGCCTACTCCGACTTGTATTCGAGTTTGTTGTCTCCCGGTCAGAGGAGTCTCTAGGTCTAAAAGACGATTGGGACGACTCGGATGAGTCTCTTGGTGTCATACCCAGTCCTCTACTTCTCCAGTACCCAGGCGGCGGGGTCATTGTATATATATAGTTAGTATTCCCTCCGTTCCAGCCCTGAGAAACTGACGCAGCAGCAGGACCTGCTGTTTCAGTAAGATCCGTCTGCGAAATCGAATACACAGGGTTGATTATTTCCCTCTTCACTGACTTAGGTGATCTAGGGGACTTCGGAGACCTTGGGGGAGGCATCAGCGGCATCAGATCCAAGGGGGTTTCGGTACGGATGGGTATAGGCGAGGGCGCGGAAGAAGGAGAAGTTGGAGAGGCGGGAGAAGACCATCCGCGAGGCCGAGAATGATTTGTGAAAGCATGAGTTTGGATGTGGCTAGCACTATGAACGCTAGGGGACTTTGATAACGAGGTGTCAAGTTGAATAGGGCTGCTTATGATCTTTTTGTTGATCCTCGCCGCAGGCACCGGGGCAGAGGTGATCGGCACGGGAGATGGTGCAGGTGATCCTGGTGGCAGAGACGACATCATAGACGATGATGGAGACCTCGGTGACCTTGGAGATCGAGCAAGTGCACCTTCAGCGGCAACAGTAAGATTATCGAATGAATGACCAACGGCAGCTTTTAATAATGCCTTCTTCCAATCCTCTTCGTCATCATCTGGACCAAGAGACGACAGAGCTGAACTGCGATCTCGAGGAGGTGGAAGACGAGAAGCTAACGCGGCAGCACCTACTGATTCATGGACACCTAGACCATGCAAAGCGGATGTTTGAACGGCAAAAGGATATGCAGAGGATGGAAGTGGTAGATCTACTGCATCTGTAGGATCTATCACGTCGTCCATAGATGGTAGATTGACAGCCTGTTCGCGTCGAGTATCGCGCTGTAACGAGCGGATTTTCACCTCGAATTCGGCTTGCTTGGCTGCGCTAGCCAAATCAGCCATTTTCTCCCTTACCACTACAACACGACCTG
The DNA here is from genome assembly GCF_021015755.1 of Lentinula edodes. Lineage (NCBI taxonomy): Eukaryota > Fungi > Basidiomycota > Agaricomycetes > Agaricales > Omphalotaceae > Lentinula > Lentinula edodes. Next base: position 256,467 of record NW_025764330.1, read on the forward strand.
AGCGGTCTGGTTGTCTACCTAAATTGGAAGTACGAGGAGGAGCGGAGGAAGAGGAGGAAGAGACTGCAGTCTGCATTTGCATCGGAAAACCTGATACGGCTGTGGCATCCGACGTTGTGCGTAAGGCAGGAGTAAGAGCTTGGCCGCCATTGCCACTTTCGGATGTCGGCGTCGGAGGTTTGGATTTTGATCTACCGATCCGAAAAAGGTCAAGAAACGTCGGTGCGGGAAGCTTTTTGACCGCATTGGGATTAGTGGCAGGAATCAATTGAGCGGGAAGTGGCTTTGAATGGGCTGGAGGAAGAAAGTAATTGTTATTGACTAAAAGTCGGAGACGGTATGAGACGTCGTCTTCTTCGAAAGACTTGAAGTCATCGACCTGGACAGACCGCTCTGAGAATGTGGGGGAACGAGGAGAGGCAGTTGCGGAAGACAATGTTGACAGTGGGTAGACTGTAGAAATATTTGTTTGCTCCGACTCTTGTGTGATCATCGAGTCTCTAACATTTACTCCAACTCCCTCTATGGCATCAATTTGAGAAAGTGGAACTCGGGAAAATGCAGATGGCGGTTGCTTGGTCTTGATAGCAGCTAACTGTGAACCCTGTTTCGCAGCTTTAGTCTTCAAATTAAGACTTTAGTTATACACTTTCATTTTATGAACGTTCAAGTTAACGTACCATTCTTATCGGCTCCTCCGCATTTGATTCTTCCGCCCGGCTTGTATCCGCCGCCACAGGACCTGTGCTAATAGACATTTGGTCGTGGTTGACAACATTGGTAGTGTTTGGCTTTATAGCGGAGTTCCCCGTCACTGTTCGTGAACGACCGCGAGTCCTAGGTTGGCGGTTGAGGCTAGCTCCGCTGGCTGCACTGGAGATGCTTGAATTACTGGACACCGTTCTAAGTGTATGACCGATAATTGGACTGTCGACAGGAAGCCGCCTACCATCAGCGTCAACGTTCATCGCAGCATGCGGCTTGTCCTTGAAAAAGCATCCGAACATTCGGTACAACTTTTTATTTGATTTGTAATCATATTTGTTCTCTCTTCACCATCTTCACCACCATGGACGTTTTCAAGTCGTGTAAGTATCTTTTTTCTGTTAAATCCTTCTCCTCTAATAAATGCAGTAGTTCTACCTACCTCTGAAGGCTGGCTACCCATATGGCAGCTTGTAGTCACCTCAGCTGCGGTATTCAACGCTATACAAAATTATACGACTTTGAAGCTCACCCAACGACTTTATGCGCGTATGCCTCATCTTGGTATGTGATATGTATATTTGATAAAACTGTTTACAACTTATACTTCGACGCGCCACAGTGAACCCACTTCAGGCTCGTGCATTTGGCACTTGGACCATAACTTCTGCTGTAATTCGAGGTTACGCCGCATATCACATTCACGAAAAAACGTACGCGTCCAATTCTCATTCATATTCCCCTTCTCATCCAGCCGCTTTTGATTTGCTTAGGATCTACGATATCTGCATCATATCCTACTTAATTGCATTCAGCCATTTCACTTCAGAACTTCTGATTTTCAAAACTGCAAAGCTCAATGGACCAGTTGTTAGTCCATTTATTGTAGCTAGTACGTCCTTTTGTTTCGTTTGGCGTCATTCTTTGTTAACTAATAAACGCACAGGTGTATCTTTGGCATGGATGATCTTACAGTACGATTTCTACGTCTCATAAATATAATCCTAGGGGGGATATGTGTGTATGTATCATCTACCCTGCAACTATCTTGATTGCTTTTGCATTACCCATCAGAATCCCAAAAAAGCTGCCTTTTACAATTTAGAATGTCTGGAAAATGGAGGGTCGACGCGTAAGTCGACTATATAGGTCATCGACGGGTCAAGCTCACCCTCATCCGTCCGAAAACCTCATCAACATACTGCGCCATTTCTCTCGTGCTGTTGCTTAGTATGGTAAACCTTGAGTTATCTTGCTTCTCATTCCTAGCTTTATCCAGACTCCTCGCAGATCCAATGGGGGACATGAATGACGTTAATAAAGGCAACCTCTCCCTCAGCTTACATCTCAGCCCAAAAGTAACATCCTCCTCGTTTTCGTTGCTATTATCATACTTATGACGCCCGTCCACGATCGCAGAGACTTTCAATTCTTTGCCAGAGGATTCCAACAAGCCCTTCAACAGGCCATCTAGGGTACCCCATGCATCGTCGTCTGATGCGAGTTGCCATTGGGGAATTTGCAGATAGATTTTGCGCATTTGGGATGTCGGCAGGGCTTGGAGCGTAGAGAGGATATCATGCAATACCCTCATTGGCTTGGACCCGTTCGACGCCAAGTAGACTGATCGCAGTGCAGTGTGCGAAGAAAGGTCAAAGTCATCTGCACAGGAATCCGAATTTCGAAATAATCAGCGAATAAGCGCGTCGAAAACTCACTGCGATGCAGAATCAACTCACCTCGCTTCGTATGTCCTTGATATAAGAACATCATCAAGTCTTCGAGTGTGTCTTTACATGCGCAGAGGTATGCTCTCAATGCTGGCATCTCGTCGTCCATCACGCGGAAGATGTGGAGTGTGGAAACACAGGGAACTCCTTCAATACTTCCTTGAGATCCGCCCTCCCTTTGTGCCTCAATTTCTTCTTTCGACCTGTCAGAATGAGATTTCGACTTGACTTCAGTGGACCCGGAAGACCCGTGGGCCAACAACCACCTCATGACAGCTTCCAAAGCTGGCCCTGGTAGATCTAATCGGAGCCTGCGTATGCTTAAAGGAAGTCTTATCTTTGCTCTCCCTCGTGCGTCCATCACTTCCGGAGCTTCGTTCAAGTCAAATATACGCCCTCCCTCCGAATGACCCCATCCCCACGGAGATTCTTCCTCTGTTGTAGCAGGCTCCTCTATGTCCCTGATTAACCCTTCTCCTTCACCTCTTTCCATAAATGCCGCTCTCCTTCCCCTTTTCTCCCCGCGATGATGTCCATAAAACAATAGGTCCTCTAACTTTCCAAAGCCACACACCCACTCCATATCCCTCTGTAGACTCCTCCCCTGCAATGTCGTTTCGAACAATGCCAGCGTCCTCACCGTATGTGCGAAGTTTTGATGTAAAGCCAGACGGGAGAAAGGAGAAAGGTCGACTCCGTGTCGAAAGATACGGAGAGTGCGTATGTGGAAGGGGTTTCGGCGATGTGCTTGACTTGTTCCTGCTGGGGGGAATGAATCAGCATGAGTAAGAGGATAAGGAGGTAGAAAAGGCGAACTTGAAGAAACTGTGGTTGCAGGAAGTAGGGCTAGTAATTCGTCCAGCCATGCGTTTGCGGGTACAGCCGATTTTGGTGGGACAGAGTATAGGGAGAAGGAAGGCCGCAAAACCAAGCAGAGCTCCTGCAAGAATGGCGCGACCGTCGATGACGGAGCAAGTACGATACGTACAAATGAAGCTGCGCTCGAAGCGGGATTAATGTAAGTATGTGTTGTTAATCCCACCTCGGTTCTTAGATCTTGATTTTCTTTTCCTTTCTTCCTAGCATGCTCAATATCGTCCTCGACACCCTCAATGCCCTCAACGACCTTTCTCTTCCGCACTTCTGGCGTGCTCGAGATCTCAATTCCTTTACTAAACACGTGATACCTACACGTCGCGTTGAAGGACCGCGAGACGAGACTGCAGGTAAACAGCGTGTGTTTGTCGTCGTGGAAGTAATCGAGGATGTAGTCGGTCAATTCAGGGGGGAGGCTTAATCGGTCCACTGAGGAATTTGAGGGCGATTGCGAAGAACGCGAAGCTACTGCTGGTGAGGACGTAGTAGAAGTAGCTTCGAATGGTGTACTGGTGTTAGGCTGCATGGATGTCAAGGAAGACCTGGGACGAAGGCTCAGGGTGCAGAAGTTCCGTTTGATCTCAGACTGACCGTCAAATCATTTGAACGACTCCCAACTTCCGAACACAGAGGAGGTTATAAGTAATAAAAAATCCTTGTCCGATCTCTCCCGGGAACTTTATAGAATTCCAGGCTCTTTGAAAGCCCTCTCCTTTCGTTCAGACTTCTAAACTTTTGCGGCATGTCACACAAGAGTAATAAAACCAGCTGTGGTGCTGCCATTAGATGATGTACATAGATGTACAGCAATTGTCAGTTCCTGAAACTCAATTGACGACTTAATATCCTTCGTAATACATGGTACTGAGTATCTTCGGCGACATTGTTGTCCCTTTGGTTGTTTTTACCCGTATCACCTCGAGGTGCTACAGATGATATGTGGCTCGCGTGAGATTGTATCATTCCATACAGTACGGAATGCTGGAAATATTCTGGTGTTTGAAATTAGTTGAAATTACAAGAACTTGCATGCAAACTTAGGCTGCAGTTTGAGGAAGTTCACGCGGGTGTGGCAACAGGGAACGAGGAAGACCCATCTGAAAGTAGCTATAGACTTCCATGCACTGTTGAGTCCAGTTTCTTGCGAACTTTTTACACACATTGTAACCTATGAGCATGGAGACCTCGCGCAACAACGCAAAAAACAAAAATATGAAAACATGTTGGCTAAGCCACGGTGCATTAAGAGGGAATGATTAATTGAACCCTCGGATAGTAGAATAGGATATAGATTATACTATGTAGACTCAGAGGGTTCCCGAACAACCAGTTCACCATATTCAGCAAGTCGACCGGACAGTAATGAACCTCACTACTCCATTTAATGCTGAGTTATTGCATGCTAAATGAACCGTATAGCAATAGCCTCTTCTTGAAGATCCGTTAATTTTGAGGCTAATAATGTCGTAGTTATGTAGAAATGAAATGGTATTCCTAGAAGAAACAGATAAAGTACTCACCCATCAGAGGATTGTTCGCTGAATGGCGAGCCATTATATGCGTAAGTTCATTCAAACAACTGGTATACTTCTGCACCTCTGCTGGATTATAGTTAGAGGGCGAACTATATAGTTTGATCGCTCCGATGAATACTGTTGCGGGACCCCGAAGGATAATCTGATGGAGTGAAGCAACTAGTTAGTAAAGGTACTCGACTACGGACTTGGTCGGAGTTAATGTCTCTCAGATGGTATAAAATCACTTACTGCCATCATAGGATCCAGAAACAATGTAGAATTCATACCAAATTCAGTCAAACGGTCCATGATACCATTCGCCATATCCAGAAAAATAGGGCGAGACAAAGGGTTGTCAGCTCCGAGCGTGCATTGTAGTCGTATTACAGTTACACGAACTAGAGTGTGGATGACCAGAAGACGGGCTTTCGCATGATCAGATTGTAGGCTACTAAGGGGAAAAATTTTGGTCAAGAGGCGAGTTGAGAGGGCGAAGAGGTTTTGATAGGAGGATTGAAATTCTTGAACTTCGACGGGAGAACTAAGGGTCCGAGCTGATAATGTTCGAGCTGGAGTAGTATGATTCAATACGGCTATGTCAATACAGGCATGTTTGGGAACGGATTTTGGAAACGAAGAATATACGAACAGGAACTTACAATTATCGGAGTAGCGTTTCCAAAACACGGTTGTCTGTTCAAATAGAACAGTCGCTTTCACGTATAAAGCTAATATTGAATTTCCATCGTCAGGAATACCGGAAAAGAACTTTTGGAGTGTATGACTGGACTTGAAATTTTGGGGAAATGTGGTCTATAGGGCAAGATTTCTCGGTAATCAGAATAACCACTCAGAGGGATGTTTCTGGACTTACATCAGAATATCTACCACTGTCCAGCGGCCATGGTGTATCCACTCTTCCCTGATCCGTAGTATATGCGATAGATGCAGGGACACCTTCTACAGCAGACCACAGACAATTTAAGGCGAAAACGGTCCACATGGCGTTGATGCACTCGCCCTCCTCCGAGGCGCTTTGAGCGGCTGACAGTGAAGCTGGAGTGGTGTGGGTAAAATCTGAGCTGCGGATTCGGTGCATCTGGGCACTGATAATAAGCGAAACAGCTTTGTCCAAATGCCATCGTCCTTCCAGGGAGCGCTTATGAAGTAGAAAGTAGTAGGCAACAAGAACATAGGATTGAAGAGTATGCAGAATTCGATGAGGGTGGTATTCGGATAGGCCAAGTGAGACAGCTTGAATTGCTTTTGATAAATATTTCTCCATGAGTTCTGAGCTTGAATTGACATTATGAGCGAGATGGGTACTGAAATGCGCTCCGAGGAGGATCATGGAAGCTGACAGAGCGGAAGTAGGTCGTTGATTGGGGTCGGAGATAGGATTTGAAAATGCCTTGACGAGGCTTCTGGCATCCAAGAAGAATCCAAAGTAAGAGGCATATGGAAGGAAAGTTTCCAAGCTAATCAAATGAAAGTTGATAAAAACATTAGTTCTGTAAATATTTTTGAGGTTGACCAATATTGATATCGAGATGCTTACAGATCTTTTTCCTGAGGTAATACCGCGATCGTATCGTACGCCTCACCCCTACTAGCGGCATACGAGCTTATAGGGGCACTTGACGAGTAAGGATCATGAAGAGCAATGGAGTCTTGTCTAGCATCGACGACAGTAGGAGTTTGTAGTTGCTCCAAACGCGCTTCGAGAACGCTAATTTGCTCTTGTAAGCGGTCTGCGTATGTGTGCCCCACGCCGGCGTACTCGCAGTCTCCCAGAGACGGTGATTTAGTGCATGGGCCGCAGACGGGCTTTCGTCCGTCACATCTCTGTGGACAAGGGGCTTCGAACAAATAAGAAAAAAGAACCCAGGAACTCTGGCGTACCATCTTTCGTCGTCTGAAACAGCGCACTAGCGTTAGAAACTGAACTGAATTGGGTTGATACAAGGGCGACTTGCTTGCAATTATTACAAGCTCCTGCCCGAGCGATTGGGGGAGCTTGAGGAGTTCTTTTAGAATACATAGTGATTGATGTTTGTGGTTTTGAGCGGATAACAGTCTTAGGAACGATGGAAAGGAAGAATTTGGGATACTAGTATTTATATGATATCCCATTTTCTCCGAGTTTTGGAGTAGTTAGTTCGATGTATCCCACTCACCACCACTCTTCCGACAGAGGTATCGGAGCTGACTCTGAGGCATTTAGAATGAGTGGCTTTGCTCCTCCTAATTATTCAGTTCAATGGAGCCCGAGGAAGGGAGGAGGGCGAGAGACGGGGGGCATTCGAATACGGTCGTCCGGGTTTATGGTAGCCGTTTAATGTGTAGTAGGTACGATGAGGCATGATATCTAACCTTCTGTCAAGTTTTGGTCATTTCCAATTTGCAGCAGATTTGCGAGCGTGTCCGAGATGTTGACGGTCAATGGACGAAGGTAACAAGGTGTAAGGTTGTGGGGAAACCCGTCGGGAGTCCCGGTGAATCAATCACGTGTAGAACGCAACGCGCCATTTGCTGATAGTGAACACCGGCAGAGACCCAATGAAAACAACGACACACCCATAAACAGTACTTACCCCTCAGAGGTTTATATATACAGATGTACCTAAAGCCAACATACTGAACAGACATTCCTGTCCGAACACTTGATCATTGTTTGGCCTTTTTGGTGAGATAGAGACGGATATGGTGAATATAGGCTGGGTATTCACTATTAGTAGGGAAGTATTCGAACCTAATTAATTGATAGCTGAGCTTTGAAAGAGAATTGTGGGTAATCATGAATCGGCCATGGCGAAGAAGAAAAAGTTGCGTGGACGAAGTGGATTTCGTCAAGATCTGGAAAAATCTGGAAAAATCGATCACATGTCCATTTCAATCCCTCAAGCCAGCCGCCATGGTTAATCTTGATGATGTTAACGAGGTGATATTTGATCTCTAGCCCAATCTACAGCTGAACGACTTAGACGATGTTAGACAGCATATTACATTCCTTATGAAGAGCAAAACGCAGAACCCTCAGAACCCTCACTCCCTCTACGTCTCGCATTTGACCTTCCGAATGGCCCTGAACTAAGGTGGAACGCGTATAAATCGGCTTGGGACAAGTGTTTAAATCGGATACAGGTGTGTCTTTACCTTGATCACTGCTCCCACTGTTCCGCTGAGTAGAAATCCATTGTAAGACACTTTTCCACGAACTATACGAACCGGTAGTAGCTGAGGTGGTGGAGAAGATAGAATCCGCGTATAACGACGACAAACAAAGCGACTTTACTTCGCTGGCTCTACCGCACTTTGAAATACCTACAATTGCTGTGGCCAACTCGTCTTCAGCAGACCCGTACTTTCTATCTTCTGTCATATCTCAGCTGCGTTCAATTGCACATTTATATCCCTCCGATTGCGTAAACTTAACAACTGCGATGAAATTCATCATTTCGGGATTCCTCTCTACTTCAGGCTCTGGCTCATCATACAAATCGTCTGCGAAAATACTCGCTGCGTATGATATCAACGTGCTCGTGGCTTGGTATTCAGCCCAAAAGGCAGACACAAGACCTCAGAAACTCATCCTGTTATTGCATGACTTTGAGCAGTTCGATCCTGGTGTCTTACAAGACGTGCTATATATTTGCAGGTTTTTTGTCATTATCTCAGTGAAATTAACCCTCGCACTCACCTCCCTGCAGCCAACACGTTCCCTCTCTTCCCCTGGTTGTTCTCATTTCCCTATCATCGCCCCTATCGCCTCTATCACCCCAATCGTACTTGCATGTTACGTATCCTCGTTCGACTCTCAAACTCATGCGCATCCAATCGGTCATCGTTCCTGGTGGACCGAGGGTATTGGAGGAGGTTATTATCAAGGTACGTATCACAGAGTCTTTGTCTGGTAGCTATTGTAGATGCTAAATAATACATAGACTTTCGTTAACCTTTCCTCTGTCAATGACGAGTTGGACATTGTCCCAGGCCCAGCTGTCCTCGAGTTCTTGGTAGAATATGCGACCCGATTTAATCCTTCCGTGCATGCGCTATTGAATATACTTCAGGTGAGTTATGTTACTGGATATATTCCCGATATTCATTGAATGGATCGAATTCTAGCTTGCCCATCTAAAACATTTCCTCACCAACCCTCTGACCGCACTCGTCTCTCTTGTACCTCACCTTCCATCCGGTATTAATGCATTATCTCTCGAATCGACCCTTCAAGAACCAGGTTCAACCGATTTCAAAGAGCTATTGGTCCAAAGGTTAACATTCGACCGTGATGACGCCGATAACTCTAATTTGACCTCCTCACTCCCCGCCTTGACCCGCGCGGTCCACATCGCCTGCTCTCAATTCCGCACCCGTACTCGTTCCATCCGGCTCGCTTACCTTCTCTTGCAGGGGCTCCATGGTTTTCTTTCGGAGAAGGGTTATAAAGGTCTAGGAAATCATTGGGGATCGACAACCGTTCCTGCATTCATGAGTACGGCGGCTCAAACGGCGGCCTCCACGTTGTCTTCTCGATACCCACAGTACCTCAGCTTGCAGAATTACATCAACCTGTTACAATTGCACGCTCAAACTCACTCAAAGCAATCAGTGAAAGACATCACATACGCTCGAACACTTCTTCGAAAACTCCGACCGGAGGAGCTGAGGGCATATTTGAATACATTAATCCCGAAATTCCAGGAGTTGCAAAATGACTTGGGTGTCGACATACCTACGGGCGATGATGACGGCGAGGAGAGCTCAAACTTGAATCTGGCGGAGGTCGTGCGCATGTTAGAAGAATGGAGGTCAGAAGCCGAAGAGGTTTATAGAGCTTACGAGACCGTCGAAACGGGTACCCGGGAGAGAAATATGAACGAGGCTGCAGTAGAAAAGTTCAAATTATTAAAGGAGAATCTGGCAGAGTGGATGTATGAATATCTGGGGTATGCTCTTTTCATCATCTTACCTTAATTCATAGGCTCATTGTTTTGATTGCACAGTGTTCTTACGACTCCGATTGAAAGTGGTCCCCTGTGGGATGTCTATTACACTGGTTCTGCAGTGTTTCCTTCTGAGGTGGTTTCCATATGTATTTCTTTGGTATCGCTATCGGTGTTTCTGACCTAGGCTGTGATATGTCATAGACTCTCAATCCCTCGATCCGCGCATCCATCATAGCTGGTCTCTTGAGACCTAAAGATTTCGTTGCTGAACCTTCACCTTCTATATTTTCGCATGTTCCTGCAGGGGACGACGGATGCGAGGTAGCTCAGTCAGAAAGGACTCGTACAGCTCATGCAGGTCAAAAAGATACCCCACAAGACAACTTTGTAGAGGACGAGAACGGTGATGAAATCACAGACGATTCAGACCCCCTCCACACCCTCCCCGACACATCCGTCCTCTTCCACCGATATCTCGAGAGCGGGAAGATGATCAACGTGTATGATTGGTTTGAGTCGTTTCATACTGTCATTGGGATACGGAGACGGGAGACGAACGCGAAAGAGGGGCAAAAGAAGAGGAAAGGGAAAGCGGCAAATGGAATTGTTTCCCCCGCAAAGAAAGGCAAGGAGAAGGCCAGAGATTCAGATCTAGATGGTGATGAGGAAATGAAGGATCACGGGGAAGAACCTCCTGACTCCAGCTCAGACTCAGAGGAACGCCATCAACTTCTTGTCCAGGCCCGCTTCATTCGAGCCTTGCACGAACTTGATTTTCTGGGGTTCATTAAGCATACGAGGAGGAAGCCAGACCATGTCTTGAGGACTGTGTTTGATGTTGGGGATTAGCCGTCTTTTGGCAACGGATTATCAGCAGAGCTCAATGTATCCTGGTATAAAGCTCACAATATGTACATTATATTCGTACAGCCGTGACATATGGAGGTGCAAAAGCACCGACAAGTCTCGTATAACACCTTCAAGCGAGCACCCCTTGTGAGCCACCTCAGCCGGAGGAAGGAAGCTCCCATGCAATTGCACAATTTTAAATAAGACAAACTTGACCAGGAGCAATGAGGAGCAATGATCTGTGAACGACTATAACTATGTACTATGTATAACCCAGTGTTTTTTACACAGTTCATACTGGATACGACCCGTCAACAAATATCAAGAGAGGTAATTCAAATTCAAACAATACTGCGAGACCATTAGCGTCGACGACAGAAAGTAACGATAGACCTGGACCCCGGCGGAGGAACAGCTCGTAAAATTGTTCAAGAACAATATTTACCTACCTAACGTCGTTCTTGAAATGACAGGCTGTCATTTCAAGAACGACGTTAAAGCTCTCCTCGCAATGACGCTCAGACCACTCATCCTGATCTTCATGCTATTAACGACAATGTGACAGTGACCACACCCATTGAGACGTGGAAGAGAGCTTTCGAGTACTTGGAGAAACGATTTCTCGCTGGGAACTGCAGTACCCATCTTACTGAGCACCTCGATATGGAATGGATACCAATCGGCGCAGCGCATTTGTCCTCCTTTGTGTTGTACTGGGATGGGATTCTTGAGAGTATCGAAGATCGCTTCGCGCATGAGTTCACGTTTGTAATACTAACAGTTCAAATACTAAGATCATCGAAGTCCCAACTAAAGACTCTCGCTACAGTACGCACCCATGCACCAAAGATTGGTGGCCAGTCCGGGTATTGTTTGAGAGCTTCAAAGACTTCTTTGGTAGGGATATTATGTGTTTCAAGTTCAGCCAGATCCCGCCAAGTGGTGTCTCCGATACTATGGGCATAAGCGAAAAATCTGGCGGGTTCTTGGGTTAAGGCTAGTCTGAAAATGTGATTTGAATATGTAGAAGTGGTGATGCGTGAATGAGAGAGCATTTACTAACTTTCCGGCCTTGTCCATTATGGATGAATAACCGTGTTTCTGCGCATACAGGAATGCATCGAATGGTTGATCATTGACCGAAATGCTACATATAACGAGGGTATGATTAGATGTAGGATTAGGCCTATTTGAATCAAACACTCACCCAATCATCACCTTACAAACCCCCGTTGCACAATAAACCCCATACTTCTCCGCCGCATTCGCAAACTTGATGAGCAACTTTGACGCAAGGAGTGAAAGATCCGGCTGAGGCTGGTGATGCATGAACTTGAGAAGGAGCATAACAACATCGGAATCCTCAGATAGCTCGACGTCTTCGTGCGAGTTGACGACAGAGTTTGCCATAGGGAAGCCGTCGCTGTAGATTTCGAGGTTTCTGATATGAGCACCGAACCGCGTGCCATCTGAGGAGCGTAGAACGATGTCTGTTGGAAGATTACAGCTATCTCCCGCTAAGTTAGGGTTGCCGTTGTCACGAAATTAGTATCTAATAACGATTTTGGTCGATTGCAGGTATTGTACCTTCGCATGGTGGTACTTCATAAGATGTCGATGACTCTTGATATTCAGCGGTGTAATCAGGCATGATAGGTTCAGCAGTAAGGCTTGACATTTTGCACCAAGAGTCGATTGAGAAGAGTAGTATTACATAGCAGAAAGAACGTAAACATGCACATCGCACGCGGACAAGGACGAGAAGACTATTATTATTCGGCCGGCAAAATCAATCAGATCAATACCTCCAACAAAGGCCACGTTTGCTCAACGAACACTCCTCCACGACATTACATAGTGGAACTGGCACAGCTGTAAATTGCCAGAATCTTCCCCTGAACGATTCTCATTTCAAGGTGGGTTTGCAGCGGACTTGGCATCCCATTTTCTCTTCGCATATGACTCCTACTTCGAGCAACAACTTCTGACTGAACAGACATCCATCCACACAACTCTCATCTCTATTCAGTTTCAATACAGGATGATCCGACTACTTTAGACCGTAACCAAGAAGTAGACTTCGAACAAATCTTGTAGGATCGCATTCATTGGAGGGCAAAGGAGCTTTTCTTCATCGAGCGCAGTCTGTTGGAATCGAGATGATCATGCGCAACACAGCCCAATGCACGTGACGTTTATGTACGTGAGCGCTTATACGGCGCTTATCACAGCCTTTTTTTCTCGTTTTTTTCTTTCCTCCTTCTTCTCCCTATCAAGTTCCTTTGGTATACGGAACTGCTGGCCAGTCACCCATACCCCACAATCACCCGAAAGTTTACATCGTCCGCTCTCTCCTCTCCGAATCTAGAGAGAACATCTTACGAATCATGAAGTTATCTGTACAACCCATCATCTACGTTTTCCTTGGTTCGGTCATTTCTGCGGTCCATGCCGTACCCGTCGTCGTTCATGTGAGTGGAACTAATATCCAGTAGACCCCCCCAAAAAATCATCCATTTTCCGCAGACGCCCGGTGCTACAACCCCCGGACCGCATTTGGAGACCCGAGCATCATCGAAGGACATAATCAACATTGCCTTCCACAATCCCTCTGCCCAACGCGGAACCGGCACCCCAGTCAGCAAAATCAAAACTGAGATAAAAACAATCCTCACAAAATGGCGAGAATCAGACCACGTGTCGAAAAAACCAAAAGACGCGAAAAATTTCGACTTGGAGTATGATAACCGATACGATGATAACATACATTTGAATCTGCATGAGTTTTCATTTTGGGGGAAGGGGGTGGGGGAGGGGTGTAAAGAGGAGGAGGATGGGTGTTATGTTCAGTATGAACAGGATGAGTATAGTGAGTTGGGGGCTGAGGTTCAGAGGCATCCGGATGCGGCGATGGGGTATGTGTATAGGGGTCAAACTGTGTTGCTTGAGCTGGGTTATAAGCTCCGTGGATGATTTGAAGGGTGTATATACAAGATGAATATAACAAGGAGAGATTTTGAGAGATTGTTCCCGCTACCTCTTTAGAGGCTACTGTGCAAATCTTTGGTAGCCGATGTGTATCCAAGCAGCTGCAAAGGAAAACAATCATGCTAACGCTATCCCTAACCAGCGTGTTCGGAAAATGATGACGGACGCGATTTTTTTTTCTGCTCAAAAAATAAAATAAAATAAAATAAAGGTACCCAGAGCTCACGCGTCGCATACCGTGTGTTTGAATAACATTTTCACCTGATCAGCCAGGGAAAGATGCTGAGCAGGGCATCTGCAATGAAAGCACAAGGGTCCAGGAGGGGTGTAGGAGGGTAGGAAAATGTATGGGTTGCATCTCTCGGAGATTCAGATGCTCGTCAGTCGACTTTCTCTTTGTTTTCGTATGTGAGCGCCCTCATGGGTAAATTAGTTCTAGGTCAGAAAAGAGATGATGGTGTGAATTGGGAAGTGTCATGCTTGAGTGATTCCCATAACGGCCAGAATGCAAAGGAGATGGAAAGAGTTCAGACAGAGCATCCAGGTGAGCCTCGGGTCATCCAAAATGAGCGTGTTTGAGCCTGTCTTGCTGTAACGCGAGGTGCATCCCAGGGCAATCATTTCACTCGACCGCGACAAGTTATTCAGGCATTTTACACTCCCAGTGTTGGGTAATCATCAGCTTAAAACACCCTATCACTTTAAGCATTCCTAACGTAACCACCGATGTTTAAGCAGTATTGAAACTGTGTTGAGATGCGGTTCAATAAGTTTCGTTCGAAATCTACTTGATGTAGTCAGATTATCCTGTATTGAAACTGATCAGAGATCTGTAGAGATGAGAGCATTGTGATGATGCCAGCGTGAAGGTTTTCGGTCAATGTACTCGAGTTCGGGTCGAGATTGGGTCGAGATACCCATACATATGAGTGCTTATCAAAGCCTTGATTTTCTTTTTTCTTTCCTCCTATCAAGTTTGTTCGGTACACGGAACTGCTGGCCAGTCACCCATACACCACAATCACCCAAGATTTTGATCGTCTGCTCTCTCCTCTCCAAATCTAGAGAGAACATCTTATGAATCATGAAGTTATCTGTACCACCCATCATCTATGTTTTCCTCTGTTCCGTTATCTCTGCGGTCCATGCCATACCCGTCGTCGTTCATGTGAGTGGAACTAATATCCAGTAAACCCCCTCCCCAAAAATCATCCATTTTCCGCAGACGTCTGCAACCCCCGGACCGCATTTGGAAACCCGAGCATCATCGAAGGACATAATCCACATTTCCTTCCGCGCTCCCTCCGAAACACGCGGAACTGGCACCCCAATCCCCAAAATCCGCAAAGAGATAAAAAAAATCCTCACGACATGGCGAGAATTCAACAACGTCTTGAGGAAATTCGATGTAGTGTATTCCAACCAATTTGATGGGAACATACATTACAATCAGCATGATTTTCAGTTTTGGGGGAGTGGGGTGGGGGAGGGGTGTGAGGTGCAGGTGGACAAGTGTTGGTTTTGGTATGAAGAGGATATGTACAATTTGATGGGGGTGAGAGGGTAAGGCCTACGGGTGAAGTGATGGGGTATGTGTATAAAGGTCAAACTGCATTGCTTGAGCTGCCTTATGAGCTGCGTGGATGATTTGAAGGGTGTATATACGAGATGAATATAACGGGGAGAGATTTTGACAGATTGTTTGTTCCCAGCTTAAAGCTTGAAGAGTTTTGTAGTGCAATTTTAAATTTCCGTTGGGGGTAGTAAACTGGCCTGGGTCCAGGATTATTTGCGGGGTGATATTGCTTGAAATTAATTCTTCGTGGTTCCGTAGCTGGCACGGTGGATATACATGCCACTTGTACTTGAATTAACAACATTCCAATGCTCTCAACTTAACTCCAAGCAGCCTAGGCTCATGGTGCTCTTCATTCGAAGGATGGTATAACATGTATCTACTAGGAACTTACCAGCAAGGAGAATTATATGCTGGAGCAAGAAAACAGACAGACAGATGTAGAAAAAAGGAAAGGGGGTAACAACGGTAACGAGCTTGCCTCGTTTTTGTGTGAAAGAGAAAGGAAGGAATCTAATGGGCACTCCAACCAACCAATCTAATACACAATATGCGAGTTCACTGCTATCAAATTTATTTAATAGCAAGGGGTAGCGTTGGCAAAGGTTCCGCAAAGCTTTGAGAGCTAAGTAAGAAGCTTTGATCAATCAATTTGAATCGTTCTAAGGATTCGATATATTCCTTTGATCAAGGTAGATTCAGCACGATTTGTGCTTTGGTTTGTATTGATTTGGGTATATCAAGAATTGGGGGTTTGAATCAAAGTAAATTAAAACCGAAACACACAGACCCCTACGGAGGGCTAGAACTATGTGCTGGCACAACCACACAGCGTGATTTGCCCTTAAGACCAACGACTGATCCTAAGTTCGAAGAATACCCAACAACTGAATATACTTCTTGCAGTCACAAGGAGCAGAACACAACGTTCCTATACTCACAAGTGCTGGGCCCGAATGGCTGCTAGCGAAGAGGTTTCAGTCTGGCGGGAGTGTGTCTTTCCTTTTTACGGATTAGCACTGCAACGTCGTCCCAAAATCACTTGTATTCCAGATACATCGGATCGCTATTTATACATACAGAATATAGAGTCACATAGTACAATTAATTTAATACAATAAACGTTCGGAACTGCAAGGAAACTTCTACACTCAGTCAGATACCATTTAATTTGAATCTACATGTCCTTATTTGGTCCATATTGGTTCCAAGATTCTAGTATACCTCCAAACATAGGTAGGTACTTCAATATTCATTTAATTTAATTGTTTTTGGAGGATGACTCGAATGGTGTTCAACACTTACTTCGATCGTTTGTCACCTCGTCCGGAGGCAAATCAGCTCTCCTCGATTCTAATCCTATCAATCTGATTCATCTGGATTAAACTAATTGCTTCTCTCTTTCAACAGACACCTATTGTGCCTATACTCTATCAAGGGAGTTACGCATAGTATTCATTTAATTGCATTCTTCAATGTTTTCTACGTCAGGACTCTTTGACATTCATTTGATATGTCTTCGGAGCCTTGCAGTCTTTCGATCGTTCTTCTAGTCATTTTACTCAACCATGCAACTTGATTGGTCTATTAGACTAAATCGCAGTCTTTTAGATTAATGCATGATCTCGTTCTAGAAGGAGTATTTGATAATTCCTGAGTTCTAGAAAGTCATTTCGAGTCAATCCTCAGTTCATGGTCACTTGAGTAAGTTCTTCCAAACTCCTGCCAGTGTAAGGTCCAATAAGAATACCCTTGGTATGTCATACGTGAATGGTCATCCTTCGGATGTAGTCCGAGTCTGGTATAATCCTGCTTGACAAACAGGTAGACTGCTATCTGTAGGTAGTATCGGGGATGGGTAAACTAACCAACTTGTGGTAGTATGGGTATATGGTCCCTTCAACTTATTAGACTGATTCAGTATCGACTTTGACTGTCAATCTGGGTCTCAATTACAGTCCTCTTGATACAAATCTATACGTGAAAATGTCACAATTCACAGCATAGACGTCTAGCCAAAATTTAGGCGTGTCAATGGAGGCAGTATTATTATTTGGGAGTATATACTGAAGCAAGAAGCAAAAGAGAATAAGAACAGACAAGTAACAACAGTAACAGTGGACAGGAAACAAGAAACAAGAAACAAGACTCATCCAGAAAACAACAAACTCACAACGCCAAGAATTATTGTGCATCAACTCCCCTCCCCCACCCAACCATCTAATTAACTCTCAGCAACACAAAAATCCAACACTGCCTTTGCCCCTCATCCACCCAACCCATTTTGGGAGTAGTGTCAAGCCCATGCCTCGGGCCTCCATTCCGCCGCTCGGTACTCCGAAGATCTACCTCTTATTGTAATCTTACTCTTATTGTTCTTTCTCGCTACACATACCCTTTCGTTCTAGTCCCTCCTTATTGTCTTTTACTTTACCCTGCAGGTACTACTCGTATAGCTCCTAGTAGTTAGTCTGGCGCTCCGCACCGATGCACCAATCCGTAGATATAAATACTGCCTGTACGCTACTGTAGTTCCTCAGTTTAATTATCGACTTAGATTCCCTCCTTAACTCTGTGCCCTTCTAAGTCTTCAGGCTCATCGCCTTGAAGCACGTTCTACTCGACCTTAGGACTTGAACGTCCTCTGGTTTGCTCCTCGTCATTGGCGATACCGCCGCTCCGACTTGGCTGCTACTTAGCTCCTCTCTCTATACTCTCGATCTCCGGGGACTAACGGCGTAATGGCGGTGTTGTTAATAACTTCACTACTGTCCCACTCGTCTTCCGCACTTAGACACCTTGTGGCTTTGGCACGGTTACACGGTGTACATGATCTTAACAAGTAGCAGATATACACATCCTCCTCCTCCATGCCCATTTTCTTGCGGAACTTGCCCTTGCCGCAGAGGGACATGTGTTTGGAGATGGCTTTGTAGGCATGGGGGAGGACCTGTGAGAGAGATAGAGGGAGAGAGAGAAAGAGAGTGTGTGTGTGTATGTGCAGAGACAATCGATTTTGATTAGCATCCCATAAAACCTCCCCAAGTCAATGCTCATGTGTTCATGTTCTTCAACCGATGTTGCCATACCCCCTGGGGATGTCTTTTTGTTCTGTATTCCACTTCACAATGCATATACTTATATACTGCAGTAGTAGAAAGAATGGCAGCCCGGGAATTTTCATTATTTGCATGTGATCAGTGGCTGTGCAATGGGCGCTAAACCTCAGAATTCTGAGGTTTAGCGCCGGATTTAAGCACTTGACCAGTGGCTGTGCCATTAGGGTGGAAAATCCATGGATGGTTACATAAACAACAACAGCTTTCTTTCTTTTTGCCGTCATGTCACTAACAGTTTCTTCATGGCTTAAGGCTAAAGACCAGGCACTCTCTCTGTTTTTCTCAAAGGTAGTTACAGAGGCAAAGGAGGCTGACCTAACCTTACAAGTGTGCTAAGACCTACTTGTTTCCTATTTGAATTCATTCTCACCCAGATATTCAGCCTTTTGCAACTGCTTTGTATACTGGACTCCAAGAAAGAGCTGTTAGCAAGACCTGGACTAGATTTTTGAAGGAATCATGGAGCACTACCCTACCACCTTCACTGAGCAACAATGGCTTTTTATATGTCAGCCACTTTTTTATATCAATAACCCTTTTGCACCTACTAAGAAATATGGAATATAGGCTCCTCGATTTGGGAACAGAAAAGCACCAAGTGGCTCAAGTCCCTCCTGGCCTTGTTGATAAGCCTGTAAGTGGCACAGAATACTTTATGAATAATTCCATAATGCCTCTCTATATCATAAGTTATGCCCTCTTACTCAAGGAGGTAGATGGCAAAGAAGTCAATGATAACCAGGAAGGTATAGATATCCTTAAGTATTATAAAACTGTGTTTGGTTGATTTAATATACTAGACACAGCAAAGGAAGTTGACAAGGAAGCAGAAGAGTCACAGGCTGGAGACTCCCCTAATGATATACCCCAAGGTTATTATCACTTTGTTAAATAAAGTTAGGCATCTAATTTATTCATTTCAGAAATAGATGATATGTCTATAGATGATGGGGACACAGTCAAGGTAATAGTGATCTTCTGTTTCATGGAACCCTACTGATAGACATGATTGATTCAGAAATTGAACCAACATCTGCCAAAGGCATGTAATTGCATCTAATCCTTGACAACATAAACCTAATTATAGGAAACAATCCCCCTAGGAATGGAACTTCTTCACACTTGTATCCAGAATCAAGGAAGCAACACCTGCTCCAAGGGAACCACATCCTCATTAGGAATTGTGAGCCTGCAGATCAAAGTGAATTAGCATTCAATGCCCTTTCTTTCTAGTCTACTCTTATTGTTTTATCCTCTACCCTGAAGGCATTAAATGTACAGTCTCTAGTAACTAGTTTAGGAAACCCCCCTAAGAATGGAACTTCTTCACACTTGTATCCAGAATCAAGGAAACAACTATCCTTTACCCTGAAGGCACTAAATGTACAGGATCTAGTAACTAGTTTAGTGATCTGCTCTGATATGGTGATTAGTTGGTATAAATATATAAATACTCCTGTATTGTACTTTAGTTCTTTAGTTTAATTATTGACTTAGATTCCCTACTCTTTTTGTCTTCTGAGTTCTGAGGCTAGTCACCTTAGACTCTCCTAGTCTCACATCTGTAAAACCTGTATTTTTGGCTAAGAGCTCGAAAGCAGCTGACAGCGCTCTCCAGCTAGTACCCTTGCTCTCACGAACATCCAGGTTTTGCAGATGCAACCTTAAGACTTTACAAGTCCTTCAGTCCACTCCTTGTTATCAGCATTATCACTATTCCTCAGCTTGGCTGCCCCTCATCACACTCTCCTCTTTCTCCTCTGTTCTCTATCCTCTGGGGACTCATGGCATGGTGGTGGTCTTGTTAATAACTTCACCACTGTCCCATTTGATTCCTCCAACTTAGACACCGAACAGCCCTTGGCATGGCTTTCAATTATCCCAACTTAGATACCAACCAGTCCTTTATTGTGGAAGACATGGGCTTGGCGGTATATATGTATATGATTTTAACAGGTGCTTACTCTGACACAGGGGTGGGGTGGAGCTGTGGTATGAGGAGTTTACTATCAAGAGTGTACTATGAAGAGTGTATTATGGTCTATTTATGTATCTATATATCTATATATCTATGTGTATATGTGTATGTGTATATGTGTATACATATCTGTCTGCCTGTCTTTGCATAGATTGGAGAGAATCGGATCTGGAAGCTTTATGTGTGCATGTATATGGGTCAATGTACAAAGTAGAAAGTACAAAATAGAAAATAGGTCAGCATAAGTAAATCAAAGTAAGTGCGTCAGAGTAAATGCGTCAAAGTAAGTAAATTAAATCAAAACACATTTACTATGTAGAAAATGCTTGCCCAAGGTCGTTCACGGGAATCATCAAAAATCAAAGAATCAAGGAATCAAATATTCATAGATATTCGTGAATTATTCGTGGATGATTCGTTTATTGTATTCGAAGAATGGTATACTAAGTAACATGTATCTGCTACGTACTAAGCACAAGGTACTAAATACGAGGTGCGAGGTGAGAGGTGAGAGGTGCGAGGTGCGAGGTGCGAGGTGAGATGTATGAAATACGAGGTATGAAATATGAGAAAGGTCCATGAAACGACTAAAGAAATTTAGAGAGGATTATGTATATATCATATGTAAGAAGGGGGGGATTATATATTTGGGATTTGTATATCGAATTCGAAGCAAGCAAGCACAAGGAGAAACAAGCACAAGGAGAAATAGACGTAACACAACAGTGGGGATAGTGGTCGCCGTGACAAGAAACAAGAAACAAAACAAAACTCGGTATCAGCAACAACCTCCCTCCCAACCCCCACCCACCTATCCAACCTAACTCCAACCTTCCCCAAACCACTCTAACTCTCCGCAACACAAAAATCCAACACCGCCTTCGCCCCTCTCCCCCCCAACCCACCACGGGGATAACAGATATACACATCCTCCTCCTCGGCGCCCATTTTCTTGCGGAAGTCGCCCTTGGAGCGGAGGGACATGCGTTCGGAGATGGCTTCGTAGGCGTGGGAGAGGATCTATTGAGAGTAGGAGAGGGAGGAGGGGGAAGGGGAGGGGAGGGAGGGAGGGAGGGAGGGAAAGGGAGGGAGGGAGGGAAAGGGAGGGAGGGAGGGAAAGGGAGGGAGGGGGAGGAGGAGGGGAGGGGGGAGGGGAGGGAGGGAGGGAAGTGAGTAAAAGGAAACCGAAGGAAGGAGGGAATAACACGAACCTTGACTCTCACGCCCTTCACCCCACGCACGGGCGTCAACCGACTCGTGGCGCTCGTTCCGAATGTGAGGCGGCCGCTCCCGGTGGATGCGACTGCGCGCATTGCTGCGCTGAGTGCTGATTCGATTGCACCTGGAGAGAAGGAGGGGGAGAGTTAGAGGAAGAGAGGAGGTGAGACGAGACGAGACGAAGAAAATAAACCAAGAAGATAAACCAAGAAAATAAACCAACAATAAAGGAATAAAACAATAAAGTATAAGTAAACACTCACCACTCGTACTCCCAGTCCTCCACCTCTCCGTCGACGGGAAATCCAGGGCGTATTTCACTTGGAACCCGTACATGGGAGAGAGTTGGTGTAAGACGACGAGAGCTACTGGGATTAGTTCTGGTTCCTTTCCTTCTTTCCCTTCCTTATTCTCCTTGTCCTTCGTCCCTTCCACATCCTCTTTCCCCTCTTTCTCTCCCTCCTCGTCGTTGTCCTTCCCCTCGTCCTCATCCTTCGTCTCCCCCCTCTTCCTCGGCGCCAAAGCAACAAAATACTCCCTATGCACATAATCCCTCCACACCTCCACCTCCGTCAACCTCACCTGCCCCCCCTTCGCCGCGCGCGAGTCGCGCCACTCCCGGATCCGCGCGTCGATGGTGTGTTTTAGTGAGAGGGGCATGCTTTTGGAGTTTGAATTCGTGGTGTTATCGGGGTTAGGATCAACATCGTTTTCCTCGACAGAGATCCCATCGAATACATCATACCCATTAACCTCCCCCCCTTCTCCTTTCCCAACTCCAAACCCATCCCTCCCCATCCACCTCCCAACCCGTGGGCCACCCCCTCTCCCTCCGCCTTCCGCACCTTCCGCGCCACCTCCTTCTCCTGGAGCGCGGCAGGGACCTCCCCGGAGAGCTCGACGCGGCTCTCGGCGACACAGGTGAAGGAGGACCAGGAGAGGCGCGTGCCGAGGGTGTGTTCGAGGTGAGAGGAGGCGAGGAGCCAGATTGGTTTGAGGGGAGGGAGGGGGGAGGGGTGGACGTGGGTGGGGGAGGGGTGGGAGGAGGGGGAGTGGGAGTGGGGGGAGGAGGGGGAAGGGGTGGTGTTTTGGGAGGAGTGGGGGGATTTGGGGGAAGGGGATGAGGTGGGTTGTAAAAACGCTTTAATCCCTTCACTTAGAGATGTAGATGTGGATGTTTTTGACACCGCGTGACCTTCTTTTTCTTTCTCTTTCGTATTGGTATTGGTATTGGTATTCGAATTCTTCTCATCCCATCCCCCAATCCTCTTTCTCTCCACGTACCCATAGTGGGCGTGACCCCCATGACCATCGTCGTCGTTGTTGTGGTTGTCGTTGTTGTGGTTATTGTCGTTGTAGTCCTGTTCCCCACGTTTCAACCACCCCAAGAACCTCCCCACGACAGCAGAGTACTGGGATCTATCACACAGCGGGTCACCAACGATGATCGCGAATCCAGATGAGGATGGGACGAATCTACAATCGTACGATGATTAGATAATAATAATCTAAATAATAACACAGAATACTCACCCAATAGCAGCCCCTGTACTGACATCCCTCCACACCAAATACCTATCGTCTAGCCAGGAGGTGTTGGCTGCGTCCCCGTAGTTGGCTATCAGCGCGGGTATCGTGGGCAGGGACCGTCGTTTGGACACGGTTGGTTGTTGAGAACCTGGGAGGAGAGACTGGTGTAATGGTGATGGACCGATACGATGTGGTGGATGTCGAGGGTGGTTCGAGGTCATTGAACTGGTACTCTCCAACGACAAATCCGACAACCCCACCACCGGGGTTGGTGTTGGTGTCGTCGACGTACCCCTCGGACGACAAATACACTGGATAGCTGTGGGTTGTGCCACCCCCAATGTATCCGCCTCCAAATGCCTTACCCCCTCCAGCCCTTTCGGTGGCTCCATCAAACTCCTCGGATCCCTCGGGAACATACTCGCGTACCGAATATCCTTTACCCCCAAAATCAACATCACCAGCCTCTCCAGCCCGATCCCTGCGCCGCCGTGCGGGGGTGCGCCCCACCGGAAAGCGTCGAGGTACTCTTCGAGTCCGCGGGGGCTGATGTCGAGGAGGGACATGGAGTGTAGGAGGTGCGGGTACGAGTGGATCCGCTGTCCACCGGTGGTGATTTCCTGTCCGCGGAGAAATATGTCAAAGGAGTGGGTGAGGGGTCCACATGTGGGGTGGAGGGTGTTTAGGTGGGATTGGGTGGTTGGGTCGGCAGGCATGGTGTAGAACGGACGAGCACTCTGCGGGAAGAGATCAAGGATGTAATAATCGGTGTGGAATTTCGATTTAACGAGTTGTCCGAGTCTGATTTCCGCACGGGTGGTTAAATCCTGGTCTTTGCGTGGTGGACACCCCGTGTCCTCTTCCACGTACCCGTCCTCAATCAACATCTGCACCCCATCCGCAAACGCCATAACCAGTGTCCTATCCAACCACACCAAATCCTCCCCTCCCCCTCCTTGCTCCTTCACCACCTTCACCTCCCTCTTCCTCTCCCCGTACACACTCCCAAAAATCGCCTTCAACACCGCATCCACCACCGCCATAACCTCATGATACTCCCTCCCCACCCTCATCTCCACATCCAGCCCCGTGTACTCCGTCAAATGGCGTTTGGTGTTACTGTTCTCGGCGCGGAAGACAGGCCCGACTTCGAATACCCCGGGAAAGTCGGCGGAGACGGACATTTGTTTGGGGAGCTGCGGGGACTGGGCGAGGAAGGCGAGGCGGGAGAAGTATTTGAGTTTGAAAACGGAGGCGCCGGATTCGGAGGCCCCGCCTTGCAGTTTGGGGGTGTGGATTTCGAGGAAGCCGCCGGGGATGGAGACAGAGGAGGGGGGGAAGAGGTTGTGTAAGGAGAGGACAAAGTCGAGACCGGTGCCGTCGAGGTGCTCTAATTGAGACAAGTGGGAACGAAAGGTCATGGAGACAGTGGATTGGATACGGAAAATAGACTGTGCAGATGCAGAGCGGAGGTGGATGATTCGAGACGCCAGCCGCGATCGGTCAGGGATGAATGGCATTAACCTCTCCTCGTCGTCGTCCTCCTCCTCCTCCTCCTTCCCGGAAGACGCAGCAGCAGCACTCAAATCCGCCTCATACACACTAAACGGCACAGGCTCCGCTACCCCACTCACCACATGCAATTCCACAATCCTCAATTCCAGCGTATGTATCGACGTGGAATGTACTTGCCCGTCTTTGGGACGCTGTACTACCCCTTTCACGTGCACGATACTCTCTTCCTCGAGTCTCGACCCCCACCGCACCATGTGTTCTGTCGGGCCTTCCTCTGAGACGCTTAAAACACCTTGGATGGTGTCTAGTTGCTGACGAAGGAGGATAAACACCAACGACGCGGAGACGGCGCGGATGGTGTGGATTCGCGCGCGGAGATCTACGGTTTTGCCGAGCAGAGAAGGGGAGGCGAGGGAGGGGATGGACGATAGTGGGTTTGTTGGGGATTCGGAGTAGGAGAGGACTCCGTATGCGTTGCGTTGGGTGGGAGATTCGGTTTGGGAGGCGAGGTGCGAGGATTGGGCACGTCGGAGTTGGGTGCGGAGGGTGGTTTCTGGGGATGCGTTGGCGGTGTTCGATGCGTTGGCGGTGTTCGATGTACTTTTTTCGGCGTTCTTTTGTTCGTTCTTCTCGACACTCTTCTCTGCATTCTCCTCGACACTCTCCCTATCTCCCCTCTTCACCTTCTCCCCATCTCCACTCTTCACCTTCATCGAATCCCTCTTCCTCGACGGCAAAAGTCTCCCTAGCGTTGTTCCTAACGACGGCGCCATATAGAGTTATTCCAATAATAGTGTTATTCGGTGAAGTTATCCAATAATGTCTGGTGAACCTTTGTAGTCTGGTAATGTCTTCACTTGTAGAGTCTTCACCTGTTCACCTGTTCACCTGTACAGTGTAAAAATCAAAGTCGCAAGTAACCTCCTCCACCCAGTCCATCGTCATTTTTGTATCCCCACCAACGAATGATGACGTCCGTCCACTAAGCACGACGTCATACCCATACCATACCATAACCCATACCTTCTGTTCGGATGATAACGATTTTGATGGGGGTGATGGGGTGATAGAGAGTACGTGCGGTGGGGTGGGTATTTCTCACGGGTTTCTTAACCACTCACGCAATATCTCCTACAATCAACGTGAATCCACAACGCAGCAACGCATTAACGCCTATTAGCGCATTGACGTATTAACGCAGTAACCCATTAACGCATTAAGTCAGTAACGCAGTAACACAACAACGCATTAATGGGGTAGTGGTAACCTGGGTCGTTGCCATGAGATGAAACCATTGCTGAAAGATGATCTCGACCCGCCGGGGGTTCGATTCCCTCTTAATGCATTTGTCAGCTCTGGAATTTTTTTGTGTGGGTTTTATGTGATACGCAGATGCATATAAATGTATGTAGGTGGGTGGGTAAGTAGATAGGTAGGTGGTTGTAGTACTGTGTACTGTGTACTGCCTGTACATGTATGAACATACAGTGTGTATTTCTGGATTTCTGTGTTTCTAGAGAAAATTGTTTGTTCATGGGTAGTGGGTACATACATATCAGGTGTTTAATCACTACATCCTGGAAATCCTCACTTTTTCCTCACTTTTTCTTTGGGTATTATTGGTATTGGTGTTTTTTATCAAGTACACATATACACACTACATATACATATTCAACCCTGCATCTCATATCTCGCAATCAGTACTACTACTATGGTAATTTAAGATATGCAAAATAAGACGGGATCTCTTGCCCACCTTGAACCACTGCAGTTGTTGTAGAAAAAATTAGATAGATGGATTCCTCATAATTAAACACAACTTTTGTGAATTTCTGGGATTTTCTGTGAATTTCTCGCTGGTGTCGGGCAATGTCTGAGCAAAATTATGGATATGCAACCGGTCGGCCTTGGCCCGGGTATGATTGCACTTTTTTCTTCTTATTTTCCTTGTCGTGCTTCATCCACTAGGTCTATGCCCTTCAAAATTCATATTTAGGGCCTGTCAAGTCCATGCCTCGGGCCTCCATTCCGCCGCTCGGTATTCCGAAGATCCACCTTTTATTGTAATCTCTCCTTATTGTTCTTTCTCGCTACACATACCCTTTCGTTCTAGTTCCTCCTTATTGTCTTTTACTCTACCCTGCAGGTACTACTCGTATAGCTCCTAGTAGTTAGTCTGGTGCTCTGCTCTGATGTGCCAATCCATAGGTAACATGCATTCGCATGTGAGCCTCCTTCGTCCAGCTCGGAGGGGGCCTTCGGCCCCCTCCGTTCCAAGTACGTCTCACATGTGGTGCTTGCTTCAAAATTCTAGTTTCGAGGGGTGTCGGTGCCGGCGCACCTCCGTAAAACAATTATCAAGACACTATAATGATTACACAAGGATGATATACTGAGCAAGTAAGAATGTACAAGGTAATGGACGATAGACAGTCACGACTGAATTCGATGACGAGGGATTTACAGGGGATTACCAAAAACGGCGGTGGCTGTGACCTCATGGGATTTGCGAATATAGAATTGACGAAATTTTTCACCCTATGGCCAGTATTGCTTCGCTTCGCTCGCAATAAATACTTCTGTACGCTACTGTAGTTCCTCAGTTTAATTATCAACTTAGATTCCCTCCTTAACTCTGTGCTCTTCTAAGTCTTCAGGCTCATCGCCTTGAAGTACTCTCTACTACAACCTTAGGACTTAGTTCCTTGGTTCGCTCCTCGTCGTCGGCGATACCGCTGCTCCGACTTGGCTGCTTCTGGCTCTCTCCCTTTCTATTCTCGATCTCCGGGGACTAGCGGCGTAACGGTGGTGTTGTTAATAACTTCACTACTGTCCCATTCGACCTTCCACTCTTAGACACCTTGTGGCCCTGGCACGGTTATATGGTGTACATGATCTTAACAGATGAGTTGTATGGAAGCATATGGAAACAAATGGAACTAATGGGATGATCGTGTGATAAAGTACAATAAACATGTGAAAAGAGATTGATGGGAACACACTGCTGATGGCACATCAAAGGGTGCATCATGAGACTTCATGACAAATATTATATGATTATTTTAAATAAGCTTGGAATATGTTCTGGTAGGTTATGTTACATTAACTCCAAATTTTGAGCAGCCAGAAATATTGATGAATTGTGAGGCACAAAGTCATTATCATATCCTCAATATTATTGGTAGATAATTTGGAATAACTGCATAATATGAACTTCATATACAGATAATGTATGCATTTTGGAGGTGCGAAAACATGTTCTTCCCCACAGTGAGTAGTCAAAGGGTGGTGGAACAGAGCTATGAACTATATATCTTGACATATTCATGAAATCACCTCATCATGCACTTGGGAGTCCACACCTGCTATGTTGCCAGTACTCACAACCCAACCAATTGATTCTCTTGGTTCAAGCACATTCTGTTGATGGATATACTCCATATGTACTATTACATGTAAGCCCAAACAACCCAATAGATGGGGGTATTACATTATACTGTACAGTAGGTAGTGTACACAAGTCCCCCAGTTACTTTACAGGTAACTGAGATATACTTTAACACATTATGCTCAAGCTGGAACTAGTAGGTATGTATACTTTACATAGAGGGTTTGGTACAAAGACACTTTGATATCTGTTTATACTGTATACTCCAAGTTGCTATCTTTCAAAAAATGGACCCCCCATACACCGTACACCCCCATACATAATACACCACATATCTGCTGATGAATTACCCAACACCTTCTCTCTGTGAACCAAGCATTAATGGGGTAGTGGTAACCTGGGTCGTTGCCATAGGAACAATGTCAATTTCAGTGCATCTCGACCCGCCGGGGGTTCGATTCCCTCTTAATGCATGGATCAAAATCATTGAAGTTTTTTCTGTTGTTTTTATCTGATAGCTAGATTGTGTTTGTATTCAAAACTTCGAGTACATAATATGTGTATGTATGTATGTACATATCGTTGTTTGCAAAAATAACAATAAAGCTAGTGATTAAGCATTATCGAGTATACTACCGTTATCTATCCTCTTCCCTCGTATTCATATTCACACTCATCGGCGGCGTTCGGGATCGAGACCGCGACCGCGATTGACGACGTCTTCGTTCTGCGGTGAGATGGGGGCGGCTGCTGGGGGGGTGGCCAGGGGTATGGGATCGACGGGGACTGCGACTGCGACGACGGGGACTAGGAGAACGGGTGCGACTCCGACTGCGACTGCGGCTGGGAGGGGTGCGAGAATGTGAACGTGAACGAGGAGGAAGGTTCCTCAAAGGAGGAGGATATCTCGAACCCGTTTTAGGAGATGTATTCCTAGGAGGTAACCTCGAACTAAATCTAGGAGACGGTGACCGACTACGGCTATCACTGTCTCTTGCTCTTGCTCTATTCCGTTGTATTCTCCTCTTGGTTTCAAGTCGAGTTGGACTTGGACTTGGACGACGGTCTGAGGGTAGGATATGTCGTCGGCGGCTGTATTCGTCGTAGTGCTGGTGGTTGTGGTCCTCGTAACGACGATTTCTGTCACCTCTTTCTCTTCTTTCACCTCTCTCTCCTCTCTCTCCCCTATCACCTCTACCTCCCCTATCCCATCGCCGACCTTCCTCCTTGCTCTCACTCCTACTCTCCTTCCTACTCTCCTTCCGAACCCGCCTCTCCTCCTTCCTAGCGCGTTTTTCTTCCTTTCTTCGTCGTTTTTCTTCTTTTTCTTTCGCTCTTGCTTCTTCTTTTTCGATGACGCGTTGGGGGTCCTTGGGGTCTTCGGGGTGTGGGGTGGGTTTGTCTCCATCTCCTGGGGAAACAGATGGGGGAAGGGAGGAGGGAAGGGAGGACATGGGTCCGGTTCCGGTGTCGGGTTTAGAAGAGGAGCGGGGGTCTGGTGTGAATCCTCTGTGGGGTAGGAGGAGATGAGGGGAAAGAGTTAGTGAGTGTGTAGGGGTGAGAGATGAGAATAGAATAATGATAAGAAGCGAGTCGTGTGATATGTAAATACCAGAAGTATCCAAAAACAAAAACCCAAACTCGACAAAGACAAAAACGAAACAGAAAACCAACATACAAAGCAACAGCCAACGCATCCGCTTCCGCTTCCTTGATTTTGCGGATTTCTTCGAGGCGTTCGGCTTCGGAGTCTTTGAGGTCCCTGGAGTACCAGTGCACGTCTTTGTTCTTCTGCCATCGCCCGGTGGGAGCGTTGATGCTGTGGCCGAGGTAGTTCTGTGGGTGTGTGTTGTGGAGGGGGAGAGAGAGGGAGGTAGAGGGGGAGAGAGAGGGAGGTAGAGGGAAAGAGAGGTCAGAACGAGCACCAGGAAATTTCAAGGAACAAGCAGAGGAGGGAATGGGGTAGAAATAAGGAGAGGGTTGTATATAAGAAAGAATTCGTATCCATTAATCACCTCTCTATCTTTATCCGCAGATACATCTGTCCATTTAAAATCTCCTTGTCCGCCTCTGGTGCCTCCACGGATTGGTTCGAACATCGTCCCGAGCTGTATGTAGGCCGAACTTCAAAGCTTCAAGCTGCAACAGGCTGCAACCTGGGAGGTTTGCTGTAAAGATATGATTTTAGGGTTGGGGTTTACAAAGCTTCGGTGCACGTGCTTATAATTTTTTTCGCTTCTCCTACCTCCCCGTCGACCCGGCGCCAGGTCGCTATCTTTCCGAATCCTATCTAAATCTATTATCCTACGACGACTCAATATCTCGATACCAGTATCACAACGAGGGATCAAAACACACTCCCAAACTCCCATACATACATACATACACCCAGAAGGCAACCCCAAGAACTACTCGAAGAACTAAGCCTCATAAGCCCAGGAGACTAAACAAACACCGTGAACCACAACACAAAAGAAAAAAAAATGAACGTGAACCCGCGTCGTTTAGTCGGTATCGGCGCTGAACGCGTCTCACACGTCTCCAACACCGAGTTCCCTGGACATTATCCCGACGAGGACCATAGTTGGAATTTGGATTCATTCAAAAAGGTGCGTTTTTTCTCCCTTCGAACACAGCCCGGTCCTACTAAATAAATCTCCCTTTGGTGCCAGCTCAGAACCTCACAGTACGCACCCACCGACTCTCCCAACGGTCTATCGAATTCGACATTATCGGCATCGACGCCAGCATCGCGAATGCCTTTCGCCGTATAATGATAGCGGAAGTACCGACGATCGCGATCGACCAGGTGTATATATTCGATAACACATCGGTGATACACGATGAGGTGCTTGCGCATAGAATTGGGCTGGTGCCGTTGAACGTCGATCCGAGGACGATGGATGGGTGGGAAGGCGAGGGGGATACACCAACCGATAGAAATACATTGGAGTTCAGGGTGAACGTGCAATGTTCATTCAACCCCGAATATAACACCACGGACAAAAGGGGGAAGGCGTCTACTGCTGGTTCAGCGAATCAGAATCTGTCGGACGAGAAGTTATACTCCAACTACCTTTTTTCGTCGAAGCATTTCGAATGGAACCCGGCTGGTGAACAGCTTGATAAAATCAAACCCGTGGTGCTTACGCCTCCGGATCCTCTTTATCCTACGTATAATGATCTCAAGCTTCCTCCGCTCGGTGCACTCAACCCCGATATCGTGTTAGCCAAGCTCCGTCCGGGGCAAGCCGTGGAAATGGTGCTGCACGCGCGGAAGGGGGTAGGCAAAGACCACGCTAAATGGAGCCCGGTGGCTACCGCTTCGTATCGTCTCCATCCGAATATCGTGATCACGAAACCGATAAGGATGGAGAGAGCGGAGGATTTCAAAGCGTGTTTCGCGGATGGGGTTGTGGTGGTTAATAAGAAAAAAGGTTCGTTCATTAAATTCATTATCATTATCATCGTTTCTTTGTGGTCGTGTACTGATACTTCCCTCCCCCCCTTTCACCCCTCTAGGCACCGTCTCCATCTCCCCCACCCACATGCGCAACGACACTGTCTCCCGCGAGGTCCTCCGGGATCCTGAATTCCGAGACTCCGTCGAGCTCAGCAGGATCCGGGATCATTTCATCTTCGAGGTCGAGTCGGAGTCGGCGTATAGACCGGAGGAGTTGTTGGTTGAAGCCATCGCGGTGATGAGGGATAAGATCGCTAGAATGAGGGAGGCGGCGGTGGCGTTGCTTGGGAGTGAACAAACCGAGGAAAGGGAAGATGGGGATGTGCTTATGCAGGACGCGGTGTAGAGTTTCGATGTGTGTAGTGGTGTAGAAGATTTAAATTTCAAAGGCTATGGAAATAAGTGCCAGGGCTTGTACCAATACAATGCCTTCTTCATTCATTTATTACGCACAACGTTCACAGCTTGTGCATTGAAAAAAATTGTTGGTGGATATGCATTAAGGGGGAATCGAACCCCCGGCGGGTCGAGATGCAATGTGATATTGAAAGTATGGCAACGACCCAGGTTACCACTACCCCATTAATGCTTATTCTAATCAGCTCAGTTGCGAATTGTTACCCCGTATCATTTCAGAAAAAAAAGTACTCCTCAAAATATCATCTAACGAGGACAAACGGCCTTCGTTCGTCGTTCGTAGTACAGATGTCCACTTAAATTGTTTTACACCGTGACCAACCTCTTTCTATACTTATTTGCAAATGTACATTATGTAAAACCATCACATGGGCAAAGCCAAGTTGTCCCAGTCAATCAAACCTTCCGACCAGGGAACCCTCCGAAATTCGGTGTTTCCCAATCACTCGAATTGAGGTCGGTAATGAATTTTTTGGTATTCCGATTCGGTGTCATTTGGACCTGCGGCTGCGCTCCTTGAACAGTAGGGGTCGGTCGACCTAGTGGTCTAGCTCTCGAAGGTTCAGTACCGTCATTGCTCTGCTCGTTCTCTTCACCCATAGATAAAGATTGCATCGAACGAGACAAGATGCTTATGGGAGTATCAGTAACGATGCACCCAATGCAAAAAGGATCAGTAGCATAGTACTCACTGTATCTCATGTTTCCTCTCATTACACCACTGCTTACAAGCGTCCTTGAATTGTAACAAGATCGCACTGAGGTCGTTGTAGAACTGTAGTATGTGATGTGAAGAGCGGTCAAAAAAAAACATGACAATAAAAGGTCAGTGACCAGGATTCCTTTTCACAAAAACCCAGGCTGAAAAGAAACAGAGCTTGACAAGGCTCATGATAAATGCCGTCGACACTATTCACCAGATGCAGACCCAGCCGTACACACAGATACACACACAAAAGAGAAAAACGAGCACGTAAACGCACATTAACGCCCTCTTCGAGATTCTGCATGATTTCCTTGTATTTATAATACGAAAGATCCAAAGATTGAAGAGCCTGTTCTCGTGCTTTGACGGATTCGGAACTTTTTCGTGATTGGAGAAACAGCTCGTTCTCGGTCTGTGGGGGGGATATATAAGTAAGTGGCCAACGAGTAACTCTGGAAGCCTCGACATTCGACACAAAACTTAACAGCGACGAAAACTTGCCTTGATAGATCCAAGTATCTCCTCCTGCTTCCCCTCCAAATCCCTCATCCACTGCATAAATTTATCGTATTTCGCCAACTCGCTATTAGATATATCTTCGAACATCGCTGGGTGTGTGGTGTGTTTCTGTGCCAGCTCGGAGTAAGGTGTCCCAGTGCTTTCAGCGGTCTCCAGGCCCAAGCGCTCGAACCCCGCTGCGGCTTTAACAATTCGAGGTTGGATATCATCTGCCTCAGCGAGGGCTGAGGCGCGTCTGATAAGATTATCTCGGTCTGTGTAAAGTTCAGAGAGGGACTCCAGGAGGGAACGAAGGGTTCGAGCGTGTTTGTCTGTGGAGAAGGAGGAAGAGGAGGAAGGATACGATGAGGTGGATAATGTCGAAGAGGGAATAGATGCCTCCAAATCAGCCTACGCACATAGTTTTATTTCGTTTTGTTTAGTTTTCACGTACTGTAAGGGACAAAAGAGAACAAACATACCTCATCCCAAGTCAACTCTGTTATATTCCTCTCCCATTGATCCCATTTCGTGCGAATAGTCTCATCACCAGTCGCTGCCTGGTCCAGAATCGTCCTGTACCTTCGTTCCTTGTCAACCAAATGCACGTTAGCTTCGTGCGAAGGGGGTCGGGTTAAAGGTATCGGTAGGTTTTCCCTAGTAGATTCGTCCTCGGAAGCTTCTTGGTCAAGGATATCCATGGCCTGCATTGGGGGTGAAATTGGGAGCGATAATTCATTGAGTGGCCGTTGAATGAGTTTAAATGCGTAAGTAAAGCGACATGCATACCTCATTCAAGAGCTTATAATTCTGTCGAGAAAGCTTGTACAGGTCCTCGATAGCTGCTTCGATCTTGGCTGGACCATTTTCTAAACGCACTTCTTCAGCCTTTTTGAGGAAGCTCGGGGGGAGTCCGACAGGTCGTTCGAGCGCTTCGAGAGATGCGGGTAGGTTGAGGGATTGTAGAAGTCTGCGATAGGTTAAGATGCAACAAGAATGGGATAAAAGGGTCGTTGAGATTTGGATAAAACGTACCGTTCAGCTGCGATCTTCGACTCTTGCGCTGGACCGACGAGTTCTTCTTGGATGAGATTCTTCTTTCGATCGTTGTATATATCTAAAAACCAAATCAGAAAAGAACAAAGAAATTTGTCTAAGAGCGATACTTGAAGAAAATCACTACTTACTGATTGCTTCCCTAGTACCCCATCCCATTAAGCTCGAAAACACCATTTGATTAAGAGGAACGAGGACGGTCGGGTCGCTTAGTTCTTTGGGTGTTACGGCTTGAGCGACAGTCGCTTGTTGGATCGCGGGTAGAGTGGATCCGGTGGGGACATCTTGGTGGTATATGAGGTCGTTGTCACGTTCTGCGCGGAATAACTCTTTTTTGATGATTTCTAGGAAGGACTACGCAATTGAGGAACAAATAATGTGTGAGTACAATTGGAATGGAATGAATGAGAATGCGGGAAAGCATGAAGAGACATGAACAAGGCGAACCTGGATATCATTGAGTATGGCAGGTAAGACTCCTCCTTTTCTGGCAACGTCGTATCCTTTCTTCGCTGCTAATTGGGCTTGAGTCAAATAAGCGATTTCAAAACCGTATCTAGATAGATAAACATGGGAAAGGATATGTGAATGACAAATTTTCGACCGCGAGAAAGACGACATGAAACGAATAATTTGCTCGTTTTTCTTTTCTTACCTGCTTTTTTCCAACTCCTCCCGACTCCTACGAAATTGCGCGACGGCTTCAAAATGGTGTTGCTTCACTTCGATGTGAGATAGCCAATCCTGTTTATAAGGTTTCAAATTCAGCATTCTCGTTCCTTGTTCAACTCGACTAACTGAAGGATATATATGCTTGATAGGCAGTTCAGCTTCAAGGATGATGGTGAGGGATTTTTTGTACAGGTACATAGTCTGTTGGATGAGTAAGAGTCAGGTCATTTTGATCGATATCAAGAAAGATTGGTAGACTCACAGCTCCCGCAAGCTTTGAAACCAATCCGTTTTTAAGATTATCTATACCCTTGGTGGGGACGTTTCAGAAGACACAAATAATTATATTCGGGCGACCAGGGAAGAAAGGGGTCTCTGCTTTCACTGACCAAGTTTAGCTTTTTGCCAGAAACATTCCTGTGCTTGTGCTAGATTGAGGAATTCCAGCGCGTGGACGAATGACTGAGAGAGATCCAGAGGTGGGTGTTCTTGGTCTGGTGGGATTGAGAAGTGGGGAAGAATGGATGTTTGGAGATATGAGAAAACTCCGGAGGCATTCTGTGGTGAGGTATAAAAGACAGAAAGCAGATAAGTTGCGTAGCGATCGTGAGAGTACTAAATACTGACTTGAAAGAAGGCAGCGGCGCGTTTGATTCCGTCTACATTTGACCGGTCCACAGAAGCTGCGAGTTGGGAGTATAAGGAACCTAGGTTGAATACTACTGCTGCTCGCTCGAACATAAGACTCCGCATGGTTACTGGAACCACAGAGGGAGAGAATACGGGTGCATATGATATTTCTAGTTGCATCTAAATCAGATACAGTGTAATTAGCAGCCAACATCCCATTCTTGAGAGCTACAAGAGCCCAAACTTCAAACTCACATCGACAGGAAACTTTGTCAAAATAGAAGTGAGTTGTGCATGATAACTATTCGTGACATTCACAAAAGACGAGGTCAGCGGGATCAGCGGACATTAACAAGCATAAACGCGCCTCATAAGATCCGCAAGTCGATTCGCATGCACTTCCAAGTTCACGATCTTCTGTCTCATTTCCTGCCATTGTTTAATGTCGGCTTTGACAGCATCCGGGTGTGTGTCTCCATTGTCTGAAAGGTATGTACGCGCGGCACCTGCGACGTCGACTTGATAGGTTTTCTTAAATGGGACAGCAAGTAGATTTGACATGCGATAGAGGAGCTTTGAGAAATGAAGGTGGAAGTAACAAAGAAACGGAGGGCCGGAACAACGACGCCATGATGAACTGGTCACGTTTTAGTACTGCGACGCGAGTCAGGGCCGACAGAACGCACGCTTTTCGACCCAGACTGGTCAGCATGGCATATACTTATCACTCCCGTTTCTACAACAGTTCTCAGAGTCGGAAAGCAGACAATACTGGGTAGAAGTCTCGCTGCCATGAGCGCCGCTAATAATTTCACCTCCCCACCTGCGCGTGCCTGTCAGGATTAAGCTCATGGACTTGAACAAGAAGTTGTCCAGCCCAGTGACTCGACAGCAATCCGAATCTTCCAAAGAAAAAAACAAAAACTAAGAATGCCTCTGGATCTACGAAGTCGAAGTCAGCAACTCCAGTACATTTCCTAAGCAAACATCCTTCGTAAGATTTCGACCAATCTACTCATCACGGAAAAGATCCTATGAGAAGAATCACTGCGACTAACTTCTGTATCGTTGGGAATCACTTCCGTGTTCGCTGTGGTCGCGCTCCGATGGAGTTGAATAGGGAGGAACGAGTGCTCAATCCATCTCTTTACCATATAGTTCCCCTAGCATCCTGGCAGACCCTCTAACACAGTTGACGTTGGAGTCATGAATCAGTTCGTATTGATTGCTCTGGTGTAAACACAGAAGGGGATCCAGTCATTTCAACCCATCTCGGATTTGAGACACAAGTAATGTATACTAACTAGTGGCCTCAATCCTATGACTCGATCAAAGGAGGAGGAGGAAGAACCGATTCATCATATGTGGATCATGTTTTGCCTAACAAGCAGGAGATTGATCTGACCTTTCAAATGCAGGCCCACTGCCACTTGTTGAGTTGTAGGTTGAGAAGAACATAGGGATCTTGATATTCGATTTGTTCTAAACCAACGAGAATATTTTTTTGTGTCAATACGTGTTGCTCACACATGTACATTAATATTGTTATTAGACGTTGTCGACCCCGGCCGTTATGAATTTTGTTCTCACAGCGATACCCGTGACATACTAAGGAGATATGATTGTACCACATCGAGGCCATACAGCAGTGTCCTCGATATGATATGCCTATTCTGAGTACTAATGGGAACGATGGCAGTGGCACTGCTAAGCGCTAAGAAGAGCTGTTGAGGGAGACGGTACTAGTGGCTGTGCTGGTCAGATGCCGAGCGGAACAATTTCAATGGTTTTGGTCTCAACTTTCTCACTTGTTCTTTCTATCGACGACGACGACTACTCGCTCTTTATACCCTTTACTCCCAACGTCAACCGTATATCCTCAAAGTTTTATCGCTCCTGCCAGGCTGCAAGCGCGGGAACCCCCTCAGCTCTTGTCCAATCCAACTGTGAATCGCTTAATTGTTGCTACCCTTCACGTCCTTTTCTATCTCGCCATTTTCTATCGTTAAACGACCATTATGTCCTACCCCGACCAACCAAACTCTCCTGGCAGTATGTCGGGACGCCGTCTCACCAATAGAAATACCAATCGCTATAGTGTGACGGCATTGTTTAGTATGGCAGCGGAGAACGATGTGGAAGTTGAAGATGACCTTGCAAGAGGCACGTCTTTTACTCGAATTCTCTAGCAAACTTCTATCATAACCCTGTCTTCTTAGCTCAAAAGCGTCTTCGTGATTTAAAGGGAAAGATTTCCGCCCAATCTAAAAAGAATTTCGTTTTAGAGCGAGACGTCCGTTATCTAGACTCCCGTATTGCGCTGCTCATTCAGAACCGGATGGCGTTGGATGAGGTGAATATCTGTCTTCCGTCGTATCTCTTATCTCATTTCTTGGTATAAATTTAGCAACGTGAAGTCGAACGAACATTGGAAGAAGTCGATCCAACCGAAGGTCACTATCCTGACGACCGCAAAATACAACAGTACTCCAATCTCTTCTTCCTGCTCCAATCCGAACCTCGCCATATTGCCGCCCTTTGTCGACTGGTCAGTCTATCTGAAATAGACACACTTTTACAAACAGTCATGTTCACGCTCTATGGGAACCAATACGAGAGTCGGGAGGAACATCTCCTTCTCACTATGTTCCAATCCGTACTTTCGGCCCAATTCGAGACTGCCACTGAATTTGGTTCTCTACTTCGTGCCAACACCCCCGTTTCCCGAATGATGACCACTTATACTCGTCGCGGTCCAGGTCAAAGCTATTTGAAAAGCGTTCTTGCTGAGCGTATAAATAGCTTGATCGAACATAAAGATCTTAATTTGGAAATCAATCCAGTTAAGGTGAGTCATAGGCAAAAGTTTCATATCGGTGTTGTTACCCAGTCGTCTTCCTATCCTAGGTGTATGAACAAATGATCAATCAAATTGAAGAGGAAACCGGCTCACTTCCTCCGAACCTTCCCCGAGGTGTCGCACCAGAAGTTGCTGCTGAGAATCTTGACGTCCAGGCCATTATTGCTCCACGACTCACAATGTTGATGGAGATTGCCAACAGCTTTTTGGTGACCATTATCGAGAGTATGGAGAGCGTTCCCTATGGTATTCGATGGATCTGCAAGCAAATCCGAAGTCTGACACGAGTGCGTTGCCCGCTCTTTTCAACGTCTTGTGTTGTCTTACGTCTTCGATAGCGTAAATACCCCGAAGCGAGTGATTATGCCATTTGCTCCCTCATCGGCGGGTTCTTCTTCCTTCGATTCATCAATCCAGCTATCGTCACACCTCAAGCCTACATGCTGGTGGAAGGTGTTCCTGCGAAACATCCTCGCAGAACGCTAACTCTCGTAAGTTTGTTGATAAAATTCCGTCCATGCTCTTGCGTGACGCCCAACTAGATCGCCAAAATGTTGCAGAACTTAGCCAACAAACCATTATACGCGAAGGAAGCTTATATGATGACACTGAATCCCTTCGTGGAGAACAACAAGGCTCGTATCAACCAATTCCTCAATAATTTATGTGAAGTCGGCGACTTTTACGACACTCTTGAGGTATGACGGGCTTTATAATAATTCTTTTGCTAAATGCTCATCTTGCCACAGATGGATCAATATATGGCTCTTTCGAAAAAGGACTTGATGATACATATTACCATGAATGAGTTGTATAACACGCACTCGCTGATTCTACAACATATAGAAACGCTGGTAGGTTACACTGGAATGCCTTTATACGACAGAATCTCTCATCCTTTTCTTATCTTATACAGTCGCCGAACGATAAACAACATTTGCGTATCTTAACAGACGAACTCGGCCCTGCTCCCGCTCAAGTTCCGCGCAAGGAAAACCGGACAATTGAACTGTCTATCTATAGCCGTTGGGAGACTCCTGTGCATGATCTTCAGAGCGCTCTCATGGACTCTGTGTCCTCCAGCGACATGTTGTACATGGAGACTAAATCGATATTCGTGCAGTTGATCCGTTCTATACCTAACGCACCCGAGAAACGACCGTATAATCTAGCCGCTATCGCTGAGCGAGCGGCCACGACCAAGGACGCCACTCTCGTTCGGAAGGGTATCAAGGTCAAGGAAATGCTTCGAGAACTGGAAGAACAGAAAATCATCGATCAGGGTGATGGGTACAAACTCATGCAGGAGGAAGTCGCTGCTGAGCTCGTTCACCTCGGTAATCTCCGGGAAAAGGTTCTTCTAGAGACAAAATCTCTCGAAGCAGTGTACAAGACCATTGGCGACCACAACAATTATCTCAGGTCTCAGTTGGAACAATACAAGGCCTATCTTCAGAATGTGCGGTTGACTGCGACTAAGGACAAGGGAAGCACTACTGGTGTGGGTGTCGTGACGGTTGGCGGCAAAGAGAAGAAGCCTGCCAAATCTGTGGTACTAGGCCCATATAGATTTACCCATGCGCAATTAGAGAAGGAGGGAATTATTGTCGAGAGCAATGTTCCCGATAACCGGTATGTCGTGACCATGAGTTGGTTGGTCCAGAAGAAGTGGACTGATAATTTGCTGCAGTCGTCCAAACATCTACTTCAATATCACATCGCCTACGCCTGGTACTTTCATCATCGCATTGCATTACAAAGGCCGAGAAAGGGCAATTCTTGAGATGGACCTTAAGATAGACGATTTATTGGAAAAGGTTTGTTGGATTCGCAATGTCGCAAGTATCTTCGCGCTGACATCATTCTTACAGCAAAAAGACAACAAACATCTCTTGGATTTGGAATACGTTCAGCTAAATGTTCCGAAAGTGCTGGGTCTACTGAAGAAGGTTTTTGCCAAACGATAAACAGAGCATGAATGGTTGGTTTATATTCTGCGTCGCCCCCTTTTTCTCTGCTCTTATTTCGTATTTCCCTATCATCTTTTATATGATATGTATTATCTTGAACTATCCTTAACTTTGTCTTCTTGTCTTCTTTCATCTTTCTTTATCTGTCTCTGCTATCCTCTCTACCTCTCTTCGATTCGGTCTTTACCCATTTCTCGGATGTATTATTCACTCTTGTAGTAGTACACTTACTAAGGCATGTTGTTTCCCTATACCAATTGTCAGTGTTTATCGATATCCCAATTTCTGTCATTGATACGCACTTTGTCAATACCCAAAATCAGCTGTTCGGTGAATTGTGTCCCTTCTCAGTCCCGCATGCCGCGCACGCCAGATGTAGAGGTTGATTTTCACTGGAAATAGCTGTAAGAACTGACATGGTTTCATGTGATACGTTGTGAAAGACTCGCAGAGTACAGACAAGGCAAGGCCAAGAGGAGTTTGCGCTGTTTTGTTTCTGATTCCCGGACTCACTACCACCTATAGTACGTCCCTCTCCCTGTACTGGAGTCATTCCTAATGCTTCTTTCTTTCGGAAAGCAACCTCTGTTTTTACTAAATTGCCCAGACGTAAACCCGATTTTGAATTGTTATTTTTGGGAATCTTGGAAGATGGTTCTGAAATAGTTCAACTTGAGAAATCGAATCGGTTCAGATAAATAAGGATTCACCCAGGATTCACCTTTGAGTGGTTCAAATGCATCGGCTTTCCGTTTCCCTTTCATTGTGGCATTGAAGGGATCACTTTCCTCGTCTGATGAGATAACCACCGCGTTCGTTTGACCTCGCCCAGTAAATATAAAATCGTTCTCGAAATCTTTCCACGACGTTCCGCTCTGAAGATTTTTGAGATCTTCGTCCTTTTCAGTGGCGAGTAGAGTTTGCTTTCTGTCGGCATCTGTTTCAGTAATTATTTCGACATCTTCAAAGAATTCTTCATCGCTAGCATAAGGTGTAGATGCGGTTGGGGATGTGAGATGTGTGGCAGCTAGAACCGATGTGTTTGAGGCAAGGCAACTGTCATAGATTTGAAAGGCGTACAAGAGCTTAAAGCTGACGCCGACTGCAACCTTTTTTGAGCAGCAAAAGCTCGTTCCTCCCGTGCTCGTTTACTAAACTAAAATTAGCATGAGTTTCAAGTCGAAAGATCAGACGGACCTGCTAGCTTGTTTGCCGAATCCCTTGCCTGCTTCGCCGGCGCTTAGAGAGGTACCTTCACCTTGAAAGGCATATTTTGACGTCACTCGGGATCCGGCTTTACGTTTTTTAGCTGTTCGTCTACCGGTCTTGCTCGATGCCATTATTTCTCGGGGACGAGATCCTCTTCGTTGACGCAGATTAGATGGCCGACTCCTGCTTTGTGCTCCGCCGCACTGTATTCTCAGCCTTAAGATGAAGTCAATAGAAAGAAGTGTGAAAAGCATACAATGTACTGCGGAAGATCACCGACATCCAATCCTTGTCCGGACACAACAGCAGAGTCTGCTAGTCGCGTTCCGGCTGACCAGTAGCCTAAAGCGTAGTTGAGTACAAGTTTAGTAATCATGATTCGCAAGCTGCACTACACGGACCATCGCCATAGTAACCTTTATTCTGCAGCTGTCGGACTTCATTCCTCAGTTCTTGCCATAATGCCTGAAATGCAGGCCCGTGATTCATGTGCTTTTAGAGATGAGCTTTACGCGAAGGATTTCAAACATGTTGAATCAAGGGTACCTTATTATGTGCCAGCTGACGAGTAGTTGTTGTTAGGCATGATCAAATATCCATGCAGTAGAATTGTACTTCATGACAGAGAGTGCTCATAAGCCAAGAAGATGGAAGAAATGAGCCTCCAGGTCTTCTTAATACTAACTCTAAGACAGGTTGTGAGCATCAATGAAGCTTGAGAGTTCCAGTAGATAGGCACCAATAGTCTCCCCGCTTTCCCAATTCCTCCCAGCAAATACCGCGTTATACTCGTATTCCTCCAAGCTATTGACAGTCAATCCATGTGCTTTCATAATGGGGCGAACCTGAGCCGCGAGAGCGCGTAGAAATTGTCTTGCATCTTCGTTATCTTCAGCAGGAAGAGAAGTGATGAAGTTGATGTAAGGGTTGGGACTCGTTTCCTTTTCGTTGAAGCGTGAATAGACCATGATGGAGTTCGACAAAAAAGGCCAGGCGTGAACGTGATGACCCCTATCTACTCTATCCCACGTGTTTCGCCTAGATTTCATCCAGTGTTGTCCCGACCTCCGTAATTCCCGATTGCCCCGCCGCTCCCATCATCATAAATACGAGTTACAAGTTTCGCTGGTTCAACTCCCACTCTTTTTTATCGAGGCTGTGTCAAGCTATGAAAATTGCCATACTAACCTCGGGTGGCGATAGCGCTGGAATGAACGCTGTCGTTCGAGCCGTCGTCAAAGTTGGTATCTTAAAGCAAGTCTACAACTTGACCTCATATTTATTATCTCTGACTAATTTTACTAGAGGTTGTGAAACCTGGGTCGTTCGTGAAGGATATGAAGGCCTCGTTCGAGGCAACACTGAGGCCTTATCTGAGCAATCCCTGGACGAGGAACCTGTCGATCTACCAGATAATACTTCTCCAGATGGCACCAGCTTTAATCTCATACATAATTTACGATTCGGAGATGGAGATCTATTGAAGGACGGTACCGGCGATCATCCTGGAACCAGATCATTGAAGGGCAGATATATCGTTCGTGTAGGATTTGACGATGTCAGAGCATGGTTCGCAGAGGTACGTCGATTTCCAGGAATATTGGAACATTGTGCTGTAATGGTCAAGGATAGGGAGGAACATTAATTGGTACTGCCCGGTCTAAAACCTTCCGTACGCCTGAAGGACGCCTTCAGGCGGCTTATAACATGATTAAGGAAGGTCTCGACGCTCTGGTCGTTTGTGGAGGTGACGGCTCTCTCACTGGTGCTGATGTCTTCCGCGCTGAGTGGCCGAAACTGGTCGAAGCTCTACAATCGGAAGGTACATTCTACACGATCATGCATATCAATCTGACTCATGATCATTATCCTTAGGCCGTATAACAGCAGAAAAAGCAAAGCTTCACGCCCACCTCAGAATCGTAGGGCTTGTTGGCTCTATTGACAACGATATGTCGATGACCGACCTTACTATTGGGGCACCTACAGCTCTTCATCGTATCTGTGAAGCTATTGATAATATCAACTCCACTGCCACTAGTCACTCGCGGGCGTTTGTTCTGGAAGTGATGGGCAGGCATTGCGGTTGGTTGGCTCTACTTGCTGGCGTCAGGTCGGTGGCTTTTCTGTTCAACGCCAATCGACATACTTACAGTATTATGTCCTAGTGGCGGGGCTGATTTCATTTTCATTCCTGAGCGTCCACCCACCTCCGAGTCATGGGAAGACGAAATGTGTGAATGCATTCATCGCGTATGTCGTAAAGCTCGACTTGTAGATGCATTCCCGCTAACTGTTACACAGCATCGTGAGGTTGGTAAACGGAAAACCATTGTCATCGTAGCGGAAGGAGCTACCGATCGCGATTTGAACCCCATCAAAGCGGACCACGTCAAGGATGTGCTTACTGAACGTCTTGGTTTGGATACCCGTGTTACTACACTGGGACACACTCAACGAGGAGGAAGACCTTGCGCTTATGATCGGGTTCTGGTCAGTCGCCGTTACAGAAAGCAGTGTGGTATGGTGTAGTGACTTCTCACTTTCAGCCTACGCTTCAAGGTATGGAGGC
Source organism: Lentinula edodes (assembly GCF_021015755.1). Taxonomy (NCBI): domain Eukaryota; kingdom Fungi; phylum Basidiomycota; class Agaricomycetes; order Agaricales; family Omphalotaceae; genus Lentinula; species Lentinula edodes. Next base: position 300,461 of record NW_025764330.1, read on the forward strand.
TGTTGAGACACTACTCGAAGCCACTCCCACCTCGCCATCGTATATGATTGGCATTCAGGAGAATAAGATCACAAGAGTGCCTCTCATGGAAGCTGTCGCGATGGTTCGTAGTATTATACAGAGTTTCTAGATTTGTTGTTTCATGATTTCACGCAACAGACTAGAGCGGTCAGTGCAGCAATCGAGGCAAAGGACTTTGAAAAAGCCATGTCATACAGAGACCCGGAATTCAAAGAGAGTTTTGAAGGGTTCCTCAAAATATCCACATTGGATCAAGAAAAAGTGCCTGAGGAACAAGTACGTTTTTTTGAAGGCTGGTATATGCAAAATCAGTAACTGATCAAGATCAATTTTTAAGAGGATGCGAGTTGCCCTTATGCAGTAAGTGTTCTACCGAATTACAAGTTGTCCAAATTTTATGGTTGGATAGTATGGGTGCTCCTGCAGGTGGTATGAACGCAGCGACTCGTGCAGCTGTTAGGTACTGTATACGACACGGACACACGCCTATCGCAGTGCACAACGGTTTCCGTGGCCTACTTGACGACGAGGTGCACGAACTATCATGGCTTGGCGTTGATTCCTGGACCGCTCGTGGTGGCTCAGAACTTGGAACAAATCGTACCCTGCCTTCCGTTGACCTAGGTGCGGTCGCGGCAAAATTCCAAGAGCATCAGTTCCATGCGCTCCTGATGATTGGGGGATTCGAGACATTCAATTCGTTGCTCATCATGGAGGAGGGCAGGAGACATTATCCTGCTTTCCACATTCCAATGGTACACCTCCCAGCGACGATCAGTAACAATGTACCAATGACGGAATGGAGTTTAGGCAGTGATACTAGCTTGAATGCATTGGTTGATGCTTGCGATGCGATCAAGCAGAGTGCCAGTGCCAGTCGTAATAGGGTATTTGTTGTCGAGACACAAGGTGGAAAGTGTGGATATCTCGCGACAGTGGGAGCATTAGCGGTTGGCCAAAGGTTCATATATGAAGTAATCTGCAGATACTGATTTCCTTTAGACTGGTGCCAGCTTAGTGTACACCCCGGAGCAGGGTATGGACCTCGATACGCTTCGGAGAGACGTGCGTTTCCTTAAGACAAGATATAAGTTAGACGCAAAGGGCCGAAGTGAAGGGCGGCTGGTGATCAAGTGCGTATAATTTGATATCAGAGATTCTCTCTAACCGGACCTATCGTAGAAACGAAGTTGCATCCCAAGTTTACACAACTGATGTGATGCAAAAAATGTTAAAGGAAGAAGGTGGAACGTTATTCGATGCCCGCTCTGCCTCTCTCGGCCACACTCTTCAGGGCGGAGTACCATCGCCAATGGATCGAGCTCGTGCAGTGCGACTCTCGCTCAAATGCATGGCCTTCCTTGAGCGAGAGCATGTCAAACTTTTACAGCAACCCGTGAAAGCAAGACATGCAACCCCAGATTCCGCGGCTATCATCACCATCCAATCTAGCTCGCTGAAGTGGGTTCCCGTTCAGGAAATGGTTGCGCATGCAGACATGCAAAATCGAAGAGGCAAGAATCCGTGGTGGGCTAATATCAAAGAGTTGGCGGAACTGTTAGCTGGCAGACCGCAGTTAATTGGGATACATTCAAAGGATCTGGCTCAATATGAATAATTGAAGTAGCTGAAGTGACCTAGTTAATCATGCTCATACATAGTACATGGAGATGCCTGCACATTTAGATCGAAATAATACTACTTATGTTGGTGTAATTATTGGACGTAGAAAATTTTCCCAAGTCTCTGGTTGACCCCACTCAAAGTGACCACTGAGTTTGCAGCTCTTCATCTAGACTCGAACCACTCCGGCTGCTGAGAAGTGAGATGCGGAACCACTTTCTCGGCTTCGCTGACACCCTCCCATTAGCGCAGGAGTAACCGTCCCTCTGTACTGCTCCTGCTACTGCTATGCAGCCTAAGTATGGGAGGAAAGGGGAGGAATAGGAAGGGTTATTTCATTCAATATATAATGAAGAAGATTTTGATTTATACTGTAAAATCTTTTGGACCTTTGAGCGCCAGTTTCCAAAGTGTCAACATCCGAAGCTACTGGCTCAAGTCTACTTTCCATCGAGGCAGATTGCGACTTGCCATAAAAACCGTTTCTCATAAGTCATCAATATCAGCGACCTGAGCACTTTACATAGCGGCTCATAGCGGCTTCTACATGGGTAAGAATATAGGACTTGAAGATAGGACATGAAATCCCAAATGCAGAGTGAAAGATCGGCCTATTATCCATGGCACTCCTCTGTGGCGACCTCACCCCCCAAATATTCCGAGCCTCTGCCTCACCCCTTCGTCTGCTCACCCCAACTGAGGTTCTTAACCGAACCTGTCGTGCATGTAATCTACAGGGAGAGACTCCACAACACCTTTTGTTTCAATGCCCGTCTCTTACCTCTATCACTTCTCTCCGATCTGAGTTCTTCCTGTCCATTCGACAGTCTCGGCCGCTACTACGCAGCCCAAATCTTTCGGATTCCACTGCGCTACACTATCTCAGGTTATTAATTTTCGACTGGAACCTAATCATCCCCACTGCTAAGTTCATCCACGAGGTCGTGACTCTCTGGCAACTCTTTTTAGATACTGGTTTAGATGGCTCCTTGGAACATGTTGAAAGCGATTATGAGTCAGAAGAGGAGTGATTTGCGTCTGTTCTGTTCTATTCTTTATGTATACAACAACTACCCTGTACTATATCCCCTTCACTCTAGCTGCAGTCTACCATCCCAGGTTGGATGAGCATTCGCTGCAGCGAAGATTGCTGGGCCCGGCTGTTCCCTTGTGGGACCCCGTCGACTCGACGGAGCCGCATATATATCTATCTATCTATCAGTCGATCAAACAACATCTTTGTATAAGGCAAAGTGATCGAGCTCCGAGACCAAGTTATTCTTCAGCTAGAGCACTTGGATCGAATGACTCAGCGGAAATACTACATCGAATGATATCTATGTAGATAAATATCCACGTTAGTAATGCAACTAACGAGACGATTAAGCCTCATGTCCCAGTGAAGACCCCAGTATCCCAGCAAATCAGAGTATAGCCTGATCGTACTTTGAAGGTAGATTGTCCAAGATCTGAGCAGCTTGAGCCAGTCTTTGTATAGCTTTGTATGCAATCTTGGATAATAATACCATCATAGAAAAGAACCCGAACTGACTGAAGACCGTTTGCGGAATTGCATGACCAGAAGTTAGCGGATGACGAGGGAAAATGCCAGATTCAATGAACCGGAATCTTGGCAATGACAGCGAGATAGATTCTTTCAGGTTCTACGGGATCCCTATTTGGCTCGGTTGGACGCACTTTATCCAATGTAGCAGATCTATCTCTCTCTCTCTCACAGACAGTGGAATCTACGGCATACTCTGATTCGCTGGCGCTCAGAACTTTTTCAAAACCACTTGGGATACAAGCTATGATGATGTGAGTCCGAGGTAGCTTAAGGTTCGTCTTCCCGTATGCCCTGTCGATACCCTGAGCCAAAAGTGGGTACCAGAACGTTGTGTTAAATGCCTAGGACTCAGGGGAAATCCAATGGCAGTCGAATGACCGACCTTCACCTGACTAATGAATAATGCAGAAACAAAAACTGTAGAGAACGTCAGCATAACGCAGGCATAACGTTAACAGCTTGCCAACCCTAAGCGCCGGGAGCTAGCGCCGAACCCGAAAACGCGATCAGATGCTCGTGATTAAATCGTGATTATCAATCTCACGCCATCTCATTTCCCGTGGGGCCGGGGCTCCCCGGTGGTGGTTCTTTTCGCCGTTACCTGTCACTGCTCTTCGCTTTACGTTTTAGGAGCCACACAAACTCTCAAATTCTTGGACCTGTTTTGATTTAAAATAAGTGTATCATCTCTGTGTATCAATATTATTGGCCTCTTACTATCCCTTGAGGACCACGAAATTACTACAACTTTACAGCAGATTTTGCATCTGGCTGTCAGAGCTCCTGCTTGCTTTAAAAATAAGGAAAGCATGTTACATGGTGACTAGAATTCTGAGGCGTGTTCCTAGCTTCGATTCTACTTCAAAGCGGATCCAGTAATCTGACGGCCAAAGGTAGTAAGTTTGCAGCCTCTTAACGTCTTATTTCCGTCCTAGACTCTGTGAGTGGGTCCATGCGAGCTGCTTCTTTTTTAATTTCTTACTTGTACTCCCAGCTGATACACCGTCGTTTCTTGCCCGCAAAGATTATCGTGAAAGGGTGAATCGTTTCCTCCATCGCCCTCTTTTTTTCGCCATGTCAAGCCCCATAGACGAGACGTAGGTCTGCTCTCCACCACTCACTATTGCGATCTCAAATTTTCTGCTTTTCACGCAGCTTCGGTGCTGCATACATTGGAATAGTAGTTGCAGCTCTGCTGCTGGGAAGTAAGTCTTTGTGAATCATTTTCGACCTTTCCTTACTGTCTTCCATAGTATCAGTCATTCAAGGCTTTTACTACTTCACTCACCAAAAGGATGGCTGGATCCTGCGAGGTCTAGTGAGTCCAATATCTTTCCCATAATTCCTGGCTGAGATATATTTTAGGTAGCAGGGGTTCTCGTTTTTGACTTCGTGCATCAAGTGCTTATCACTCATACTGGTATCATCCTCAACATTTAGCGATGCATATGTATCTGATATCTTTTGCGTAGGCTACACATATCTAATTACATTTTGGCAACAACCAGCAAAACTCAGAATCGTGATCTGGAGTCTCCTGGTACTCGCATATTTTCTTCTTCGGTACCTCACTAACATTACTTACTTTCATAGGCCGAAGTGCTCTTCAACGTGTGTATTTCTGTGTCAGTTTTCACCTCGATATTGGCCAACGACGAATTGTGTCTCTAGGGTTTAACCGGATTTTGTGTTCAGTGGTACGTGATTATCTTCTGGCCCATAACCTACATCACCCATCGTAAATTCAGTTTCTTGACGTACAGGATCTGGAAGTGTAAGGACCCTGCCTTTATCGATGCGTTCGATGATCTCATGGTAAATTACTTGTAGTGAGTGGCACCAAGGTGTGGCTCACAGTCGTTGTTGTACGTTTTTGATGTTGTTCAATCTCTTCTTTGACATTCTGATTTACAATTTTAGATTTCGCTTGTGTTCGCAGAATTCGGTGAGAAACTAATTGCTGGTCTCTCCCGCATATCTTATTTACTCTCTCTAGCTTGTGTCATCGGTACGGCAATCATTTAGGACACATTACCTTCATTATTGCGAGCTAATAAACATATTCCCGTTAAAGCCTTTGCCGTTATTGCGTACGTGTCACTCCCCCGACATCCCTCCTATACTGATTCCATATCCTTACAGTTTCCTCCGCGTGAAAACATTCGAACAGCTTTCTGCTGAGCTCAAGGCAAGACTAAGTTGCCTATCCTATCTTCGTCCAAATCGCTCATTTGGTCCCATGATCCGCTGCTTTCGATAGGGACTTTCTGTTACTGTCAATGCTCTCGCTGTTGTCGGCGACCTTTTCATTGCCGGCATATTGACACTACTTCTACAACGATCTAAAACTGGGTTCCGAAAGTATAGACTGCTCCCCTTTGCATCGTATGCCGTACCGTGTTAACCCCCCACCACAGATCCGATACGATGATCAACAAGTTGGTAAGTATAAGTTTTCGATCGTCCCGAATGTGTGTTGATAATCTTCGGCGTGTAGACTATCTTCGCTGTCAATACCGGTGCTTTGACAAGGTGGGGTCATAACTTAATCAGATGAAGTATGAAAGCTTATGTTTCCATCCGGGACCATGCAGTCTTTGCGCCGTCGCATCGCTCATCTCAGTACGTTGTGCAAAGTGTCGAATTATTATGACTGAACCAGCCCACATACGATCAAAGATTATCGCCGCCCCTAATACGTTCATCTACATTTCTTTTTTCTTTTCCATGGGACGACGTAAGTTATAGCCCCTCCTTCTCTTTCTACTTCCCATATTGCTCACAAAGAAGTCGTATCGCAGTCTACACCAACTCTCTTCTCGCGACTCTGAATGCCCGCAAAATGATCAGGGATGCTGCAGAGGGTATCAATACCACTACTGGTGACAACATATCTCTTCCATGCAAAGGACGTGCTTCCTCCTCCAAGGTATGCTTCAAACTCTCATCGGCTGTATCATCCCTCATGTTATCATTAGTTAGTATTCCAACGATCGAGGAACCTCAACACCAATATTTCCATTCAAGTAGACACCACGCGGGAGTTCCTCTCTGACCTCGAGCACGGTGTCGTCCGAGATAGACACCTGTCCGACTTCAAACATGATGAGGTGGAGATCGAGGAAGATCTGTCGGAAGTCAATTTGTCGAATGGAGTATGTCTGTGTTGACCCATCCTCGAATGCTCAAAATATAGCTGTTGTATAGGACATCGAGTCGAATATTTCCAGCGGGATCGAATGCACTGCTGTCTAAATTCAAAGTCCTATGCCATTACAAAAATTCACACAGAAATTTAGTAGCTTCCAGCATTCACTCCCTTTCTTTTTTCCGATATATGCTTGCCTGATCTACTATTGTATCGTTTTCTCTCCCGGTTGCTGAAGTACAACTTCAAACTTTCACTTTTTTTTGCTGTACTTCTTATTTCTCCTCAGTTGATGGCACTATTGGCTATCTTGGTGTAATTTCCAACATTGATTGAACGTTTCCCTGTTGTACCAGGTAGAACATAGAGACATAAAAGAATTCTACCTCCATGCATTCGAGAATCAATTGAACGTTGAACAATGAAGTCGGTCCCGGATCCGGAGTAGACTCTAAATTTGGAAATCTCTTCACGTGATAAGGTTGACTGCCGCTGTTCACCGACACAACGTGGATCAATCCTTCTCAATTTACTTTCAACCATCATGTCCCGTCCTCCGCTTCCTCTCCATTGTACAAACGCTAACATCCAGAGCATCCGTACGCTTCTCGACTTAATGTATCGATGGAATCGCTGATATGATATGGGTAAATGCAGTCTCTTCTGGAAATTTACCGCCGGTCAAATATCAGATTCTCAACTGCCAAGGACAAGATATCCTTGTAAGCCCTTTTTGTCTACACATATTCTTTGAGTCAGTTTTTCTCCAAACCAGGTCGGAAGACTGAAGATCGAAACATCTACGGTACGCGTCTTTTACCGAGATCATTACATCTTTTTGCTGACGCCTAGCGCAGGGTTCTGGTCACGCCTTTATTCTCAGAAGATATGACACTGGAGCAGTCAGTCTCACGACTATGTTTCGTGCTGCCTTTCCCAAAGCAGATGAGCAGAGCGAGAAAGACGAGGTCCAATGGGTTAAGGACAACTACGACCTTTCCGGCAACAACGGCTCATCCAAGGATACCAGTATCACTCGATTAGCAGGAACTTGGGTCGGTCCCGAACTCGCCCGGGAACTTGGAAAATCCTACCTTCTGGACGACCTCATTTCTCTCGTCGTCGATGCTCGTCCAGATCCTAATGGCAATTATCGTCGGTCGGGCAAAGGAGCAGCTGCTACACCCAGGCCTCCTTCATCCACCGACAGTGCAGTAAATAATCAAGCGAGTGCGACTTCGCCAAGCATAGCTCCGAATCCCTCGAAACGCAGGAAGGAGTCGTCTCCTGTCCCTGCTCCTCCTCCCTCACCGCCTCCAGAAAGGCGAAACCCACTCAGACGAAGCAACCGCACGAAGAGTCCAGCTCCCAAGGTATCAGTATTACCTTTGGTCAAAACGCCTTCCCGGAAAGCAGTGAGACGTGAGGTAAAGGAGGAAGAGGTTGTGACCCCGGGTGGATCGGATGAAACGGCAGTAGACGAGGACGCACAAGCTGTTGAGGACGTTGCAGGGGAGCAATTGCATCAGCAAGATATAGAGGAACAAAAAGTGTTGATTGAGGGTTTGAAGGCAAAAAGAAACGCTGCGATGAAGGCATCTGATGGGGACATTAACGGATCTGAAAAATCCGTCGTGAAGAGGGTCCGGGAAGAGGAGGAAGAGGCCTTACGGTTTAACTTCAAGGAACCTGAGGTCGGGGAGCGAGCCATTTCTACGAATCGCAGGGTTGATGGCTACTTTGAAGAACCGAGACACAAGTCATTGGCTTGGGGCGTCGTCGCCTTTGCCTTCGGTATGGGTGCTGTGTGAGTCTTGAATTCAATGAAATGCTATCTCTTATTGACTCTTGTGCCATACAGGACTTTCTTGCCAAATTTCCTATAGTCATTGTATCTCTCCGATTCATTTTTATCTTATTCTGTGCTATCGCCATGTCTCCGTAGCCTGTTCTACTTATCCTTATGTTGATTTTCCTTTAGTTCAAGTTGTACAATTACCCTTGCTATGTTTAGGCGATATACCGCGTTCCCTTCCTCTATATCCTTCTTCTTCGGTGTGCAATAATATTGGATATACGTTTATCTTTCAATATATATATCCTTCATTCCCCCCAGGTTGTTTTAGAGGTGTTGAATTTTTGAAATTCTTATAGTCACATTACGATGTTTATGAACGGTACTGTACAACGACCCATTCTCTATGGATGACAGATAATTGCTCCATCCTCCGCGTACAGACCGGTGACATACAAGTTTCCCGAAAGGGTGTCTATCAAGCCAGAGGTACTGCTAGTAAAAATTTTTCCATTACTCTGGAAGAGCGTCTGCACTGTATGGTTTGCGGGTGAAGGTACGATTGTGCTCGTGGATAACGGTGCATTGAGGTCGTATTCAGCAGTTACGGCTCCTTCAATTCTAGAAATGGAGACCACCCAGCTTGGAGCTATGTCAACCTTCCCTGCCACTAGCTGGAGTAGAGTCGGGAAATGTGGATGCCCACTGACAACAAGGTTACCATCGTGGTCGTATTTGACATTGTCTGGTGGAAATGGAAGCTGCACTGAGGTGGAAAAGGTCAAGGCATTGGTGGAGGTATTACGGGAGTAAAAATAGACTGTCCCAATCGAAGTCGAAGCAATGGCTAGTTCAAGACCAGACGGAGAGATCGAAAGGCCATTGCTGAATGCCACAAAGGGTGCAACAACGTTGTGTGAGAGCACAGCAGTTTCATCCGTCTCATCGGGATTGATGATAACGTGTCCGGCAAAGCTGAGAGGAATACCAAGAACTGTCTCGACCATCGGAAGAACTGCACCGACATAGGGAAGACGCTTGGTGAACACATGGTCGTTGGTCACGTAGAATGAAGTGGGAGATGTCAATGCGAGAGCATTGGAAGCAATAAAGAACGGATGCGAGAGGGTGCGAATGTGTTTGGCGACGGATGAAGATGGCGAAACCTGGAATTGTTCAATGACAGTCTTGTTTGCTGCGTGGTTGACTACATACATATAGGAGGCGTTTCCGGAATATGAGGGGTAAATTTCGACGCCAAGCGGGTGGAAGGTGTGTTCAGCGGGAAAGTTTTCCAGAGTTAGATGTGTCGTTTCGCCTGAAATTGGAGAATAAATCCACAAGCTTCCTCGCGGAATCGGGTCCAGCAAAGGACCCATTACAGTATTCCATTTCCTGCGTCCAGAGTCGCAAGACACAACTACGCGGCGTTCTTCCAGTTTTCCGTCCGCATCATCTAGTAAGGGCTTTAGCTTACGACATTACTCCATGGGTCCGAGTGAAAATTCGTGGACACGACGACAGGATTCACGGGCAAGAACTACCAACTGCAATGATTACTGCAATGGATGCGGTACGTTGCGAACTACGCTGGCGAACCCAAGCAAACCCCCAAGCACTGTACAGGTTATTACTCACAATGGTCCCAAAACGACGCATCCTCACAGTATTTGAATGACAAATTCGGTGCAGAGTTCATCGGGTGACAATGCGAGCTGACTTCACCCTCGTAGTAATATCCGTCTGGCAATTCCATCTTTGTTAAAATATTATAGTAGAAGGTGTATTTGCTCCTCCAGATGAATAGTCCCTGTAAGTGAGATTACTTCAATCAGCACGAGCTTCAATTCGGGTGGAAGTAACTTTAACACACACCAACAATGGGGTTAATGTGACCAAGAAAAGACGCATTTGAAATTGGAGCTTGAGAACTTTCTTGAGAACTTTACTTGCGTGAGGGTAACAGTCAGACCCAAATTCCTAAATCTCTGTTTATAACCGTCATTAGCTCTCACTAGCTGCAGCCAATCAATTTGAAACGTTGGGGTTGATGCAAACGCAATTCTACGCGACACCAGGTAGATCGAGTAAATCTGTAGATATGTAGATGGCAAGGGATAATTCCATGCCAGTGGGCAGACCACATTATTCTTTCGGAAGAAACTTGGGAAGTTGAAAACCTTGAGCTGACAGTTCGGCCGGCGGCCGCGTTTCTTAGCCGCTCAGGAAAAACGAGCCTGCCCAAAGTTTAGATAAGCATTACTAATATTAGTAATCGCTAACCTCTTATCCGCGCGCGCTAGCGCGCGTTGCCCCCGGCAGTTAGCGGCAGTTCCATAAATCCATTGTTATCATATCCGGCGGTTGAGATCAATACTGCTGTTGAAAGCATGCCTAAAAAGTTAGAATAACATATGGTGTACATAATGACCAACGGATACAAAAATCATGTATAGTGGATGTTGATACAAGACAGATAGCCCCATAGAGCTTATTAGCAGCACGTCGAAAAGTTGCTCCACGTCGAAAAGATCCTGCGATAAAGTCGAAAAGTGTGACGAGAACGTGATCAGCATTAGCGTTGGTTTGTCTATATATGTACTGTACAACTTCTAGTAATTGCTCGTACGACATAATTTTTTGAGGAGAGGGTACACGAATATGACAGGCTTTGATGGCCTACACGGATGGATCGTTATAGCGCAACCGGAGGCTGGGCAACTTTGTTACAAAGGGTAGAGGGCCTTATCGGAGGGCGGAACATTCTTGAGTTGTGGTCACAATGTCAGTAGCGTGATCAAACCGTGCTTTTTCAAAGCATGACTGTTCATTTTTCGTTTTCAAAAAGTTTTCGACGTGTTGCTAATAAGCTCTCATGAGCATGCCCACTATAACCTGTGTTGTGTAGTGGTTTAATGAGCTTGGAGTCATGTGAACTAATTGCATTTGTATGAAAGCTAAGTTCAAATCTCAAATGGGTCATTTTACCTGCTCTAGCTTGCACTGTATTTTTTTTACTCGGTTTTGGCCCTCGAAAAATGGGCTTGTTCACCTGTAATTCATGATGAGTGTATGATCAAAAGGAAATGTATCTAGGACTTCAATTTTTTTTTGGCTGAGTGAAATGCTAAGTATAGTGAACTTTGCCCGATCGAAGCATGGCTCATTTATTTATCAACAATAAATAATTACTCGGATGAATTTTACAGTCGAAGCTTACAAATACTTACAAATGCTTATCTAAACTTTGGGCATGCTCGGTTCGCGCCGCTCAGAACCACAAATAGCTAAACACGATCTCATCCCAGTATGTACTTACATATGTAAAAGAGAAATGCTCTCTTCCCGGGGATGATTTAGGGCTGAGCGCTGAGCTCGCTATTGTTGTCTTACCATAACCGGCTGTTTCGAGACGGAGCCGTGTATCAATCAATCTACCTATCTCCCTGTATAAGTCGAAATCAATGGAGTGGCATCACTAGTTCTGCTTGCTAAACAATTGAAGTGGACGTACTTACTTCTTTTCGTTGGATTTTTATTAGCGTACGCGGAAAGTCTTCCCCGGTCTCTGACCTTAATTCGTCTCATTGTACTGTTGTATCTCCACCTAAGTACATAGCACCATCCAGGTCTCTTTACGTTCTTACTCTACTTTGTCGGTTAAGATTTGTTAGGATTACGCGGAGCAGTCAGCCGTAGCCGTAAGTGGTTCTCTCTGGTTACATACTTACAGGAAATTACATCATGAGAGATCATGAGCAAGCTGAGCTACATCGATCTATCTATCTATCGATATTTCTGGAGCTTTCAACGCGATTGGGTGTTTGGTATACCCAGCTTTGACCTTTGGACATAGCCTCGTACGACTTTTAATTTTGAAGGCCCGACTGATGATCTTTTTCTTTGGTTTATCCTTTGCCTCATGCTGTAGTCGATGACACTTCCTGATCATCCCCACTCCCGTTTACGCTTCATATTTGGCTGCTAGGTCATAAGAACTATCTACTGATGGCGGCTTCTCCGAATGCTACCGTCAGTGAAACATTTGGTGATCCACTTGATTCGAATGAATGAATTATGCCTTCTTATCCTAGCTTGTTCTGCAGGTGCAATGTATATCGGGGCAATGATATCAATGTCGTTATATGGTATAACAACGCTTCAGGTGTGCCAGAAGTTGTGATCTGAGTCCTTGTTTGCCAATATCCCCTAGACGTACTTTTTCTTCTTAAACTATGTCCAGGATCATATCAGTATCAAAGCCTTGGTACGCTTCACGGAACCTTCTTAAGCAAATGCGTCACTGACATTGGATGTTGTGTACATATAGGTTGCTGTAGTTTGGTTCGTGAATCAGAGTGGATATTGGGTTCTTCCGTACATGCCTTTCCAACAAGATATGCACAGGGTTTTGGATACAGTTCATTCAGGGCTCAGTATGTGATACTAGCTTGTCAATTGATGTTTGATTTTCAAACCGTCCACACAGTGTGCCATGCAATGTATCAATATCTCGTACGTCGCTCTTCACTCGAGCAAGTGATATCGGTTGCATATCGTCTCAACTTCAGATTATGGGCTACATTTATCCGGAAATCTTCGATTCGGGAACCTGGTGAGCTGATTGCGCTGATCAACATCTATCCAATCGTCTTGATATTGATTCCGCTAGGTCGTTGTTCGTGAGTCGTTTCACTCATTGTGGCAATTACACATAAGGTTTAGGATGTTCTGTGGTTAGGCTTCAGTCGCTTTGAACGTACGTCGCCTGACACTCGTATGATGACATCCTCCCTTATTCCTACACCACGTATCCATTCTTTAGGTTATTGGGGCATTCATCTCTCAATGGTGTGCTTCATCGATTTTCACAGTTGCTTCGTTTCCTAATATCTGACTATCTCAGCTTCTTCACAAAACGTATACATGATTGTACGTCAGCCTGGAATAAAACCTCTCGTGCTCTCACTCGAATTCGTTTGGACTATTTCATAGTGAGCCAACATCAGTTCAAATCTAGCCTTTCCATCTCGACAGCTTGCATTGTACTGGGGCACTTCAGTTCGTCTTTTCCTAGATTTTGCCGTTATTGATCTAATTATTGATGTTTTAGTTTTCGGAATATGTAGGTGAAAATGTTCGTTGTTTTTTAGTGAAGGTGCTGATTCGTGCTTGGATCCATTGCGCACACACATAGACACTGTCATTCAATTGTAAGTGAGCAAGTCGGTTCTCTGGTGATTCCTCAGGCTATAGAATACTCAATTGCATTCCCTTAATCACCTTCAGTTCAATCAGAAAATCATTTTCTCGGCTAGAAGAAGTTACTGTGGGTCGATGTCGTTGCACTTGCTCAGGTCTTATCACTCTGTTGGTGTTCATGGACTTTTTATTTCCAGTACAACTGTGTCATTCCTTTCGGCGTTTTCGCAATATTGTCTGATATTGTCATAGCCTCTGCACTTATTCTTCTTCTTCGACGAAGTCGAACGGAGTTTGGTGATACTAACTCTTTGATAAAGAAACTAATAGTTTACGCTATCAACCGTTGTGTGTTAACGTCGTGAGTCCTTTTCGTGACGTGTCCTATTTTGTTTGACTCAAACAATCATTTCTAGGGTTGTCGCTATCCTCGAAGTCATCCTTGTGAGTAGATGGTTTCTGGACAAAAGCGTTCTGTTGATAGTGATTTCAACTAGTTTTTGTCTTTCCCGAACTCGATGTATTCGTTTGCGTTCGATTTTGTTATTGGAAAGCGTACGTCTTCTTCGTTCAGTTATCGCTTATCTTTTCTAAAAATATCGATATATCACTGCTACTCCCCGTTCCAGTATATGCTAATTCACTTCTGGCGTCTCTCAATTCTCGAAGATCTCTACAACGCCATAATTATGCAGATCGCAGAACATCGACGCAGTTCTCCACTGTGCTGCATGTCATGTCCTCAGCTATGGAAACTGATCATAGGGTTGCGCAGGAAGAGTCGTTGAGAAGTGTAAGTTAAGAAGCTTTAGAATATCTCCTTTGATGCGAGTAACACTTATAATCTTTTGGGCTTGCAGATGGGAAGTAAAGATTTCACACCTCCATCGTCATTTGACAAGGACATGGGAATAGCAGTGTCTAGCTCGGTGGGTGATCACCTTAGGGCCTTCAGATTTTATCTGTTGATTGACAAGTTGAAATAGAAGTCAGGGAATGGGTACAAAAGTCTTCATGAACGACGACGTTCAATGCCTATGATGAGTGTATGATGCTGGCATTCGACACGGAAAAATGTTTGTTTCCACCATGTCTCCATCTGACACAAAGCTACTCAAGCGCTTCGGCGCCTGCGGAAAACATTGTCACATCGCCTGCTCAACGAGCTGTAAAAGGACACGCCACGAAGAACGTCTTCGCAAAACTCTAACGGCTTTGTCAATTAAGCTCCTTTAACAGGGCCTAGGTGGTGCGATAAAGAGCCGAGTTGGAGTGAAAGGGCTCGAGTTTGAATTACATCGCGAAACTAGATACACATCTTTATCACATATTTACATACTTCACACAAGTCCTGTACTGCCATTATTTCACTTTGAATCCTGATGAAAGCTTATTTGGCTGCGGTCATCCGCCGTTTTACCGCGGCTATCCTGCACATGTCTCTTTTCCATCTACTTTCATGGCCGGTCATTCGTTCAAATTAGTATTCGCCGTTTTGTTTCTGGTCCAGTGTTTTCTATGGTCTCGTGGACGATACGGGCAATTTCAAGCTGATTTTCAGAATTCTGGGAGTGGAAGTAGTCTTGTCAAACGATATCTGGAGGAATTTTCAGGATTATCGGAGGAAAGGCAGGTGCGCAGGTCTTGAAATCAGTAAATTTCTACTTGAATAAATCACACACATCATATAGTGTCGTCCTCTTGCGTTTTCCACAGATCAGCAATGTGCCCATGTATCCGAATTTTGTGCAGGATCTCGTACCTTTCTTTCCTTTCAATATCTCCGATACTACTTCTGCACTGAAGTTGCTCTACGTCCTTCCGTCTTTGTGGGCCTCATTATCTGGCTCATATTCCTGTTTTCTACTCTGGGAATCAGTGCTTCAGATTTCTTCACTCCCAATCTCGCAACTATTGCACAACTTCTGGGCCTTGATGAGAACGTTGCTGGGGTGACATTCTTGGCGTTTGGAAACGGAAGTCCTGATGTGTTTTCGACATTCTCAGCAATGCGAGCCGACTCTGGTAGTCTTGCAATCGGAGAACTCATAGGCGCCGCTTCTTTCATCGTATCTTGCGTCGTTGGCTCGATTTGTATCATCAAGCCTTTCCACGTCAATCCCAGACCTTTCTTGCGCGACGTCGGATTCTTTGCGGTAGCTGTTGGTCTTCTTCTCGTTATTTTGAGGGATGGTCTGATCCACCCATGGGAAGCGGCTATGATGATTGTGTTGTATGTGACCTACGTTGCTACAGTGATCATTGGTACATGGTGGGACAAAAGATTACAACAACGCAGGGAACATGAGGCCATAGTACGTGCAGAGTACCGGGATGACGAACTTTCAGTCCCTACTATCTTTGACGTTCCATATAGAGATGATTGTGAATATTTCTGTTTGCTGTACAATACATTCGCTAAAATATTTTCCAGCTTCTCCTGAACATGATACCCTCCCTGTTCCTGCTAACCCAAACCGAATGCGCGCTCAATCATCTCCTGGTCCGCCTCGCATTCAAACTGATGTTCCAAGGCGCTCACATTCCCGAACACCTTCTCCTACTCCTGGGTCCAATTCCCCCATGCCTCACTTTTCCCAAATGCCCTCCTTCTCTTTGGTTGGCGCACTCGAATTCCGCCAAGTTGTCGCGTCATTGAGAAACGAGGCTTCGAGTTCTTCCCTGAATATTTTCGATAGCCCGGTCACTCCTTATGCAGGTGGTCATTATCACTCTCGACCTAGATCTCGCCCAAGAACACCAGTAACACACGACCATGATCGAGATCCTTGGGATGCGGCACTGGCTCTGGACGAGCGCTCTCCTCATGTTCGTGTAATCCCAGCTCCGAATGATTCCCATCCAGGGAGTCCTGACCTCAATGGTAGTTCTTACTTTGACGACCCTCCAACAAGCATGTCCTCTTCTATCCCTACGATATCTCACACACCTGCTTCTCCTACGGGAACAGAAAGCGACGCTGAATATCCTCATCTTCCTCTTTCTAAGTGGCAGCGATCGAAATACACGTTCGGCGCTTGCTATCATACTCTTTTCCCGACCCTGCATCGTTTCCGAAGCCAGAGCGTTCTGGGACAAATTGCTTCAATATTCGCAGCACCAGCAGTCATGCTTTTGACATTGACACTCCCTGTTGTTGTGACACCCTACATATTAACTCACCATGCACGCGAAAAACTGGACAGCAGTCATAACTTGATCGATTTCGAGGAGGAAGGAATTGAGAGAGTGTTGATAGCCGAAGAAGAGGTCGAAGACGAAATGCATGGCGTGGGCTTTAACAAGTGGTTAACCTCCGTGCAAGTATTTCTCGGACCGTTGTTCTGTATTGCAGTTCTCTTTAGTGTGTTGTTTTCCATTCCTCCTTATTAATGATATGCTCATGAGTCTCAGGTGGACATGCTGAACAGGGTTGGTTATTCCTTGCCATTGCTATAGCAGGTGTAGGTTTGGCTACTTCTGTTATTGTTTTCGTTGACCGAGGCGACAATATGGCTTTCACAATGGCCCGCTGCTTTATGGGATTCTTTGTTGCCATTGTGTGGATTATGGCTATAGCAGACGAAGTTGTCCAAGTACTTCAGGTCAGATAATTCTCTCTCGTATCGATTTAATTTGCGAAGCTGATTGCTTGTTCAGACGTTTGGTTTTATCTTCGGACTATCCGATGCTATCATTGGATTGACAATTTTTGCAGTCGGAAATTCACTTGCGGATCTAGTGGCTAATATGAGCATTGCTGTAAGTTTTAACGTCCAATTCTGCATTAGTGCGTAGTCGAACTGGTATTTCTAGGTGTTCGCCCCAATAATGGGATTCTCCGCCTGCTTCGGTGGCCCAATGCTTAACATCCTGCTCGGCGTCGGGATTTCGGGATCCTACATCATCTCTCAAACATCTGAGCCATATAAATTACACTTCGGTTCTACTTTGCTCGTGAGCACCGTAGGATTGCTAATTCTATTAGCGATAACCATCATCGTTGTGCCCTTCAACGGGTACTTCCTAACGCGGACTTGGGGCATCTTTCTTATCGCTTGCTATGTTACTCTCATGACCATCAATGTCGTGGTTGAACTGAGGCATTGATGTCTCTACTGTTTACTTGTGCAACGTCTATTGGGACACTTCTATCTTCTATTGTATGTATGTACTCGAGGTCGTCAACATGTTAAACTAGGCTCCATTGGTGTGAACCACACCTTGCTAGTAGTGATTAATGTATACTACACGCCGTGAGTAGGTACAGCGCATTGAACATTTACAGGTGCAAATTGTCGCCCGCAAGTACATCAAAACTAAGTGCGAGGTGGTATAGACAAGCAAGAAAACTAAATATCTCCGACCAGCCTGGCTCGAACAGGCGACCCCAAGATTCAGTTACCCTGTTACAGTCTTGTGCTCTTCCAGCTGAGCTATGGTCGGACTGGGATGAGAAAATGTTATATATTGTGATTCATTAAGCAGTGACCAAATGGTTGTTTATTTTCAAGTTATCTCTAACTACATTCATACCTTCCATCACGATGCCTGCTAAGAAAAATCGCGATAAGGGCGACAAATCTGCCGCTATCGCGGATCCCACACCAGCAGCTTCAGAGCCAGAGGGACCACCACCACCTGAACCAAGACCCCCAGTTCGAGTTCTGTATTGCGGAGGTCTGAGTACTTCACTCACATCTCAAAATGATCGAGACTTAGGGCTACGCCCTTCCTTATAGTCTGCACTTTCCCCGTGGAGTACTGCGAATTTGGATCGAGTATAACGCGGTGCAAAGAGTGGTTACATGAACATGATTTAGAGGCATATAGCAAGTACTATTCGGATGGTATGTTTCCTGTACATCTATTTTCCACAACGATCCACTGATCAATATGATCGCAGAGGCTCTACAAGCAAAGATAGGAACATTGAGCTTGGAGGCACAGTCAAAATTAGAGCAGGAAACAGCAAAGAAGGAGGCTAAAGCCGAAGCGAAGGCTGATGCTGCTTTGAAGAAAAAGCTGGCGTCTCAGGTTCGTTGTCCAAATTATCAATTGTGTACCACGTCATTTATCTATGTAATTATTTAGGTTACTATCAAACGAATTGAACGCAATAAGAGAAAACACGTAACTTCGATACATGGCCTGGAAGCATTCAACATTGATCTGAAAAAAGCTGCAAAACAATTTGCGTCCAAATTCGCGACAGGAGCGTCAGTCACAAAGAATCCCCAAGGTCTAGAGGAAATCGTTGTTCAGGGTGATGTAAGCGATGAAGTGCTCGAAATGATTGAAGGGGAGGTAGGAATTTTGAAAGGCATTCCCGCTGACAATGTGGAGATCATCGAAGAAAAGAAGAAGAAAGGAGGAGACTAACAAGGGGCAGACCTGGGGCAGACTAACAATAACTCTCGCCGCTTGTACTATTCACGAAACACATGTATTACGACAGGAATACTGATGGACATACGGTGCGACAGCCAACTAGATGTAGAAGAAAATTATGCAAAAATAGTCAAAAAATGTAAATCCGATTATTGAAAGCATGAGCAGATCAAAAAAAGAAAAAGATGAGCAAGACACGTTACAGTCATAAATTTAGAGTATTGTAAATGAAACATTAGCTTGTGTCTTCACATTATGACACACCACTTCCCCTTCTTCTCCTTATCTTCATCGGGTCCCTCGTTAGTGATGTCGGCAGTCGCTGAGACTGGAGCGGAAGAACCACCAAGCAACTCGACAGAGGAACGTCCTTCAACTGGGGATACAGCTTTGGGAGAAGTGATCACCCCTTGGGCATTATCAAGAGAGGTTCGACCTGTAGGAGGTTTGGAGAACCACCCGCCTGGGAAGAACAAGGACGATGTGGTGGATTCGAGTCGCTTACGATCTTTGGGAGCTGCAAGAGTATCTCCGACAGTGTCACGACTTGTGAATGACATGGTTAGGACGATGATTTCATTCAGCTATGGGCGAACACTTACTCTATATCCCCAGATACTGATAAGACTGGGAATGTCTCCCCAGAGGGGGCAGAAACAGATTCTTCAATTACACCAGAGACACTTGGCTCCCCCAAGGTAACGGGGGCATCCTGAAATATATCCTCAGTACATTTCAATCAATACATAGATCGAATGTGGACTCACTGTTGAGCTTTCAGCGTGAGGAGGTGGTTGTTCCAATGTGTCGAGTTCAGCATCATTCCTAGCCTCATTGAATACCTGGGATCCTTGCCTAGACACCGAGTAAGACGGGGTCCACGGGGATTTAGGTCTTTCCGGGAGATCGTTCTCGGTAGTGTCAACAGTTAACTGAAGAAAGTGTCAAGAGTTGAAGGAGTTATAGAACATTTGTAGGCATACCTTGGAGACTTCAGCTGCAGGAGCATCTTCGGTAGATACGTCCTTGAGAGTAGGCTCGTCTGCGGGTTCAACTACCGGCTCATCCCTGATAAAGGAAGTCGGAGCGGGGATATCTTCAACAGCTTCGACAGCCTCGGGATCTGCCATCTCTGCCACGGAAGTTTCGTGACCCGACTGGTTCGTGACCTCATATGAACCCCACGGTGATTTGGGCCTCTCTATTTGAGCCGCAACAACTGACTGAGATGGAGAAAGAGAAAGAGCTCCAGGAATCTGCACGTCCTTGTAGGGTTTGGCTGAAAGGTCGACAATCGCTTCTTCATCAGGTACCTTGAAAACCGGCGTGTCCTAAAAACATGCACAAAACACGTTGTGAATTGTCACTTCATCAAATGTCGTAAAGAATAGACAACATACTATCTCCTGCTTGCTATCACGCTATATTTCATTAGATCTTGTACTAAAGCTCGAGTACACCGGAAACACACCTCGTCCCCAGATTGATCCAGCATTTCATTAACAACCAATGGCTGTTCGACCGACGACACCGTGTTGACCGTCTGATCTTGCATGGGCTTTTCGGCAATGTCAGCCTCAGTTGATTCCAGAGGTATATCTAAAGAACTTTCCGATGATGTTTCAGTAATATTCACAGATGGGATTACAGAGTTTTCATCATGGATCACAGAGTCGACAGGCGGTTTGCTAGGAAGAGAGTCAACTTCAAGGCCAGGTTCCTCTATCGACTCAGCGGCATTATTGAGTGCAGAAACTTCGGCAGATACTGGAGATGCAGGCTCGGCGGATTCTTCTGATAGCTCAATCACAGGTATCACATTCTCGGAGAGTTCAGTGGCGGCCAGTACAGGGCTGGAGTGGGCAGAAACAGAAGGACTTCCTTGTACAGACACGGAATACGATGGAACCCAAGGTGACGACGGTCTAGATGATTCCTTTGGTTCTTCAAGCTGCAGATTGTACGTGTCAGCCAACACTGCAGCACCATAAACCATTGAACTTACGTTTGCAACTGTAGCTTCAGAAACTTCCGGTATAATGTTGACTTCTGGCACGGGGAGTTCCTGACCAGCGGGCACATTAGATGAAGGAAGTTGCTGGATTTCTGGTATGTCTTCTTCTCTGGCCATATCAGGACCCTGGCTGATGACACTGTACGATGGAGTCCATGGCGATTTTGGCCTGTCGATTTCAGTGGTATTGGCGCTTGGATACAATGAATCCTCAGCACCAACTTCGCTATGGATTTCTTCAGCCCCAACGGCGTTCACGACCTCTGCAGGTTCTGTAGTGTCTTCGTTTTTGTATGTCCCCTCCCCATCTTCAATAACGACACTCGCTGGAACATCCTCAGTGTCAAGCTTCCCCTGGAGAGAGAAGTCTGCAACGGGCACTTCTTCGTCGGATATGATCATGCTAACAGGTTCTTGGAGGTTCTCGGTTGTTTCTAAATGCAACTCGGAAGGAACTTCAGGTGGCTGATCAAAACCGGCGGACGGTATCGCTATGTTAATTTCGGGTACATCTTGGTACAAAGAAGGCGCAATCTCAATGTCCAACTTTGGAGGGAGTTCCTCCGTTCCTGGTACCAGCTCGTCGATGGACGATTCTGCCGGGTGAGCAGGAGACTCTTTGTTGGGAAAATCTAGGCCTGAAGTTATTGGGCTATTATGAGCAGAGAGAGAAGGGCTTCCTTGTACAGACACAGCGTATGAGGGGACCCAAGGCGAAGAAGGTCTGGACGGTTCCTTCCTTTCTTCAGGCTGTAAATCAACATCTTAGAAAAAAAAACAGTATCATGAGGCTTCAATCTTACGTTTGCAGCTGTGGGCTCAGATTCTTCTGGTAAAATTTTTGCTGTGGACTCAGATTCCTCCGGTACAATATTTACCATTGGCACGGATGATTCTGCGCTGGTGGCCACATCAGATATGGGAAGCTGCTCGATTTCGGATATGTCTTCTTCCCTAGTCACGTCAGGACCTTGGTTGCTGACACTATAGGATGGAGTCCATGGTGATTCTGGTCTTCCGACTTCAGCAACGTCAACGCGGAGGTCGGAGCTATCTTCAGTGGCAGTCCCAACATTAGGAGAATCGGGCATGACTTCCACCAATTTTTCGACGTCGATCTGCGCCGATTCATAAGGTGTCGTCAGCTCTGTCAATTGGATTTCCTGATCCAGTGATGGCTTTTCCAAACCAAGGGTATCAGAAGAAAATTCATCCTGTGAGTCAGCAGTGTCCGTGACTGCAGGAACAATGTCCTCTGCGAATGGCGCTTCAGGTGCAGCTGCTGGAACCGCTTCGTTAGTGGGATCATCACTATCGTCAGCGGCCTCGTCTTGAGGAACTTCTGAGCATTGATTGGCTTGATTTTGCGGCTCCAAAACGGGTTGTTCTTCCATCTCAGTAGACTGATTAATAGAAGCGTCTGAAACGGCCTCTCCCGACGACAAAAACTGAACAACAGTGTCTGTTGAATGATCCTTGACAACTGATCCGGTAAGGGATGTTGCTGGATCAGCGTTTGAAGATTCCTCCACTAAGGCGCTTGAATTTTCCCTAAACAGATCGACTGGTTCGTCCTGAGGTAAATTTGCAATGCTTTCCCCTTTTAGTAAAGCTTTATCATCAGCTATAGTTCCTTCGACGGTAGTGTCGCTAGGGCTCGATTCCTCCACCAGTCCTGAAAACACTTGAGCTCCTTCGCCCCCGGCCCCCCCTGAAGCGGGCGCGACCACAACATCAGCGACCGCCGCAGAGTCAGCGTCCTCGTTCGTAAGCATTATCCCACCTGTTTCCGTCATGAGGTGTTGTTCAGTCCCGGTTTCGAGAATTTGCGTCGCGGAAGCTGCGGAGTCTACGACAGTTTCAGCGACGTCTAGGTTATGGTCAAATCCGATATCAGGCTCCTTTTCGTCCGGCTTGACATCCAATTGCTGAGTGTCTAGGACCGACTCTGGTTTATTCGATTCGTCCTTGGTAGCGAGGTTTTCGTTTATCCAGGAAGGGTGTCCTTCTAATAAGGGTCCAACGTCTTCATCCCTTGCGAAAGGTACTTCCTCCACTGAAGACGTATTCGTGTTTTCATTATTCGCTGCCAATTTCTCCCCGTCACTCAGGATAACTTCGTTTGGAGTTCCTACATTCTCTGCCAGTTGCTTTTCCAATTCAACTGATGAAGCTTCTTCACCGGATATGGGGGGTGTTGTTTCAGCATTTGGATCAGCAGAAACTGTGTCGACATTCCCGGTAGCCAGGATCACTCCCAGCACGTCCGACTCTGTTATGAGCTTTGCTTCGGATTCGCCAGCAACCTCATAGGCTGTTTCGGAAAATTTGTCGGGAATGACAGAAGACTCCTCCAATGCAGGAACAATCTCTGACTTGGATTGGCCATTCATGTCTGCAACTTCATCCGTTACAATAAGCTCCGATTCATGTTCTAATTCCGAAGGATTTTCAGTCTCGATAGCAGCATCCCCAATCGATCGTTCCACCAAAGGCTCCAAAGCTTCACTGACATTCATCGGCATTTCCTCCAGAGAAGATTCGTCGTGGAGATTCCCGGACGCTGCTTGCCCCGTAGGGATGTCCTCTGAGTTTCCCAAAGTTAAAGAGAGCTGTCCAGTCTCAATCTGAGTGGGCTCAACCAGCGGAGAGGACACTGAGTGTTGCAAAGCTGCTGCAGAAACGATCGTCAAGGCTTCCACTGGAATCGCATGAGATCCTTCCGCATTATCTTCTGGGTATCCGAGGACAATGTCCGCTCCAGGTTTTTCGTCCACCAGAATGGCCGCAGAAGAGCCCAGCTCATTTGAATGTGATTCTGCTGGTTCAGCAGGAGAAGTAAGGTCATGCTCTCGTACATTTGAATCGAGATGCATATGTTTTTCGGATTCAATCCGCTCAGTCGAATGCACTTGAACCTCGCCGCTCGAACCATCCGTAACGATGTTTCCGACAGTAGACTCTTCCCCTCTAATAATAGGATCAGTGAGAACTGGAGTAACTGAATTAGGTGTTTCCTCCGAAGAAGTGGATACTGCAAGGACATTGACATGAGATACACCGGTAGCTTCACCGGACACTGTATCGGGAATCACGGAAATCGATCCGTGCACGTTTGAGATTGGGTCTTCCGCTCCTTCAGCGAAAGATGACTTGGTGGCTCGTTCCTCGGCGACTCCTGTGCCGAGAACAGTCTCTTCAGCAGCGTCTACCAAAGCAGCACTGTCCACGGACGAAGACGTTTGGAGCGCCGCTACTCCGGGAAGCGGACTATCAGGTTCTAAGTTTACTGGGTTTCCGTTTATGGGTTTCGTGGTGTCTTCCGGCAGATTCTGAGCGAGCATTTCTGCCTCAAGCGCGGAGTCTGCATCGCGGAAAACGGGTTCCCGAATAAGAGGAACCTGTTCGACTTCCAATTGTGGTTCTTCACCTTCATGGACTCGACCTATTCCAGAAGCGATAGTTCTTGTGCCAGTAGAGTCAACCCCTCGATCACCGCTTTTTTCTGTCTGAGATTTAGGCTCAGTAGCTTCGAATTCGTTATGTGATGCTGTATTCGGAGACTCAAATAGTTGCAATGGTGAGTCGGAGGCTTCTAGGGTGGCCAGCGGGTCTGTAGGATCTTTCAACGGTATTTCATCGTCCTGAGCAAGAAATAAGGATTATAAAAACGCAGTAGGCAAAGAAATAGGCTTGCCTTAGCCACTGCTCCTTCATTTTCTTCCTCGTCGCGTTGGGAATAGCCGTGCTTTCGCTAGATGTCAGGTATTTCTCCTACGTTTGCGACATTCTCACTCACTGTTGGCGCTTCGACCGCAGCAGAGTCCTCAGACATGGCAGAGACCTTCTCTTCATCACCTTGAAGTTTCTGGAACACGATG
This sequence comes from Lentinula edodes, assembly GCF_021015755.1. Classification (NCBI taxonomy): domain Eukaryota; kingdom Fungi; phylum Basidiomycota; class Agaricomycetes; order Agaricales; family Omphalotaceae; genus Lentinula; species Lentinula edodes. Next base: position 325,103 of record NW_025764330.1, read on the forward strand.
AAAGAATATCATGAGAGGCAGACAATCAAACAATGCTGAATTTCACGCACCTCCAGTGGGATTTCCGACGTGTCAAATTCGATTATTGGATCCCTTTCGACCTCTACATCATTCAGGGAGTGATTATCCTCGTCCCCTGTACGTTCCGATAAGACTTTTGGCTTCGAAGTTGGTGGGTGGTTAGCTTCGTCGAAGACGGCCGCACCATTATCCACGACCTCTGTAGCAGACATTTCGGAGTGTGGTAAAGAGTTTCAACTTAGCAGTATTTTCAGTGGGCTCAAACAGGGTACCGAGGACAAAGAACGGGACGTAGCGTCTCAACAGCGCTTGCCACGAACAATCAAAAAGATGCGTTCCCACGTGCTATGTAAGCTATTTTCGTCCGGTGACCAATATTTAGAAGTCATGTGCTCGCGTTTAAAGCTGTTCTCTCGACTAACCACCGCCAGGCCTCTTACAGCTTCATCTTCCGTCATGACCCACCCTCCAACCCTTTGTATTCTTTTGATGTTTAGCTGGCAAGTATGTTACAGCTCAAACGCTCTGGGTGGTGTGTCACCCACCTGCAAGGGGCTTTACTCCCAGGCAAAACCTCCCTATATTGATTGACCTATGTGTGAAGGTGGACCATTGGGCTGCTCATGTATATATAGTTATTTTTTGAATGATACTGAAATATCTATAGCATACCCAAGTTTATAAGCAGGAAAGAGTGGCAAGAAGTCCAGCACTCAAGGGCACTGATGGTAGACTCAGAAGATGTTGGGGAATACTCCATATGGATATAAGTATGTATAGCTTGGTGACCAAGCCCTCTAAGAGAATAATCAAAAAATTTGATTAAAGTTTACCTGTGGGGCAGAACAGGACCCCGGATAATCAGAGTAAAGGTTGTTTCCAAAATTGCTGAATTTCAGCTGAAATGTCCAAACCAAAATCAAGAATTTCTGTCAAAAATGTCTGAAAGTTGACCAGCCACTGGCACTTAAGCAAATTAGCACTTGCCTAAATGATCTTTGAGGTGGCTTCAAAAAATTTCCAAAAGTCCCATGGACTCCTGTTAAGATCATGTACACCATGAAGCCGTGCCAGAGGCCACAAGGTATCTAAGGGCAGAGGGTTGAATGGGACAGTAGTGAAGTTATCAACAACACCACCATTACACTGCTAGTCCCCAGAGATTGAGAGTAGAAAAGAAGGTAGCTAGGAGCAGCCAAGTCGGAGTGGTGGTAACACTGACAACAAAGAGCGAACCAAAGAACATATAAGTCCTGAGGTCAGAGTAGAGAGTACTCAAGGGAGAATCCTTAAGACTTCAGAGGGAGAATGAGTGACGGTTTAAGTTGATCTAAGATGATCTAAGTCAATAATTAAACTGAGGAACTATAGTATAGTAGTGAATATCTGTGTTAAGATCATGTAAACTGGAAAGCCGTGCCAAGGGCCATCCAGCATCTAAGGGCGGAGGATTGGATGGGACAGTAGTGAAGTTATTAACAGCACTGCCATTATGCCGCTAGTCCCCGGAGATTGAGAGTAGAGTGTCATAAAGTATGCAGCCCCTGTCATTTTCCTTTTCTCACTGTCTCGATGCCTTTACTTGTACGATACATCATCCTGACAAGACCGTGCCTACAGGTCAATAGCTATAGAGGTTCTGAGGCCGGATATGGCCCGGGAATGGCCCGGGATAATTCCGAGGTCCAGAACTGAGTATTGGCCTGTAGTACACACTGGGAGTGGGACGTCGGTGAAGCTATTAGCAACACCCTTCACACACTGTTGTGTCCCCGGGAATATAATGGCAAGGATATAATGTCAAGATGAGCAGCCTAGATGGGTTCCTATGATCCGGGAGTCCGGAATAGCTCGGAAGCAAAGGTAAAGGAGATATTAAAGAGTGGGATAAGATGGTACACTTGATTTCAAGCTTGACTACAACGTACAAAGTATTCTAGCTTATATACATCCCAAATACAGTCAGAAGACCTCGATGAAAGCTCGGAACAATAAATAAATACAATGATGGTCACAAGGTTATTATTCCGAAGTCCGGCCGCTCCGGACTGGGCCGGGAAGCATACTGGGTGAATTGCATGCATATGACACATCCCATCACTATTACACTCCATCACTGTCAATTCCCCATTGATTACTGATTCACCTGACCTACCTTCTCCTTCTACTGGCTTCCGCCACCTTCCTTGCCCCTGAACTGTACAGTATTACATTGTTGTTTTTTGCAGACTGGAATATGTATATATAGCCAACCCCCCACAGCCTGGTCCCTTATCTTGACCTCTCTGTCATTATCTGGGACCAGTCTGCCTACACTCTGCTCAGTTGCTCTACTCCACCATCCCGCTTAGTCACTCTGCCTCTGCCACTTTGTGACATAGAGGAGAGGTAACTAGGAGTAGCCAAGTTGGAGTGGTGGTAATGCCGATAACAAGGAGTGAACCAAAGAACTTGTAAGTTCTGAGGTTAGAGTAGAGAGTACTTCAAGGTGATGAGCCTGAAGACTTAAAGGACAGAGAGAGGCAGATAAGGGAGATCTGAGGAGATCTAAGATGATAATTAAACTGAGGAACCACAGTATAGTACAGGAGTATTTATACCTACTAATTAGCGTATCAGGGTGGAGCGCCAGACTAGCTACTAGGGGCTATACATATAGTACCTGCAGGGTAGAGAATAAGACAATAAAAAGAGACTAAGTAGAAAGGGAATGTGTAGCAAGAAAAAACAATAAAGAAGAGATTACAATAAACGGTAGATCTCAGAGTACTGAGCAGTGGAGCGGGGCACCGGGGCATGGTCCTGACAATCTGTAAGAACAATAAAATGATCAGTAAGGGTATACTTGAACATAATCAATACTCACCAATAACTATGAACAAAAAAAGCACTTTTATATACCTGCCTCCCACTGACAGCTCAACTGCATTGACAATATGGTGTTTGTAAATCAAATGAGCTTTCATTGACAAAGAGGAGTTGGCATGGTCTATGAAGATGGGCATGGTTTAGTCAGAATTGGGCTTGCTTGAGTGCATCATGTTCAATGGTAGCTTTTGTTATCTGCAGCAAGTAGCTGAATTCAAGTTGAAGGTAGATATTATATGGCCCAGTAGTGCACCTTCTTGAGGGTATATCTACTGAGTTTCAAGACATGCCAAAGGGCTGGAGTACTCACCAGTACACCATGTGTTAGAGAAGAATCCGTACGCTCCGTCCTTATCCAGCCCGTCTGACTTACTTCATCTATGCGCACCTTTTTGTCTACTCGTTGTTGCTTACATACTCTGCGATCGAGTACTTATACAAACGCCCCTATTTCACAGCTTTCCCTCAGTTGTTCTCTACTACAACTGAGGGTAAGTCATACTCATATTTAAGTTAATTCTCCATACTGATCCTGTAGTAGTGTTCGTTATCCTACAGGTAGATTTATCCAATATCAGTTGTTCTCTACTACAACTGAGGTGTTCTCTACTACAACTGAGGTGTTCGTTATCCTACAGATTATGAGACTGGGCTCCCAACGAGCTATATAGATAAAACCAAAATTCTACTATGTCTTCATCAACCGGAAACCAAACAGCAACCCTTCCTACATTCCCGGAATCGTCTCAGCTGTCCGGACAGGATACTTGGAAGGCGTTCAAAGATAGGGTCGAGCTGAACGTTGAGTTTAGGGGCCTCAAGGGTTATCTCCATGGCACCATCCCTAAACCAAGTCCAGCAACCTATGTCTATACGTCCATCACTCCCTCATTCCCTAGCAGTCTGCATCCATCCCCTGAAGAATGGAACCAACGCGAGCGCTTGGTAGCCGCAATGATTTATCTCAATTGCACTGATCCCATCGGGGTCGGTATCGACCGATAACGAGCTTGCCTCGTTTTTGTGTGAAAGAGAAAGGAAGGAATCTAATGGGCACTCCAACCAACCAATCTAATACACAATATGCGAGTTCACTGCTATCAAATTTATTTAATAGCAAGGGGTAGCGTTGGCAAAGGTTCCGCAAAGCTTTGAGAGCTAAGTAAGAAGCTTTGATCAATCAATTTGAATCGTTCTAAGGATTCGATATATTCCTTTGATCAAGGTAGATTCAGCGCGATTTGTGCTTTGGTTTGTATTGATTTGGGTATATCAAGAATTGGGGGTTTGAATCAAAGTAAATTAAAACCGAAACACACAGACCCCTACGGAGGGCTAGAACTATGTGCTGGCACAACCACACAGTGTGATTTGCCCTTAAGACCAACGACTGATCCTAAGTTCGAAGAATACCCAACAACTGGATATACTTCTCGCAGTCACAAGGAGCAGAACACGACGTTCCTATACTCACAAGTGCCGGGCCCGAATGGCTGCTAGCGAAGAGGTTTCAGTCTGGCGGGAGTGTGTCTTTCCTTTTTACGGATTAGCACTGCAACGTCGTCCCAAAATCACTTGTATTCCAGATACATCGGATCGCTATTTATACATACAGAATATAGAGTCGCATAGTACAATTAATTTAATACAATAAATGTTCGGAACCGCAAGGAAACTTCTACACTCAGTCAGATACCATTTAATTCGAATCTACATGTCCTTATTTGGTCCATATTGGTTCCAAGATTCTAGTATACCTCCAAACATAGGTAGGTACTTCAATATTCATTTAATTTAATTGTTTTTAGAGAATGACTCGAATGGTGTTCAACTGTCATTGCTGTTCAACACTTACTTCGATCGTTTGTCACCTCGTCCGGAGGCAAATCAGCTCTCCTCGATTCTAATCCTATCAATCTGATTCATCTGGATTAAACTAATTGCTTCTCTCTTTCAATAGACACCCATTGTGCCTATACTCTATCAAGGGAGTTACGCATAGTATTCATTTAATTGTATTCTTCAATATTTTCTACGTCAGGACTCTTTGACATTCATTTGATATGCCTTCGGAGCCTCGCCGTACTTTGATTGTTCTTCTAGTCATTTTCCTCAACCATGCAACTTGATTGGTCTATTAGACTAAATCGCAGTCTTTTAGGTTAATGCATGATCTCGTTCTAGAAGGAGTATTTGATAATTCCTGAGTTCTAGAAAGTCATTTCAAGTCAATCCTCGGTTCATGGTCACTTGAGTAAGTTCTTCCAAACTCCTGCCAGTGTAAGGTCCAATAAGAATACCCTTGGTATGTCATACGTGAATGGTCATCCTTCGGATGTAGTCCGAGTCTGGTATAATCCTGCTATCCATAGGTAGTATCGGGGATGGGTAAACTAACCAACTTGTGGTAGTATGGGTATATGGTCCCTTCAACTTATTACACTGATTCAGTATTGACTTTGACTGTCAATCTGGGTCTCAATTACAGTCCTCTTGATACAAATCTATACGTGAAAATGTCACAATTCACAGCATAGACGTCTAGCCAAAATTTAGGCGTGTCACCGAGACAACCTTGCGCATGTCACCTATGCGTTTCTAATCAACAAATACGAGAGTCGTGATGAAGAACTGATTCTTCTTGCCGACACTGCCCTCTGCGAACAGAAGTATGACCCCATGACGACTACCATGGAAGACCACGAAAAGAAGATGAACAATCTTCTCAAGAGGCTCCGTAACTTGGGTGGTGCCGTGGACGACTTCCAGTATCGCCTCATCGTGATTAAATCCATGCCGAAAGAGTGGAAGGAGAACATATTGAATGTTCCTGGTCGCACAAGCTCTGAGGCCTTCACCTATCTCAAGCACCTCTACATCAACAAGGTGGAACCAGTTGACGATGAGGACCAGCGCATCCAGAAGAAAGTTGCAGCGCTGGTTGCCCAGCACATCGCAGCACACCCTGTCATTGCGAGCGCTGTACAACGTCGAAATCGACCAGTCTGCACCAACCCTTCCTGTCCTAGGAAGCTTGGTCACTCCATCGAGAACTGCTGGGCGAAAGGTGGTGGTCGAGAAGGCAATGCCCCAAAGAGCTGGAAGGACAAGTACGAAAACCGCACCACCGGAGCCAGCTCAACCACTGCCTCTAGTGCGACGATCCTGACTGATCCAGATCCTGTTGACCTCTACATTCACACCAACCATGTCAATGTTTCCGCTAAGCCGGGTACGTCCGTCCATCCGACCTTCACAACACTATCCCCTAATGACTCCAATAGACTCGAAAGAACTACCGTTCTAAATTGCGAGAGTCAGAAAAGGGAGAGTGTTAGTGCCAGCGATAACGTACCTATTTATTCCCTTGTATCGAATCCTATCGAATGCACCATTTGCAATGGTAATATACCACTCTATTCCCCATCTGAACCAACCGAGCCTGAGATGTTTCTCGATTCGGCAGCATCAGAGCATTGCTGGGTAAAAAGGTCGGATTTCATCCGTTACGAAACTGTCAGTGGACAAAGTGGAAACAGCGCGATAGCGGGTGACTCTGGCAAGTTAGTGGATGGATTACAAGTAACGTCGAAAGAGACACAAGGAATGTGCGAACCTTGTCTATATGGTAAAGCGACGAGACACCCATTTGACGAGAAACTCACGCATGAGACCAAGGTACTCGAACGGGTGCATATTGACTTATGGGGACCTTCCAGAACTCAGAGTTGAGGCGGGGCCAATTATATGATGCTCTGCTCTGACGGTGCATCCTCCATCCGAGTCCCATATTTCATCTCCAACAAACGAGCAGAGACGACACTCAAGCACTTCCATGAGTTTCGCATCATGGCAGAGAACCAGACCGGGGAACGCCTTTGAATCATTCGGATAGACGGCGGGGGTGAATTTGACAACAGCCTAATGCAATCCTACTGCAAAGAGCACGGTATCATCATTGAGAAGATACCCCCCTACTCTTCGGCGGCTAATGGTATGGCGGAACACGCAAACAGAACAGTGATCGAGGGTACGAGAACTCTCCTTGAAGATTCTGGATTACCGCCATCATTCTGGGCAGAAGCAGCAAGTACCTTTATATATGTTGACAGCTTCGTCCCTACTGCTCGTTCACCTGATGTTGTCCCCATGGAACGTTGGACCAAGAAGCGCCAGGACATATCCCACTTACGGCCTTTCGGATGTGAAACCTGGGCAACATTACCAGAAACCAGAAAAGATGGGAAACTTGCCCGTCAAGCGATTAAAGGTCGTTTGCTTGGATATATGGGCCGCCGGGGCTACAGAATTTGGGTGCCAGAGTGGAAGACTATTATTGAGTCAAGGGATGTCAAATTCGAGGAAGGGATAGCTAAGAGAACTCGATCTGATGACGAGATCTCGTTCGGTTCCAACGGTGATGCCGAGGACATTAAACCATTCAACGGTGATGCCGAGGGCATTAAATCCAGGGCGCCACTCAAATTAGATTTAGCGCCCTCACCATCAACTCCTCCCTCTCTCTCTCCACCGCTGTCTCCCCTTACACCTATACCTTCTGAGCCGGACTCCCTTCCTCAATCTCCTCCTCCTGACTCCATACCCACTACTGAACATCCAGCCCCCGCGTCAACACGTGTCTTACGCGAGCCAACTGGCGGCTCAATGAATGTAGACCAACTTGTCCAGAAAGAAATGGGATGGAGTCGACCTGATACCGCCTTTATGCTTGTCGCCCACGAACCATGGGCTTTTGCATCCACTCATGACGAGAGATGGACACCAAGGAACTTCAAAGAGGCAAAGCTCCGCTGGGACCTCTGGGGTCCACCAGCTCAGGCCGAATACAACGCGTTAATAGAGAAAGAAGTGTGGGAGCTGGTGCCACTACCTCCGGGGGCAAACCTCATGGATGCAATGTGGATATTCACGTCCAAGTGGGGATCACAAGAAGAATTGTTGAAAAGGAAGGCAAGATATGTAGCAAAAGGATATACACAGGTTTATGGTATGGACTACGACGAGACATTCGGCGCCGTGGCGCGAATGGAATCTTTCCGAATTGTCCTAGCCATCATTGTGGTTCTCGGCCTCTCACTTTTCCAAGTGGACTTCAAGTCTGCTTTCCTTAACAGCCCAATAAAGCACAATGTATACATGAAACAACCGGTGAGATTCATCAAGCCTGGCACCGAACACCTCGTCTGCAAACTCAAGAAGTCGATATATGGCACGATGCAGGGAAGCCACGATTGGCAAGACACGCTAGCGGCGGTGATATGACCCATTTTTATTTGAGTCTATAATGCAGTAATTATGCATTTTCAACTGTAAAGTACTATCAGTGATGCTGAGACTGGACAGTACATTGTATTCAGAGAAAACACACAGAACTACACAGTGATTGCATCTAAATGACACTTAAGTGGGTCTTCATAGCATAATACAGTTGTATTTCCAAATAATAAAGCTCTAATACTAAAACCCACACTTGTGTTTGACTTGGACTGTGACAATATCTGCAGGATTAAAGTGTTTCGAGCTTCACCTTTGTATAGCATTTCAATAGAGCTGAATGATAAGATTGAAAGATAACAATATTCCGGACCTCTGGAGTTAATTCCGAGAATATCAGAAATGATTTAGCATATGTCCCTCATCCGGAAAGCCTTCCGAGGTACAGCATGATTTCCATCAAAGGTAGCACATGGTACAACAGGTCCACATGCTACTCCGAGATGCAGCATGATTTCCATCAAAATCAGCACATGCTACAATGATTGATATCAGTTGTCAAGGGTTGTTTTGAGGATATATAAGGAGGGTGCTGGCCTCTAAATAAGAACAAGCACTTCCCCCCCATGTCACGAAGCGGCAGAGGCGGAGTGACTAGCGGAGCAGGAAGCGGGGTGACTAAGCCAGGCAGTGAGGCGGAGCGACTAAGCAGGTGAGTGAGGCGGAGCGACTAAGCGGAGCGGAGGCAAACTGGTCCCAGATAATGACAGAGATATATTGAGTATCGTAGTCATAGGTAATAATAAGTAAGCACATACCTGGTCCCAGATAATGACAGAGAGGTCAAGATAAGGGACCAGGTTGTGGAGGGTTGGCTATATATACATAATCTAGTCTGCGAGAAACAACGATGTAATACTGTACAGTTCAGGGGCAAGGAAGGAGGCGGAAGCCGATAGAAAGAGAAGGTGGGTCAGGTGGATCAGTAATAGATAGATCAGTAATCGATGGAGATTGACAGCGATGGGATGATGTATTGTACAAGTAAAGGCGTCGAGACGGTGAGAAAGGGAAAATGATAGGGGCTGCGTACTTTATAACATTACCCCCCTCCTTATGACCATTGCCCTCGATGGTCAAGGTTTTGCCGCTGTCAGATGTTTTTTGTGAAAGGCCCAAACAATTTTTGGTGCCCGGCTGAGGTTGGGTGTGGGTTCCCAAGAGTTGTGTCCTGCATCGTAACCTTTCCATTTTACTAGATATTCCAACTTCTTCCATCGTACCCGACTGTCCAAGATCTCCTCCACTTCATATTCCAGTTCATCTTCATCTTCTAAGTACACCGGCTCTGGTGGTGTTGGTATTTCGCCATTGATGGGGTTACCTTTCCATGGATATAGTTTGTCGACATGGAAGACAGGATGAAGGCGGTCTAATGACAAGGGAAGGTCAAGGCGGTAATCCAGAGGTCCGACTTTCTCCAGAATACGGTAAGGTCCTAGCTGTCGGTCTCCTAGTTTTTCACTGGATAGCTGCAGGTTAATGTCCTCCGCACTTAGCCAAACTAGGTCCCCAACTTTGAATTGATGCGCTTTTCGCTTCCCACGTTCGTATCCCTCCTTTTGTTGCTTCTTTCCTAGATGTAAGGCAGCTCCAGCATCCTGTCGCGCTTCTCGGAGAATCCGTATGTGGTCATCCACTGCTGGAATGCCGCTGCGTTGACCAACCGGGATATTGAACAGGGGAAGGTATCCGTAGGTTAACTCGAATGGGGACATGCCTAGGGCCGAGTGAGTCCGCGAGTTAATCACAAACTCCGCCATGGGGAGGTGTTCTGCCCAGTCATCTTGTCGTCGTCCCACATAGAGGCGGATGTATTTTTCCACTTCCTGATTTGCGCGTTCAGTTTGGCCATTGGACTGAGGACGATATCCGGAGGTTAGATCTGATTTAATTCCCAGTCTAGCGAGGAGGGATCGCATGAGTTTAGCTGCGAACTGAGGTCCGCGGTCGGATTTGAAGTGGAGGGGAAGACCATGGAGACGGAAGATTTCTCGGTAATAGATATCGGCGACACCTTCAGCTGTAATGGAGCTGGTGCAAGGAATAGCATGGATTTGTTTTCCATACAGGTCTGTACGGACCAAGACTGTGTCGTATCCCTGGGAGTTAGGCAATTGTGTTATCAGGTCGACCCCTACCTCTTCCCATAGGCCGGATGGTACATCCAGTGGTTGAGTCACAGCTCGTGGGTGCCATTGGATCTTCTTGCAGGTGCAAATCTCGCATCCCTCAACGTATTTCTCCACAAAAGAACGCAGTGTCGGCCACCAGAAGTGGGTGCTGACCAGGTCAAGTGTCCCATGTAATCCGGGATGTCCAGCAGTTGGATGATCATGGCATTGACGGAGTACCTCGGTGCGTAGATTGTTGTCTGCTGGTACATATACCCGGCCCCGGTAATAGACCAACCCGTTGTCCTCCTCCCATTCAGCTATCCCATTGGCCAAGCGTTGTAACCCGTGCTTCTTGACTGTTTCCAGACCTTCCAGTACTTGTGCTTCCCGTTCTGAGGCTTTCCGAATACGATCCTCTAGGGGGTTCCGTAGGATTGAAGCGGCGATTTTGGTGAAGTGGCCAGGTTTAAGGACGGTCTGTTGCTGATTGTCATCGCTATCTGATACATGATGTACTGCCATACGAGAAAGAGCATCAGCTTGGGTGTTTACTCGGCCAGGACGGTAGATCATATGAAAATCAAACCGTGATAGATAGAGGGCCCATCGGGCTTGTCGACGGGTAAGGTCTTGTGCTGTGCACCAGAATTCGAGGTTGGAGTGGTCAGTGATAATGTCGAATGGTTGTGGAAGTCCTTCCAGGAAATTCCTCCAGTCCTTCAATGCTTCAATGATGGCAAGCATCTCCCGATCATATATTTCATAGTTCCATTCTGCTGGCTGCATGGATGCCGATCTGAAGGCTACCGGGTGCCACTGACCATCGTCTTGCTTCTGCATGAGGGCGCCTCCCGTAGCAAAGCCTGATGCGTCTACCTCAATTCGAGTGGGCCGATCTGGCGCCCATAGAGCAAGGATTGGTGCGGAGATGAAGGCCTCTCGAAGGGTGTCAAATGCCTCCTGTTGTGTACCAGTCCAGTTAAAGCTGGTATCCTTCTTGGTTAGGTCGTTCAAAGGTCGAGCTATTCTTGCAAAATTTCGGATAAAGCGCCGGTAGAAGTTTGCAAACCCCAAAAATCCTTGCAGTTCCCGGAGGTTGGTAGGGACTGGCCAGTCACGAACAGCCGCTACTTTGACCGGATCCATTCTCACCTCCCCTTCTGAAATGATAAGTCCCAGGTATTTGATCTGTTGCTGTTCAAATTCACACTTCTCTGGGCGCAAATAGAGGTCGTGCTTTTCTAGTTGCGTTAATACTTCCTGTACCACTTGTCGGTGTTCCTTGAGGTCGTTACTGAATATGAGGATGTCGTCTAGGTAGACTGCCACCTTGCCAGCTGCAATGAGATCAGCAAATATCACATTCATAAGTGCTTGGAATGTGGCAGGGGAATTCGTGAGACCGAAGAACATAACCTTAGGCTCGAACAAGCCCCGAGTTGTTGCAAATGCACCTTTCCATTCATGCCCCTTCTTAATCCGCACATTATTGTAGCCCCAGCGAACGTCAAACTTGGTGAAATATCGCGCTCCCTGAAGCCGGCTAATGATATCAGCAACTAATGGGAGAGGGTATCGGTTCTTCACAGTATACTCATTCAGTTTCCGGTAGTCCTGTACGAAACGGAGTTTCCCATCCTTCTTCTTCACGAAGAAGACTGGAGATGAGATGGGTGACTTCGAGGGAACAATGTAGCCTTTCCATAGGTTTTCTTCTAGAAAGCGGTCGAGTTCCTCCTGCTCGTTCAAGGACATTGGGTAGATCTTTGTCCGCATGGTTGCTGGTGCTCCGGGTACAAGATCGATAGCGTGATCCCAGGGCTGATGGGCAGGTAATCGCTCAGAGGCAGATTCGGAGAAAACCTTCTTGAAGTCTCGGTACTGCTCAGGGACCATCTCCTCAAAGGTTTTAATGGGTTTATCGCGGTTAGCCTCCTCTGCTAGTTGTTGAGAATATGTGAACCCTGCTGAGCACTATACTTCCTCTGTTTGTTCTTCCAATATCCCCGCTTTCACCCATGCCCGACGCGTTTTGTGATTGGCTCGTATTCGGTGTATTGGGGATTCCTCCGTTGCTGTTATGATTTCATTCTCCTCTAGGTCTGCCTCAGTGTGATTGGGTTCACGTTGGGATCCTTCGTTCAGGAGTTCCTGGATTGGACTATCGGTAGTAGACGCCACTAGGTGAGGGTGTAAAGTCTGCTCATCTTCTACTTCCTCTATATGTACCCGGGGTGGCTTTACTGAAAGTCGTCCCTTCTCCCAGTCAATCTCTGGATTTACCTTCCGTAACCAGGGGAGTCCGAGAATAATATCCTCTCCTCCTAAGTTTGTGATCAGGAAATCCATCCATCGCTCCTGGTTATCCACTGTGAGTGCTAAGCGTGCAAAGTGGGTGATTTGCCCGGCTCGGTTAGTGTTAAGATCATGTACACCGTGTAACCGTGCCAAAGTCACAAGGTGTCTAAGTGCGGAAGATGAATGGGACAGTAGTGAAGTTATTAACAACACCGCCGTTACGCCGTTAGTCCCCGGAGAGCGAGAGTAGAGAGAGAGGAGCTAAGTAGCAGCCAGGTCGGAGCGGCGGTATCGCCGATGACGAGGAGCGGACCAGAGAATGTTAAAGTCCTAAGGTCGAGGAGAACGTACTTCGAGGCGTTGAGCCTGAAGACTTAGAGGAGAGTTAAGTTGAGAAGGGAGATCTAAGTTGATCTAAGTTGATAATTAAACTGAGGAACTACAGTAGCGTACAGGCAGTATTTATATCTACGGAACGGCGCATTGGTGCGGAGCGCCAGACTAACTACTAGGAGCTATACGAGTAGTACCTGCAGGGTAGAGTAAAAGACAATAAGGAGAGACTGTTAAGATCATGTACACCGAGTAACCGTGCCAAAGCTACAAGGTGCCTAAGTGCGGAAGACGAGTGGGACAGTAGTGAAGTTATTAACAACACCGCCGTTACGCCGTTAGTCCCCGGAGAGCGAGAGTGGAGAGAGAGGAGCTAAGTAGCAGCCAGGTCGGAGCGGCGGTATCGCCGATGACGAGGAGCGGACCAGAGGACGTTAAAGTCCTAAGGTTCAAGGAGGACGTACTTCAAGGCGTTGAGCCAGAAGACTTAGAGAAGAGCTAAGTTGAGAAGGGAGATCTAAGTTGATCTAAGTTGATAATTAAACTGAGGAACTACAGTAGCGTACAGGCAGTATTTATATCTACGGATCGGCGCAGCGGTGCGGAGCGCCAGACTAACTACTAGGAGCTATACGAGTAGTACCTGCAGGGTAAAGTAAAAGACAATAAGGAGAGACTAGAACGAAAGGGTAAAAGACAATAGTGAGAGACTAGAACGAAAGGGTATGTGTAGCGAGAAAGAACAATAAGAGTGAGATAACAATAAGAGCAGATCTTCGGAGTACCGAGCGGCGGAATGGAGGCCCGCGGCATGGACTTGACAGTATCCCCCTCTTAGGCTTGAGCCCTCGAAAGCCATTAATACCGATAGTTGGTTAGTCACCAAAGAAAAATTTCAAAGGCCGTCAGGATCGGGAATTTGGCCCCTCAGTCAGCAGGAAAATTTTCAAAAGCCGTTAGTACCGGGAATTGGCGTTAGTCATCAGTGAAAATTTTCGGTTCACCGTATACCAAGTACAATTCGAAGGAAAATTTTCGCTGGTCCGTGCGCAGTTTTGCCGTATAACAGGCCCAGAATTTCGCCGGTAAAACCCAAGTTCCCCAAACTTCCAAGTCCAAAAAATGTCCGCTAGCCGCACCATTACTACTACCACCTCTGCTACTGCCGGCCCTTCGCGGTCGCGCCCTGTACCACCGCCACCTCCACCAGCCTCCGACTCCGCCGCTCAAGAGGAGGAAGGCCTCGAAGACGAAGACGAGGACGACATCATCAGGAAGGCGCAGGCAAGAGTGGAGCGGGTGAGAGCGAGGAAGGCGGCGGAGGCCGCAAGAAAAAAGGCGGAGGAAGAGGCTGCAAGGGCGGCAGCGGAGAAAAAGAGGAAGGCGCAAGAGGCGCAGGAGCGGGCTAAGCGGGCTCGTCAACAAGAGGAGGAGGTGGTTGAACGGAGGAGACTGTTGGCCGCTGCGGCGACCGCTAGGAGTCAACGGGGGACCTCTCCCAGCGAGGTGTCGGCTTCTCCGCGGCGGCCCGTAGTGGAGATTCGGAGAACAAAGAGTAAGGGTAAGGGAAAGGCAAGGGCAGAGGTATGTGCTTCCACCTTCAATTTCGCTAGTACTAACTTGAGAATTCTTTAGCCGGTCGGCGGGGACCCCGATGATGGTGATGAGGGCGACGACGACGACGACGACGACAAGGAGCCCTGCGAACGATGCAGGGCTAAGAAGATCTCTTGCCAGATGCAGGCTGGCAAGAGAAGTTCAATCATATGTAAACCCTGCCACGACGCGAAAGTCCGGTGCTCGTACTCCGGGCGGCCGTCGACTGTGAAGCGAGAGGGTGGTTCCAACCCGACCGGCGAGCGCCTGGCTGTCTTGGAGAGCCAGGTAGCTCAACTACTAGCGGACAACCGACAACTTCGGGATGGGCAGGTGAAAGCAAACACCTACCATCGACATATGAACCGGAAGCTGGATTGGCTTGTCACAGATGCCGCGAGGAGGAGGAGAACGCCCCCGGAGCTGCCGCAAGCCGGACCGTCGGAGTTGCCGAAGAAGCGGAGAAGGGTAATGGACAGTGACGAAGAAGAGGAGCGGGGTAGGGAGCAGGAGATGGAGGAAGATGGAGAAGGAGAGGAGGAAGAAGGAGGAGGAATGGAGGTAGAGGGAGAAGTAGAGGCGCCGGCGCCGACGGCGAAAGGAAAGGAGAGGGCAGAGTAGGGTATCATCGGACATCGGACATCGGCCCTTCGGCCTTTCTTGAACTCTTCTTGTAATCCTCTGCCTCCTGTAAATAATTTTGTCTTTTTGTTTTTTGGACTTTTTGTATTAAAAATGTTAACTTCGATTTGAAATCGGAAAGCGAATGGGCCGCGGAGCGGCGTAAGAAATAATTAGTTTTGAAATATAAGTAGCTCAAGTGTGAAAGAAATATAAGTGCAATAGTAGATCGAAGGATGAGATTAACAATTAAGAGGGAGAGATAAACACTCAATTTACTATCATCGTGTTTATCCTCTAAACGCACGAAGTAAACTTCAGCGGAGCGCGGCGGAAAAGGAAAATGGAATAAAATGATTTTGTGTGATCAAGGTCCAGGTTTGTGAGGGTATCGGGCGTGGAACGCCGGTACAAGTTCGTCAGCATGTAATTCATCAGCAGCAACCCAGGAGAATTCATCGTCGGTACCTTCATAACCGGCCCACCGAATGTAATAACGTAGAGGACAACGTTTATACCTTCTGTCCAGCTTGGAGTCGAGGATTTCGGCAACGTTGTACTCCTCTTCACCATCAACTTCAATTGGAGGTGGAGGAGATTGAGTACGATTCGGGAACGGGTTCGGCGTAACCGGCTCCAGCTGTGAGACGTGGAAAACCGGGTGAATTCGGCGAAGATAGTCTGGGAGCTTGAGCTCGTAAGACAAAGTACCAGGTCGACTGATGACCTTGAAAGGACCAAGATATTTTTCTGAGAATTTTTCAGTAGGACGAGTAGAGCGAATGTGCTTAGCAAGAACAAATACTTCGGAGCCGATCGGGAACTCCGGGTGCGAGATTCTTTTCCTGTCAGCTTGTTCCTTGTAACGAGACTGAGCTAAAAGGATTTCCTCTCGAAGGAAGACGTGGAGTTCATCGAGGTTGACGACGAAGTCTCTGGCTAGGTCAGACTTCATATCGACCTCGGGCCGAACGGTGATATTTGGGTGGTATCCTTTGTTAGCGAAGAATGGAGTAATACCAGTGGAAGCATTGGGAGCGTTGTTATAGGCGAACTCGGCGATCGGAAGTAGAGGCGACCAGTCATCTTGTTGGTAGGAACAATAGATCCTAATGTACTGTTCGAGAGTCTGATTGACACGCTCAGTTTGCCCGTCGGCTTCCGGATGATATCCAGAGGTATAGTGAAGTTCCATGGAGAGCGCTTTACCGAGAGCCCGGAAGAACGCCGAAACAAATTCGGAACCACGATCGGAAGTAACATGATTAGGAACACCATGCTTAGAGAAAACGTGAATAACAAAAAGCTCAGCTAATTGTTCGGAAGTAATGGTGTCGTGAGTTGGAATAAATATAGCTTGTTTGGAAGATCGATCCACGACGACGAGGATAGCTGTATAACCATTTGTCAAGTCCATGCCGCGGGCCTCCATTCCGCCGCTCGGTACTCCGAAGATCTGCTCCTATTGTAATCTCTTCCTATTGTTCTTTCTCGCTACACATATCCTTTCGTACTAGTCTCTCATTATTGTCTTTTACTCTTTCGTTCTAGTCTCTCCTTATTGTCTTTTACTCTACCCTGCAGGTACTACTCGTATAGCTCCTAGTAGTTAGTCTAGCGCTCCGCACCGATGCGCCGTTCCGTAGATATAAATACTGCCTGTACGCTACTGTAGTTCCTCAGTTGAATTATCGACTTAGATTCCCTCTTTCACTCTGTGCTCCTCTAAGTCTTCAGGCTTACTGCCTTGAAGCTCTCTCTACTCTACCTTAGGACTTATACGTTCTCTGGTTCGCTCCTCGTCACCGGCGTTAACGCCGCTCCGACTTGGCTGCTACTCAGCTCCTCTCTTCTATACTCTCGACCTCCGGGGACTTACGGCGTAACGGCGGTGTTGTTAATAACTTCACTACTGTCCCATTCGTATTCCGCACTTAGACACTCTGTGACCTCTGGCACGGTTACACGGGTTGCATGATCTTAACAGTATAATTAAACTCAATCCGTTAACGTCGTACTGACATATCATTTTTTATGCCTCCGAAAACTCGAGCTCAATCTAGAGCTAACTCCGAAGAAAATACTTTCTTCACTACAGCCCAATCATTTGCCCCATTCTCCGACTCTATCTCTGCCATCGGTCAACCACGTCGCCGTAATCGCGGTTTCGGTCCAGCCACAGTTCCTACTACGTCGACTCTTCCTGAAGCCATGGAAGAAGAACAACAATTTGAGTACAGCACCTTGTATACTGGTGACGGACAACCTGTCCAAGTCCTGACTCCTCGCCGTGGACAACCCCCCGTGGTCGCTCCGGCTCGGGGCCGGTCTACTACTCGAATTGATTCCCCAATCCTCCAAGCCATAGCCCGCCGTACGGGGAAACAACCCCAACGTCGCGCTGCTTCTGAATCTCCTCGTGACCCACCTCCTCACTTCGATTTGGACACCGGTGATCACGATGATCAAGACCCTCCTGTCGACCCCGACGATCCGGGCGCCGACAACAACAATGACGATCTGGATGACGATTCCGGCGGTTTACCGCGTGGTGAGCCTGGTGACCCCAGTGGGCCTGACGGTCCCGGCGGTCCCGGCGGACCTGGTGGTCCTGGTGGACCTGGTGGTCCTCGTTCTCCTAATTCTCCTGACATCCCCAACGAGCAACGAGCTATGTTGGATCTTCTCTCGGGATTCAAGGGTTCCATTGAAACCCTCGGTACCGTTCTCGCCGCACTCGGCCGTCCCTCTGACAGCTCTGAATCTAAGAGCAAGGTCAAGGAGCCAGAGGTATTCGACGGTTCGGATCCCCGAAAACTCAAAACATTCTTCGTCAATCTCGCCCTGGTCTTCAATGACCGTCCCAAGTACTTCACCGACCAACGGAAGGTGAACTACACTCTCTCTTATCTCAGTGGGTCAGCCAAAGAATGGTTTGTCCCTGATATCCTCGATCCGGATCTCGACTCGCTGCCGGCCTGGACGTCGTCCTTCACGGCCCTTGTAAAGGAGCTACAGGACAATTTCGGCGTTTACGACGCCCAAGGCGAGGCCGAGGACGCCCTTGGTAACCTTAAGATGAAGGAAACCGAGAACATCCGGAAGTACAACATCCGGTTCAACACTCTGGCTGCTAGTACCAACTGGGATTCTGCTGCCCTGAAATGGGCTTATGGACGAGGCTTGGCTGAACGCATTAAGGACGAAATGGCGCGGTTGCCCGAACCGGCGACGCTCGCCGCTTATCGTCTAGAAGTTCTTCGTATTGACAATCGTTATTGGAAGCGCGAAGAAACCAAGAAGCGTGAGGCTGGCAAGCCTTTTATTGCTCGGAACCCGAAGAAGGGTTCCTCGGACTTCAAGACTGGTTCTACTAACCAGCAAAACAATTCTCAGCCTTCGGGCTCTTCGGCGCCGTTCACGCCGAAACCTAAACCCTTCTCTGGTGGTAAGCCTAACAACAATGGTAAGCCCCAGAATTCTGCGAATTCCGGCCAATCCGGCGGTCAGCGCCCCGCGTTCAATCATCTAGGAGCAGATGGTAAAGTACTTCCCTCCGAACGGGAAAGAAGGATGAAGAACAACCTGTGTCTCTTCTGCGGTGGTAAGCATCAGATTGCTGACTGCAACAAGCGAAAGGCCCGGGAATCGAAGGGCCGCGCTGCCGAGGTTGAAGAAACCCCCGAAGCAACCATTGAGGTTGTTGAAGAGGATTCGGAAAACTAGTCCGCAGCTCTTGTTCCCCGGTACGAAACGGGAGCTGCGTTGATCAGGTTCGTACCTCACCTGGGGAGTTATATCTCAACGCGTCCGCTCTTTCTTCTATTGAACGATCTCTTGTAATATCTTTGACTACTGAATTTCCTTTATCCGATTCGGCCGCGCCGGCCGAACCTATCTCTGCTCTTCTCAAATTTCCTACTCTTGTTGATTCTGGTTCTACTGACTCTTTCATTGATACTCGTTATGTTTCACAAAATTCTATTCCTACGACCAAAATCTCTCCTGTTAATCTTCGTCTCTTTGATGGTTCATTATCTTCTAAACCCATTACCGATATGGCGAATATCGCCGTTCGGTTCCCTTCCGGCGAGCTGCTTCTATTACCCTTTTATGTTACTCATTTAGATTCATCCTGTAAAGCAGTACTAGGTTACAGTTTCTTATCCCGCTACAATCCGTTGATTGACTGGGCATCTCGAAACATTACGTTCCGTAACACTTCACACTTTGATTCTCCACAGACGTCTGTGCCTTCTGCCGTCAACATTGTTGATGCAAAGGTCGCAGTTCCGCTACCGGAACTTTCGCCGTCGGTTTCACCGACAATTCTGGAGACCCCTCCTGGGGACTCACTTCGCTCTCGCTCTCGCTCCCGCTCTCGGACTTTACGGGCCAAGCCCCTTTCGTCCAAATTTCCCTTTGAACCCATCTATTCTTACCCTACGGTCTCTCAATTCGCTGCTCAACTGGAAACTCCCGAGGTCGACATTGCACTCGTCAGTGCTGCAGTCTTTAACAGGGCTTGCAAGGACGCTGGTATGGAACCGATTCTACTTCGTGCTATCCACTCAGAGGTCGCGGCCCGCGCCGCCGACCGCTCTTCCGCCACTCCTACTGTCCCTCCACTCCATCCTTCTATCCCAGAAGAGTACGCGGAGTTTGCAGACGTCTTCGACGAGATTGCTGCAGATTCACTTCCTGAACATAGACCTTACGACCTGAAGATTGACTTGGAAGAAGGCGCTTCGCCGCCTCTCGGCCGTATTTATCCTTTGTCTGAAAAGGAGTTAGTCGCCCTTAAAGACTTTATTGACAAACAGCTGGCTACTGGTGCCATCACCCCATCATCCTCTCCTCACGGCGCTCCGGTCCTTTTCGTCCCGAAGAAAGACGGCAAACTTCGCCTTTGCGTCGATTTCCGTGGACTCAATCGTATCACCAAAAAGGATCGTTACCCACTTCCACTCATATCAGATCTCCTCGACGCTCCGAAAAGAGCTAAAATATACACCAAATTGGACCTCGCTCACGCTTATCATCTGGTCAGAATCGCTGAAGGTGACGAATGGAAGACCACCTTTCGGACCCGCTACGGCTCTTACGAATGGAAGGTCATGCCGTTCGGCCTTACGAACGCCCCTGCGGCCTTCCAGCGGTTTGTTAATGACATCTTCTCTGACATGCTCGATGTCTGTGTCATCGTCTATCTTGACGATATTCTGATCTACTCTGATACGCCAGAAGAACACCGAGAACACGTTAAGGAAGTCCTTCGGCGGTTACGGAAACATCGGCTTTACGCCAACCCCGAGAAGTGCGAATTCAATATGGATACTGTTGAGTATTTGGGTTATATTCTTTCTCCCGACGGATTAACCATGTCCAAAGAGAAAGTTCAGACAGTTCTAGAGTGGCCGGTTCCGAGGAAGGTCAAGGACATTCAGTCCTTTCTGGGTTTTGCAAATTTCTATCGTCGTTTCATTTATAATTATAGCGATATCGTTGTGCCGATGACTCGGCTTACCCGAAAAGGCGCTCCCTGGATCTGGGACAGCAGCTGTCAAGAGGCCTTCGAAAACCTCAAAATCGCTTTTACTTCTGCGCCGATACTGGCTCATTGGGAGCCGAATCGCCCACTTATCGTGGAAACCGACGCTTCCGATTACGCCATTGCGGCTATTCTTTCCATCCAATATGCTGACGGTGAAATTCATCCTCTAGCCTTCCTTTCCAGAACGCTTCATGCGGCGGAACTCAACTACGATACACACGACAAAGAGCTACTCGCCATCTTCGAGGCCTTTAAAGCTTGGCGTCATTATCTGGAAGGTTCGGGTGATCCGGTGGACGTCGTCACCGATCACAAGAATCTTGAGTATTTCTCTACTACCAAGGTTCTCACACGCCGACAGGTCCGATGGTCAGAATTTTTACATCAATTTAATATGGTCATTCGCTTCCGACCGGGGAAACTCGGCGAGAAACCTGATTCGATAACTAGACGCTGGGACGTCTACCCTAAAGAGGGGGATATCGGCTACGCCCAAGTGAACCCTCATAACTTCCGTCCTATATTTACTAACGAACAACTCACTGCGTCTCTTCGAGCTACCTTCTTGGAAGGCCCGGTTTTACGAGCCTCGATTATCATGGATATCGAAGCCCTACACCAAGCCATCATTCTCGCCCTTCCCGCCGACCCGAGCTCCGTTGCTGGTTTGGAACTTGCAAAAGATCCTTCCAATGAACGTTGGAGCTTAGGTAGCGACAAGCTACTACGCCTTGACGACCGTATTTATGTTCCTAATCACGGCGATCTTCGCCTTCAAGTCCTTCGCTACTTCCATGATCATCCACTTTCCGGCCATTTCGGCCAGAACCGCACTCTCGAAGCTGTACGTCGTCAATACACCTGGCCCAAGGTCAGAGACTTTGTTCGTGACTACGTTACCTCCTGCACTATCTGTGGTCGCAATAAGCCCCGCCGTCACCGGCCTTACGGCTTGTTGAAACCCCTGCCGGTTCCGGTCCGCCCATGGGATTCTATCTCCATGGACTTCATTGAGCAACTGCCAATGTCGAATGGCTATACAGCTATCCTAGTCGTCGTGGATCGATCTTCCAAACAAGCTATATTTATTCCAACTCACGACACCATTACTTCCGAACAACTAGCTGAGCTTTTTGTTATTCACGTTTTCTCTAAGCATGGTGTTCCTAATCATGTTACTTCCGATCGTGGTTCCGAATTTGTTTCGGCGTTCTTCCGGGCTCTCGGTAAAGCGCTCTCCATGGAACTTCACTATACCTCTGGATATCATCCGGAAGCCGACGGGCAAACTGAGCGTGTCAATCAGACTCTCGAGCAGTACATCAGGATCTACTGTTCCTACCAACAAGATGACTGGTCGCCTTTACTCCCGATCGCCGAGTTCGCCTATAACAACGCTCCCAATGCTTCCACTGGTATTACTCCATTCTTCGCTAACAAAGGATACCACCCAAATATCACCGTTCGGCCCGAGGTCGATATGAAGTCTGACCTAGCTAGAGACTTCGTCGTCAACCTTGATGAACTCCACGTCTTCCTTCGAGAGGAAATCCTTTTAGCTCAGTCTCGTTACAAGGAACAAGCTGACAGGAAAAGAATCTCGCACCCGGAGTTCCCGATCGGCTCCGAAGTTTTTGTTCTTGCTAAGCACATTCGTTCTACTCGTCCTACTGAAAAATTCTCAGAAAAATATCTTGGTCCTTTCAAGGTCATCAGTCGACCTGGTACTTTGTCTTATGAGCTCAAGCTCCCAGACTATCTTCGCCGAATTCACCCGGTTTTCCACGTCTCACAGCTGGAGCCGGTTACGCCGAATCCATTCCCGAATCGTACTCAATCTCCTCCACCTCCAATTGAAGTTGATGGTGAAGAGGAGTACAACGTTGCCGAAATCCTGGACTCTAAGTTGGACAGAAGGTATAAACGTTGTCCTCTACGTTACTATATTCGGTGGGCCGGTTATGAAGGTACCGATGATGAATTCTCCTGGGTTGCTGCTGATGAACTACATGCTGATGAACTGGTACCCGCATTTCACGCTCGATACCCTACGAAACCTGGACCTTGATTACACAAAATCATTTTATTCCTTTTCCCCGTTTTCCGCCGCGCTCCGCCGAAGTTTACTTTGTGCGTTTAGAGGGTAAACACGATGATAGTAAATTGAGTGTTTATCCCTCTCTCTTAATGATTAATCTCATTCTTCTATCCCCTATTTCACTTATAATTCTTTCACACTTAAACTACTTATACTTCAAAACTAATTATTTCTAACGCCGCTTCGCGGCCCATTCGCTTTCCGATTTCAAAATCGAGTTAACATTTTTTATATACAAAGATCAAAAAACAAAAAAAAAATTTGTACAACGAGGGCAGGGCGACAAGAAGTATACAAGAAGATGGCCGAAGGCCGAAGTCCGATGTCCGTTACACTACTCTACCACCTCCTTTTCCTTCCCCTTCACCGATTGCGCCTCCGTCGGCGCCGTCTCTTCCTCAATTACCTCCTCTTCCTCCCCTTCTCCATCCTTCTCCGTCTCCTTCTCCTCCACTCCTCTATCCTCCTCTCCTTCCTCTTCTTCCTCACTCTCCTCTACGATCCTCCTCCGCTTCAGCGGTCGCCGCCGCCCGGTGTTGTTCCTCCTCGACGGTCCCGCCGTCGCCGTTCCTTCTCCCATACCCATCATAGCCATCCTCGTCTCCATGGCTATAAGACGAGCATGGTCGTCCTCTTGTCTCCTCAACAACTGACGAAGGTATTGGTGAGTTTTTGAATCGGCCTCCCGTAGGGCCCGGAGGTCGGCGAGGCTTTGAGCCATTTGGCTCTCCATGACAGCGATGCGCTCGCCGGAGCCGCCTTCCCGCTGTTTCGACGTCGTTGGACGCCCCGAGTACGAACACCTCACTTTGGCGTCGTGGCAGGGCTTGCAGATGATCGAACTCCGCTTGCCTGCCTGCATTTGGCAAGGGAGCTTCTTGCTTTTACACCGTTCGCACGGCGCTCGGTCGTCCTCGTCGTCGTCATCGTCGTCGCCATCGTCGCCGTCATCTGGATCTCCACCAACTGGCTACAAAACAAGGAGTTAGCCAAGAAGCTTCACACCAAAAGTAAGGTTACTCACCTGCGCTGGGGCCTTTCCCTTTCCCTTGCTCTTTGCCGCCCGCCGAAGTTCTACCACGGGTCGTCGTGGAGAAGCGGACATCTCGCTAGGAGACGTTCCCCTCTGACTTCGGGCGGTCGCCGCTTCCGCCATTAATCGTCTCCTCTCCTCTAACTCCCGCGCCGCGGCCACCTTCTTCTTCCGACTCTCCTCCGCCATCTTCTTAGCCGCTTCCTCGTCGGCCTTTTTCTTCGCCGCCGCTGCGGCCTTCTGCTCCCTGATACGTCGAACCCTCTCGTGCGCCCTCCTCAGGATTTCGTCCTCGTCGTCCCCCAGGTCCTCATTTTCCTGACCAACGGGAGTAGCGGGGGGCGGAGGAGCGGCGGGTCGTGACCGCGAAGGGCCAGCAGAGTTGTGGGTGGTGGTGGTAGTACGGCTTGTCGACATCCTGGTGGACTTAGAGTTTTTGAAAAAGTTAGGGCCTTCGCGGCAAAACCCTGGACCTTTTATACGGCAAAACTGCGCACGGACCAGCGAAAATTTTCCTTCGAATTGTACTTGATGTACGGTGAACCGAAAATTTCACTGATGACTAACGCCAATTCCCGGTACTAACGGCTTTCGAAAATTTTCCTGCTGACTGATAGGCCAAATCCCCGATCCTGACGGCCTTTAAAATTTTTCCTTGGTGACTAACCAGCTACCGGTATTAATGGCTTTCGAGGGCTCAAGCCTAAGAGGGGGATACTGTCAAGTCCATGCCGCGGGCCTCCATTCCGCCGCTCGGTACTCCGAAGATCTGCTCCTATTGTAATCTCTTCCTATTGTTCTTTCTCGCTACACATATCCTTTCGTACTAGTCTCTCATTATTGTCTTTTACTCTTTCGTTCTAGTCTCTCCTTATTGTCTTTTACTCTACCCTGCAGGTACTACTCGTATAGCTCCTAGTAGTTAGTCTAGCGCTCCGCACCGATGCGCCGTTCCGTAGATATAAATACTGCCTGTACGCTACTGTAGTTCCTCAGTTGAATTATCGACTTAGATTCCCTCTTTCACTCTGTGCTCCTCTAAGTCTTCAGGCTTACTGCCTTGAAGCTCTCTCTACTCTACCTTAGGACTTATACGTTCTCTGGTTCGCTCCTCGTCACCGGCGTTAACGCCGCTCCGACTTGGCTGCTACTCAGCTCCTCTCTTCTATACTCTCGACCTCCGGGGACTTACGGCGTAACGGCGGTGTTGTTAATAACTTCACTACTGTCCCATTCGTATTCCGCACTTAGACACTCTGTGACCTCTGGCACGGTTACACGGGTTGCATGATCTTAACACCATTCGACATTGGCAGTTGCTCAATGAAGTCCATGGAGATGGAATCCCATGGTCGGACCGGAACCGGCAGAGGTTTCAACAAGCCGTAAGGCCGGTGACGGCGGGGCTTATTGCGACCACAGATAGTGCAAGAGGTAACGTAGTCACGAACAAAGTCTCTGACCTTGGGCCAGGTGTATTGACGACGTACAGCTTCGAGAGTGCGGTTCTGGCCGAAATGGCCGGAGAGTGGATGATCATGGAAATAGCGAAGGACTTGAAGGCGAAGATCGCCGTGATTAGGGACATAAATACGGTCGTCAAGGCGTAGTAGCTTGTCGCTACCTAAGCTCCAACGTTCATTGGAAGGATCTTTTGCAAGTTCCAAACCAACAACGGAGCTCGGATCGGCGGGAAGGGCGAGAATGATAGCTTGGTGTAGGGCTTCGATATCCATGATAATCGAGGCTCGTAAAACCGGGCCTTCCAGGAAGGTAGCTCGAAGGGACGCAGTGAGTTGTTCGTTAGTAAAGATAGGGCGAAAGTTATGAGGGTTCACTTGGGCGTAGCCGATATCCCCCTCTTTAGGGTAGACGTCCCAGCGTCTAGTTATCGAATCAGGTTTCTCGCCGAGTTTCCCCGGTCGGAAGCGAATGACCATATTAAATTGATGTAAAAATTCTGACCATCGGACCTGTCGGCGGGTGAGAACCTTGGTAGTAGAGAAATACTCAAGATTTTTGTGATCGGTGACGACGTCCACCGGATCACCCGAACCTTCCAGATAATGACGCCAAGCTTTAAAGGCCTCGAAGATGGCCAGTAGCTCTTTGTCGTGGGTATCGTAGTTGAGTTCTGCCGCATGAAGCGTTCTGGAAAGGAAGGCTAGAGGATGAATTTCACCGTCAGCATATTGGATGGAAAGAATAGCCGCAATGGCGTAATCGGAAGCGTCGGTTTCCACGATAAGTGGGCGATTCGGCTCCCAATGGGCCAGTATCGGCGCAGAAGTAAAAGCAGTCTTGAGATTTTCGAAGGCCTCTTGACAGCTGCTGTCCCAGATCCAGGACGCGCCTTTTCGGGTAAGCCGAGTCATCGGCACAACGATATCACTATAATTATAAATAAAACGACGATAGAAGTTTGCAAAACCCAGGAAGGACTGGATGTCCTTAACCTTCCTCGGAACCGGCCACTCTAGAACGGTCTGAACTTTCTCCTTGGACATAGTCAATCCGTCGGGAGAAAGAATATAACCCAAATACTCAACAGTATCCATATTGAATTCGCACTTGTCGGGGTTGGCGTAAAGCCGATGTTTCCGTAACCGCCGAAGAACTTCCTTGACGTGTTCTCGGTGTTCTTCTGGCGTATCAGAGTAGATCAGAATATCGTCAAGATAGACGATGACACAGACATCGAGCATGTCAGAGAAGATGTCATTAACAAACCGTTGGAAAGCCGCAGGGGCGTTCGTAAGGCCGAACGGCATGACCTTCCATTCGTAAGAGCCGTAGCGGGTCCGAAAGGTGGTTTTCCATTCGTCACCTTCAGCGATTCTGACTAGATGATAAGCATGAGCGAGATCCAATTTGGTGTATATTTTAGCTCTTTTCGGAGCGTCGAGAAGATCTGAAATGAGTGGAAGTGGGTAACGATCCTTTTTGGTGATACGATTGAGTCCACGGAAATCGACGCAAAGGCGAAGTTTGCCGTCTTTCTTCGGGACAAAAAGGACCGGAGCGCCGTGAGGAGAGGATGATGGGGTGATGGCACCAGTAGCCAGCTGTTTGTCAATAAAGTCTTTAAGGGCAACTAGCTCCTTTTCAGACAAAGGGTAAATACGGCCGAGAGGCGGCGAAGCGCCTTCTTCCAAGTCAATCTTCAAGTCGTAAGGTCTGTGTTCAGGAAGTGAATCTGCAGCAATCTCGTCGAAGACGTCTGCAAACTCTGCGTACTCTTCTGGGATAGAAGGATGGAGTGGAGGGACAGTAGGAGTGGTGGAGGAGCGGTCGGCGGCGCGGGCCGCGACCTCTGAGTGGATAGCACGAAGTAAGATAGGTTCCATACCAGCGTCCTTGCAAGCCCTGTTAAAGACTGCAGCACTGACAAGTGCAATGTCGACCTCGGGGGTTTCCAGTTGAGCAGCGAATTGAGAGACCGTAGGATAAGAATAGATGGGTTCAAAGGGGAATTTGGACGAAAGGGGCTTGGCCCGTAAAGTCCGAGAGCGGGAGCGAGAGCGAGAGCGAGGTGAGTCCCCAGGAGGGGTCTCCAGAATTGTCGGTGAAACCGACGGCGAAAGTTCCGGTAGCGGAACAGCGACCTTTGCATCAACGGTGTTGATAGCAGAAGGCACAGACGTCTGTGGAGAATCAAGGTGTGAAGTGTTACGGAACGTAATGTTTCGAGATGCCCAGTCAATCAACGGATTGTAGCGGGATAAGAAACTGTAACCTAGTACTGCTTTACAAGATGAATCTAAATGTGTAACATAAAAGGGTAAGAGAAGCAGCTCGCCGGAAGGGAACCGAACGGCGATATTCGCCATATCGGTAATGGGTGTAGAAGATAATGAACCATCAAAGAGACGAAGATTAACAGGAGAGATTTTGGTCGTAGGAATAGAATTTTGTGAAACATAACGAGTATCAATGAAAGAGTCAGTAGAACCAGAATCAACAAGAGTAGGAAATTTGAGAAGAGCAGAGATAGGTTCGGCCGGCGCGGCCGAATCGGATAAAGGAAATTCAGTAGTCAAAGATATTACAAGAGATCGTTCAATAGAAGAAAGAGCGGACGCGTTGAGATATAACTCCCCAGGTGAGGTACGAACCTGATCAACGCAGCTCCCGTTTCGTACCGGGGAACAAGAGCTGCGGACTAGTTTTCCGAATCCTCTTCAACAACCTCAATGGTTGCTTCGGGGGTTTCTTCAACCTCGGCAGCGCGGCCCTTCGATTCTCGGGCCTTTCGCTTATTGCAGTCAGCAATCTGATGCTTACCACCGCAGAAGAGACAAAGGTTGTTCTTCATCCTTCTTTCCCGTTCGGAGGGAAGTACTTTACCATCTGCTCCTAGATGGTTGAACGCGGGGCGCTGACCGCCGGATTGGCCGGAATTCGAAGAGTTCTGGGGCTTACCATTGTTGTTAGGCTTACCACCAGAGAAGGGTTTAGGTTTCGGCGTGAGCGGCGCCGAAGAGCCCGAAGGCTGAGAATTGTTTTGCTGGTTAGTAGAACCAGTCTTGAAGTCCGAGGAACCCTTCTTCGGGTTCCGAGCAATAAATGGCTTACCAGCCTCACGCTTCTTAGTTTCTTCGCGCTTCCAGTAACGGTTGTCAATGCGAAGAACTTCTAGACGATAAGCGGCGAGCGTCGCCGGCTCGGGCAACCGCGCCATTTCGTCCTTGATGCGTTCGGCCAAGCCTCGTCCATAAGCCCATTTGAGGGCGGCAGAATCCCAGTTGGTGCTAGCAGCCAGGGTGTTGAACCGAATGTTGTATTTCCGGATGTTCTCGGTTTCCTTCATCTTAAGGTTACCGAGGGCGTCCTCGGCCTCGCCTTGGGCATCATAAACGCCGAAATTGTCCTGTAACTCCTTTACAAGGGCCGTAAAGGACGACGTCCAGGCCGGCAGCGAGTCGAGGTCCGGATCGAGGATGTCAGGGACAAACCATTCTTTGGCTGACCCACTGAGATAGGAAAGAGTATAGTTCACCTTCCGTTGGTCGGTGAAGTACTTGGGACGGTCATTGAAGACCAGGGCGAGATTGACGAAGAACGTCTTGAGTTTTCGGGGATCCGAACCGTCGAAGACCTCTGGCTCCTTGACCTTGCTCTTGGATTCAGAGCTGTCAGAAGGGCGGCCGAGGGCGGCGAGGACGGTACCAAGGGTCTCAATGGAACCCTTGAACCCCGAGAGGAGTTCCAACATAGCTCGTTGCTCGTTGGGGATGTCAGGAGAGATTGGGGAACGAGGACCACCAGGTCCACCAGGACCACCAGGTCCGCCGGGACCGCCGGGACCGCCAGGCCCACTGGGGTCACCAGGCTCACCACGCGGTAAACCGCCGGAGTCGTCATCCAGATCGTCATTGTTGTTGTCGGCACCCGGATCGTCGGGATCGACAGGAGGGTCTTGATCATCGTGATCACCAGTGTCCAAATCGAAGTGAGGAGGTGGGTCACGAGGAGTTTCAGAAGCAGCTCGACGTTGGGGTTGTTTTCCCGTACGGCGGGCTATGGCTTGGAGAATTGGAGAATCAATTCGAGCAGTTGACCGGCCCCGAACCGGAGCGACCACGGGGGGTTGTCCACGGCGAGGGGTCAAGACTTGGACAGGTTGTCCGTCACCGGTGTACAAAGTGCTGTACTCAAATTGCTGATCTTCTTCCATGGCTTCAGGAAGAGTTGACGTAGTAGGAACTGTGGCTGGACCGAAACCGCGATTACGGCGACGTGGTTGACCGATGGCAGAGATAGAGTCGGAGAATGGGGCAAATGATTGGGCTGTAGTGAAGAAAGTGTTTTCTTCGGAGTTAGCTCTAGATTGAGCTCGAGTTTTCGGAGGCATAAAAAATGATATGTCAGTACGACGTTAACGGATTGAGTTTAATTATACTGTTAAGATCATGTACACCGAGTAACCGTGCCAAAGCTACAAGGTGCCTAAGTGCGGAAGACGAGTGGGACAGTAGTGAAGTTATTAACAACACCGCCGTTACGCCGTTAGTCCCCGGAGAGCGAGAGTGGAGAGAGAGGAGCTAAGTAGCAGCCAGGTCGGAGCGGCGGTATCGCCGATGACGAGGAGCGGACCAGAGGACGTTAAAGTCCTAAGGTTCAAGGAGGACGTACTTCAAGGCGTTGAGCCAGAAGACTTAGAGAAGAGCTAAGTTGAGAAGGGAGATCTAAGTTGATCTAAGTTGATAATTAAACTGAGGAACTACAGTAGCGTACAGGCAGTATTTATATCTACGGATCGGCGCAGCGGTGCGGAGCGCCAGACTAACTACTAGGAGCTATACGAGTAGTACCTGCAGGGTAAAGTAAAAGACAATAAGGAGAGACTAGAACGAAAGGGTAAAAGACAATAGTGAGAGACTAGAACGAAAGGGTATGTGTAGCGAGAAAGAACAATAAGAGTGAGATAACAATAAGAGCAGATCTTCGGAGTACCGAGCGGCGGAATGGAGGCCCGCGGCATGGACTTGACAGAGACTAGAACGAAAGAGTAAAAGACAATAATGAGAGACTAGAACGAAAGGATATGTGTAGCGAGAAAGAACAATAGGAAGAGATTACAATAAGAGCAGATCTT
The DNA here is from genome assembly GCF_021015755.1 of Lentinula edodes. Lineage (NCBI taxonomy): Eukaryota > Fungi > Basidiomycota > Agaricomycetes > Agaricales > Omphalotaceae > Lentinula > Lentinula edodes. Next base: position 355,535 of record NW_025764330.1, read on the forward strand.
CGGAGTACCGAGCGGCGGAATGGAGGCCCGCGGCATGGACTTGACAGTATCCCCCTCTTAGGCTTGAGCCCTCGAAAGCCATTAATACCGGGAGTTGGTTAGTCACCAAAGAAAAATTTAAAGGCCGTCAGCATCGGGAATTTGGCCTATCAGTCAGCGGGGAAATTTTCAAAAGCCGTTGGTACCAGGAATTGGCGTTAGTCATCAGTGAAAATTTCGGTTCACCGTAAACCAAACACAATTCGAAGAAAAATTTTCGCTGGTCCGTGCGCCGTTTTTGCCATATAAAAGGCCCAGGGTTTTGCCGCTAAGGCCCTAACTTTTCCAAAAATTCTAAGTCCACCAAAATGTCGACAAGTCGAACAACCACCACCACTTCTACCACCGTCGGCTCTATTTCGGTCACCGGCCGGCAACCAACTCCCCCGCTGGCTCCGACCCGCCCCTCGACGCCCGATCCTTCAGATGAAGAGCGCGAATTGGAGCTTCAACTGGAGCGCACCAGGGAGAGGAAAAGGAAGCGGAAGGAGGAGAAGAAAAAGGCCGAGGAAGAGGCTAAACGGAAGGCAGAGGAGGAGAAGCAGAAGCAGAAGGCCGCCGAACGGGCCGCCAATGCCAGGAAGTTGGAGGAGGAGGCAGCGGAGAAGAGGAGGAGGATAGCAGCAGCCGCGGCAGCGCGAAACCGCCGGGGCCCTTCCCCAGGTGACGCATCTACTTCCGCTCGTCGAGTGGAAGTAGAAGTTCCTCGGGTGGTTAGGAAAGCCAAGGGCAAACAGAGGATGGAGGTGAGTGATTTCTGCCATATCCTCACTGACTTACTAACTCTAAGTTTTTTAGGCTAGCGGCGGAGATCCGGACGATGGCGGAGATGGCGGAGATGATGACGATGAAGACGACGATGAGCGGGCGCCGTGTGAACGGTGTCAACAGAAGAAGATCCCCTGCCTGGAGCAGGTGGGTAAACGTAGCACCGTGATATGCAAGCCATGTCACGATGCTAAGGTAAAATGTTCGTACTCCGGACGGCCGGTAACGGTGAAGAGGGAGGGAGGACCGAGCGGCGAGTGGATGGCCGTTATGGAGAGCCAACTGGCGCAGCTCTTAGCAGACAACCGGGCCTTGAGGGAAGCAACCTCGAGGTCGCATCAATACCTCAGACAACTCCTGCGTCGTCAGGACGAAGACCACGCGCGGCTTATTGCCATCGACACTAGGGACGCTATGAGGGAGCCTGTGACACTAGGGTCGTCGAGGTCGGTCTCCGATCGGCCGAAGAACTTGAAACGGAGACGGGTGATAGAGAACAGCGAGGAGGAAGAAGAAAGAGAGAAGGAGGAAGAGAAGATAGTGGAGGAAGAAAAGGATGGAGAAGGGGAAGATGAGGTAGAGGAGGAAGTAGAGGAAGAGGGAGAACCGGTGCCAAAGAAGGCCCGGTCGGAGAAAGGGAAGGAGAGGGCGGAGTAGAGTAACATCGGACATCGGACATCGGCCTTCGGCCATCTTCTTGTACTCTTCTTGTTGCCCTGCCTTCGTTATATAATTTTGTTTTTTTGGATTTTGTATATAAAAAAAATGTTAACTCGATTTTGAAATCGGAAAGCGAATGGGCCGCGAAGCGGCGTAAGAAGTAATTAGTACGAAGTGTAATTAGTCTAGGTGTGAAAGAAATATAAGTGAAATAGTAGATAGAAGGAGAATGTAAGCAATTAAGAGAAAGAGATAAACACTCAATTTGCTATCATCGTGTTTATCCTCTAAACGCACAAAGTAGACTTCGGCGGAGCACGGCGAAAAAGGGAAATGGAATAAAATGGTTTTTTGTGATCAAGGTCCAGGTTTGTGAGGGTATCGGTGACACGCCTAAATTTTGGCTAGACGTCTATGCTGTGAATTGTGACATTTTCACGTATAGATTTGTATCAAGAGGACTGTAATTGAGACCCAGATTGACAGTCAAAGTCGATACTGAATCAGTCTAATAAGTTGAAGGGACCATATACCCATACTACCACAAGTTGGTTAGTTTACCCATCCCCGATACTACCTACGGATAGCAGTCTACCTGTTTGTCAAGCAGGATTATACCAGACTCGGACTACATCCGAAGGATGACCATTCACGTATGACATACCAAGGGTATTCTTATTGGACCTTACACTGGCAGGAGTTTGGAAGAACTTACTCAAGTGACCATGAACCGAGGATTGACTCGAAATGACTTTCTAGAACTCAGGAATTATCAAATACTCCTTCTAGAACGAGATCATGCATTAATCTAAAAAGACTGCGATTTAGTCTAATAGACCAATCAAGTTGCATGGTTGAGGAAAATGACTAGAAGAACGATCGAAGTACTGCGAGGCTCCGAAGACATATCAAATGAATGTCAAAGAGTCCTGACGTAGAAAACATTGAAGAATGCAATTAAATGAATACAATGCGTAACTCCCTTGATAGAGTATAGGCACAATGGGTGTCTGTTGAAAGAGAGAAGCAATTAGTTTAATCCAGATGAATCAGATTGATAGGATTAGAATCGAGGAGAGCTGATTTGCCTCCGGACGAGATGACAAACGATCGAAGTAAGTGTTGAACCGCAATGACAGTTGAACACCATTCGAGTCATTCTCTAAAAACAATTAAATTAAATGAATATTGAAGTACCTACCTATGTTTGGAGGTATACTAGAATCTTGGAACCAATATGGACCAAATAAGGACATGTAGATTCGAATTAAATGGTATCTGACTGAGTGTAGAAGTTTCCTTGCGGTTCCGAACATTTATTGTATTAAATTAATTGTACTATGCGACTCTATATTCTGTATGTATAAATAGTGATCCGATGTATCTGGAATACAAGTGATTTTGGGACGACGTTGCAGTGCTAATCCGTAAAAAGGAAAGACACACTCCCGCCAGACTGAAACCTCTTCGCTAGCAGCCATTCGGGCCCGGCACTTGTGAGTATAGGAACGTCGTGTTCTGCTCCTTGTGACTGCGAGAAGTATATCCAGTTGTTGGGTATTCTTCGAACTTAGGATCAGTCGTTGGTCTTAAGGGCAAATCACGCTGTGTGGTTGTGCCAGCACATAGTTCTAGCCCTCTGTAGGGGTCTGTGTGTTTCGGTTTTAATTTACTTTGATTCAAACCCCCAATTCTTGATATACCCAAATCAATACAAACCAAAGCACAAATCGTGCTGAATCTACCTTGATCAAAGGCATATATCGAATCCTTAGAACGATTCAAATTGATTAATCAAAGCTTCGTACTTAGCTCTCAAAGCTTTGCGGAACCTTTGCCAACGCTACCCCTTGCTATTAAATAAATTTGATAGCAGTGAACTCGCATATTGTGTATTAGATTGGTTGGTTGGAGTGCCCATTAGATTCCTTCCTTTCTCTTTCACACAAAAACGAGGCAAGCTCGTTATCGGGCGTGGAACGCCGGTACAAGTTCGTCAGCATGTAATTCATCAGCAGCAACCCAAGAGAACTCATCATCAGTACCTTCGTAACCGGCCCACCGAATGTAATAACGTAGAGGACAACGTTTATACCTTCTGTCCAGCTTGGAGTCGAGGATTTCGGCAACGTTGTACTCCTCTTCACCATCAACTTCAATTGGAGGTGGAGGAGATTGAGTACGATTCGGGAACGGGTTCGGCGTAACCGGCTCCAGCTGTGAGACGTGGAATACCGGGTGAATTCGGCGAAGATAGTCTGGGAGCTTGAGCTCATAAGACAAAGTACCAGGTCGACTGATGACCTTGAAAGGACCAAGATATTTTTCTGAGAATTTTTCAGTAGGACGAGTAGAACGAATGTGCTTAGCAAGAACGAATACTTCGGAGCCGATCGGGAACTCCGGGTGCGAGATTCTTTTCCTGTCAGCTTGTTCCTTGTAACGAGACTGAGCTAAAAGGATTTCCTCTCAAAGGAAGACGTGGAGTTCATCGAGATTGACGACGAAGTCTCTGGCTAGATCAGACTTCATGTCGACCTTGGGCCGAACGGTGATATTTGGGTGGTATTCTTTGTTAACGAAGAATGGAGTAATACCAGTGGAAGCATTGGGAGCGTTGTTATAGGTGAACTCGGCGATCGGAAGTAAAGGCGACCAGTCATCTTGTTGGTAGGAACAATAGATCCTGATGTACTGTTCGAGAGTCTGATTGACACGCTCAGTTTGCCCATCGGCTTCCGGATGGTATCCAGAGGTATAGTGAAGTTCCATGGAGAGCGCTTTACCGAGAGCCCGGAAGAACGCCGAAACAAATTCGGAACCACGATCGGAAGTAACATGATTAGGAACACCATGCTTAGAGAAAACGTGAATAACAAAAAGCTCAGCTAGTTGTTCGGAAGTAATGGTGTCGTGAGTTGGAATAAATATAGCTTGCTTGGAAGATCGATCCACAACGACGAGGATAGCGGTGTAACCATTCGACATTGGCAATTGCTCAATGAAGTCCATGGAGATGGAATCCCATGGTCGGACCGGAACCGGCAGAGGCTTCAACAACCCGTAAGGCCGGTGACGGCGAGGTTTGTTGCGACCACAGATAGTGCAAGATGTAACGTAGTCACGTACGAAGTCTCTGACCTTGGGCCAAGTGTATTGACGACGTACAGCTTCTAGAGTGCGGTTCTGGCCGAAATGGCCGGAAAGTGGATGATCATGGAAGTAACGGAGGACTTGAAGGTGAAGATCGCCGTGATTAGGGACATAAATACGGTCGTCAAGGCGTAGTAGCTTGTCACTACCTAAGCTCCAACGTTCATTGGAAGGATCTTTTGCAAGTTCCAAACCAACAACGGAGCTCGGGTCGGCGGGAAGGGCGAGGATGATGGCTTGGTGTAGGGCTTCGATATCCATGATAATCGAGGCTCGTAAAACCGGACCTTCCAAGAAGGTAGCTCGAAGAGACGCAGTGAGTTGTTCGTTAGTAAAGATAGGACGGAAGTTGTGAGGGTTCACTTGGGCGTAGCCGATATCCCCCTCTTTAGGGTAGACGTCCCAGCGTCTAGTTATCGAGTCGGGTTTCTCGCCGAGTTTCCCCGGCCGGAAGCGAATGACCATATTAAATTGGTGTAAAAATTCTGACCATCGGACCTGTCGGCGGGTGAGAACCTTGGTAGTAGAAAAATACTCAAGATTTTTGTGATCGGTGACGACGTCCACCGGATCACCCGAGCCTTCCAGATAATGACGCCAAGCTTTAAAGGCCTCGAAGATGGCCAGTAGCTCTTTGTCGTGGGTATCGTAATTGAGTTCAGCTGCATGAAGCGTTCTGGAAAGGAAGGCTAGAGGATGAATTTCACCGTCAGCATATTGGATGGAAAGAATAGCCGCAATGGCATAATCGGAAGCGTCGGTTTCCACGATAAGTGGGCGATTCGGCTCCCAATGGGCCAGTATCGGCGCAGAAGTGAAAGCAGTCTTGAGATTTTTGAAGGCCTCTTGACAGCTGCTGTCCCAGATCCAGGAAGCGCCTTTTCGGGTAAGCCGAGTCATCGGCACAACGATATCGCTATAATTATAGATAAAACGACGATAGAAATTTGCAAAACCCAAGAAGGACTGAATGTCCTTAACCTTCCTCGGGACCGGCCACTCTAGCACTGTCTGTACTTTCTCCTTGGACATAGTCAATCCGTCGGGAGAAAGAATATAACCCAAATACTCAACAGTATCCATATTGAATTCGCACTTGTCGGGGTTGGCGTAAAGCCGATGTTTCCGTAACCGCTGAAGAACTTCCTTGACGTGTTCTCGGTGTTCTTCTGGCGTATCAGAGTAGATCAGAATATCGTCAAGATAGACGATGACACAGACATCGAGCATGTCAGAGAAGATGTCATTAACAAACCGTTGGAAAGCCGCAGGGGCGTTCGTAAGGCCGAACGGCATAACCTTCCATTCGTAGGAGCCGTAGCGGGTCCGAAAGGTGGTTTTCCATTCATCACCTTCAGCGATTCTGACCAGATGATAAGCGTGAGCGAGATCCAATTTGGTGTATATTTTAGCTCTTTTCGGAGCGTCGAGAAGATCTGAAATGAGTGGGAGTGGGTAACGATCCTTTTTGGTGATACGATTGAGTCCACGGAAATCGACGCAAAGGCGAAGTTTGCCGTCTTTCTTCGGGACAAAAAGGACCGGAGCGCCGTGAGGAGAGGATGATGGGGTGATGGCACCAGTAGCCAGCTGTTTGTCAATAAAGTCTTTAAGGGCGACTAGCTCCTTTTCAGACAAAGGATAAATACGGTTGAGAGGCGGCGAAGCGCCTTCTTCCAAGTCAATCTTCAGGTCGTAAGGTCTGTGTTCAGGAAGTGAATCTGCAGCAATCTCGTCGAAGACGTCTGCAAACTCTGCGTACTCTTCTGGGATAGAAGGATGGAGTGGAGGGACAGTAGGAGTGGTGGAGGAGCGGTCGGCGGCGCGGGCTGCGACCTCTGAGTGGATAGCACGAAGTAGAATCGGTTCCATACCAGCGTCCTTGCAAGCCCTGTTAAAAACTGCAGCACTGACAAGTGCAATGTCGACCTCCGGAGTTTCCAGTTGAGCAGCGAATTGAGAGACCGTAGGATAAGAATAGATGGGTTCAAAGGGGAATTTGGACGAAAGGGGCTTGGCCCGTGAAGTCCGGGAGCGGGAGCGAGAGCGAGAGCGAAGTGAGTCCCCAGGAGGGGTCTCCAGAATTGTCGGTGAAACCGACGGCGAAAGTTCCGGTAGCGGAACAGCGACCTTTGCAACAACGGGGTTGATGGCAGAAGGTACAGACGTCTGTGGAGAATCAGGATGTGAAGTGTTACGGAACGTAATGTTTCGAGATGCCCAGTCAATCAACGGATTGTAGCGGGATAAGAAACTGTAACCTAGTACTGCTTTACAAGATGAATCTAAATGTGTAACATAAAAGGGTAAGAGAAGCAGCTCGCCGGAAGGGAACCGAACGGCGATATTTGCCATATCGGTAATGGGTTTAGAAGATAATGAACCATCAAAGAGACGAAGATTAACAGGAGAGATTTTGGTCGTAGGGATAGAATTTTGTGAAACATAACGAGTATCGATGAAAGAGTCAGTAGAACCAGAATCAACAAGAGTAGGAAATTTAAGAAGAGCAGAAATAGGTTCGGCCGGCGCGGCCGAATCAGATAAAGGAAATTCAGTAGTCAATGATATTACAAGAGATCGTTCAATAGAAGAAAGAGCGGACGCGTTGAGATATAACTCCCCAGGTGAGGTACGAACCTGATCAACGCAGCTCCCGTTTCGTACCGGGGAACAAGAGCTGCGGACTAGTTTTCCGATTCCTCTTCAACAACCTCAATGGTTGCTTCGGGGGTTTCTTCAACCTCGGCAGCACGGCCCTTCGATTCTCGGGCCTTTCGCTTATTGCAGTCAGCAATCTGATGCTTACCACCGCAGAAGAGACAAAGGTTGTTCTTCATCCTTCTTTCCTTCTCGGAGGGAAGGACTTTCCCATCTGCACCAAGATGGTTGAACGCGGGGCGCTGACCGCCGGATTGGCCGGAATTCGAAGAATTCTGGGGCTTACCATTGTTGTTAGGCTTACCACCAGAGAAGGGTTTAGGCTTCGGTGTGAATGGCGCCGAAGAGCCAGAAGGCTGAGAATTGTTATGCTGGTTAGAAGAACCAGTCTTGAAGTCCGAGGAACCCTTCTTCGGGTTCCGAGCAACAAAAGGCTTACCAGCCTCACGCTTTCTAGTTTCCTCGCGTTTCCAATAATGATTGTCAATACGAAGAACTTCTTGACGATAATCGGCGAGCGTCGCCGGCTCGGGCAAACGCGCCATTTCGTCCTTGATGCGTTCAGCTAGGCCTCGTCCATAAGCCCATTTCAGGGCAGCAGAATCCCAGTTGGTACTAGCAGCCAGGGTGTTGAACCGGATATTGTATTTCCGGATGTTCTCGGTTTCCTTCATCTTCAGATTACCGAGAGAATCTTCGGCCTCGCCTTGGGCGTCGTAAACGCCGAAATTATCCTGAAGCTCCTTTACAAGGGCTTTGAAGGAGGATGTCCAGGCCGGCAGCGAGTCGAGATCCGGGTCGAGAATATCAGGGACAAACCATTCTTTGGCTGACCCACTGAGATAGGAAAGGGTATAGTTCACCTTCCGTTGGTCGGTGAAATACTTTGGACGGTCATTGAAGACCAGGGCGAGATTGACGAAGAACGTCTTGAGTTTTCGGGGATCCAAACCGTCGAATACCTCTGGCTCCTTGACCTTGCTCTTGGATTCAGAGCTGTCAGAGGGGCGGCCGAGAGCGGCGAGGACGGTACCAAGGGTCTCAATGGAACCCTTGAACCCCGAGAGGAGTTCCAACATAGCTCGTTGCTCGTTGGGGATGTCAGGAGATATGGGAGTACGAGGTCCACCAGGTCCACCAGGACCGCCGGGACCGCCGGGACCACCAGGACCACTGGGGTCACCAGGTTCACCACGCGGTAAACCGCCGGAGTCGTCATCCAGATCGTCATGATTGTTGTCGGCGCCCGGATCGTCGGGGTCGACAGGAGGGTCTTGATCATCGTGATCACCGGTGTCCAAATCGAAGTGAGGAGGTGGGTCACGAGGAGATTCAGAAGCAGCACGACGTTGGGGTTGTTTCCCCGTACGGCGGGCGATGGCTTGGAGAATTGGAGAATCAATTCGAGTAGTAGACCGGCCCCGAGCCGGAGCGACCACGGGGGGTTGTCCACGGCGAGGGGTCAGGACTTGAACAGGTTGTCCGTCACCAGTGTACAAGGTGCTGTACTCAAATTGTTGTTCCTCTTCCATGGCTTCAGGAAGAGTCGACGTAGTAGGAACTGTGGCTGGACCGAAACCGCGATTACGGCGACGTGGTTGACCGATGGCAGAGATAGAGTCGGAGAATGGGGCAAATGATTGAGCTGTAGTGAAGAAAGTATTTTCTTCGGAGTTAGCTCTAGATTGAGCTCGAGTTTTCGGAGGCATAAAAAATGATATGTCAGTACGACGTTAACGGATTGAGTTTAATTATACTGTTAAGATCATGTACACCGTGTAACTGTGCCAAAGTCACAAGGTGTCTAAGTGCGGAAGACGAATGGGACAGTAGTGAAGTTATTAACAACACCGCCGTTACGCCGTTAGTCCCCGGAGAGCGAGAGTAGAGAGAGAGGAGCTAAGTAGCAGCCAGGTCGGAGCGGCGGTATCGCCGATGACGAGGAGCGGACCAGAGAATGTTAAAGTCCTAAGGTCGAGGAGAACGTACTTCGAGGCGTTGAGCCTGAAGACTTAGAGGAGAGTTAAGTTGAGAAGGGAGATCTAAGTTGATCTAAGTTGATAATTAAACTGAGGAACTACAGTAGCGTACAGGCAGTATTTATATCTACGGAACGGCGCATCGGTGCGGAGCGCCAGACTAACTACTAGGAGCTATACGAGTAGTACCTGCAGGGTAGAGTAAAAGACAATAAGGAGAGACTAGAACGAAAGAGTAAAAGACAATAATGAGAGACTAGAACGAAAGGATATGTGTAGCGAGAAAGAACAATAGGAAGAGATTACAATAAGAGCAGATCTTCGGAGTACCGAGCGGCGGAATGGAGGCCCGCGGCATGGACTTGACAGTTAGGTGTACCATCGATATTGAATACATTGATTGGTTTATGGAGGGGTGCGCAGGTTACGTGATTTCTGGTGGCAAAGTCTTGGTTTAAAAACAGGGCGGTAGCTCCACAGTCTACCATGGCTGCGGTTGTTATACTATGGTTCCTTCCTCTCAGTTTCGCATGAATTCGGAAATGTGGGGAGCTGGAATTTAATTCCCAAATAGATGATATTGTACATGATGGGAGCGAGTCATATGAAGAGGTAGCGAACATAGTAAACTGATTATGGGGTACTCTCGGTGCAGCCGGAGCGGGTACCCTCTTTAAAAACCCTGCTGAAAACCAGAGGACGGAGGAGACATGGCATTAGCACAGTCCAACAATTCCCTTATTTGTCCAATTTGGGTGGAGAAGTCCTGATTAGCGGGGCTCGGTATAGCAGGTCCAGCGACAGGTGTTGGGATTGAGGCGGCAATCTGAACTGATTCGTTTGGGAATAAGGTAAATGGTGCCGCCGTGGCTGAGATCTGCTGACGGCGAGGCTGTTGGCGTCGGCCACGGTCGCGACTAAGTCCCATGAACTTGTCCTGACAGACGGATTCTAGGTGTCCCCGGTGTCCACAGTATCGGCAGGTAGTCTCCTTGTGTGGGCAATTCTGCTTAACATGGCCTTGAGCTCCACAACCAAAACATCGTCTGCGCATACGGGCAAGGAAGGCCTCCCTGCTATTCCCAGTGCTGGTATGAGTAGCATCAATGTCCATGGCGTGAGGGTCGGCAGGGGTAATGTGAGCGGTGTGTGCGGGAGCGTGTCCGGTGTTTCGGCCGGTCATGGTGGGATCATGCAGGTAGACATCCACCGATATGGCTCGTTTGATTGCCTCTTTCAAAGTCGGAACGATTCCTTGGGCGATGTTTACGATGATAAGGTGTTGTCGGATCTCCGGAAGTAAGGCGGTGAAGAAGTGTTCCCGTAAATCAATATCAGACATTTCAGTCCGATCTCCGATATCCTTGAACTTCTGGGCAAATTCTGCAACTGTCTGCCCTTTACTTTGTCTGAGGTTCTTGATCTCGCTACGGGCTTCCATACCTGGGTCCATTGGTTCAAACCGCTGGCTAAATTCCTTCAAGAATGTATCCCAGTTTCCTCCGAAAGGGGGATTCTCTGCACTGAAGTGTAACAGATGGGGAGTTGCCCAATCTCCAGCACTTTCTGTGAAGAAGCCCAGGGCGGACTTGATAAGTTTAAATTGGCTCTTGGCGAGATCCGGTTGTTCTGACGCCCAATTTTAACTGAGCCATGAAGCGACGAGCTTCAGCACCATCTTTACCCTTGAAGACCTCGGGTTTGTTCATGCTTGACTTGGAGGATGAGCGTTCCTCCATGGCTGTAGCAAGGCTGGCTACTTGTCTGATGAGCTGAGCCATGAGATCCTCAGCAGAGGTATTTGGGGCAGGCGGAACAGGAGTCGACATGATGGGAGTAGGCAATCGGGGTTGGGGAATTGGCAGGAAGGTTATATTGCTCACAGTGAGTGGCTCTCGGATCGAGTTCGAAAGGGCGTTGGGGCAAGGTTGAGACTGGCAATCACGCCAAGTATTGTTGTTGTTGTGGGCGTGAGCTTGGTCTCTGGGGTCAAGTGCGTGCGGGAGTGTGGAGCAGTCTATACTGGCAGCAGGTGTTTCAGAATCGGGCGGGATTGGGGAAGACGTGGTGTCTACGGATCCTGCAAGGACAACCTTATCGGTAGGCTGTCAGTGCAGTAATGGATCTTGACCTAATGTCACGAAGCGGCAGAGGCGAAGTGACTAGCGGAGCAGGAAGCGGGGTGACTAAGCCAGGCAGTGAGGCGGAGCGACTAAGCAGGTGAGTGAGGCGGAGCGACTAAGTGGAGCGGAGGCGAACTGGTCCCAGATAATGACAGAGATATATTGAGTATCGTAGTCATAGGTAATAATAAGTAAGCACATACCTGGTCCCAGATAATGACAGAGAGGTCAAGATAAGGGACCAGGCTGTGGAGGGTTGGCTATATATACATAATCTAGTCTGCAAGAAACAACGATGTAATACTGTACAGTTCAGGGGCAAGGAAGGAGGCGGAAGCCGATAGAAAGAGAAGGTGGGTCAGGTGGATCAGTAATAGATAGATCAGTAATCGATGGAGATTGACAGCGATGGGATGATGTATTGTACAAGTAAAGGCGTCGAGACGGTGAGAAAGGGAAAATAATAGGGGCTGCGTACTTTATGACACCCCACTTCTGAGAGGATTTGGTTGGTTGGTTAGTAGCTTCTGGCTATAGTGACAAGTGCACTTTAAACAAAGATGATACAGTGTTAACTTTCACTTTAAACAAGTTAGAGTTTAAGAAAGATAGAAAGAAAGAAAGTTCAAAGTCACAGATTACCATTATGCTTCAGAGTTAATAGCAGTCAGAGTGCTGTGAGTAGTGCACACTCTTTCTGTGGATTGTACTTGTAGTGTATAATACAAATCAGAAGTTTTGTTCAGTTCAGATAAAGTCAAAGAAAGATTTAGCATGCCCGAGTTTGATAGAATCTCGAGAAGAAAAACTATTCAACCTTAACATTATACCCACATGATGAAGATATTTGTAGAGTTGCAGTGTGATCTTGCTTTTTCAATGATAAACCCCCTTGAACTTAGTGTTTGATGATGGTTTGTGTTGGTGTTGGTGTGAGTGTTAGAACTTGCACTAGCATTTTATGCATAGCCCAGAGTCAGCATATCAGCGGGATACAAGGAAGACGGTTACACTTCGTCCCAAGCAGACTCGTGCATGCGCTGGAGACGCCAAAACGGGAAGTATACCATTATGAGCACGTATGGAGATGATGTTCTAGGGGGTGCAGAAGGGGATATCGAGAAGAAGAAGGCCGTGGAGGACCTTGGGAAGCGTTGGGAGAGTAGCGAGGTGAAATCCGAAATACTTCTGGGTGTCATGCCCTGACCACAACCAACCAATCCCAGCACCATCCCACATGCTTCCTTACACCTCTCCAAGACATCCGACCTCCCCAAGACAGGACCACGGGTACTACGCACCTCCCCAAGACAGGACCACGGGTAATATGCACCTCCCCAAGACTATCCTGACAACCTCCCGACACGCGTACGAAACTCCTTAGCACCAGCCCCATTAAGTACAAATCTCGATCACCTGTCTCCTTCGACTACTGCCTCATGTCCCCTAGGCTCTGATGTTCCTTTGTTCACTTCCCATACCTATTTAAGTAGCTCCGTAACGTCTCCAAGTGCCAGCTTGGTATATTTTGAACACACACCCTTTACATAGGTCCAGTCCCTGTCCCTTTGTACCTGCTACCTATACGGAATTCTCTCTACTCTCTGTTTCTCTACCTCTGTTTCTCTCTACTACTGTCTATTGTCTCTCTGATCGTCTATACGATCGAATATACACTTTTATTTCAAGTCTAAGCCTTCCGAGTGAGTCTCCGAGCTCCCTCGAACATTACTAAAGCTCCCCAACGCCTACCCGCTTGGTGAGCTACCCTTCCCCAAACCTCCCAGAGCTCCCTAGCTACTTCGTAAGCTTCGGGACCTCGATCTAGGTAACGTCGAAGCTACCCCTCACGTCGAACTACGTATTGCTCCTCCGTTACCACCTCCCACACTCGAGGACGACCATCCTCAAACCTAGCCCCCAGGGACCTACCCTCCCTGGCGTATCCCTTCTCGGGAGCTTACACCCTCGAGACCCAGTTGCATAAACTACCTACTCGATCCTATATTGACGTTCCAGCGAGTACAACTCCTACTACGCAATATCGTACGGTCCCGCACTCTTCCTGAACCTCCCTACGCATTAGGGACCTCCCTGGACCTCCTAGGAACCCCTCAAGGGTCACCCTCTCGTCATTCCAACCACTACTAGGTCATTCCCGTCCTCGGTCGCGGTTCTCGTAGCTCCCTTCGAGCTCCAGCCTGCTCCTAGCACGCTACAACATAAACCTCCACATACCAAAACCTACCCTAAGACCCATTTCGACCCAGGTCTTACACTGGGGATGAAAATCACGCAGGACAAGAAGACAGGAGCCATTACTTTATCGCAGAAAGCCTACTTCACCCGCATGCTCGAACATTTCGGTCTCCAAAATGTCAAACACCGCCGGACACCACTTCCACCTGACAACAAACTCGAAGCCGCTCCAAATCCCCTACCAGACGATGAACGAATTTTCATGCATGACAAGCCTTACCGACCGGTCGTTGGGTCTATGATGTGGGGTCAAGTTTGTACCAGACCAGATATCTCCTTTGCGGCCAATAAACTTGCCCGTTATCAACTCAATCCCGGGCGTCAGCATTGGGAGGCGGTAGAATGGCTAACAGGATATATCCTAGAAACCCTTGACTATACCATCACTTACAGGAAGCCATCGCCCGATTCCGAGCTAACCAAGGGAGAAGGCCTGAAACCCTGCGGGTACCTCGACGCCGACCACGCAGGATGTATAGACACTCGGAGGTCAACATCTGGCAATGTGTTCTTCATGGCTGGGGCGCCAGTCACATGGAGTTCAAAACGACAGCCAATGGTAGCACTATCGACGACCGAAGCCGAGTACATCTCAGGGGCAAGAGCCAGTCAACAGGCAAGTTGGTTAATGTCATTCCTTGCAGAAGTGGACCTGAAACAGGATGGTCCACTAACGCTTCACTGCGATAACTTCGCGGCGGTTAGCCTCATGCAGAACTCCAAGAAGAATATGTTGGTCAAACACATTGAAATGTGCTACCACTTTATTCGGGAAAAGGTAACAAATGGGGAAATCACAATGAAGCCGATTAGAACTGGGGAAAACGTAGCAGATATCTTTACGAAGGCCTTGAATGGTACAATCCACTCGAAGTGGGTGAAATTCTTAGGTCTGGATCCCACGGATTAGGGGGTGTGTTAGAGAAGAATCCGTACGCTCCATCCTTATCCAGCCCGTCTGACTTACTTCATCTATGCGCACCTTTTTGTCTACTCGTTGTTGCTTACATACTCTGCGATCGAGTACTTATACAAACGCCCCTATTTCACAGCTTTCCCTCAGTTGTTCTCTACTACAACTGAGGGTAAGTCATACTCATATTTAAGTTAATTCTCCATACTGATCCTGTAGTAGTGTTCGTTATCCTACAGGTAGATTTATCCAATATCAGTTGTTCTCTACTACAACTGAGGTGTTTGTTATCCTACACCATGCTGTTTATTTAATCCATCCCGAATCTCATCCAGATATGTATCTGGAGTATGCGTTAGCAGTCCATGAACAAACTAATTATGAGATCAGTAGAATTATATCAACAACATGAAAGCACATACTCGGAGATCCTCAAAAGAAAGTATATGCTTCCTTCCTTGAAGCTCTGCTGTGAATTCATGACCAGGCCCATTTGTTTTTCGCTCTGCCAGTATGCACTGGATAGTCCACTTCTTGCAACTCAACTTTTGACTGATTTTGTTCAAGGTACTGCAATCTTTTCATTGGTATATAATGGTTTTTCAGAGGTCATCAGATAGTCAATGGCCTTGGGTCGTTGGTTGGAGAATGAGATCACGAACAATTTCAAGTAGTGTGGTTTATTTATTTTTACAGAAATAACCACGGGGCGCACTAGAGCCCACTTATCGCTACATACTACACCAAATTTCTAAGAATTCCGTGCAGAATTGAGCTTGTAATTGTGTTTTCGCACTGGGCACCGTTTCGTACTCAATTTTTGCGTCGTGAGAAGTGGCGCCAACTATTTTGAAAATCGCAATAAGCTCCTCCACAAACAAACCTAAGTAGTGCTCCAATGATGTGAGGAGACTGGTTTCAATCTACAGTGACGCGCAAATCAAATCCACACCCCCCGATTTGGAAGGCCTTATGTCACCAGCCCAGAACTGTAAATCAGCGTAAATCTGTTGTTCCTCTGCTCAGAAATATTGAATTTTGAGGGTTCAAACAGCTTATATTGCCACAAGTAAGTCTTTATAGTAGAATCAACATGCTTTACAGGATGTAGCATACAAAAATGTTCACAAAAACAGTTTAATCACAAAATTTCCAAATCGGGGGGTGTGGATTTGATTTGCGCATCACTGTAGACTTTCGGAATCAGCTGTAAACCTAGCCTGGATACTCAAGACTACTAAAAAATGTAGTGTGTTCAACTCAAGTGCAAAAACAATCCCCATGCTGAGAAAACAGTTGATATCAGATGTCCAGCGGACCGGCAACCAACCGGCAACAGTAAGCAAGGTGGTGACGTATAATTAGTCGGAGCAAGTAAGTGTGCGCGGGATGTATGTTAAGTTCACATCAAGACAACGCCAATGAGACCAAGGAAGCCGGCAGTACCAAAATTAGCCGGCAAACTTGAGGCCGCGTTAGAGGAGGAAGAAGCCGAAGCAGCGGAGGTGCTCGAACTTGTGCTGCCGCTGGCGCTGTTAGCGCTCGTGGTGGAACTTCCGGATGTGGTAGTAGCAGATGAATCACTAACACGTTTGAATTAACTCATGAACATGAACAATAAAAGTATCACGTACGCTGAAGTAGAACCTGCAGTAGCACTCGCGGAGACTGAGGTAGAAACACAGCTATCGAATGTGGACATGGGTCAGATGGCTGAGTACCCAGAAATATTGTTACCTAGTGTCCGAGCCCGCAGTAATATCAACCTCATCACTGTAAGCGATAGTGCCAGTGCTATCCTTCAACTCGACGGTGCTATATTCTCAGTCAAATACCAAGCAAATCTCAAAAGACAGAATACGAACATTTCAGTGTCTGCAGCGATGTCCACTGTCCAAGTGTACTCGGTTGCGTTTGTAGTATCGAATGTTTTGAGCTTCACAATAGTATTTGATTGTTCGTGCTGTTCACAAGAGTGCTCATACGTACTGCAGCAGAAGTAGTCTCACCACCTTGAAAGAAGAGACTGTGTCAACCAAAGCTGTTCTTCAGATTTAGCCTCGACTATCTCGACTCACCAGGCAGGATAGAAAGGTAATACGGAGCAGTGCCACCGCTCCACGAAAGTAATGTTGGTTCTGGACCATGAAAATAGTATTAGATGCAAGAAACGATCCATCGAGTCTGACGCCGCCACCTACCACAAGTTGTAAGACTCGACCTGAACAAGAAAGTTAACACTGTCAAAACATAGAAAGCTAAGATGCATAAAACGCACGGTGTGTTCACGGTCAAGGCTAGGACGCTGGGAGCGATGAATGTTACAGCAACAATAATGATAAACGAGTTCATGGTGCAAGTCTTGAAAGGACGAAGCGATAGAGCGTCAACAACAACTAGAGTATTTAGCAGTTTTCAGATTACTTGTGCGCAGCACTCAGACGAAATTTTTGATAGGGTATACTCATCCAAAATCGGCCATGAAATTATTTAAAAACTAATTAAATTTCATAAGTGCAGCCAAGGGCCCCGAAGTGTCGCTGACTCGCTGCAGAAACTTGATTTACCGCAGCGTCGGAAACAATTCTAGAGGTAATCCTATGGATTATTCATCACAATCCAATCCAACTGCTGCGACCACCCGGATTGTGAAGGCTTGTGTGTCCTATTTTAACCAATCTGGCGGTTGATCGATCCGGAGCATCCTGGACTGAGAGATTGGAACGAGGTATCAGATCGACTGCATCAATCAGTGGACTGGGAACACCAATTGTGGGTGAAGCCATCAAAATGGGTGGTAAAGGCTGGCCACCGCTCGTGGCAGGGAATGTAGGAGGTGAAGAGCCCAAGAAGGACTCGGCATGCCATTCGTACCATACTTGTCGGCCGTTCGTTAACCTCCATATCGAGATCTGTAACTCAGAGTTGCTCGGCAGATACAGCGGTTCCTAAAGATTCGTGGTCTGGCTTTAGTCTGCGGAATGGAAGACAAAATAGAATAATCACCTTAAACGGAAAGAAGAGAGGAAACCAGCTGAGCATGTCTTTGGATACCTGATCCTTGCGATGCGGATGTATACTCAAGCCGATATTTCCATAGAGGATAGCTTCAAAGTAGCCTGCCAAACCACTAAATCAATTTTGGATCAGCAAGTGTAAGGCAAGACAAAGAGAATGAGCACTCACTGCAGCACCCCTGCATGAGGGATATGAAACCGCAGCTTTGCTGACCGAGTATTGTGGCTGTTCGTCGGTGGGAGCCCTGCGGACGGCTCAGCATTTTTCCGTTGGAATGCAATGCCACCCACCTTGAGGATTCAGGACAGGATTTTTTCTTGGGTGTTCAAACTCCCAGCATTCCTGCACCTGTGGCCCACATAAACCACTGGGTCCAGGTCCCTCACCGCTGAGAAGATTGACAGCTTGGAACATAACCACGTATGGGGTTTCTAGGCTTTTTTCTTCTTTAATTGCTCTAGCCTCGTTGTACAACTTGGAAGATGACAAGGGAGCCAAATGAGCAGTATAAGAGGATGGTATGGATATCCCGTGGGCTATAAACAAAATTTCAGACGAAACCCTATCCGAAGGGATAAGCTCAGGATAAGCTCACGCTTTAAGAATCTCATTGCCCCATCAAGGCATTCAGGACTAAGCTCGTTATCGCCGAAGGATCCCAGAAGTTCGCTGACCAGAATGTCAACATTTTCGGGGATTTTAATGAGTCGCATGTCTCCAAACAACAGATGAACACGATCGTGCCATTCCGTCCGCTGACGATTTTGTAAACTGAGCATAATTGGAGTTCAGCTTTATTTCTTGCTAGAACATTAGAAACATACGTGACGAAAGCATTCGGATTCTTCTCAATTGCATATAAACATACATTTCCTCGTTTGGACCGCTCAATTGCAGAAAGCGAACGAGCGACCAGTGGTCCTCGGCCAGCGCCTGCGACACATATTATGCTGATTGGAATTGTAGCCATATTCCTACGAATGTAGCCAACAAGCATTACTTACATTTTGTCCTGCTTGGGCCATTCTAGAAGAGCTTTGTGTATGGCCTGTTCGGGGGCATTAGAAAACCACACGGAAAGTTAAATTGTCGAAATTCACCTCCTCGTAGCTCCGGTATTTTACTGGGTCTTGTTCGAAAGTTTGATAGGTGATACTTTGTAAATTATCCATCAGAGGCTAAAAACTTAGTCAGAGTATAATCTTGAATGACACTTTTCGACGCACTTGCAATGGGGCTTGCAAGTAATCCTGATATCCTTGCGCAAAATTTTCAACTGTTCCAACTTTCTCTGCAGCTTGTACGACAGAACTTGTTCGTTCCAGATGCTTAACGTACTGTGAATACGCATCTTCACCACCCCGCTTATGCAGACCGGAAGAAGCTCCAGATATTATGATGTTGGGCCGATGCTATCTGACGATATGTAAAACTCAATAATCTAAGTATTGCTAAAACTCACTGTCATACTGTCTCTAATGAAGGTTTGAGTGGGTTTGGGTAAAACCGGGTAGCCTTTTGCGTTGGCGATGAAAGTGGACGAAGGGAGGAAAATATAGCGAACTGCTTCCGCTGCCCATTTGCTAAGCACTCCTGGACTGTTGGGTAATGGAGGCGTCAGGTCTAATGCTACGCAAACGGTCATCTTAAGCTCCAGCTACTAATAAGAATCAGACGTACCAAGTGCGAGACGTATATTGTAGTCGCAGATGGACTTGATAAGATCCCACGTCTCCCACGCTGCATCAATGTGTGCCTCTAGAGGTGCCGAAGTGGTTGATAATCTGTTGAGACTATCTGCGCTACCAGAGACGACGAGCCGTGGCGTGGAAGGAGCAGAAGATGATCGAAAAGAAGACGGTGAGCTGGACGGTGATAGTGGTACAACGGGCTCTAAGATTGAAGTATCATATACCGGCAATCGGATTGCAAGATTCATGTACGGAGCACTTGAGAGACAAGCTCTGACAATTCGAGCATAAGAGGAGATGTGATCACGATTCCGAGGCGGAGGAAGAATGGCAGTATGGATATTCAGATATGACGCATAGGCCAACTCTTGTTGTAAAGCCTGATCGAAAATGAGTTGTGATAATTTTGGCATGACAATTCGGACGGACTATTTCAGCATCGTAACGGATACCGTCCTCCTCGGCATCCAATTCTAACCATTCTGAAATGATCGCAGTGACATGTTCAGCTTCATCTAAGATATGTCATATCTTAACAGAAGAGCCCCAACTCCAACGTTTCACGGTTTCACGCACCCAATCTGGTAATTGTAACCTCCTCCCGTTCAAAACAAGGGTTTTCTCTCCACGCCTCTGCTTTCCTCTCCGCGGAGAGGTCTCGGCTCACCAATTTGCTTTCACGTCTACTTTCTCTTCTTCGCTTCTGGATAGAATCAGATGGCACAAGACACATTTCCGCCCATCTTTTGCGCCAATCTTCGGTGGTCAGTGGTAGACAGACGCTGTGATAACCTTTTGAATGTGCCTCCGCGATCAACTCCAAGGGAACGGTCTCGAAGGATGCAGAGGGTTTACGGTTTGAGAGAGCCGATAAAGTGATAAAAGAAGATACAGAGGCAGAAGGCGACCATGTAGACATAAATCGAGAGCGTGCGTGGGAAACTCAGAACTGTATGTACAGTATATATTGTGTATAATATAATCCAATATTCAGATACTCGATCCTATTACTCAGTTCTTGGCTATTATTTAGACCTTGACATATCTGAGAGGCCCTGTTAGTAGAGTGGATCGGAACCAAGCAATACTCACGTCGCGTCTATCTGCTTAAGCTGTTTCAAAGCCAGCATGATCTTTCTACGGTATCCCGACGCATCGTTTTTCTGACACGGGTTTCCTTCCAGATACAACGTTTCAAGAGTTGATATGTGACCCAATTGCAACTCAAGGGCACGTAGGTCTGGTATTTGATTTCCGTTCATCTGCGACATAATGAGAATACTTGTGTACAGCGTTTGTGGTTTTTGACTTGCCCATAGTTCTTCAAGGCGTATCAAGTGCGATACGTTTTCGATGGCAGATATGAAGTTATTGCCTACATCGAGTGTCCGAAGGTTGATCTAAACATAGGTTTCAGCCAAAGCGACACAGATTGCCGCCTGAAGGCACACACGTTCTTCTCCAATCCTTCCAGTCTCTTCACACCGTTATGACTGAGATATAACTCTTCCAAATTAGTGAGTTCTTGCAATCCTTCGATCACGGTGATTCGGTTTGATTGAATAGACAGGATCTTGAGTTTTCGCAGATTTGACATATTCTATGACGATAGTTGAATGAGTACCGTCACATTACAAACACTGTGCAGATGAATAAACCTCCAGCTTCGTGATTTTGTTCTTTCCTAACCAAAGTTCTTCCAGATTCACCAAAGCATTGAGATTTTCGATTTTCTGTGCATATCCAAGCGGTCAATCTCCTTTTCTGCCGCCAGAAGTGCACTTACACGAATTCGATTGCCGCCGAGCTCGAGGCTCCTTAGAGAGGTCAGATAATCTAAACCAGTAATTGTGGAAATGCGATTCTGAACGAAGTATATCGTTGTCAGCGACGTCAAACGAGATAGTGAGTCAGGTATCGTCCGAATGAGGTTGAAGGAGAGATCAAGAACTCTGGGAACGCGTGAGTTCATAGCAAATTTGAGCAACGAAGAAGCTTACGAAAGATTGGATAGATGATCTAGTGCATGCCCTGGATCTTTGATTTTGTTATCGTACAAGTCGAGTTCTTCAAGTTTAGTCAAATGTTGGAACACCTCCGCATCGAGGACTGAGATATGATTTTGGCGAAGGCATAGACGCTTGAGATGGCTGGCAAATCTTGCAAGGCGGAGTTCATCCAAGGAGCTGATGCGAGAATGCACTAATTCAAGGTCCTTAGAATAAGAGTACACACTGAGGATATAGCTCAGCAAGAAATCGCGCGATGAATTTACCTCTGTATCGTCCGGCCAGTCCTGCAGGAAGTCACCCGCCTCTCCTTCGTATTGCTCCTCGGCATCCTCCTCTTCATCTGAACTCAATTCCGGAACAGGAAGCGCGACTCTGGTAGATCTATACGCATGAGATCAGATCCAAGGAAAAGGTGCATTGCATACTACGCATACTTTCCAGGAGCTTCTAGTGCCGTACTCGTACTATCTGTAAGAGCTGATGAAGCAGTCTCTTCGGCCATAGTAGGAATCGTTGGTCAAAGTGCGGGCCGGAAAGAATTGATCACCGGTGTCCACTTATGGTCAGTCAAAGCTGATATTATCAAGCGTATGGTATCACAGCTTATCACAGCAAGCGAGACGTTTTCAGAGTTTTCATATGTATCGTTTACTTGTATACCCAGCAAAATAATTTCGAAAAGTATTCCGAATCCTATTGATTGTCACAGCTACTCGAACAATATTAATGTATACAAGATCACAAAAAAAGACAACAGACAAGTGGCACAGATGCTACAAAGTGTCAAGGAATGAAAAATAATAACGTCTTATGCTACGGAATTTTTGAAACATAGTAGTAAGGTACTTC
The DNA here is from genome assembly GCF_021015755.1 of Lentinula edodes. Taxonomy (NCBI): domain Eukaryota; kingdom Fungi; phylum Basidiomycota; class Agaricomycetes; order Agaricales; family Omphalotaceae; genus Lentinula; species Lentinula edodes. Next base: position 377,660 of record NW_025764330.1, read on the forward strand.
AACTTTAGCTCTCGGGAAGGCTCAAGCCTTGTATTACCGAGACGAACGATTGAGAATCGTACCTTTGTTTATTTGATACAGCCGATAACAGAGGATGCAAGTCGATGCAGATGTGGCGATGAGGAGAAACATGACTATTCAGCTCTAGGAGAGATTCGCATCATCATCGATTGCACGATGATGTCGGTGAAGTTTGAAGCCTACGAGGGAGGTCCTGAAAGGGTCGCAAGACAACGTACAAAGAAAAGGCCTTTCAAAGAAACGATATCAAAGGAAAAAAACACCACGCGAGGACTAAACTGAACACGAGGAGCGCCCGAGAAAAAATCAAAACCTCATGATGACTTGGCTTCAACCGGTGACCAAGCTTCGACCTCTCTCCTCATGATCATACTCTCTTTCGTACTCTTTCTCGTACCCGCAAAGCGCATCTTTACGCTCGCCACGATTATAACTGGCTTCATAGTACGAAGCTCTTGGCTCCGCACTGACGGGCGTGGGTGGATATCCTTCTCGATCTCTGCGAACTCGTTCGAATGATTGCGTTTGGAGCAAGGGAGGATTAGCCACCAGGGGAGAAGAGACCGATGATCCGTAGTAACTAGTCCGGCTGGCAGCGGTCGGGTGATGTGCGTGCCCTGCCGACTCCGAAGAAGCATTTACGTAGTGCGAAAATCCCCCAGCAGGCGTAGCGGCTCCGGTAGGAGGCGAAGGAGAAGACGTACCGACGCTCCGGGAAGCGCCATAAATGTCGTTCCCAGAAAATGAGCCTATACTGTCGTAAGTCGACACATACGACCGTCTCAACGACCCAGCGCTTGTAAATGGAGGAGTAGATGATGAATGATATGGTATCACTGCGGAAGAGGAGTAAGAATTTGTTATAGACCCAGTAGCCGACGTTGCAGAAGGAGGTGTAGAAGATTCCCTTTTGATAATCTTGTCTTTGCGCTTTCTTCCGCTGTTAGACACGACATGTCCTTCCTTCTTAGCACGCGAGCGAGCGTAGCGAAGCCCACACCTGTCAGGAGAACATATAGACATACATCGATTAACATGATTGGCTAGGATAAGCATGAAGACTGGTGAAGGCGTGACTCACGCATTGCATAGTTCTTTCTTGCCGCTGGGGCCCTTTCTCCATTCTGGACTGGACGTCGTCTTGCAACTGCTACACTTTATCAGGCCTGTTGGCCTATTACCGTGAGTGCGCTGAGGCCCTCCAGTGGCGCCATTGCTTCCTCGGTGCTCTGGCGATAAGCTAGGCGATATACGACGCCTCGAGGGTGGCACAAGGTCAGCCGTAGAAGACGTAGCCGAGGTTGGAGAAGGTGTGTTGCCGTTCAATCCGTCTAAGTGACTGGAAACGCTTTGAGATGAGTATGGTATATGCGAACCGTAGGGTGAAAAGGGTCGGCCGTAATTTCCATGAGATTGATGCCCTCCACTCATAGGAAGAGGTGCAGAAACACTAGACCCGTTTTCGTAACTCGCAGATCCATGACTCCAATATCCCGATCGAAGGCTTTGTACAGATGAATGAGAGTCAGGATTTGCCCAGTGGGCATACGAGTACTGGCTCGATGCCGGGAGGGTAGGTTGACCCGAAGCATAGGAATAGGTGCTTGTCGGCGGAGGTAGAGTCGTAGATGAAGTTAACGGTGGTAGGGAATATTGCGAATCATAAAACGGTTGCTGATGCGGAGGAGGAGGAGGAAGGGAATAAGAGGTCGATGATGGACCGTTGTAACCCATGAACGCGGTCGTATAATTCGGGGAGTTCAATATTGGGATTGTTGGATTAATGGGTTGAGAATGAGCAGAAGATGAAAGCGAGGAAGGAGAAGTTGAAACTTTGTGACACGCGAAAATCACACTGCCTGTGAGCGGCACGCAGGATACGTCAGGATAGGAGTATTAACGACAAAAACTGTTTATAAGTAAGATCCATTGACCATGCACTTACCATGTGGTATAAAGACGCTTTCCACCACATCTGTTCCGTGAAGTTCTTGCAAAGCTTTGAACCTACGAGTGCAATTCGTCTTTGCTTGCGAAATTGAAGAACCGCTTTGACGGAATTCGACGGATTTTGCAAGGTCAGTAAAATCTTTCTCTGACGAACCCTCTTGAGGAGGAGGCCAAGTAAAAAGTGACGGTCTTGCAGACGTGTTATTAAGAATTTGAAACACTCGTCCATGTGAACTTTTCGGTGCACACATCAGCAGATTATGAGACAGGTGTCGAAGCTGCTCCTCAGATATATATGGGGTGCTGCACCAATTAGACCATGAACTTTTGACGCGCTCATCGTTATCGGAGACAGGATCAATGTCTGGCGTTGCGTGAATGAAACAGAGGACGAGGCCTTCGGCTGCACAATTAATCACGAGGTCCACGGCTATAAAATCTTCGTCCAGGTAAACTTTGTCTGAATAACGAAAGTCGTCCTTTCTGAGCTCGCGCCGGATACGAGATGGTCTGGAAAATCGCACGCTAGACAACGCAAAGCGGTTAAGGAACAAAATTTGCGTTTTACGTTGTTGAATGAGGGTATATGCTCACTGGGTAATGCTGCCGTGTACAGTTTTGCTTTCCAATACTTGACTGAGATCCAACCGAGCCGTTGATTGCTCGTCGGGATGAACAAATTCCAATAAGGATCTTCCAACGACGGTACCTCCGAGATCAACTTGCATGATGGGGTCAAGGTACAAGAATACAAGGTGTGCTGAGAGTAAAGCCCAATCTTGGAAAAAGTCGAGTCAATGTCGTATAGATGACTTCGAAATGGGCGAATAGACACTCACAACACCTTTGCTGGGCGATTTCTGGTAGATGAACGGAAGAGGAGGAAGACGGGGTAGGGTGTGGAGAAGGAGTATCATTCTGGAAAATCGAAGCGTCTTCAAAGACGGACGACGTAGAGGGCTCATCAAAACTTCTGGATATATTTTGAACAGAATTTGAAGGTTCATTTTCGTCACGGAGCTGGAAAGTGTCCATAATGGAAGACGAGAATGCGGACGAGGTATTAGAAACGATCCGATCGAATGACTGGACTGAGGTTGAGTATAGGAGGCATCCAAGTCGTGAGTGCTTGCAAAAATCAAATTCCGGTTTTGTCTTTTGCTGAGCTAAACCTGCTCGGACTTGGCTCTTCAAAAATATTTTCAGATATTTGGTGTAGACGCGTGGTATACGACGATAATGTATGCACTTGAAGAAGGACTAAGTACATCAATCATCTGAACCGTTTCCGAATGACGATCACATCCACATCTGTACATCAAGCCGATCATATATAAAAATTTCCTCACAGCTTCCATCATCTCTATTTTCATGACCATTCCTCAAAAACCTCAGCAAAATTTATGGGTAGCTGCTGGCGATGGAGATTTGCCCCGGGTCCAAGTGAATCGTTTTTCCTTCCTACCGCTACCATGCTCACAGTCTCGGTAGGAACTAATCGAACATCACTGCAAGTCCTCCATCCGACTTTGAACAGATGAATCAAAGAATGACTTGCGCTGTTAGCTATGTCCCCGAATGCACCAGATCCAAATACATACACTCCAATGTCTGTTATCTCCATAAACTTCTCAATGAGCCCATTCATGAACTATGCCCAGGCACGCCGCTGCGTCTTATGGGCACATACATGTACTAGAGTACCTCATATCTCGTGGTATGCGTCATGCTAACCTCATTTTGCTCTCATCGCTCATTTTTGGCCAGGTGGAGACGTTAACGTTATCGACTCGGATGGTGACACGCCAATATACACAGTTGAAAACATTGACACCGCCCAATACTTGGTGGACAAGGGCGCGACAATTGATCGAGTTAACGAGGAGGGGATATCGGTATAATTTCCGTTAGACTTTGATCATCTTCTCTGATATCTTTCTAGCCGATTGCGCATCTCATGGAAGACTTTCCACAAGTATCTGCCTACCTCCAATCTCGTTCTTTACAGCCACCTCTTCCTCCATCCGTATCATCATCTTCTATCGAGACTATGACATCTCAATACGCTCAAAATGCCGTTTCTGAACAGCTTACTGTCTCACTGCTTTCTTCAGTTCAAGATTTAGTTGACCAAGGTGTTGACCCAGAATCAGCTGACGCGGAGCTACGACGTCGAGTTGAAGAGGCAGTGGTGAACGGGTTGTTGAATGGTTATACACTTGGAACACAAATTAGCAGTGAGTCCGGACAAGAGCCTGAGGGCACACATACGCGTACTCTTCCGGTGGATGATTCGGGTGGAGAGGAAAGCGAAAATAAAAGGCCCAGGACAGAGCGTTGAGCGCTTGAGCTCCAAATTTGCTTGTTGAAATTTCATCCATGCCCAAATGTACATCTGTCGTGAGCCACTCGATCGAAATACACTCACGATTGTTGAACGTTAAGACTCGATCCTACAAATTTGCGATCTGAAAATACATAGTGATCTTGAGATCAACATTTTCGCTTCCCAAGTTTCTTTATCCTTCAAAGACAGGTCCCGGCCCCGATTGCCTTGCACGATCATGATCATAGACTAGCATAGAATCCCCCTTCAACGTTCAACCCCCGCCTTCGTGCTGAGGCTCGCTGAGGATAGGATAGTAGTCAAGTCATGCATGATTATTATTGATAGTGTTTGTACTAAGGGGGGAGGGGATTTAAAACTCCCTCCGACTAACCCATTCAGTCAATCCTTCTCAATCTCAGTGCTCCTTCTTTCCTATAAAGGTGCAACAAATTTTGACAAGTCTAAACATGTACATATTTCTACATTGCGATATTCTCACGGGCTGAACACATTCGTCACTTGCTTATGTCAATCACGTGCAGTAATCGGCAATTTCTGTGTGCCCTAGCGCTTAGCGCCCGCCACTAGTTTATGGTACTTGTGACATACCTGACATACATACCTGTACACCTTCTACTATAGCACAACCACGGTCATATTTTCGTTCTCTTTCAGCTTCATATATCATGGAATTTCCGCAGGCTCACAGCCAAGAGCCTATGATGGCCAAAGATCAGCGATCGTCTCCAGCTCATAATGTTAATGTTGCGCCGCCTCCCATTCCATCCTCTGGATATCGAATCCCACTTGCAGAAAATTCAGCGTTTCCCACCGATCTGCGTCCTCTTTTTTTCGATGCTGACGGTGTTTCCCCTGTTTTCATGGGCAGTGCGATCTTCCCTGATTCTGTACATCCGTGCAAGATTGTGCCCGCATTGGATCCTAAATGTATGGTCCCTTATGGTGGAAGAGAGCACCACCATCACGGTCGATATGTGAGCTATGATACAATGACCTTCGGCCGTTTAACGATACTCAAGACGCCCGTATATATGCGAAATTTTAGGACTTGCTGCCATTGGACTCAAATACGATGGAATTCGTTCGCACTTCGCACGGACAAATACCCCACGGACGTAGACCCGTTGAAGGCGGATATGAAGAAAACGGTTGGTATGCTATGCTCACGAAACCAGCGAAACCGAACTCATCAAAGTACTTTGCAGGTAGCAAGCTATATCATGGAATTGCCACCGTAAATGGCGTACAAGTTCCTGGAAAGACTGGGCTTCATCTGTACGTTTCAATTAGCTACTGTCTGTACCCATCAACCGAATCGTTTTATCTTCAGCGGTGGTTGTAATGTTTCCTTTGCTGGAGGGGAACATGTCATTCATGAAAACTACGATATCTTGTAAGAGCTATTACATCCAGATTTTACGCTAAATTATTCATAACCTCTTTTATCTGAAATATAGATGTTGGAAATTCTAGTTCTATGAGTCTTTGACACCTCACATCTGACCACGGAAAGCAGTGGCAAGCATGCCAAATCCAAATGTTGTATTATACGAGGTAATAAGAATATGCAACATGATACAGTGTACAATATGTAGATGTCTGAACAAAATGGTTTATTTCTATACTTTGCCGCCTTTCCCCTTGCGAGTCTTCGCGACACTAGAGGACGATGCCTTGATGACCTTCGAGGCTTTCGGACGGTAGAATAGCTTGACTTTCTCTCGTCCACTGGATATCTCATCTGCTCGTTTGCCGGGCTTGAAGGTTAGACATCAGCATCAAAAGCAAACACAACAAAGGATTGCACCACCTTAAGATAATACACATGCCATCCACCATTACCCTGCATGGAAACCTCATCAAGACCTTCTAGAAAGCAAAGTCTCTTGAATAACTGCTCATGGAGTTCACCATCGAGATGCTTTCCGGCACCATACTGGGGGAGGCGATTGTAATTGCGTTCACGAATGAAGCTGGTATCTGCTCCCCTGAAAATAGTTCGGCATTGGTCGAGGGTAACAAGCTGTGTGGTGATGGAATGGAAATGTTGCACAAGACTAACGATAGCTTTGGCCTCCTCTGTTAAATCCTGCTCAACCATTTCCACAGCGTGACGACAATTGTCGCAAAACTGATGACAGTTACGACGTTCAAATTTCTCGCCGAAAAATTGGAGGAGCTGCACACGACGACAATCGGATACGTTCAAACAATATTGCATGACGATTCTGGCCTGTAATTCCTGCCGTTCTCGAGCTTCAGGACTAGCAAGTTCTGAAGAATCGCCATTCCTTGGGTTATTGATCATCTTTACAATCACCTTGTAATCACGATACGAGTAGACTAGGCTTGGAATCAATACCAAGAAAACAACTGGAAAAATAGACAACGTACATAACAGACAATCGGCAGGTTTTTGATCACGACCCGCTCGACCTGGAAAAGATATGAGAACCTAGCAATAATTGACAATGGTTTAAAGCCCACCAGTCTCTTGATAATAGCTAACAAGACACATCTTTAGGTGACCACTTTACAGAGAACTTCGAGTAATGACTCACCCGTCAAGAGATTTTGGAAGATCATGGTGGATCACAAACCGTACTGGAATCTTTTGTCAGCAAATCCTAACGTCAAAGAACTGCTTCATTACCGTTTGCTTTGTCTATGCCCATTCCAAAAGCAACCTAACAATTAACAGTCAGACTGAGAGCGAGGTAAGGTTATAAGGGTCTTACTGTGGCAACCACTATCTGGATACGGTCAGACTGCCATTCTTGCAAAACCTGCTCTTTGTCTGTGGTACTCATTTGAGCATGGAAATGTCTTGCTTTCAAGCCTTTCTGTCGTAACTGTCCTGCAACTTTCTCGCACTTGTCTCGACCAAGACAATAGATGATACCAGTCTCTCCTCGATGCTTGGTATTAATGAAGCTGTAGATGTCATCCAAAATTTTTGCTTTTTTGTCAAGGATAAGGTAGTTGAGATTCACGCGGTTGAAAGATTGTTGGAAGAAAGCACAGTTTTTGAGCTTCAGTCGTTTCATGATATCGTCGACCATGGTTTGATTGGCCGTTGCAGTGAGAGCCATTATTGGGACCCTGGGATAGGTCTCGCGAAGGGAGTCGAGACACTGATACTGAAGCAATCGACATAAGCATAGACAATGCAAGGAAGGTAGAATGTGCTTACTGCTTCTCGGAAATCATGTCCCCATGTGGAGATACAATGTGCCTCGTCCACGACAAACCGTGCCAAGTCTCCCGCTCGATAAAGATCAGCAAATATAGATTTGAGAGCCCCGCTGTCTTTGACCTTTTCAGGTGACACGTAGAGAAGACTAGGTTTCGGATATCCTCGTAGTCGTCTCATTATCTCTCCATGATCGACCGTTTCCGAGTTCCAAACCAAAACGTCCACATCTTTTGTCTTCAAGGCATCGACCTGGTTGGTCATGAGAGACAGCAGCGGCGAGATGACGATAGTAACACCTTTGGTTGATCCGCCATTACAGACCGCAGGAAGCTGATAGCATAGACTTTTACCACCTCCGGTAGGCATGAGAACAAACACGTCACGGCCTGCCATAGCTGCGAGTATCGCTTCCAATTGATTCTGTCGGAAATTCTTTAATCGGAAGACGCGTTGTAGATTCCGCATTATTTCCTTATAGAAAGGGTGATTCGCGAAAGCCGTATGGTCCGGCGTTTCTTCCCTTGACATTGGGACTTCGGCGAGAGATTTATTTACATCAGAGAACGAAGCATCGAGCACGGCGCTTAGTTCAGGGGCCTCGTAGTCCATGTCGTCTTCTGGCCAGTAGAAATCATCGCTGTTTGGACCAGTCTGGTAATCCGACTCCTCTATGTCGTCCTCAAAGGAATCGAGGATGGGATCAGAGGAAGATCGGTTATGGTCGCTGGACAATCCATTTAAGGTTTCGGACGAAGCTATGGACACAGAGCTTGAGTTGTGGATGCCATCGAAATAAGGCGATGTAACCAAGCATGGGTCACAATAAGTGCCCTCCTTAGATTCCAGAATTTGACGTATGGCATTGATTCTGCTGCTAAACAGTGTCCTAGAATGCGAATTAAACCGACCAGCAGGTGTTCGTCTCGCTTGTAACACGTACTCGATACCCTCCAAAGTGACAATATCCACTCTTGAGTTCCGTGACTTTCGATACTGTTCAATCGAACAGTTGTTGGTATGTTGCAGAGAAAGGACGAATTCAAGAAGCCCGCGAAGGTCAGCAACGCTTTTCTAAAACGAAGTGATGAAGAATCCGCATGATGGAAAGTGGCAAAACAATATACCGATTCCAAATCCTTGTGATCTTGAGTAGGGTGCTGAGGGTGCTGGTTCAGACGAGGATTACGTTTAAATGAAGGAAAATCGATATCCAGTTGGTCAAAAGGATCGTACAAATCTCTCTTTGTGAGAGAAGCACGTTCGGTGGACTCTTTGGAACAAACGTCGACCAATCCTTCCACATCATCCATTTCTTTTGCTTTCCCCTTCCCATTTATGTCGCCATTGATAAACGACAAATTCTCTTTGTCGTCAAAGAGGCCACTTCTACGTCGTTTAGAGGGGAAGGCGTCAGTTATATGTTGTGTTTCCAGTTGACGCTTCGAGCGCGGACTTGGCGAAGAGCAAGATAGGTCAATTACTTCACGAGCTGTAGACGTTTCTGGTTCTGATTTGCGCGCCTTCGGCTTTCCGAAACCTGGGGTGCGAAAGGATGGGAGGGCATTATGCCCCACTAACAAAAGACAGTCAAATAGGATATTTCAGATATGGTGTACTAGATTCCTTACACGCCGCTGTGCTGGAAGACGGAGTTGCGTTGGTCGAGGGTTTAAATTTGGACTGATTAGGGTTAGTTAGCGACTTGATTGAGACGCTCAGGCAAAACGTACTTTGGCCTTTGGTACCAGTACCGGGAGCGAAGACAGTGTATTGGGATCAGAGATGCTACCTCGCTTCTTCAGTACATCGTCAAGATTGTTCTTTGGTCCAATGGACATGAGGTGGGGAGGAAACTTATTAAATAATACAAAGTTTGGATCAATGGCCGGGAAGTCGTCATGTGATCGCACTGTCAACGGGCGTTTAACTTTCTCTGTTTCCAAGTCCCTAAGATCCTTCCCAGCGTGATAAGACAATTATGGCTACAGGTGAGGAAGATAGTATATGCATCCATAGGCGCACTCACTACTAGGACTACAGCGCCACGTCGAGGAATCAAACCAAAGATCGTAAGTCAAACTTACTTTGACTGCTTGATGGAGTAACTATGAATTTCCGTGAACAGAAACCTCCTAAGAAAGTGTGTATCTGCTTCGATCGACTAATAAACAAACTTGTTCATAATTCAAAGCACGGACCCGCTATCAGTGTGGAGGAGACCTGGTCAACCTTGTCTCAAAATATCAAAGAAATCCTCAACCATAATGCTGCAAATCTTTCGTTTGAAGAAAATCACCGCTATGCATATCACTTGGTGCTGTACAAGAACGGCGACATCCTTTATCGGGGGATGAAGAAAATTGTAGCAGAGAATTTGGATAGGCTTGCGAAAGAGGAAATTATATCTGCCTTTCCTACAACGGGTACCGGTGATCCGATGCAGAGGAGCCAGGAGAACGAGCTGCTTCTGAAGGCTTTAAAGAGTGTATGGGATGATCATACTAGCAATATGGCGAAGTTAGGCCAAATTCTGAAGTACATGGTGCGCCACGATTGCTCTGAACTTTCTGGCTCTTTACTGATGCGCTTTTAAGGATCGCATATACACTAAACCTGCTGAGGTGCCAGAAACTTGGGAGGCTGGACTCCAACTATTTCTCAAACATATCATTTGTCCTCCTATTAAAGATCATCTCTTGACCGCAGTCTTGAACCAGATACAATATGAACGGGAGGGTTATACAATCAATCGTTCTGCCGTCAAAGGCTGCGTCGAAGTCTTACTGAGTTTGGATTCCGATGACAATGCTTTAACGGTATACCAACAAGACCTAGAACCTGTGCTACTCAGGGAAAGCGAGGCGTTCTATAAAAGATACGGCGACACCCTTCTCGAAACGTGTGATACTTCAGAATATCTGTCAAAGGTCGAAGGAATCCCAATTTTTCCGAAAGTTTTGCTCATCCTTCTATAGGTCGCATCTCGCTTTGAATCGGAAGAATCCCGAACCCATCTTTATCTTTCCAGGAAAACCGCTGAACCACTTATGCGAATACTTCAAGATAATCTTCTCGCTGTTCATCTTGACGCTGTTATCACCATGCCTAATTCTGGCCTCGATGCACTCATCGACTTGGACAAATTCGAAGATTTAGCACGACTGTATCATCTTTTTGGCATGGTTCCTAACGGGATTCCCTGCCTGAAAAAAACTCTCAAAGCTTCGATCACTAGAAGAGGGCGCGATATTAATCAAGCATCGTTAGGGGACGCTAGTGGTGGCGGAATCGAATCAAAAGACGCTGATATGGAATCGCGAAAAATAAAAGATAAAGGGAAAGGCCGTGCAATAGCTGCGAGCCAGACTCTGACTACAGCACTGAAATGGGTGCAAGATGTCCTTGATTTAAAGGACAAGATAGATTCCGTTTGGATAAAATCCTTCGCCAGCAACCCAAAGGTCGAAGCGACTATGAACGAAGTAGTCATCCAAGTCTTTGTTGAAACCCCTCATTTATGTGCTCTTTAGGCTTTCGAAACGTTTATCAATAGTAACGATAAGTGCTCAGAATTCATATCTTTGTTTATTGATGACCATCTGAAGAGAGGGCTGAAAGGGGCAAGTTTACTTGGTCAAAGCTATCCCGTGTGAGCACTAACCATGGTCCTATTCATAGAAAACCGACGAAGAGGTGGACGTTGTTTTGGACAAAACAATCACTGTCTTCCGATATCTCACTGAGAAGGACGTCTTTGAGCGATACTACAAGAATCATCTTGCAAAGCGTCTTATTCAAGCGAAGTCTGTATCTGACGACGCAGAACGTGGAATGTTGGCGAAGCTGAAAATAGAATGTGGATATCAGTTCACTCAAAAATTGGAAGGGATGTTCCATGATATCAAAATCTCGGCGGATACCATGAAGTCCTACAAGGAGCACCTCGCAAAATCGATACCGGTATGTTAACCACGTTTACATTGTGCAATTGAAGTGTCACTGATGCTCCTGGTATACTACTCTTAGTCACTTTCCATTGACCTTTCGGTGATAGTCATGACATCGACCTTCTGGCCGTCGCATTCTTCGTCACCGTGCAATTTGCCTCAACAATTGCTGGACACTATAAAACCGTTCGAGGAGTTTTATCTTTCTCAACATTCCGGTCGTAGACTTACTTGGCAACTTTCCTTGGGAAACGTTGATGTGCGAGTTGCGTTCAAAAGCAAAAAGCATGATCTTAACGTGACCACATTTGCCGCGGTCATTCTATTACTCTTCGAAGATCTCAAAGACGACGATTTCCTGACTTACGAAGTATAGACTGAGCCTTTCGTCACCTCCATCTTGACATTGACTCCTAGATTACCTGCAGGACATTCAACAAGCCACTTCTATAGACCACGCCGACCTACAGCGTCAGCTACAATCCCTAGCATGCGCCAAATATAAGGTGCTGAGAAAGCATCCTCCAGGTCGCGACGTCCAGAGTAGTGATGCCTTCTCTTTCAATTCGGCTTTCACTGCACCTCTGCAAAAGCTCAAAATCAGTACGGTCTCTTCGAAGGTGGAAAGCGGAGAAGAATTGAAGGAAACCCGAGATCGCATAGACGAGGAGAGGCGGCATCAAACAGAGGTTTGTCCTCTGTCGTGCAGTATTCTCAGTAATTCTGATCTTGTTGACCAAGGCATGCATAGTTCGAATAATGAAAGATCGCAAGCACATGTCACATAATGACCTGGTCAACGAAGTGACACGGCTTCTTGCTAGTCGGTTTCAGCCGAATCCTCTCATTATCAAGAAACGTATTGAAGGGTTAATTGAGGTATGCGTTAGTCTTTCAAATACTGAATAATCCTGACAGCGATCTTAGAGGGATTATCTCGAACGGGCCGAGGATCGTAAATCTTACAACTACCTCGTGAGTCTTAGGCGAACAGGACTCATCGTCTGCTTTGACTAACCTAGAACAATCTTTAGGCATGAGGTTTTAAATCTGTGACTTACATTAGCATGTACACTATAGCATTTGTTTCCGACGATGGATAGAAGTGTGGCGCAGCATTGTCATATTCGACTTTCAATACCGTGCATTACATGAAGTTTCTGGTCTGCACTTTGATCTCTTGAAACTTGGACTATCAGGACGCTTGTTCAGCCTTGTTGCCCGTTCTGAGTTACTACTCGGAAAAGAGAGCTGTAAGGGCGGTCCGATCCAAACATGACTGTTTATACATGTATAGTTTAAGTAAGCTTAATTTAGACTGCACACCTTCAGACAACTACTCTTTGCCCTCAGTGTCTCTACTATTCTACGTAACTCCTGCAACGTTGATGGTATGGAAGTATTTGGCATGGATCGTCAGCAAGAGTGGAGATACTCACCTTACACATGGCATCAGGTATGCACGACATCGACGTTCCGCGACAGAATAGGAAACTTAACAAACTCCTGAAATTTCAATGTAACAGTCTCACGACCAAGTAAGAAGCGCACCAGCTCCAAGAGATAGCAGTATTGATCATTGTGCAGGCCACAGTTCTATTGATGATTCCATTTGAGGCAACCGAAGAAGACATATCCGTCACTATTGACTGTAACTACATTTTCGCCGGGGTATCTGGTCAGGCTCCCATAATCAAGGTGTGGAATGGCTCTTCAATTTTATAATTGCCCCCATTCATTCCATGCGCTCAAAGGGCCGTCTGTATGGACAAGTGGATCCAATTGCTTCCTCCTGGCAGCTCGAATATCAGCCACATCTATTCCGCCCCTCTCCCAGAGAGCGCACGACATCTACCACCTCCGTGACCTCCGCAACATCCGCTTCTACCCATTCATCCTACGCTTTCATTTCCGACCCGGAAATGTCTAGCAGTTTTGCGGCATCACTTGAGAATCGTGATGCATCTCCATCTCCCGTTCTTTCCTCTCCGTCTGATCGAAGCTTCACTCTCCATCAACAACTTTTAATTGCTCCCCACCATTCTCGGCCTGTGTCTCCTCGTAATAGCATGCACTCGTCGTCTTCCTCTTCGTTTGCCTCCCTTGATTCATTGTCCCCTAATACGGCTGCTGGAGGACATAACGGAAAATTATTAACGCTCCATCTTGAGAAATCCCAGACCGTTATATGGCCATCGCTTATTATCGGACCTGCTCCGGACACCCTGACACCCTCTGTGTGTTCCCCCATCACTGCTGTAGGCGCCGAGGTCGAACAACAGTATAATATGGACCCAACGAGTTTAACACTCATCGCGTTAGAGTTACTTGATATACGAATGGATAAAGAAGAAGCTTTCGAGTGTTTTCTGTAAGTCACATAGAATATTGCAATATGCATCTGGATTCACTTCCTTTTCAGACGAGCCTGGCACCTTGCTCATGTACCAACGGCGACCATGAAACTTGTTTCATGCTATTTTCCAATATACACATCGTATGACATTCCGGACAGTAACATGAGTAATGAACAGCATGTACAACGGGGTACGCAGGCATATTATCTCCAGTGCATTGGGGGTCGCACCGGTCTCGCTCGGCTCTACATCGAAGCGGGGATGTTGTACCTGGAGGGCACCGCTTCAGGCCTGATTTCCTCTTCGCACTCAAGCCTCGCGTCGATACGAATGCCTTTGCCACCATACGGCAGTGCCACAGTAGGCCATAGTCCCAGCGGGACGGAGGTATGGAGAAGGGATCGTGTAGCTGCCGCTAGATTTTTCGAGCGAGCAAGAATATTGCAGCCAGGTTTGGAGACACCAATGTTACCTCTGTCTGCCCCGGGATCGGCAGAAGAGATGGCTGTTGAGTTAGAAATGCAGATGCAAATGCCATCAATTGAATTGGATAGCGCACTGAGGACAGATCCATTTCCTGAGAACCATTTGCGAGATCGACGGCGGAGGGGGAAAGGACAGGAAGACGCTGTCCAAGCTCAGGAAGGGAGCAGATCCCTGGTGGGTAAAACAGCTGGTGATGTGGACAGTACATGGTACATGCTCCTCCCTAGTCTTGTCGGCGCTGGCACTGCGCTCGTGATTGTCGGTGTAGTAGGTGTTTTGAGCTTTTCTTGGTCGAGGAGGAATCAAGGATCTTGATCCATCAAGTGGACTTGTGATATTCTTGGTTGAATCCTGTAGCACATTTTTGATTGTAGGGCAAATACTATAGGTCTGTTCAGTGCTTGGTAACTGTCTATGCTATCAGATGCAATGTGTAAAACGACTATCTCCCCAAGAAAATGTACCTCGAATTAGACCGCGGATTAGACCAACGTTCAACCTTTGTTACCTTTCCCCCCACTGTGCATACAATTTATTTGAATCACGACATCGCTCTATATATAGGACAGGAAGAAAGACTTGCGCACTTACCTGGGAGATAAATTTATCACCGTGGTATGTATACAGACGACGGTAGCTTAAACATGGCAGGCGAGAACTATTTTGACTATACCGAGAAATATTGCCTGCTGTTCTGTGTGACATGATGAGGATAATTGGGAATTTACAACATAAATGGTGTCATCGTTAGAGTCAAGTTGCCTGCCCCAGTTTTTTTGTTTCGCACCATTACGATTTATTAATCACGGTGGTAGCCTTTAGTCCGTTCATGGACACATCGACCGGAAAGAGAAATGCAAATTCGTTATGAGTAATCTGCTCAACCGACGTCTATTACTTCGACAGAACTGAGATGTTCGTGGCATTATTCTTCAACTAGTGAATGCTATGTACATCTCATCCCGTCGAGCGGAATTTTTTATCACTTCAGACGTGAGATTAGGGGAACAACCTTGGGTAGCCTTAGAGCTTGTATGATGTAGGGACTTGAGGGAAATCAAGGCGCGGAAATAACACACGGGAAATTGTCTTAGCAGCCGCATATTGATCAATGTCCGAAACCCAAAGCAGACCTAAGCAGACCAGCCATCTATATGGGACTATTCCAAGGTGCTCCGGGAAACAGGATATGAAGATGAAGGCTTTTTCAACGGTCGGTATTCCATATATGTAAATGCATATTCCGTTCAGAGATGTAAACGTTAACCTTCTGGATGGAACTTCCTCATTGACGTGTAATGTTTGGTTCTTGTTCATATTTCCTGTAAGAGAAAGCGTTGCTTGCGTTTAACGCAGCGTATTAGTAGAGATAGCATACAAAGTTCAAACCGACCTTTCAGGTTCCAAATTGCCAAGGAAGAAAAAAAAAACAGAACGATAACATTCGATCACAATTTCAGCCTCCACGGGAAACAGAAATCAGTGAGGGTTTTTGGAAAATATTACGCCGGAGGTGCACCTTCGTGCAGAGAGGTTCACTAATCTATGTGGGGTCCCAAGGGGCCCAAGTGGCCACACAGTCCCAACGGGAAACGTTGGCCCAAGGGAAATTAGGATCGGCTCGCAACTCACAATATTGCGTGCGATGCGAGACATTCATTGCACAACATGTTTAAATTTCATGGTCCATAACAGTACATAACGGGATATCCGAGTGATTGTCGAACACCATTGTATTGAATCTAGGAGAGAAACGTTGTATCGTTTATTCTGGAATCTGGTACCTGTAAATAAGCTCAGCATATGACCTGTAGTTTACAAAGGCAGGGTTCGTTCGTCGTTTTGGTCAAAACATATGGGTAGGCGAAGTCACCGCAGAGGATCCGGGCTACGCTGCGGTCAGCAGGTGCCAGTTTGTAGGCGATTTGAAAATTTGAATGCCGGTACGGACATGAACATGATTATAACGTCGGCATGTGCGACGGAGTGAGGACAGTCGAGGTATTTTGGCATAAGCTTAGCACTTCATGTTTTACTTGTTAGCTTTGTTCGACAAAGAAACAGAATCCAACGTTCGCCATAGTTTTCAAAGATAAATACCGAGGAAATGTGCATGGGAAAAGCTAGAGCTAAAAAACCTACAATTGCTTGAATCATGATGAAGACTGAGAAAGAGTACTTGTGCGCACGTGGACTCCCGAAAGGGAAATGAATATCTTTGTCAAAATCTTGCCGTTTTATTAGGCAGGCAAAACATTTGTGTCATATAAGGACCGCCATGACTATTGACAAGACCGTCGCAGTTATTCCCTCATGTCCACTGTACACGATTATCCGTTGGAGCTTCTGTCCCGAATCTGTGCCCATATATACTCCGCATGTCTTCCCCCTGTCGAAACTTCGTTGGATCCCCTCATTATAACTGAACACGGTGTACCTGTCTCTCTTCCATCTACCCTTCCGCCAAGTTACTGGCCGGAACAAGATTCGCGTCATACACTTTCCAGCCTTTGCCTTGTGAATCACGCTTGGTACGAGGCTGCGAAACCCTGGCTATGGCGTAAGCTGGAGGTCCGCTTGCCCCGCTCCTGGTTATCACTCGTTGACGAGATTGCATGGGATCTTGAAGAAGAGACCGTTGATCAAGTCATGGAAAAAACTGTTAGAGCTGCAACTGACGCTGCCCTGCGGTCTGCATCTTCCAGCTTTGTCGTTGACAAGGATGCGGAGAAAGAACTTCACGCGACTGTCATCGACTCCATTGCTTTGCCTGAAGAATCAGTTCCTCTCGAACTCCTTTCCCCGGTAGCTTCCCGTGAGCCGAGCCCAAGAAGATTCAGGACAAAGAGCAAGAGTCCGGCTCGCTGGGAGCTCGTGCGTACCATCAGCGATGCAATTCAAACTGTGCTTGATAGCAAATCACCCGGTTTTTACGGTGCGTAGTGACTGCTTCATTTATTAGTTGGGCATAGTTCTAATCTGTCCTCCCTATCAGTACCCATTCCCCGTGATCCTCGTCCAGGTCGTTTTGTGCAACATCTCGATTTCAATCATTTTCGGACTATTGGAATGCGACGTTCTGTAGACGACGGAGCCAACAGCAGATTTGTCACCGGTGATCGTGTTGAGGCCATTTTGAAGGTTAGTGGTCTTCTTTTGCTGAAAGAAACCAAAGATGTTGATTAAGGACCAAGTACAGGAAATGCCCAATCTGACGGTGTTTGGAGCTACGGAATATATGGATGGCGCATTGACTCTACCCGTGCTCAACGAACTGCTTTTACGTGGGGCTCCCTCTCGTGGTCGCGGTCGCCCTTCCCGTGGCCGAGCTTTTATAAACGTTAGTGACGCAGAGGAAGAAGATCGAGAGAGGAGACGAGAGTGTGTTGAATTGGAGGCTTTAGATTTCACCGGTTGCGTCAGTGCGGTCTTCGTAAATGCTCTCACGGAGTTTGTCACCACTAATCTCCTTCCACCGTTTGAGGGTATCTCCGAAAGGGATGTCCTTCATCGTTTTGCGACCACATCCTTGGATGATATGTTGTTCCTGCCAGGGCTCCAGCGCCTTGGATTACGTGGGGTCAAGTCTGTGCTACCACACATACTTACTCCATTTGTTTTGGCATTTCCGTCCCTCACTCATCTCGATCTGTCCGGAACTCGAGCGTCCTCGGAACTTCTAGCTGCTTTGGGTCAATCTCCAACTGTTCGACTGCAATCACTCGCACTGAGCCGTTGTATCCGGCTTACCAGTGCGGGTATCCGTTCGTTTTTGATTGATTCTCCTGTTACTTCCAATTTGACGGAATTGAATTTATATGGGGACATGACCTTCGTCTCACCGCTTGAAGAACATGATCTGAAGGACATCTTATCGTTGGCGCCATGCTTTGTTCGAGGAAATTTAGTGTATCTTGATTTGTCAAGTGCCCCTCTAACCCAAGATGTTTTGGATGTGTGCCAACCCCTACAAAAACTACGCTCTCTTGGGATGTCCCATATACCCGACCTTCCGTTGAAAATTGTATCAACTTTCATTCTGAGCAAGGCGCCACATGTTGAAGTACTCGCTCTGGTGGGTACCACACCTGAGCTTGACTGTGGGTTGAGACCAGGAAACACCGGACCTGTAGCACAGCGAGGCACAGTACGACAGTCATGTGTAGCTCTGCACTCGCGCTTAATCAATCCCTTATGCACGCCTCCGTTCTCGTTCAGTATCCTTAACCCCGATTCTCGAAAATCTCAAGCACCAACGAGCTTGCGAGTAGTCGAACTTTCTCAAGTCATGCTTGGCGGCCTCGGTGGCGGCGCCGGAAGCTGGAGAATTGTGAGAAGCAAAGGTGGTCGAGGTTGGTATGTCGACACTTCCAGTGGATGGGTCAGTCAACCTGGGGAAGGAACTTGTCTCAGACGCGACCTGGGGCTCGATCATCCATTACGGAGGGAATTACAAGCACTAGCTGATGCCAATGGGAATGTCAGCAGCGGAGTTGGCTGGCACGCCCGCAAAATGGAGGTACGTTACTTCCAAATGTATCGTTAAGTATTTGTACTGACAACTCCGCAAACCTAGGTTCTCCACGGGAGAGGAATGCTGGGTCGCGAGGATGGTCTCTACGGTGCTGTCAGTTTTGCATACCAGGGGTGACACGTCCAGAATGACGGTTGAATTTGTCTACCGGAGTTACTGTATGTACGCTCAAGAAATTATCATATATGAGCATTTAATACCATTATTAGTATTCAATGAACGCCCTTGTACGCCCCGTTAAATATGATCGTTGTACTTTCGCTTTCGATACAAGAACGTTGAAACGTTGAAGTCACCTTGCTTGCAAGCATTCTACCCCAGAGTTGAGTTCTTTGATGTACAAATACACTTTGAAATGGTTTTATTTTCAAGGTTCTACAGTTCACCATCCTTCACCTACATAGCATATGGAGGCTCTGCTCATGGCGCGCCCTATGTATTCGCGCCGCATTTTTTAAATGTACTAAGAAAGGAGTCCGTTTGGACATTGGGAGCCGCCTACTACATAGCGTCCAGACTCTACTGGCAGTGTATGTATGTAAGCGCCTACTGTGTTACGCTTGGCGTGAGCAAAATTAACAGCTTTATAAGTATAATTTTGATCTAGCGGCTGATCGAATCGATGATTGTGACGTAAAGTCTGAGTGTCTGAGTGCGAATTTCGAAAGTTCAAATTGCTTAACAGGCCGCATCTACTTGCTCAACTTCCATCTTGCCCCCCAAAATTCTTCTAACTCCGTCATGTTTCCAGAGTCTGTTGAAGAATCCACTGAATCGAGGCAGCCACTGTTTCAACCTGCATCCAGCAGCGCTGTAGGAACGAGAGTTGAAGTGGGACAACCTGGATTTTCAAAAAGGACCAATACTGGAAATAATGTGAATCGGACCCCTACACGTACTTCCTTCAATTTGCAACGTGCGAAAACGAGCTTGCTCACTCCTACAAAATCTATTGGACCTGCACCGAGTTTTCTTCAGAGCATCAAATCAATAGTCATGGCGTCTTGTGCGTGTTCATCATTCTGACTTGAGGCGAAATTAGTCTTACCTGTGGGTTTACAGGGCTAAATTTACTTTTGGTCTGCATCCCAGTCTCTGTACGTCGACCCCACTCCTTTCATTCCGCTCGTTGAACGTTGATTGCTTGTCCTAGTGGGCACTTAACTTTGCAGTGAAAGACCAGCATACACTTGTTTTCGTTTGTGTGTCTGCTTTACCCTCGAATTGAACATTGTGCTGATCTTCTTAGTCTCATTTCTGTCTATCATACCCCTTGCGAAGGTGTGCGCCGTATCTGTCCACCTCAAATCCCTGAGATTAAATATGCATGCTGCAGCTTCTTGCTTTCGCTACTGACGAATTATCAATACGTGTCGGTCAAACCCTGGCTGGTCTACTCAATGCCACATTGGTTCGCCACTTTTTCTGCCAAGTTTCTATGCACTCACATACAGAGCAGGGAAATGCGTAACTCGTTTATGTGTCCTATTATTAATCTATTCTCATTAACGTTTCAAGTGTGGAGCTCATAGTTGCGGTATGTCATGGTTTATCTTCGTGGCCGTCATACAATACTGACGATTTTTGGAATAGATCATCGCTCTGACGCAGTGCAAATTGCACATTGTGCAATCGTCATGTAAATTTAGTTAGTTGCACCCTTGTAGACGAACTAACTGCTTCTTAGTGGTCGGATCGATTCTCAGTAATCTGCGTAAGCGTTCTTTTATTGATGGTCGTCATGTAACTTATGGTTCTGGATCCAGTCCTCGTTCTTGGAATGTGCTTTTTTGCAGGCGGTCTTCGGTTCTCTGAGCAAGGATTCAGTGCAGGTAAACATTCGTTCCATACGTACGCGAATAGCCTCTCTTCACACAATTTATTCAGTGGCAACCCAATTAAACTCATCGTTGCTAACTTTGAGTGTTATTGCTGTGTTATTGCCTGCTGCATTTCACATGAACGTCACTGGTTCGACGGATTCCGATGAAGGTCAAGATATTTTGAAAGTTAGTCATGGGGTACGTTTGATGTTTTTTTGTTTACTTGTGCTCTGTTAACACATTACTTTGATTAGGTTGCCCTTATCCTTCTCTTTAGTCAGTGATATTGTTATCTTCGGGATGTTCCTTCACCAAATTTTCCTTCAGTTTACGCCTCTTATCTATTTTTCCAACTTTACTCTCATGCCACACTATATACCGACGATGGTGTTCCACCCTCCATCCCTTATCCGAAAAAGAAGGCTGAAGGGGCTGAATCCCAAGTTGGTGGAGATCTAGAGCAAAGCAAGCCGGTGGAAGATGAAGAGACACCCCAAATGAGCCTTTACACCACTATTGCTCTATTGGTTATTGTCACTGTTGTGCGTGTCCTCGCATCTATCATGTGTTTTGCAAACTCACGCGGTGGATAGCTTGTGGCCGTTACAGCGGAGTGGTTGGTAGATTCAATCGACGGTTTGACTGCAACTGGTGCAATTCAAGAGGAGTTTGTTGGAATCATCTTGCTCCCCATTGTAGGCAATGCTGCGGAACATGTCACTGCTGTCACTGTTTCTGTAAAGGACAAGTTGACTCTGAGTCTTGGGGTGGCCGTTGGATCCAGCATAGTGAGTTTGCTCATGGACCGTACCGGAACTGCAGTTTGTTGATACAGTACCAATTTTGCACGTTAGCAAATCGCTCTTTTTGTCATACCGTTAGTTTGCTTTTGATCTTAGGTCGAACTATCAGCTAACCTTTATTTCTTTAGTTTCATCATCACTTTGGGGTGGATCTTGGGAAAGCCGCTCACTCTTCTGTTTGATCCTTATGAGTCAATCACGTTGTTTCTTGCCGGTATGCATTTCACCTTTTCTGAATCCACTATTCATGATATGACCGCATCTAAATGTTTGATATCCAGTGCTTACCGTTAACTATTGTGTGCAAGACGGCAAATCAAATTGGCTCGAAGGCATGATACTCATGTGTATGTCGCGTCATTTGCACAAGGTTTATGGGCTGATGTTTTCCTACCTCTAGGTTTATATGTTATACTCTGCGTCACGTTCTGGTACTATCCTGGTTCGTTCCGATTTCAATTTCATTGTTAATATTGGTTGATTAAACCTTGTCATCGTCTAGGCTCAGACCCTTCAGGACTCCTCAATACATGTACTTAATCACTCCAAATCGTCCTCGGAACTTTTCGATTTTACGGGGTTCTTAATACATGCAGCTAACTAGTAACTTTTATCCCCAATACCCGATTCACGCTTTACATTTTCTCAAACTCTTGATAATGCACGATATGTATGTATTTCACAAGCGTACTAATACTACTATCAGTCTATTTCCATCTAACATTCACTCCTATACGTATCACAAATTTGGACTACATCCCACGGATAATTAGCACAATCCCTCAACGACGTAATGAAATCTATGACATCCGTTCAAAGCATCGCTTGTGCAGTTTCATGCAAGCTCACGGCTGCGGAGGCGAGCACCACAACCCCGCGTTCTTTGACCTTAGTGACTTTTTTCAATCGGAGATTTTTAGGATTAAACGACACCAATGAGACGTTATGAACTCACTGAAAATAACTTTGAACTTCTCCTTCCACATTTCAGTGACGAGGGTTTCACCTGGGTATACAACACCCGTGAATCTTCGGTTCAGAGTATTCAGAAAGTAAAATATTGCTACCGAACTTCAAGACTCACCGAACCTTAATGTCCTGAAAGGGACCGAACGTCTGCAAAACGTGTTTGCCTGCTATGCCCATCGAACATAGCCCATGGAGGATGGGTTTCTCAAAACCCCCAACGGCTGCGAATTCCGGTAATATCTGGATGTTCCTACATCGTTAACGACCAGCGTATGATAGTAGTGATTTATTCCTACGTGGAGAGGGTTGATGTCACCGTTTAATCTTGCAGTTGGATATTTAGCAACAGTGCGAGCTCACTTATATATCGAAAGTATACTACATACCTGTAAAGAGCGGCTTGAGATGGATGGGTTTTTTCCTCAAAAATGGCGTCTGGGGCCCTCGCCGGGGGTGTGTTGGAGGCGGAGGCAGGACCACGATCTGTAAGAACACATAAACAATCATATCAAAATGAAAAGAAGATATATAAATACGCGCCATCTCCTGTGCGTTTCCCTCCGAATCCGCCTGACCCACGGATGAAAACAGTGGATTGATTTTCGAATATAAGCTTTCCGCTATGTTGGTCTCGTGTCTCGACAACAGTGGTGACAGCTGCTGCATTATCCTTGTCCAGTATCTCCAGAAACCTGGCAATATGTGAGTCCACGAAGGCGAAAAGAGACGAGAGCAAACCTGGCAGAATTTACAAGATCCCCACTAGTAGGGATTGGCGCTTTGATGCTGAGGTATTGTTCTCCATGAAGCAACTTGGCCTATGACTGAGTTGTATATAGGGGAACTCGATAAATATAAGTGGAAGGGAAGAAAGTACCGGATTGAAATTTGGCAACCAATCCAAAGACAGCGAGCTGCTGGCAGAGAACTGGGGAATAACCCCAAAGGTAGGAAGCGCAGTAAACTGCTCATCTCCTTCATAAGTCCATTGAAGTTGAGTTTCGGTGGCACCGATTCCTAGATTGTACAGTATTATGTCTCGCTGAAGAAAACTGAGATTATGTCTAAAATTGATCATACGGAGCACGCACCTCTGTGTACGAGTACTCGCTAGTGACGACTTCTTTTTTTGCTTCAGCGATGATTGGAATGTCTTGAGAGATCGAGTTGGCCATGGCGCAGAAGAAAGAGGGGTTTATCACATGCTACACCGTGACTGTCTTACACTGTGTATTGATAGAAAGATCTCCTTCAACAGCTTCAACATAGATTGGTGAACTAAAGACCGTCCATCTTATATACCGTTAATCTTCAGAAGCTTCAAGCTTCAAAGCTTCAAAGCTTCAACGTTCAACGTTCAGAACGTTCAACTCTCAAATGTAGCCAAGCTTCAATCTCAAGCTCAAGCGCTCAAGACCGGTTCATGGTTACGGAACGGCCCGAACATAGAGGATCGGACGATCGAGCAGAGCAGACTGTCTCAGATGTTGCATTTTTATAGAGGACGGCGTGAACCTTTGCTTTAGCTTCCAATCGCCTATGGAGCAAACAACCGACCCCTCTTCCGGTCCCCATAACCCCCCCACACACACAGAATCCGACCACGCCAAACATGTCGCCTTGCCCAAGTCGCAGTAATTGGTCTTCTTTCTCCAACCACTGTCTGAATGCTGATATATGATACCTCCTATTGTGCAGAATCTGCGACCACCGACATTCATTTCCCGAGTTCAACGGTGACGAGCTCTTTCAACGTCATTACCAAATCTGGCCGTCAGATTCTGAGGGTAGCAATCTACTAACGTCTCAAATTCAGAAACAATGCCAGTTTGTTTCTTCAGTCCTACAAGTTGAACGTCGCGTTCATGCGGTGACGGCCGCATACCATGACGGCTTCCCGATAGTGCTTGTCCTCCTTGAGGACAGTGCATTGCTCCCAATTCTCAGTCAAGATCAGCTTCATTTCGAAGTTCATGTTTTTCTCGGTCAATATCAGTGGGCCTCGGGGTTTGATGCTCCTTCACAGGTTTCGTTCGGCGGGTACCTCTCACCTCCTAGCTCCGCGGTATGTGCCGGAACATCGATCACCTTACTACCATCACTGTTACCATCCATGTCGCCCACATCTTCCACATCTCTATCTCCTTCAAAGACTCAACTCGCCCAGTCTACCTTCACTGCAGGACTTTTCTTGCAAGATAAGGACCATCCATCCAACCGCTACATACTATCTGTGGGCCATCCGTTCTCATCCGAATTTCACTCTCATGTCATTAACGACGAAAGAAAAGACATTAAAATTGGATGGCCAGATGCATCGCTATCGTTAGAGCACTGCGACCAGTACTTGAAACTGGCAAATTTGCGAATTCCGAAACTGCAAGCTGAAATGAATCTCCTCCATGCCCAAACTCTTGAATTCAAAGGTGGCAACGAACATCAGCAGAACCTGTGAGTGGCCCTCCCAAATAACATCACAAAACACTTGACAATTCACAGGTTCCATTCCCGCAAGAAGCGTTATGAGTTTTTAGCTGCTACTATCGAGCTAATGAAGCTCGACATTCTCGAGATTTCTAATCGGAAAATTTCTTTGGAGAAGCTCAGGATTACTCCATCTGACACTGAAATAGGGCATGTCTTCATGGCATGTTTTGGTTTTGTCAATGACACCTCAGTTTCGACATCAAAATCCGACTCCATTCTTCTCCCCCAACATATTCCTCTGACACCTTCTGCATCTCAACCACATTCTCCCCACCAAAACCACCAATTCATCGACGTTTCTCTTATTAAGATTACTAATCAACTGCTGATCCCCCCGCCGAGCATACCGCAACATTTTTCCTCTATTCAAGAACTTCGGCCTGGCCAGAAAATCGTATTGGATTGTATGGCCGTGCAGCCACTACAAATAGGGAAAATCGGCTCACTCGAAAGTTTTTTCGGACTTCCCGACCCTGTCTGCACGACGAGAAATTCTACCGAAATATCAGATGCGAAGTATTTTATACACGAATACTGTGTTTCGAAGCCTCGTTTTGCGGACCCTGGAGCTTCGGGTGCTATTGTTCGTACGTCCGCCGAAGGTGCTGCAACAGGCATGGTTGTTGGGATTTTCGAAGGTCCAGGAATCGAATTGTCGATTATCCTACCTCTTAAACGACTTTTGGATAGAGTAGCAAGTACGTGTGGGATGAATTTGGAGTTGATTTCTTGATTCTTCATTTTTAAACGACGGGGTGCAGCTTTTTCCAGACAATTTTTTTTTTCGTTGTTATTTTCTATTATTGAATATTGTTTCTTAGAACTGGATTTATCTTAATATGCACATTTCTTTATTGAGTTGTGTAACTTTTGGTGTCTGTTAATAAATCCTTATTACGAATAGCGCAGTGTACCTAATTTCAGTAATTTGTTTGTTTGTTTCAATAGTGTTGATGTATCCGATATGGTGAATCCTTGCGCACGACGAAGACTTAGTTTCGAACAGAAGAAACAAGGTTAGAATTCAAGCAAAAGATATAAAACGCTTCAGGTATGAATCTCATGGAATGCGTAAATAAATAACCTGCTAATGTATCCTGGTCAGAATATTGGACAAAGTCAACGAAGGCGGCGATATTGATGTTGTCGTAGCAGGTTGTAGCGATGCAGGCGCTTCACATGAAAGTTCGGCGTTCAACGCTCAACTGCAGAGATTCCCTGAAATCAAATCAACCATTGTAAAGACCCTTGAAGACCATTGTACACGAAAAATTTGAGCAGATAAAGTGCGAATGTGTTGACCTAGAGACACGGCGAGTTCATCACGGTTCTGTGTCGAGCAATTTTTACTGCTCAATGAGAATCACCATTAACGGTCATTGTGAGTCACTGCACACGGCTGTGGAGGCGGGTATCATGACGTCGCGTTCCTTGGTGACCTTCGTAGCTTTCCCCCATCAGAGATTTTAGAAAACTCAAATAATGAGACAAACTAAGATTGACTTTGGACGGGAGTTCCACCTCGTATACAACACTCGTGAGTCTTCGTTTCAGGCTTGTTAGAATCTGAAATATTGCTACTGAGCTTCAGGGTTCACCGAGCCTTTATATCCTAGTAGAAGGGACAGAACGTCTGCAATAAGCTGCAATACTCATTGAACATCGCCTATGGAGGATGGGTTTCTCAAAAACTCCCTAATGGCAGTGCATTCTGGTTAAATCTGAATATCCCTACGCCGTTGATAACCAATGCATGTTAGTAGTATTCTCATCCTACGTGGAGAGGATTAATATCACCGTTCAATTCTGAGGGGAAATATATCAACGATGTGAGCTCACACGTTGGAGGCGGAGGCAGGAACCACAATCTGTAAGAGTGCACAGATAATCAAATCAAGACAAATGGAAGTTATATAGATACTGGCCGTTTCCTGCGCGTATCCCCTAGAGTCCGCGTCCACAGATGAATATAGCTCACAACTGTGTCTATCTTGTGAATTTACGAAGCTGAAGGGCACAACTAAAAAACGCGAGTAAACCTGGCAAAATTTACAAGTGGGGATTGGCGCTTTGATGCACAGTGATCAGAGAGTTGAGGAGTCATGGTAGGAAGTCCAAAAAATTCCTTGCATCCTTCACAGGTCCATTTAGTTGGGTTTCGGTGGCACCCAATTCCTAGATAATGTCTCGCTGGAGAGGACTGAGTTTTGAGGTTTCGACCGAAATTGAACAGAATTGAACGCGAAGACATGTATGAACACCTATGAGCACTTGTTAGTAACTACCTCTGTTTTCGCTTCAGCAGTGATTGGAGTGTCTTTTGAGCTCGCGAACAGACTGGTCATGGCAGCAAAGAAGGAACGTCAACATCAGATTCACATGATGCTGCATGGTGCCGCCCGAGCCGGGGACCCCGACCATGTTAGTTCCTTTGAACCTTCACTCTTCTTTCAACTACATGCCACTTCCCTTCAACATTATATGACATGCGCTTAACGCGCTACCAAATGGCTGACATGGTGGAATTTTTTGCAGTGTTTCAAGTTCTACTGGGTATCCGGATGCAAGATTGCCTTTCTAGAGCTTTCCAATCAACTTGGTCAGCGAATTGCTGCGAATGTGAGGCACCTGCCCTCTAATCCAAACTTGTCATTTGGGTAGTTAATGCCCTATGGCGCGTAATACTAGACTCGAGCCAGTAGCTTCGGATGTTGACACTTTGGAAACTGGCGCTCAAAGGTGTCAGAGAAAGTGATTCCGCATATCGCTTCTCAGCAGCAGACTGGTTCGAGTCTAGCGTAATACGGCCTGCAAGTAGGTTATCGTTTTGAAGAATTGTGGCCCATAAAGATCCAGTGTTGTGCACCCATATGCTCAAACTTTTGTTCATGTCTTTATTTAGCCTGAGACGTTGCACAAAGACCGCAAACTCACCTGTGACCTGTGCTGGCCTGTGAGTCGCTAGAAGAACGTTTTTGGTCTACATATGTAAAACTCTTCCAAGTAATTCTTTCTGATATACATACTCATCACACGACCATTGCGACCGGTCCAAATTCCTCCAATTCCAAACATCAGAATTCTAACTATGTTCGGTAGACTTGTAATGCTCTGCCTTTACACGAAAACCAGTCACTCAGCGCGAAGGTCGGTTTCAAACAGCTTTACGTTGCGCCTGGAGAGTTTGGCAATGAGTGACAACTGCAATAAACGGTCGGTTTGTACCCTTGCAATACGGATGAACATTGATTCTACGCTCAACAAAGCCATGGCCAGCAATAAGTATTAAATATCTTATTGTGCCTAACGGCATCGGTGTACAACTTTGATCCTTCACCCCGTTCCGTTTTTCAATGACCTCACTGTCGGAAAGATCTTGCTACATAGAGTCTTCATAGATAACGGGAACATTCCCGAGACTACCAATTATGGCGTATTCTCCTGTCCATATCAGGAATCAGATTTTCTGGATGAAGTGGTGCTACGTGACCAGCATTTAGCTGGAGTTTATCTGTGTACCTATGATAGTACTTGTCCGAATGTATGCTACATAATATCGATGAAGGGCTAGACTTAAAAATGCGTGCTTCAGACGAGCCTCGAGGTCCGAATTGCCCGGCCTAAATTCTCTCTCTTCCCTTTTTGTTGACCTGCCTGCGCCTGCTGTTACGGTGCGCTGCCTCATTGCTGTTCAAGCTTGGATGGGTCCTGATATTGCCTCATTTCAGATGTGTTACCGAGAAATGTTAATACGGTTATGCTTTTGTTAGCGTTCGTTTTGACCAATATTCTAATAGCCGGGGCGACCTATATCGAGGGTGCCAGGTATGCAAGTGATCCTCGTTGCTGCTATCGCATTGCCATTTTGTACTGATATTCTCTCCACAAAGCCCATACAGCACTTCCAGCGCACAGATTATGCCCCTGGACCTATCATTGACTGTAATTCACCTTATTGCGCCGTTAGCAACGCACATACACATACCTCTCCGTGTAATTGCTCCCAGGTGGGTGAGCAAATGTCCAAATGGTTGGGCAACATTTAATATTGTATATCCCAACAGCGAATTGCTATACGAGAGCGCATTGTAAACCAGTTCTACACCATTTGTGATAACTGCAAGCGCATCGAATTAGATCGAAGAGTTGGACGCAGGTGAACACGACAGAAGAGACTTGATTGCCGCTTCAGCCTTTTGAAATTACTAGTCATTCATATTCGAACTAAGAAACAATCAGAATCGTTTTCCCCCTCGCTTCAGAGGCTGCCTAACACCTCCTCGGGTACCAGCAGTCCCACTTTTAAGTTTAGCGACGCGTTTCCTCCGCTCCTCCTCACTATCTTCACTGGAGGAAGTGTCCTTCTTTTTTTTCTTCGTAGCCGGTCGAACAGGTGAGGAATCTGATGAAGGTGGTGCCTTCGGGATCAGTCTCGCAGGCGATGAGGACTGGTGTCTGAAATCACGCTGGGGTGGAATGGAAGACGTGGAAGCAGCCGCCACCGGGATAACTTTTGGTAAAGGTTCATCGTTATCAGGTTCGTCATCATCAGATTCTGTGGCTGAATCTTCTGCAGAATGATGTTTTAGCGGGTTGTCGGAAGGTTCGCGAAGAACAAAAGAAGGAGAAGGCGGTTTCGGCGGTGTTTTCGCGAGGTTGGGTTGTTCCTGCGAAGACAGGGAATCATGTCAGTAATTTGCGAAGTCACAAGGCGCTTACCATGAGACCCGGAGAAACACTGCGAACTTTCGTCGGAGATGGTGAACGGACTTGCACCCTGGGACGCGGTGGGTATGTGACTTGTAACTTGATTTCTTCGTTCGTGAAAGATATGGGTGCTGAATGCGATTTGAGTTTATGAAAAGTAAATAAAACCGAACTTACGCAGATGATCGACTAAGTTAAACAAGGCAGACATTCGTCGGATACTACTATTCATTCGAGGTTTAGAAATCGCATTTTTTACGTGAGTGTCGATGCTCCTCCGAGCAGCTCGTCCAACAGCATCTATTGCCTGTATTATCAAGCGTTTGAGCATTTTCCTCGCCTATAGGTTGAGACAAACCTTTTCAAGCTCTGATTCCACCATTTCTCCCACTGGTTTACCCGCGGAAAATGCTGTATGACTGACACTTATGAGAGGCAGTACAAGATGCTTTGAGATGATCTCGGCAGAATTCCTGTATCCAATAAAACAAGTTTCCCAAGTCCATTTGAATCCTTCGCAATCGATTTCAAAGGAAAAATCCTGATGTCCGCAGCATGAAACGAGTTTACGAAGAGAGGGAAATCCGACAAACCGAAGAACGAGACTCTACAACTTCGAACGAAGCATCATCCATACCACCCGGAGTATGGATTTTCGAGAGGTTTTCGATTACAATCAATCGCCATTCTTTTTCCGCTTCTTCTTCTTCAGTTGTATTTGCCACGAATGATTCTACCTTGTTACATGCTCTCCATCGACGAGCAATTTGACTGTTGGAAATAACTACATGTATTTCCACTGAATTAATGTAAGCTTGATATGGTGTATAGAGAGTTTACCTTCTGTCCAGACGGATTTCGTATCTGTGATCATAAGTAAACATGATTGGTCAATTTTCGAGGAGTGAAATTTCTGAAAGATCAGACTGTGAGAGGGAGGGATGATCACGAAAGAAGCGACTAACAAAGAGATAAGGTGTCGATTTCTGGCTGTCAACTTTCACCAGCCACTCCTTTGAAGACAGTAACTTAGATTGCTCCTAAAGAAAGTTACAACCTCTTACAACACCAAACATGTAACCTCACTTCCGAAAGTTGTTCCATGTTCACAATTATTAGCTTGAGATCCGAGCCACCACTTGAAGTTTCGAAGCCACGATATGTTTATAGCTCGACCAACAGACAATGTTTTCTTGAAACAGATGTCGTTATTGGTGGTCACAAATAGATGTGAGAACAGTTAGGCGCCCGGACACATTCTTCTCGTTGTTCGTCTATCACCCGGTCACCCTTTGACCCAACTTTAACCTCAAACTAATTCATAACATCAGGAGACACTGAGGAGACACCTGCAACGCTCTTTAAGGGGACAATAACATCGTAATTTTACATGGAAGACGGTGAAATTACGTCCAGATCTCCGTCGAACAAACGACATTGGAGTGTTCATGTTGCCTCCGAATGCGAGCCCTTGTCCTCTAATCACGCGCATGAACAATGCCAAGGATTGACATGGGGTACTGCTTCAGACGAATGGGATGACCCGAACCGGTCACAGATGCCCTCAAAGGCCGGGTTGCGCCTTGTCGTGCTCAATTCCCGGACACTGCCTAAATTTAATGTGGCTATCATTGACGGGTACCCCGAAGTACAGCTTGGGCGAGACAATCCAGTGTCAGACCACATACCGAGAATCCGGCTGAAGGAAATGGAGGTATCGAAACTACATGCATCCATATATTGGGATCAATCCTGGGACGGATGGGGTGTGGTCGACATGGGTTCGAAGCATGGAACTTATCTTCACTCGAGTGCCTTGACCATAGGTAACTCCCAAGCGGTAGAACGGAAGGTTAGACTATCTATCTCTAAAACCGCTAGTACCCCTAAGCGTCTTCACCACTTGGACCATCTCACTCTTGGAACCACGGTTTTCATTGTGCATATCCACGAGAATCAGCTTCCCTGTGAAGAGTGCTCACCAGGAGTAGGAGGAGAAATTCCCTTATTCGCTACTAGTAGTAGCCCAAAGCCTTCTTCAAATAACAACATAAATGTCGAGCGTTCTTCAGGTTATGAAGCTACAAGACCGTTGATTCATGACTCCAGGAAAGCTCTCTCGCAGTTGAAGCGCGAATTAATGTCGAGGCCTAGACATGTTGATACTAGACACTCTAGCAACATGGCAGGAAGTGTCACTGTCCGAGTCGGTCGATATGTAGACCGCTCCGCCCGTCGCCGTGCGATGTACCGGGCATCATCTTCCGATGCTCCCGGTATACCTACTTCCTCCCAGTCTTCACCCCAAGATTTCCCAAAATTGACATTACAATACAAGCCTGAGCCCATTTCGAAACCCGCAGTTCCAATTCCAGCATCAAGCATAGGATACAGGCTTCTAATACAACAAGGCTGGCATCCTGGTACTGTCCTTGGTTCTACCGAACGTGGACTAATCGAGCCCTTGGATATCCAACTCCCCTGTGACCGTTCAGGTTTGGGAATGAGAACCATTAAATGATGATTTGTACGCCTAGGACAATTACTACATAGTCGCCATGTGTAGACAATGCTATATAGACAATGTAAATATTCATCTTTCGATTGCGTTCTCTTCAGCGCCTATTTCCTAAGCTAACTTTATCGTGGAGGTCACGCGATCACGCGATCACGTGAGGTTGGACATGGAACCAAAAGAGGCGATTCAAGTTCATGGTCGATTTGGTTCCTTTCTTTTAATCCCGCATCCTACTTCCTTGTCTTTCGTTCTCCGTCACCGCTATTCCCACTGTTTCTTCAAATCGGTCTCGCTCTATTTGCACGTCTTCTCCGTATATAGTCAAGTACACTCGAATTCTTTGCAATAATGGCTACGAATCATGCTCGTGTAAGTCTACTTCAATCGAAAGTTTGCGCTTCATATTCTCACACTACTATGAATCGCTCTTATTTCAGTTACCGCAACGGACTACTAGAATGCCTCTTCGCGGAAAGGCCGACGAAAATGCAACCAGCAAACATCTTCGTCAACTCTCAGGTTCAGCCTTATCAGGGACCTCAAAGACTTTGCAGAAAGAGGCTGTTGGAGTAAAGAATAATATCGTGCGCGCTGCCCTAGGCGAGGTGACGACTACAGCCGTCAATCGAAGAGTACGTTGGTTGTCCCGTTTGCCGTGTCCGCGGGTGGCTCATAATTTTTCGACTCAGGAAAACAACAGCAAGGTTCTATTAGGCAAAGAGAAGGACGAGGTTAGCCTGAAGCGAGGTCGTTCGAACTCTACCAACAACGCTGTTCAGCGTGTTCCACTCGGGCCTGGTCGAAGTCAAGTTGCTCCACCCGTTACCAGTACTGCACCTATTCGCGCTGCTCCTGGCCGCTCATCTCGCCCATCAACTTTGAATGCTTCTAGACGTTCCATTCGGGATACATCTCGACCTATTGCTATTTATGAGGATGTCGACATGGACGTGGAGGACCAGCTTGAGCCTGTCGTCGTGCTAAGCGAAGAAAATCCTTCGGAAGCTGCTTCTGAGGCTGACGCGAACTTTTTGACCAGCGAACCAGACGGTCATGACATGGTCCTTGTTGAGGCAGAAGACGAAGACACCGAGACGGTCGCTTTTCAGGAATCTAAAGCACCGAAAGTTTGGCCTGATCTTGCAACGCAGCATCGTTTAGATTGTGAACGCCAAGTGGAAACCATCCGTGAAGTATTCGATGATGATGACGACGAGTTCGACCCGACTATGGTTTCAGAGTATGCGGAGGAGATTTTCGAATACATGTCCGGATTGGAGGTTCGTTCGGTATAAACTTCAGAGACATTTATCTGAATTGCTTCTAGGAAATGATGATGCCGCGCGCTGACTACATGGACTCTCAATCAGAGCTTAACTGGGATATGCGTGCTACCCTTATCGACTGGCTGCTCCAAGTTCACCTTCGATATCACATGCTCCCCGAGACCCTCTGGATAGCCATCAACCTCATTGATCGTTTCCTCTCACAACGCACCGTATCCGTCGTAAAACTGCAGCTAGTTGGAATTACTGCCATCTTCATTGCCGCCAAATACGAAGAGATCCTAGCGCCTTCCGTAGACGAATTTGTTTTCATGACGGAGGAGGCGTTCACGAAGGACGAAATTCTAAAGGGAGAAAGGATTATCTTGCAGGCGCTAGATTTCCAAATCTCGCACTATTGCTCGCCCTACAATTGGATGCGGCGTATTAGTAAGGCCGACGACTACGATCTTCAAACGCGGACCTTGAGCAAATTCCTGATCGAAGTGACATTAATTGACTCCCGTTTCTTGCGTGCCAAAGCAAGCCTCATCGCTGCAGTTGGGATGTACAGTGCAAGGACGATGTTGGGGGGTGATTGGGTATGTTTGTCCAATTACAATGGCCGTATATGTGCTCACGATTGTCATCACAGAATGACTCGTTTGTGTACTACTCTGGTTATACCGAAGACCAACTTTACCAGGGGCATCTATTTATTGTCGAAAAAATGGCAGAAAGGTCATTCCACAAGCTTGCATTGTACAAGAAGTATGCGAATAAGAAATTCCTGAAGGCTTCGACATTTGCGGTCAAATGGTCAAGGGCACACGCATCTGGCGTAGGTGGTGTGGAGAATACCATGCTTGACGCAGACCTTGTCTGATGTGAGCGTAACGATTCCACTGGCTTCTTGCATGATTTCTTTTGTACACTTATTGTTACACTTATCTGGCCTCTACCTATCTTCCCTAATCTCTTCATTCTGCATCTGGGTCCATTTTCATTTATTAGTCACATATATCGATTTGTCTATACAACTTCATTTGTTCCTTGTTCCAAAATTTTGACTCGAGCTCGCCATTTCCGTTTCGTATGTCTCGTCGTATGTTTGCTCTCGATTGCTGTCGTTTTATGCCCGCATCCACAACAATGCCTTAAAGGGGTGCCTCGCGCTATGTCTCTTTTCTATGTCTCATCTATTTTCGCCATTTCTCGTCGTGTATTATCGCCTCTATCCGGTTCAGGACTACGTCGTCATCATCTTTCGCATGTGGTAGATTCCCTTCGCATCTATCTTTGTCCCTCTGCGCCTGTATAAACATACACAACTTCCGCTGTATCAGGTATCTCGCGCAGGCCGCCATGGCATTTTTATGCTCATCTCCATACATGTTATTTATCAAGCAATGCATTCTTAAACTTAACAATTGATATCGGACTTGGATGGTGACTCACCATGTACAAGTTTGGCATCTGAATGGCAGACACACAGCTCTCCTTTTCAAGGTAGGTATAAGATCACATCATTGAGCAATGTAGCACATATTAGATTGGTTGGTTGGAGTGCCCATTTGATTCCTTCCTTTCTCTTTCACACAAAAATGAGGCAAGCTCGTTAGCAGTTCGCCTGTTTGAGTGTCTACCCCTCTCCTCATTTATGGGTGGGAGCGCAGGGCTTTGCCCCCAGGCAAAATTGAAACTGACTACTATATGCATTATGAGACTATTTAGGGTTATATACAAGAGCTCCAATAGTTTATTCCAAGATAAGTCAACCGCAGGTTGGCTTATCGACTGGTAGGAAAGTGTTAACATCAGCTCTCGGCATTGACACAATGCGTGGGGCCGCTGGCAGCCGAGAGTAACCGAAGCCGCGTTCGTTCTTGTTTATGTTGATCGGATTTGCATAAGATACGGACGCGAATCGCGATGCTGCCGGATCGTTTTTCACATGATATAACTCTACACCATATAGTAACGCGGGGTAGGCGTCGCGCTTTTCACCTGAAAGCTCTATAACACTAGCCTACTAAATCAATATTCTTTCATCAACATGTCTTTCTCCTTCAAAGGTCACACTGTCGTAGTCACTGGTGCAGGCGGAGGTCTTGGGAAGACGTGAGTAACAAAAACTCAATATCAATCACATATTCCTATTCAAGACATCCGCTCTTCCAGATACTCACTGTTGTTCGCGTCCCGGGGCGCAAACGTGGTCGTAAATGACTTTAACGGTGCAGCGGCTCAGAAGGTCGTTGATCAAATTGTCCAAGGTCCATCTTCTTCTATTCATCAGTTTCCATCTATTCTCATTGAAGACTAGCGGGCGGAAAGGCTGTTGTCAACACGTCGTCAGTAACTGACGGAAACGCAGTGATCAAAAGTGCTCTCGATGCATTCAGTGGCGTCACGATTCTAATAAATAATGCTGGTATTCTTCGGGACAAAGGGTGCGTATGCTTCAAGTGTTACCGACTCAATGGTTCCATGATTTCATTTCCAAGGTTCAAGAACATGACAGACCAAGAGTGGGACCAAATCACAGAAGTACATCTGAAAGGTGCATTTGCTTGTACAAAGGCTGCATGGCCGATATTCAGGAAACAAAAATTTGGTCGTATCATCAACACTGCTAGTGCAGCGGGGTTGTATGGTATGTTATACCTCGGTCCAACGGTGCTCAGGTCTCTCATATTTGATTCGTGTTAGGCAACTTCGGTCAGGCAAATTACAGTGCCGCCAAGATGGGGTTGATCGGTTTCACGAAAACTCTGGCTTTTGAAGGCTCAAAGTACAATATTAAGTCGGTGGCCATTGCTCCAGTAAGTCAGAAGCGGCTTGCTCGTCTTTGGAGCGCTTACCACCGTCCAGATGGCAGCCTCAGCCATGACTGAAACCGTTATGCCTCCAGAAATGCTTGCTAATCTAAAGGTCTGAATTGCGCATGTATGTCATACTCCGAAACCTGATCTTGGTGCATAGCCGGAATTTGTCGCCCCATTCGTTGCTGCAGTCTGTCATCCCGATGGGCCGGATGCATCAGGAAGAATATTTGAAGTTGGTGCCGGTTTTATCGCGGAAGTGCGATGGGAACAGAGCAAAGGTGCCGTGTTCAAAACTGATGCAACCTTTACTCCTTCAGCAGCAAGTAATATTATTGTCTTCATCGTTCAGATCTGAGTATTCCATTCGACAGGTCAAAGCGAAATGGTCCGAAATCACTGACTTCAGCCAACCAAAATAGTACGTTTTGCCATATTAGTCTGTTCGAACCTAAACTTATCGCACTCAGCCTCAAGTCAATCGCCGATATTGACATGAAGGTGAGTTCACATTTGGAAAACGATCAACTCCTGAATCAACCTCTTTTCATAGAAAACCCGCGAAGCTGCTCTCAAAGCACCATCTAACCCTCAATCATCACCCGAAGTCCGTTTTGATGGCAAAACGGTAATTGTGACTGGGGCAGGCGCAGGTCTCGGCCGTGTTTATGCCCTCATGTACTCCAAGCTCGGAGCTAACGTCGTTGTCAATGATGTCAGCGAGAAGGGCGCAAAGTCGGTGGTGGATGAGATTGTGAAAGGTGATGTTTCATCTAGTGATTTAGTTCTTGTTATTGATTATTATATACGGTAGCTGGCGGGAAAGCTACCACTGCTGTTTGTTCAGCCGAAGATGGGGAGACTATCGTCAAAGCTGCCTTGGATAACTTTGGTGGTGTTCACGTCTTAGTTGCTAACGCCGGAATCTTACGGGACAAATCGTTCACGGCCATGTCTGAACAAGAATGGGATATAGTTCTGGCTGTTCACTTGCGGTATAGTTGTTCTTTCCTCATTACCTATCCGCCCTTTTCTCATCATCCATATTTCTTCATAGAGGAACATATAAGGTAAAATTTGAAATTACATACTACATGCAGAGCATGATAGCGAATTTTGGCGTAGTGTGCCAAAGCGGTATGGCCAGTGTTCCAGAAGCAGAAGTACGGTCGCATCCTCACTACTTGCTCTCCTACTGGTGTCTGTATGTCATATTCCATCTCCTTGCTCGACACTTTGGTGATCATTATATCCACAACTCTACAGATGGTAACTTTGGTCAAGCAAATGTACGAGGTCATCTTTTTAGTTTTGAATTGTACTTATGGGCGTAGTATGCGGCTGCTAAAGCGGGCATCACTGGGCTAACAAGAACCCTTGCTATCGAAGGCCAGAAATATAACATTCTTGCCAATGTGATTGCCCCGACAGCTGGGACCGCAATGACAGAGACCGTGTGGTATGTATCAGTTACTGGCTGAATCCATCACCACTATAGTGCTGACCATTATTGACCAGGCCAGAAGAAATGTTAAAAGCGTTCACCGTTCGTAATCATATTCCTTCATTCATTGGCTTACCCACAATGCATTCCCTCATACAGCCTGCCCATATCGCCCCTCTAGTTGGGTATCTGACGAGTGCAGGTTTGTTGTTCTGCACATTGAAACTTGAAGAGATAACCATTAATCTCTACTGGCAGATAATGATGACGTTTCAGGGTGTCTGTTCGAACTTTCCGGAGGCTGGGTCGCTCAAACTCGTTGGCAGCGCAGTGGTGGCTATGGGTTCCCAACAGTGAAGCCATATACACCTGAGGATGTCGTCGAGAAATGGAAAGAAATTACGACCTTTGGTAAGCGTGATCAAGGAAATCAGTATTGTGTCTGAGCATAGCCCGTAGATGAACGTGCTACGCATCCCAGTTCTACTTCAGAAGCCTTGCAACAGGTGAATTTGCTTGATTACTTCAAAGTTTTACACAAGCATTGCTGACTCTTTGCTTCCAAGATTGTGGAGAATTTCGAAAACAAGGGTGATCAGGTGAAAGCCAAACTTTAGATACATAGCTTCTCGGGCGTAGTGTATCATACTGTAAGAAGTGTTTTGACTCAGGATGGACGGCCCAGGGCATGAGGAATATCCTATTTATCCTTGATTGGCTACAGCTTTGGTCTAAACATGAGGACTGCAGCATCCAGGCAGCATCATTCTTCCTAATTCTTCTCCGATATCCTTTCCACGATACTGCGCTGCAGACTATGAGATTTGATGCTTTTTTGAATTATTCTACGCTATAATGAACAACCCCAATCGATATGATTCGCCCACCGGACTTAACATTGGTTCACCCAGGATGATGTCCCCTAGAACCCACAGAACTCACCGCTCCGCGCGTTC
Organism: Lentinula edodes; assembly: GCF_021015755.1. Classification (NCBI taxonomy): domain Eukaryota; kingdom Fungi; phylum Basidiomycota; class Agaricomycetes; order Agaricales; family Omphalotaceae; genus Lentinula; species Lentinula edodes. The sequence goes on from NW_025764330.1 coordinate 416,298, forward strand.
TCACCGTCTTCACCAGAATTCCACTCATGATCCTAATGAAGTTCAAGACGAGGCCCAACTTCATACTGCGGAAAACTTGCACCAAGACAATTCCACGTTCAATCTTGATCCAGATGCACCTATACTTGGGGCTGGAGGCGAGAGTATACAAGAGGCTATACGCTCTGAAGAACAGCGTAATGAAATGAGGAAAGAAAAGAACTTTGTGGGCGGTTTTGTAGTGGGGCTCAAGCGAGTTTTGAAACCAACTTGGAATGATAACAGACAGCAATCAGATCCAGAGGCTGCTTATACAGGGACGCCGTATGGAGCGGACAATACGTACTTACCAGCGCGGGGTCCTGCAGACATCGAAGAACAGCATCCTCATTCCGAATCTTCTCGTTCCCCTTCTTCGGAATCCCAATTCTCACCTTCCAGTGAGACCATGCATGGTACCCAAGAATTTCCGGACGATGGTACAACTGCTATAGACCATCAGTCAATGCCCATGCCAGTGCCTATTCCAGGTCACTATGTCAGTCCTATCCTTGTCGAACCTCAGCTAGCCCCAGATTACGCTAAAATGGGTTCATCCGCATCGAGCACATCTGAAGGCTCGTTGAACTCATATGTTTCGCGCATAGCCCATTTCTTTCAACACATAAATGAGCTACCTTGGGTAGCAGACTCTCGTGTCACAGTGGACTATTACCCAGGACAGTCCCCACGTCGTGCACGTTCTCGACCTCCTCACAGAAAAGTTCTATCGTGGTACAACCGACATGCGTTTCCACCTGGTCAAAACGCAGAACCTTTGGATTTGGATGCTGGATCGTCGCCGTCGCCAGTTTTAGGACAGGTTGTGCAAATGATTGAGGCTCAACCTTCGGTGATTACGAAAGAACCTACTAAGGATGCAATTCAGCCTTTGATTCTACCCACTGTTCCTGTTCCAGAATCTCAGATTGAATCCGGTCCTACATATTTTGCCGAGCTCATTTCTCCCCTGCCCCCTCGTTCAGACACACAACAATCTGCACGCACTGGGAGGTCGATCGTTTACTCTGTCGTAAACCCCTCCGCTCCGTCTACTTCTACGACAACAACAACAACTTCTTCTCCCCTCACCGAGCCCCCGCGCCATCTGGGAATTGACACCATGACCGCTTTGGCACAAAGCATTACTGGTTATACGCCGTATCAACCTGTTGCACCTCAGTATGGCCGCCCCATTCATGAACCTTTAGCTCAGGTTCCAGTGGCATCTTCTGTGATTTCTACGGGTGATATTCGCGAAGTACCTCCTGCTCATACTAGAACCGGCACACCTGCACAGTCCATGTATCCGTACCCGTTGTATGCGCCCCCTACCACTTAGTATTTGATTCTACATCTACGCACGCCTCTGTTGCTACCACGTAATCAAGGCCTGTACGGTGTGACATTTTTTCGTTTACTTTACTTTCCTGTACGCAAGAATGTAAGCCAAAAGGATTAGGGAATGGATTTTGAATTAGAATAATAATTAAACTTGAACGGGCGGACGTCCGAACACTGTACCCAATCACGCCATCAGATGCTTATAACCTCACGCTAACTAATTATTCCAACGTACCACCAGCCAATGCAGGCAAACGAATCTCTACTTGAGGTTCGTTCTTAAGGTGCTTCGCACCCTTATACTGATTTATCATAATACCAGGCTGCTCTGACGGAGTCGTTCACACCTCCCCCATCCCGTCGACAATCGAAAATTGTTCCTGCGCCAACTTCCAGCTCTCTCAGGACAGAGCTTAGTCCAACTCCAGCTGAGGCTCTTGAAAACTCCGAAATTACTTCTGAAGACGCGTGGAAGAACGAATACGAAGAACAAGTCAAAACTTGGAGGTTACAGTCTGCTGAGGCTCGAGAGAAAGCGGAAAGGGAGCGGGCTAAATGGGAGGCTTTGAGAGAGGCGGAAAAATTCGCAGGTGTTCCACCGCCGCCACCGTTGCCTGTACAGCAGAACTCTCCATCTCCACTGGAAATGTCTGATTCACCTAGTCCCGCTGACGCTCGGGATCTTGTTACCGGGGAGACACCTAAAGCTGTGAGTTTTTTTTTTTCATTTACACATTTCCTTAATCCTGATAATTGCCTATCCAGACCTCACATTCACGACAGTTGACCAGTGAAGACTCTCAAAAATGGGAACATCTCCCTTCAGAAGTCACTTCATCACTTCCTTCCATGTCCTTTCCGGAAGATTCAGGCCACGAGGAAACTGGAGTACCTCCCTCTCAATCTCCTCCCACTGCACCCACTTCCGCTACACTCTCCGTTTTTGATAACACTCTTTCCACTTCCACCCGCGTTAAAGCGTTTGCCTCGGCCCTGGCAATAAACTTGCTCTTACCATTTGTGAATGGAGTCATGTTAGGATTTGGAGAAATTTTCGCCAAGAACGTTGTTCTCAGATGGTTTGGTTGGGGAACTAACGTCCCTAGATCAACAGCAGCATCTCTGGGTCTCCGCGGCAAGTCACATAGATAGAAGTTTATGTATATAGAGTACATTGGTGGTATTATTATACACGTATACACATGAGGGACAAAGCGGAGATACTGACGCGTCAGCTATTCCACGGAAAAGACTACGTAGATACATACTTGCAAATGTCGATACCCAACACCATCTAAACAGTGAGCCTGTGCAACTCAGGCTATCGCCTAGAATGATTCATCAGCCGCAACAGATGACTGGGAGTCAAACTTAACACGAACACTGGGAGCATTGCGAAAGTTTAGATGAAGCATCGCATGACACCTATGGTAATCAAAAGCCTAACATTCAAGCACGAACCTCATATTCGAATTTAAGGAGGGAGGGAAGCACCGACCGTAGAAGTACACGATACACAAAATTATGTAAGGCTTACCTCGAGACTCGTAGGGACAAAGGAAAAAAGTCGTACCGCTAATGTAAGTTATTTCCATGCCTTTACCGATGAAGCAGATAAATGAGAATAAGCGTAACAACAGGAGGGGAGGCAGGATCGAAGAAAAGGGTAGGGACGGACTGTTGACAAGTCTCTGCCACAATGGCGTGGATGTAATCACATCCACATCGTCCTTGAGCGCAAGAACTTTCCTTTAGAGGAAATCCTCTGCTCTAGCTCGTTTCTTTCCTCTAAATTCCTCGCCTTGAGAGGAAGCCGGATCTACGGATGATAATTTAGACCGGTACTTCGGTGAATAAGCACGAATTTCCTCCTGTGGAATTACGATTAGCAACAAAAAGATGATCTCATCCAAGAACAGATACTTGCAGGAGAGAAATTTGCATCTTGATATTTGAGTTCCGTCGGCTTTTTGAAGGAAGGATTAGTTTGTTTGAGTGAAGGGTTTGGTAAAGTAGGATGAGAAGACTGCTCAGCGATGGGCGGAGGTATGGGAGTAGCCGACGACGAAGGTGGCGGAGGTGTTGCAAAAGACCCGTTTGTCGGAGGTGTTGCCAGAGTGTCTCTAAGAGGCTGAGGTGACGCTGAACCTTGCTGTTGAGGAACAAAGGTCGGTGGAGGTGGCATAAGGGGACGGCCAGGAATCCCAGGTGCTCCGGGAGGAAGCATTCCTGGCGGTAGTGAAGGAAACCCACCAGGCGGCATCATACCCGGAGGAGGAAGAAATCCAGGGGGCATTGGAAATCCAGGGGGAGGCGGGCTTCAAGTGGAATATATACTCATGAGATTATAATAACCTAGTAAAAAAAACAGGTACTCACCCTGGAGGAAATCCAGGCATACCAGGAAACGGAGGAAATGGTGGCTGACCAGGAACCATCCCCGGAAGGGGTGGGAAGAACGACGGGGGACCGGGAGGCATCATCCCTGGTGGAGGTGGTCCCGGCATCGCCCCAGACGGTGCTGGAGGAGCAACATAAGCTTGTGGAGGAGCGCCGTAGACTCCGCCAGCGCTCTGATCGCTGGCTGCGGGAGGAGCATTATCATTAGCACCTCCCATCAACGCTCTATGTGCTTCCAAGGCTGCTTTGAGCTCATCCTCAGACAGAGGCCGATTTTCAGTCTTGGGACGTTTTGCAGGAGGTTGAGAGATCGACCCAGCTGCAAGACCCAACTCAATTTCTTTTCGCCGCTTATAGTCAGCGACGTCGGGTGCTGGTATACCCTCCATTCCAAAAATTTCGACCTCATAGCCATCGCGGCCAGGAAGAGCATTCTCGATACGTGGCAAGCTGAAAGATGTCGTAAATAAGAGTCACGGATGGCAGTAAAGAAAAACTTACTTCTCCGGTTCCAGTTTGTGAACCTGTTGGATGTGAACAGCCAAACCTCCAGCAGTGTTGAGCCTTCGAGGACACATGTTACACTTGAAGTGCTTTGCTTTCTGATGCTGCATAAGAACTATGGATGAATAGGAGATAAGAATCTGGTTTGAAGAAAGGCAACGGCTGAATAACCTTTTTCATCCTCGAATTCACGCTCACAGTACCAGCACCATGGTCGGATGATCTATGCAAAATATGAGGATGAGACCATCATTCTTGACCACAAACTTACCTGCTTGCTCTTTTTCTTGGCCATTTTATGCTGATGTTATGGAAATGTTGATTTTAGTGATGAAAGTCGGGAACGAACGAAATTTGTTCATATTGACACGAGTTATGCTGGCGCTTAAACCGGCACTATTCTATTACAGTATTACTATTATATCTTATTATATTCAGTATGTACAAGCTTGAGGACTCATGCACTCATGAACGATCATACATTCCGCTTGAGTGTGTCAGAAAGTTGATATGGAGGGGGAGGGGTTTCCGAAAAAAGAACGTGTGCATTGCCGTCGTCGATTGCGTTTTCCCCGCTGCTCGCATTGAGAATCACAGCATTTGCATTCGTTTGAGCACGACGAATTTCAGCAATGGCCCGCTCAGCTTCAATGCATACATTTTCAATGAGGCGTTGTGCCCTAATTTCACCGACATTTCTGTTGATAATCAAGGGAGAATTCTCTATGGCTGATTTCAAGATGAATATGGGATTCGTGTTAGAAGGAAGGCTGTTACCTGTATCTCTTTGACGAGATGCTTCTGTGGGATCTTCTACATTGGATTCTGATCCCGAGAGATTCCTGGAAGCGGGAGCTATAAATTCTGTAGAAGACAACTTCGGCCGCTGAAGTACTATTGAAACTGCAGGGAAGTGTGCCACATTCGTACAAGGGTCATAATCAAGAAGATTCATTTGAGTGAGCAGTTCTGGATGGTCTAATTGAGGAATGGATTTCCTCCGTGTGCCGTCATCTGTATGGCCTGCCAGCGAGTCGAATTTTAAATTCCCTTCCAAATCCTGAGCGAGAATTGAACGTCGTCGTACGGAAGTTCTACGACGTGCTTCTCTTTCTCGTAGAGAAAACAGGACAGCTAGAAGGGCTACAACCACAACTATCGCCCCTCCCAGCACTCCTCCTACTATAGCGCCTGCAGTGACAGAGTGCCCAGTTATAGCTGGAGGATAACTGGTAGAGGCGGTAGGTGCCGTTGCAATTGCAGAATGAGTCTCCGACAAAGAACTGGTCCTTGGCACCACTGTACTTGGGTCCAAGGTTGCAGCCGTAGCTGAACGACTTGTTGTAGGACCTGTTGCGTTTGCGTTTGCAAGAAAACTGGCGAATGTCAGATTTCCAGTGACAGGAGGATTGAGAGCGCCGACTATGCCTGTGATAGGAAAGATGTAAGGATAAAAGTCCAATACGGAAAAAAAAATGAAAACCTTACTTGAATTACAACGCCAATCTGGGTCCGACTGTTGAGAGAAAAACCAAACTGCTATCCGGTATAGACAAGTTCAATATCAAGATACCAAACTCAAACGAGAAATATTAACTTTCGCCGACAGTCCCTAGCGTCAATGTTGCTCGTGCCGCGGTACTCGAGTTCTCGGTATGCACGAGCCCACTGTCGAAACCACCATCTAACGGGGTGCAAGGTGATTCGAAAGAACCTGTGGATTTGACGTTCAGATTGATACCTGTTGGTGCTAAAAATAGTCTTACTTTGTGTAATACTGTAAGCAGATGCGTTTTTGGTTTTTGAGGGTTCCTTTGATGAACAATATGAATCAACTCACGAATAGTTGCCAATGCCAACAAAGACAAATGTTATGTTTGCCTGGGGTGTGGAAGATGTGGTCATGTAGGAAGGATCGAAGAAATTATGGTAGGTAGTGCCTGCACCCATCAGTATGGTCTGAAGTCACATAAGCCTCGCCCAGACAGAGACCAAGCAGTCCACGTACGGTTGACATCAGAAAGAAGATTCAGCAAGGGTCCTCAGCAAGAAGAATAAAAGAGAAGGAAAGTGTTTGAAATCAAGAAACCAAATGTACACTAGTGTATGCGTTCATGTATTGGGTTTTATACATCTCCAGTTTGAATTTCCATAGTTCTCGATTACTCCCCAATGTAATAGGATCACAAATGTCAAAGCGGCGTATTCAAGCGTCCTTGACAGCCAGAGGTAACAAGAACAAGAAAGCCTGTTTTGGGAAAGGTCGCACACATCTCAGTAGGTACGAGAAGCCTTCTGCAGCCTTGTTGTTTTTTAGGAATTAGAAAACACCGCCAGGTAATCAGGGATGATGTGTTCGTCCCTCACTGTCCCTGTGGGTTCTCTCTGGGTCCTTTGTGAGTTCATCAACGTGCAATGAGGCAACAAGCTGCAACAAGACCACTTACTTTGAAAAAATATACATACAAACCTGAACCCTCCCCTGCAAGTTTCTAGCCAACGCTAGCGCACAAGCCCCATCGACATTTAGTATGGGCGTACTTACTACGAGTTGGTGCAGCGCGCAAAGAGAATTCTCGGATGTGCTGACATTGAGTATCAGGTATTTCATGAGATTCATTTAAGTTCTGGTTGTGTTCTGGCTTGTTTTGGTCCAGTTCTGGTCTGTCGTCCTTTATCCGATCCCATGGAATTGGAGGTTGACGTCTTTTCATGATTTCAGTATCGAGTTAACTAATTCTGCACCTCTCAGCTGCTTAGCATTTTTTGAAACGGAAATCCGAAGCTTGTTTGAGTCGTTAGGCTCTCCCGGTTATAATGAATTTATTCAATCAATACCCCGGCTGGGAGAACAAGCTGGGGAGCGGGAATTACGTTTCTGACGATATGGAGAAATATCGGCAACGATTGTTTGGTAGTGAGGCAACGACCTGAGTTCAATCATGATCTAAAAAAACGCGCCCGTACGAAAGAGTCGAAACTTGACAGAGACCGCAAGAAGTTACTGGCAGTCTGACTTAGGTCTTGATCTGAGTTGTTGTAGTCGTTGCAAGCTTTTTCTTAGGAGATCTTGGGCCTGAGCGAGGGAAAACCTACGCCGAGATAACAAAAAAGCTCGCATTTGCGGATCAGATTTTTCCGTGTGAATATCGGCACGGCAAAAACCTCATACTAATCCGTTTCATCCTTCAGACGCCGCTCTCTCACTCTCTCAGTTGCAACATCTGGATGCATTCGTGGACGTCGAGTTAATTTTTTGTTGTGAGCTTTCACGAATAATTTGAGCGAAATTCTCTCATAAAGTAATCTTATAGGAAATTATATTCGCCCCGGATTAGGGCCAGCACTCTCCTTGTTTCTCTTTCACTTCCTGTCTTTTCTCTATTCCCTTTCTAAACCTTATGGTCCACCATCCTCTCATCCGCCAACATAGACGGAGCGATATCTTTGCTTCTCCAACTGTCTCTGGTATAACCGGGGCGTTGACAGCTGGTGCGGGAGCGACAACTGCAACTGCCCTTGCAGAAGCTCAAAATACAGCGAGTAATGGAACTCCGAGTTTAGAAGGGTTAGCAACTGGCGTTGCGGGAGTGTCTACTACCTCCTCTACATCTTCCTCAAGCTCCTTCAAGTCGACAGCTTCTGTATCATCATCCTCATCATCCGCATCCAGTAGCTCCTCCATTTCCATGAGTACAGTTATTGGAGCATGTGTTGGCACTCTGGTCGGAGTTCTTGCTCTCGTGCTTTTGGCTATATGGCTATATAAGCGCAGTGACCCAACGAAAAAGCGCAGACCCAATACTCGCGCCGGTCCAGGGCTCCAGCCTAATTGGAATAAACTTGGTGACGACGATGATAAATGGGAGGGAATGGACAAGAAACCGGAAACCGCGGAGATTGCTCCAATGGAGAAACTTACTATGTTCAAAAAGTCAACGCCCAGCATTCGCACCGCGTATACATCGAAGACTGAAGAGCTGCCTGCCTTTGACTTCGGTTCTCATCCATTCTCTCAGTATCATCCAAATCTTGCGAAAGAACTCGCTTCTGCGGATGAGCCCCCAGTGCCTCCGTTCAGACACAGAGCTGATTCAGCCGCCGTCTCTTGGGACGGAGATACTATCGGTGGAGCTTCCTTCCTTTCTGCTCCGTCGAAGCGTATGTCTGGTGCCATGTCTCCTACAGTAGAAATCGCTAGACCAACTCCCGCACTTACTAATTCGGAGCCTCATCGTTGGGAATCTGCAGAGGTGGTGAACCTTGAGGGACACGTAGCTGAAGTCATTGACCCTCAGGATTCAGAAAATCCATTTGAACATCCCATGGAACGGAGGAAGAGTCAGCACAACCCGTTCTTCGGTTCTAGCTCTAGCGAAGTCCCTATTGCCAAAGACTATAAGGGCAAGGGTAGAGCACGAGAACTCACACCTCTTCCGCCGATACCAGTCAGCAATCCTTTCGTTGACGATAGCGAAAATTTGGATAAAACCCCTACTCGTCCGACCTTCAATCATCAAGTCATTGGATCTGTGTCGTCAATATCTTCCAATGACCGTGCCATTCAGTCCCTTATTGCCGCTCTGGACACCACTCCTGAAGAAGTACATGCAAGGCTGAAGGTAGCGGAACCTTCTCTTGCTTCAGATACTGCCGACTCCATTTATACGTCTGCTGAATACAATTCTGAAGACGAGGACGCGGAGGAAGACGTTACGAATTCCTTCCCTCTGCCCCCTGGTTCTGATCATTCTGGTCACTCTTTCGATTAAAGCGATTGCACTCGTCCCCTCGAGCCATGCACCGTGCTAACATCGCACCTCCACACACATACCACATTCTTCATACCGTTTATTCACTTGTGCTGGTTTCTTTGTTTGCTTAAGATCTGGCATCGACGGTGTCCCATCATACCACCTTTTCACTACCTTTTTCATCAATCTATTTCATCGGTAGTTTCATGCCGACACTGTTTTCCTCTGACATTGTAAAGATATATCCGATTTTTTTGCTGAACTCCATTTCAGACGTCTTTTGCACGATCTCTGTCCAAGGTTGCTGTCCACTTATTTATTTAGTTAATTACTTTTTGTGTTCGTCTCAAGTTCTTTCCAGCCACGGCACTCTTAGATGCTTAATTTGCCCTCGATAGTACTCTTCCCCGTGGTTCGTAGCTGCTTGATTTTAGGTGTTCTGCCTCGCCTGGTCTTTCCAAAGCGCATGTACTTCACTTGAACGTGTAAATAATACCATATACATATGTTATGCCCTTCCTTAGGCGCAAATGATGTTGGAGGTAGCAGAAGCTCGCGAATGCGCCCCGTTAATCTCAAGGATTGACAACTGTCTTTCCCAAAATGCACACAAAGTTCGTAATCTGTTCAACAATATGCACAAGCTATAAAAACCTTGTTAAGTACTCAACGTTGTCAACATTCATATTATTGACACAGGAAATTTCCTAGAGAAAGAGCGAAAGCGATAACAATAACTGCATCAGGCAATGAACAGCAAAAAGATGACGGAGTGAGAGTGCGATGAGAAAGGAGGTATATGTACGATTCTAAAAGCTAGAAATATCCAAAAGAATTAATCCAACAGGTCGAGAAATATTAGCAAGTAAATGCGGCGAAGGAAGCACCCGAGCCAGTGTACGAAAAAGAGACTATACGGAAGTCCGAAAGCCTAAGCAAAATCCTAAGTGATACTTGAAGAAATGAATTATATGTACGTAGCTGTTAATGCAAATGTAGTTGTAAAAGATAAATTTACAAGAAGGAGTAAGACAAACGACACGGGATGCGCTGAGGTACCAATCCAAACACAGAACACAAGAAGAAAGGAAGAAGAGAAGATCGCCCATCCAGCTACGTGCCTCATATCAGTTTCGAGCTCACGCATCCAGTCTCAAACTATCAACACTCCCATTTAAGTCACCCAGATGACGTTCGTCTAACGGATGCATCCATAACAAGCTCCCCGGACTCCCTGGAGTCCCTGTGCCTTCAAAGCTGGTTGTGGCACCATCATCCTCATTCCCCGGCTCTGCGCTAGCTGTAGCTTTCGTTGTCTCTAGTTTGAGCGGGTGATGGTGCGAGTCGGATGGAGAGCGGGATAAAGAAGTGACATGCGAGAGGTTGTCTGGGCGAAGATTAGCACGGACGGTAGGATCAGGATCCAAGTCTAGTAGACGGTCTTCATCTTCGGAGATGATACTATCCTCTTCAGGACCTCCAGCATCGTAAAATGTGGTATTTCCGACTACAGCTTCATCTTCGTATTCGTATTCAGAATGAAGAGAGTGATGGGAGGAATTAGGATGTTTAACATGAGAGGAAGCAAGGTCAGGGTCAGGATACAAGGAGTCATGATCATCGGATGAATAGGTGTGAGTCAAGTGGGAGAAACTTGTCGATCCAAGTCTGGAGCGGGAGATAGAAGCAGAAGCATCATATAGATTGTGTCGGGGATCAGGTATCGATTTTGGGAATGGAGTGGAAGGATGTGCTTCCATCATGGGGGTTTGCATCGACTGGCGCCACTTGGATTCGCTTGCATCAAGCTCAAAGTTTTCTGCATCTTCACTTTCTTGGCTTGGTCGAACTTTCAGTTTTCTATTATACTGCACACGATTTGTTTCAAAAGAAGATAGATCGTCCAGCTCTGATGACGCTGATTGCTCCCCGGTCCTTGTCGTACCCTCCGCTTCCTCATGCATCAGCAAGGACATATTGTCCGGCGGAAGAGGGAATATTGAGGGCGGCCTTGACGATGAGGCGGAGGACAGTGGGGGTGACTCAGAAGATGTTCGTGAATTTATCTTGCTTGTTTTCCGGAACTCGATCTGACTATCGAGAAAACTGATATTAGTAGTAAGAGGATTGTGGTATACACCATTCGCGTTCGGCTTCAGTCCGTCGGTCATCTTCGCCATCCCAAGGGTAGCGTCGATGGCTCCACTTGCCTCAGACAGAGCCTCTTCTAGTTGCTCGATCCTCCGCAGAGCTTCCTCTGCTCTCATTTCCGCTTCCGCTTCAACCCTAGCCTTATCCCGCTGAGCGACATGCAACGCTTGGCGAAGTTTGTAGTTTGAAGTTTTGATCTCGTTCAAAACACACAATTTTCCCTCCGCTTGCATGAGACGTGCCTCTGCCTCGTCCAACTTCGATATCAGTCCGGCCTTTGCCTTGTGGAGGCCTTTTATTTCTTCTATGAACTTTAAATCTTCCCGCTTCCGGCCCCGAACTTCCTTCAATCGATCCTCCACTTCTTCCAGCTGCAGCTTCAGTTGCAACTTCTCCTGTTCCCAACTTTCCTGTTTGTTCTCAGCCAATGTAAGGGCTGCCCTAAGTTCAGCATTTTCCACTCTCAAGACACGTGTAGTACGTTGAGCGTCAGATAGCGCTGCAAGGAGAGCAGACGTCTCAATTGAGTGTTGATCTTTGAGCAATTGAACCTCAGAAGGTGGAGCACCATTGACTGACGAAGATGGAGCCAATGATGTTGTGGTGGGGAGGTTCAAGGTTGAGGATGAAGATGAAAATTTTTGTTGTTGATTCTGACTTTGCATAAGATATTCCCTCGCCGCTTGCGCAGGGGCAGAAGGACCAAGACTCGTACTGAGGCTCGTGGGAGCTGTCGAGGCGCTACGAACGCTTCCGCTCCTTATTGACGCAGACCGAACGGACCCTCCAGATCGCGCGGAGATCGCAGAAGCGGCTACGGAGGCTGAACGAGGGTGTGGGGTGTGGATATTTGAGGGATAAGGAGGACTGGGGCTGTGAGAATTCGGAGAGTTGGGAGAGTACGAAATGTCGGATGCGTAGGAAACAGGTCTGAAACGAGCACGGACAGGGCTGCTGGGTACAGATAAGGAAGGAGAAGAGTTGGAGTCCAAGTACGGATGAGACCGTTGTGAAGAGATTGAATCAGAATCATGAGATTGAGAGGCAAGTAGTCCAGCGGCTTTGAACGCCTTGGCTGTACGTGGACCAAGCCATTCTGTGATTGGCGGACGTTGCTGAACGTTTCGTTGGGATGAAGGTCGCACATCGCCAGCTTCACTCTGAGTCTTGTCGTGATCCCCGAATTGACTGAGACTTCGGGTGTGAGATTTATAGTTCTGCCTGCGAATGAGGAAACTTGAATCCCTTCGGCTGGTGATGAGACCAGCTCCGGAAGCTTGTCTCGGAGATTGTTCATCAACACTCATACTTCTTGTTCTGGTACGAGCAGCAGAGAATGTATTGCGACCAACAGATGCAGATGCAGATGCAGATGCGGTCATATTCGTCTCCTGTCTTGGGGCAGACACCGAGCTTCCTGGCCGCGATATGGATGCGGCAAAAGATCTGGAGTCATCAGAGCCTGTGCTTCGTATGTATGCCGGTCGCATAAGCCCTAGATGGCTAACATTTTTAATGCGCATACTAGAATGAGGGGTGGAAGCATGTTGAGGAAGTGATGATGACGAAGTCTGGCCTGTCGTTGTGGGGTACAACGGAAAGTCATTGACTCCAGGAGAAGGTGACGCAGATCCAGCGCTTGGAGAAAGACTTGGTGGTGGAAGATTATTTGGGCTCAGAAATGCGGCTAACGCAGAGTCAACCTGCAGTGCACTGTGCACCTGAGCCTGAATTGAGGATGGGGAGCGAGGTAGGTGTAGAGACGATGCAGAAGCAGAAGGTGAACGTGGATGAGGTGACGGCGAAGGTGATGGTGAAAAGGATGGTGACGGTGACGTTGAATGGGAAACGGAGGGTGGGGGAGAATCGAAAGTGGGCAACGCCGGCAGATGTTTGGACAACGACTCAGCCAGTGATATTCCTGACATTCCAGATGTATCGGCTTCTACGATTGTAGATAAATCGACTCCTCCACCATCGATCGTTTCAGGAGAACCTGGAGTACAATCCGTTAATATCTGATTTCATTGCAAGGAAAAGCAAATATACTTGAACGAATATCCATCACTGGTGCCGACTTGTCCCCTTCTTGCTGTTTCTTTGTGAGATCCCTACTGTCCCTACTCACACTCCTGCTCCCTGCCTTCTTTCCCAATGTCATAGACCGACGGACGATGTCGAATGAGGACGTTGACGGACTAGTATCGCTTCCACCACTATGTATGTTCAGCGACGACCTCGAGGGCATTAAATTAATTGAAGGCCTTGAAGCGGGCAAGTTCAGGGAAGGCCTTGAGGGAGACACCTGCACAGACTTCGCCTGGGATGAAGTGGGAGCAAAGAGTGTCCTCAGAGAGCGCAGAGTAGGAATTCCTGTGCGTCCGCCACCTGAACCATTAGAAGTGGACATACTGTTTTTCGACGAGCTCGGTTTAAACGAAGAAGGGGTCGACATTTGACAACAAAACCAGCTGCGACCTTCTCAGAAGGAAACATAACCTGAAAAAACATAAGGAAACTTACCTTGTGTTACATAGATAGAATTAACTTGCAATAGGCCCTTCCACTTCCCCTATATATGTAGGCAGCGTCAAGATGCCTTAGGATGGTCGAATTGAACAACTTGACGCCCATTTAATTTCAGCGGCCGGTTATAAAATACCGGTTTCTCAATATTACCATCATGGCCTTGAAGGGAATCAAAGTAGTCGAGGTATAATTTTTACACTCTGACGGCGAGTCTTTTAAACCATCTGCTCTCTAGTTTGCTGGTCTTGCCCCAGGACCTTTCGCAGGTCTTATTTTAGCAGACAACGGGGCGACTGTCGTTCGAATTGACAAACCATTCTCATCCTCGTCTCCAGATATATTATGTAGAAACAAACGGTCGCTAGCTATCAATCCCAAAACGCGCAGTGGCCTTGATGTTTTGAAGAAATTGATCGCGTCCTCCGATGTCCTTATTGACCCCTTCCGGCCAGGTGTGATGGAACGCCTAGGACTTGGACCAGACGTATTTTTGGATACAAATGGCAAGGTAGGTCTCAATAAGAAGCTCATATATGCCAGAATAGCTGGGTATGTACCAATCAATACTCAGGTTGGTCGTACTCTACTTAAAGAATCTTCAGCTTTCCGAGAACCGGTATGCATTCAACGAATCCCAATTCTGAGCATGTTCATTTAGTCAAGCAGGGTCTCATAAAAACATGGCCGGTGTGCACAGCTTTCAGGATGTTCTTCGTGAAAATTAAAGCAGAGTCAGGACACGATATCAACTATCTCGCTCTGAGCGGAATATTATCCGTAAGTAAGGATTTGAGCAATTGCTACTTTCTAATCTTCATTCTTCGAAAGATGCTTCCCGGCAGTCACGATCGCCCTACCTTCCCCCTAAATCTTCTTGCCGACTTTGCCGGTGGAGGTTTGATCTGCGCTCTTGGAATCATATTAGCACTCTTCGAACGCAATTCAAGTGGTTGTGGGCAAGTTGTTGATGTGGATATGGTGTGTCGAACTTGATGCGTCTTCGTTGTGGTCTTTTAGCAATCTACGTAGGTGTCTGGTGCCCGATACGTTTCGTCTTTCCCTCTCATTCACACCCTCAATCCATCTACCGGCACATTCGCCAGGGACCGCGGTGACAATCTTCTCGATGGTGGTGCGCCGTTCTATAACATTTATCCGTGTAAAGACGGCGCCTGCATGTCGGTGGGGTGCTTGGAGCCCCAGTTCTTCAAGACCTTCATCGAGCACTTCGTCAAGGCGCTTCCCAATGATTTCAAGCAACAATACAGATGGAACCCCGATCCTTTCATTCAATTTGATCGTGATGCTTGGCCCAAACTCAAGAATTTCTTGGAACTCGGTTTCAAAACAAAGACTCGTGATGAATGGGCCACAGTGTTCATGAGTTGGTGTAATTCTGTGTTTTAGATTGATATCTATTGAACGTTTCTGCTATAGACACTGACGCATGTGCAATACCGATACTTACTCCTAAAGAATCAAGTAAGGTAGAGGAATTTGGGCAACAATCTGTACCACTTCCTCACCCCAGAATTCTGAGTAAAAAACAGAACACAACAACAATGGTCATCGATTCAGATACAATCGAGCTTCCGCCTGGACAGCATACTGAGGAGATCCTCGAAGAGCTTGGACTTACGAATAGTGAATATCAAAGGCTGGTGCAGGACGGTGCGATAGAAGTTTCGAGATCCAAATTATGATTGTGTAGCCCAGTACACAGCGTTGTAGATTTCCTATTCAATGGCAATGGTCATGAGATCGTGAAAGCCTTGTTCTCACTATCAACTCGACTTCAACTTCAACCACAACCACCATCTTTGATAATGGCATTGAAGGGAAAGAAGGTGATCGAGGTACGTTTCGAACCGAACGGACTACACGCGCTTCCCTACACCAGATCTTCCAGTTTGCTGGTTTAGCGCCTGCCCCTTTCGCTGGACTTGTACTGTCTGACAACGGTGCATCTGTGATCCGTGTCAATCGTCCCTCGGCTAGTACACTGGATGTTCTTTGTCGAGGAAAACGTTCAATCGCTATCAACTCGAAAATTCCCAGCGGAAGGGAACTTTTGAAGAGATTAGTTGCGTCTTCAGATGTCCTGATCGATCCATTCCGGCCTGGTGTAATGGAACGTCTGGGATTAGGACCTGACGTCTTTCTAGGAGATTCTGGGATGAATCGACGACTGGTGTATGCCAGAATAGTAGGGTATATTACAAGCCATTTTTTTCGTGACCCGTGGATATTAATGCTTGACCTTGAATGTTGAACAGTTTCCCAAGGACTGGTAAGAATTGGTTTCAATGCTTGTTCTTAACAACTTATGAACGACCTGCAGGTCCATACAAAGATATGGCTGGTAAGAGATTTTAATGAACCGTCAATCAATTCATCTCAGTCTCGATGGTTCCTTTAGGTCACGATCTCAACTACCTTGCATTGAGTGGTGTCCTTTCTGTACTTACGCGTTAGTATGTTCTGTTCGATGGGTACTAATGTACCTTCAAGATGCTTCCGGGTTCCGTAGACAAGCCAAGTTTCCCCCTCAATCTCCTTGCTGACTTTGCAGGAGGGGGGATGTATTTAGCTACTAAAATTCTACTTGCATTACTGGAACGCAATGAAAGCAATCAAGGTCAAGTAGTGGATGTGGACATGGTTATTATCATTATCTCAAATGAACAGGACGTCTTCGACTAATCATATACCTAATAGGTCACTGGCACACGTTATGTATCCACTTCTCCTTTGATCCATCGTCTCAATCCTTCGACTGGAAGGTTTGCAGCCGAGCGAGGCGCAAATCTGCTCGACGGTGGAGCACCGTTTTACGACGTATATTTATGCAGGGATGGTGGTCTAATGACGCTGGCCTGCATAGAACCACATTTCTTCAAGATTTTCATCGAAAAGTTCCTCGAAGCATTGCCAGAACATTTTGTGCTTTCGGACGAAT
Source organism: Lentinula edodes (assembly GCF_021015755.1). Classification (NCBI taxonomy): domain Eukaryota; kingdom Fungi; phylum Basidiomycota; class Agaricomycetes; order Agaricales; family Omphalotaceae; genus Lentinula; species Lentinula edodes. The sequence goes on from NW_025764330.1 coordinate 432,957, forward strand.
GGCGAGAGTTTCCTGCAGCTGTCGCACATGCAGATCGGAAATCATGGCCTAAACTCAAACAGTTTCTAATGAGTGGATTTTCCCTGCGAACTAGGAACGATTGGGCAGATATTTTTTTTGGTGGGGTACACTAAAGTCAAATTTTTCAGCACATACTGATTTTTTGAATTTTATACTCTCAAGCAACTGATGCGTGTTGCGTCCCCGTATTAACGCCGGAAGAGGCAGCGCAGAAAAGCACATCTAGCAGTAGGGAGGCTGGGTCATGCCTGCTCAATCCAGGCCAGCACACGAAGGAGGTGCTTACTGCAGAACTTGGACTCACAGAGAATGAATATGAAGACCTACTCGACGAGGGTGTTATAAGCCAATGTTCCGGAGACTGAATACCAGTTGAATGTGGAATACCTAGATTGAGCACTTCAGCGACCCGACGGTTTTTGATTGGCTTATGTATATGATGCATGACCGGGTCCCCAGAGACACCTTTCCATATTCACGTGAAAATAGTCTATATCATAATCACATGCGCATGTAACTTATAACTGTCCGGCGACTTGCCCCAGAGTAACTTTCACTGTCATTTCTTTACATTCACGATGGCTTCTAAACAACTGAAAATTTTCACTAGAGAAGAGGTCGCCAAGGTATGCTCGTCAATCAGGACTTCACCTCCAGAAACTGCATCTCCCCACAGCATAACAAACAGGATGATCTTTGGATAATAATTGACGCTAAAGTGTATGACCTTACGCGGTTTGTTGGGATGCACCCGGGCGGAATCGCTGCCCTCACTGACGAGGAAGTTGGTACGTAGATTTCCTCCTGTTCAGACTACATTAGCTCAAGACGTGTGTTAAGCTGGTCAAGATGCAACGGATCAATTCTTTGCTCTTCATCGCTTTGAAATTCTTCTGAAACCCCAGTATCAACGTCTTATCATTGGTAACATCGAAGGCGAGGAAGCTGCTTTGCATCCGCCAAACATAGGAGATATCAGCAAGGTTCCTTATGCTGAACCAACATGGCTGACGGAGGGGTACTATAGCCCATACTATACGGAGGTATGTAGGCCCCAATCTGAATTTTCATTTCCCTCATCCCAATTCCAATAGAATCATCGAGAACTTCAGAGGGCAGTCCGTAGATTCACAGACGAGTATCTGGTGCCCGACGCCTTGGTACGCCTTTATTCCTAAATCACCTCAATTTCTACCTAGATTCTCATATATCTCTTCACAGGCCAGAGAAGAAGATGGAAAGAGACCAGATCAGAAGGTTTTGGATAAGATGGCGTATGTCTGGCGCTTCTAGCCCGAGTAAACTTGGTAGCTCACTTAGTCTTCAGTGAGTTGGAACTTCACGCCATGCGATTGGGTCCGGGTAAACATCTGCAAGGGCGTACCCTGATGGGTGGCATTGTCAAGCCTGAAGAATTTAACTACTTCCATGAAGTAATCGTTTTAACATCCTCCGAAATGCTTTACTCATGTCCTCTTAGCTGGTCGTCATGCAGGAAATGGTTCGCTGTGGAGCTCGTGGATACGGCGATGGTGCGCATGCCGTGGATACACTCTGACTCGTATTCACATTCTCATTGTAGGCTTACTCGGAGGGAAAGTCATTGGTCTCCCTCCTGTTCTTAATTTCGGCAGCCAAGAGCTGAAAGATCGCGTGGTCCCGGAGGTTCTTGCCGCAAAAAAATTTATCTGTTTAGCGATTTCCGAAGCGCATGCAGGTAGTGATGTTATGGGACTGCAAACTACAGCCGTTAAAAGCGAAGATGGGAAAGAATGGATCATCAATGGTGCGTCTTTTCTCCAGTGATTATATCCAATATGATTTCATGTCGAATATGAATAGGATCCAAAAAGTGGATCACCAATGGAACGTTAGTATAATCTACTTTCGATGTCACTGCACTTGACGGCTCATAACATTTTGCAGCTTCGCAGATTACTTCACCGTTGGGTGTAAAACTGAGGTATGATGCTCTTGAATCAATTCACCCTCGTTTGATATATATATATATTTTACCAGGATGGTTTTACTGTCATTCTCGTCGAGAGGGGACCAGGTATTGAAACACGTCAAATCAAGACAAGTTATTCCACGACTGCCGGAACAGCGTTCATAACATTTGATAATGCTCGTGCGCCTGTTGGAAACACGTTGGGTGAAGAAGGTGGAGGAATTTTCGTAATGCTTAGGTGCGTTCTTTCTGGTCATTACTCTGTAGAGATGCTTAGCCGTTTGTTAGTAATTTCAACCATGAGCGATGGGTGATGTGTTGCGCTTCAGCTCGTGCTCAAAGAGGGATAGGTGAGCATATTTTCATTTCAAGTTATATGGCTATCATTACTGATAGTTCCTGTAGTTGAGGAATGTCTCAAGTAAGACAACCCTTTCGTTTCGTGTGCCTTTCCTCCGCCAAACTTCTGCCAATGTCTCTCAGATGGACTTCACAACGGAAGGCTTTTGGAAAACCATTAAACTCTTTGGCAACAGTTCGTGCCAAGCTCGCAGCGATGATACAACGGGCAGAAAGTAAGTCTAGTAATCAATCAAGACTTCAGTACGTACTTCTCAAACATAACAGGTGTACAGAATTGGCTCGAGAGCATAACATACCAGATGTGCAATATGGTATATCTTATGTATCCAATATTAACTCATATCTGATACTACCTTGTGTAACAGTCATACAAGCAACAAGCTAGTAAACTCGCCGGGTACGCCCTCTGTTTCTCAAATCCGGTGTCTGTTTCTCACGAATTCATGAAAACAGTCAAATCGCCCTTCTAAAGAGCTACTCTACCTCCTGTGCTCAGGAAACCGCCAGAGATGCTGTTCAGCTCTTTGGTGGAAGAGGTATCACCAAAACAGGTATGGGAAGACTCATTGAACACGTATGTGATCAGGTTCTCTCTGACGAGGCTCATTCTTACCGTTATCCTTTCAGTATCACCGTACAATTCCTTTCGATGCCCTGCTCGGGGGAGCAGAGGACGTCCTGAGTGATCTTGGAGTACGTCAAGCTCTGCGCTCTATGCCTCATGACGCTAGACTATAAGACGTCGTACATGATGTAATAGTGGAACAGTTGTCGACTTTAATTAACATTATTAGATTTCTAATGTCGTTGCATGGGCAGATTTTTGTTTTACGAATAGATTCATTTCATTATGGTTTTGTTAAGGAAAATTTTACTGTACATGAGTAGAGTATGAAATAATTTTGAACGTATCATTCGATGTGAACTAGAGTTTACAACAGAGACATACTCAAACCGATATGTACACCAAGAGAGAGAGATCAAAATCAAGCGTACTGCATCTGATTCGAGTATATGTCCGTCATGGGCTCTGACCTCTCTACCTCATTTTGAAACTGGGCAAGCCAGCTGTAACCTGTGGGATGATCAGAAGCAAGCAATAAGGCAGATATCGTCACACTTACCAGAGACGGTTACATCTTGCCATATCGATTGGTCGTTCATGGAATGGAACCTCATCAGCTCGTCGTCGCTTGGCATAGATCCCAGGTAGTCCATGACGTTTGGATCATAGGCAGATCCTTGCAATGCGACATTGTCGGGCACAAACGGATCAATGGCACCACCAGATGGTGCGAATTGATCAAACGACATTGCCGCTGTAGAAGGCGGGGGTGACAGGGAATGCGTAGTAGTCGCAGGTGACGCATACGCTGATGTATGATTAATACCATTGCTAGTATAATCAACGGATTCGGATTCGGCATTGGGGGTTGACGATTTGTTGCGATTCGATTTCCTTCGAAACTTGTTATGACCCGGAGAGTTCAGTTCAGCAACCATGGGCGAGGCAATTAGGCTTTTTAAAAAACGAGCGTATAACTTGGGACCGTGACGATTGTCGATAGCAATTTCGGGGGTACTGAAAAAATCAATGACGCTCTGGACACGGAAACGTATAGCGGCACGTTTTGAGGCATCGATATAAGCCGCGAATTTAGGCTGAAGGAGTTTGACCAAGAACGCAGCAGCAAACGCGACGAAAACACTCTGTGCTTCTGGCCCGTGACGAATGAATATTCCTACCTACAGGTCAGGACACTATAAGCTCTTCAATTTAGTAGAATCGCTTACTTTGCTCAGGACGACCGATATCCTCAACCATGGTCTGTACGATGTCGTTTGCCGCGTTCATGCATCGATCCAAAAATGGGTTGTCATTTGAACTGTTTTTCCCAAATGCATGTTGAAAACCGTATGAAAGCACGATTAATCGGGCGTAACCAAACGCCAACTTCAAAAGACCAAGACGGAAATGGCCAGGAGGATCATTCTTGTCAACGTTCTCGTCTAAGATAGGGAACCATTTGGTTTGAAGCGCAAGAAATTCTTCATCTGTCTCCGCTGCGATTTTGACGAAATCTACATCCTTTGAATTTTTTAGTGAAGACTGTCATACAGATACAGCTTGAAAGAATTTCTACCTTGTTTAATCCTGTTGCGTGGTCAGGATCATTGTAGATTTTTGAACGGAAATTCGACATGACTTTTAATTCTGAGTTGTAACAGCAGAGTTGAATATCGAAATTTTTCATGTTATATGGTGATAATTTCCACCAATCTTCTGAATGATTTGCTATATAATCGTTGTTGCTGATGATAGGGGGCTTCCCATTTTGAGAACCAGTACTACGGTCTAAATTGAAGCAGTTCAGCCAAACTCTCGTCCGATTAAGTTGCTCGCGGGCATGCATTTCATTCTGGGGTTTAGCAGTATTAGGAAGATGAAGGTTTAGTTCTGTTGCGATCCTAGTAAAGATGAGTGAATACGACTAGTTGTACAGATACTGGTCCTTTACCTGATTGCTACACCCAGATATAGCCATCCTCGAGACTCCTCCCACCGTTTGAGAGGCGGCGGATATAGGCTCAATAGTATGTAAGCAATACACATTTCGATGTTCTTCGGACCACCAATCAAAGCGGTGCCTGCAGCCAGTTGGGCATAGTTCATGATTTGAACATATAGACCAGGTTTTTCGTCATAAAACCGGGACGAGATAGCACATACTAGGTTAGGAATCAACACAACTTTCCCCAATTCCCTGGCAAGAAACTCACTTGTAGTGAAAAGAAAAGGACTACGATAGACCGTCTTTTGAGCGGTATATAGCACCGGATCGACGATGGAAACGGAAGGATTGACCAAATCGAAGAAACTATCAGAAAGTGAGTGCCCGAACTGACATCAACGACACACGTTCGCACAAACATTTTGAACAGCTTTTCGGCATCGGATGGCGTGATTATGCCCCTGGCCAATATATGTGGCAGTTGTGGAAGATTTGTCGTTTGAGTTCTGGCAGGGTCAGGACCAGGACCTAGAGATAAATCATACGTTTCGAAGCGTATTAAGGATTAGGTATCTGGGACGCACTAGGCCTAAAAAAATTGGCATTGGCAACGCCAGTTTCCGCTCCGGGTTCATCTGTCTCTACTTCAGATTTACTTCCCCGTTCCCTGATGTTTTTGTAGCTCAACTCTGCCATGAGTCCAAAAGGAACGGCTTCGTTGGGTATGGTGACCGATTTTCCAGTTGATTCTTTCTTCTTAAAGCCAGAGATACTCCCAGCACTAGAACTAGACAACCTCTTGCCCATCGGTCGTTTAATTTCCGACCCCTGAGGACTCCGTTCTTCGCCCTCATCGTCTACGACGGCGAATTCATATTCCCCGTTGCTTCGAGGGGCATCTAGACTGCTGTCCGTATCGCCTCCACTATCCGAAAGACTCTCGGGATCTTGCTCGACGATGTAACTTTTTGGCATACTGGCGCCACCGATACCGATGAAGCCTCCAAACTCTGCCAAGCTTTCGCGAGCCTTGGCTATCCAATCCTCGACGTCTTGATTGGCACCAGGACTAACCTGAGTCGCAGAAGCAAGATCCGAGCTGAAATAAGCAGAATCATGGGTAGAAGACGGCGACAATATTGGCGGTGAAGAAGATTCAGACAATCCAGCGGAATGTAAAGAAATTTTTTGTTTGTTGGCTTCCTCAAGCTTGGCCAGCTTGGCCATCAGTTTCTGGATTTCATCCGCCTGCTTTTGGATCTCGTTCAGAAGATGTTCCCGTTTTCTGGATAAAGAAAAACATGAGTAATGAATCATGATGAGACGTGCGGTAATAGCAATTTACGGAGGAGTCCGGCGTTTCTTCCGTCCAGGAATCACGCATTCATGGCCACCATTCAGACATCGTTTGCAAGGATCGGTATCCGTTTTGAACTCACAGCGGACCTTGACATTCTTCGTTAACATAGAAACGGGCAAGTTGGAAATGCTCTTCCTACCTTCAACGTCTTACACCTCTGACAAGCGCCACTTTGAGTGTGAAAACCTATGAGCATGATAAGGAACATTGTACAGTAAAACACGTACGGCTTTGTAGCCTTCTCTTTCGCTTCCACCGCATCAATGTCCTCGTCGTCTCCGCCCTCATAGTTGTGGTCGTTCATTCGAGGTCTCTTTCCTTTTGGACCCCGAACAGACGAGGACGCTCTCTCGTTGGGTCGGTCTGAGATTACATTTGTTTGAAGACTAAGAGAAGTCGGGCCAATTATTGGCGGAGGAGAAAGCGACAATGCAGGACGTTGAGTTCTCATGGAATCAACAGTATTTGCGAAACTTGTGTCGTAGGGGGTAGAGACGCCTTTGAAATGCTGCTGCTGCTGGATGGCTGATGAGCCCGGGAGGAAATTATTTGAAACGGAAGCATTTTGAGAGCGCGTCGAATTGAATTCGTAACCTTGATTTAAGGTGTAGGGAGACGTGGACGATTGAATGCTTGGGTTGAAAGGGTAGTCGTTAGGAATACTCTGGGAGAAATTCGGGTACTGTCTGTACTGTGAATCATTGGATTGGAGCTGCTGATAATCGTACTCCTGCTCGAGCTGGACCTGAGGCTGGTTGAACGCGGTGTTCCATTGACGATGGATGTAATGATCGTTCATGAGGGTAGCTGAAAAAGGATAGATTTTGGCTTTGTGGATTGATCAAAAGATTGAAAAAGCATACGTCGATGAGCTTCTGTCAATGAAGTCCAGATCTTCTCACAGTTGCTATCTGTAAGCAACACACTGAGTTTGGTTTTGTGAAGTGGAGAGGGAACCAAGCTCAGATTTCATACAACTGACAATTGCAGCTCTTCTTTCGTTTCCGATAAAGATTCCATCGTTCACAACCGAGTGCCCAATTATTTGTACCCTAAATAACATTTGGTGGCTGTGCTTACATAAACACACGTGCTGGCTGTGCTCAGCAAAGCGCTGTGCGGTGTGATTTTGAACCTTCTTCTTCAAAGTATCTACAGAACTTTGGGCGTCGGATACGGCTTACACCAGAACTCAACGCACGGTTCAATTCAGTATCGTTACGCGTCATGGCTTAAACAATAGTCAATGTCTTATTTCATTGTTAATATTCCAATTTTCAAGCTTCAAGCCTCAATGATGTATTTCACAAGCATTCCCCATTTCAAGCCAAAAATGACAAGAGCATGTGCTTACCCCAGGCATCCTCGTCGCGAATTTAGTCATGCCGGTGATGTCAACCCTCAGTTCGCTAGCAACGCCTTATCGTCCATACTGACTGTTTCTACTTAGGTCCTCTTCAAATTAGCCCTCCTCAAGTGTAGATATCTCTCTATTCCGCGTATGGAACCTTCTTGAATTTATTCCCGAAATTTCGTACTGCTCCGCTCTTCCCGGTATATGTGTATTTCATCATTCCAGAATCGCTGACAGACGCCAGCGATATACGAGTCCAATGATTTCATGAATATATCGAACCTGATGCAACGGCCTTGCAACTCGCTGGAACCCACGAGACAGTACAATGCTTGATTTCTTCCCCCATCTCCCCGCTAGCAACTCTAGCTATCGAGCCAAACCCTACGAATGCGGCTTATAGAAATCTATGCCGCTGTCTCTACAAGGGACCTGGACGAAGTATTCAAACCTGTTTCAAGTATCCCCTGTTCAATCTTTGCAGCGTTCCAAAGTGCTTCATAGTCGGGGGTTGTTTCGAATTAACATTAATAATGCCGAACAACCAGGATCTCTAGTGCGATGAGGCACTGTCTTAAGAAAAGTATAGTGAAACGAGCGTCAAGTATAAATAGTTTAAGAGATGGATCCATTACCTCCAAATACTTGACGCCTCCCATAACACACCTCGGTCTTTCTCTTTCTCTTGCCCTCTTTGTACTTGCGGCAATTTCCATCATGTACTCGTTACCAGCAGTTTCTGCTGGAATCATAATCATGATGGCTGGACAAAGTTTGTTGAACCCAACACCTGTCAACAATGTACTGATTCTCTACAACAGTATATGCTGCCGCCATCCGTAGATTCCCTGCTGGCAGGGGAACGTCTGCGGACACCTCCGACCCACTCTCCGACGTCGACTTCTATTTTCCTTTCAAGGATTTACAGAGCCAGATCCAATCGGCAAATATCCTATGTCCCGCACCGGGTGGACCATATGATACGGCACTGTCACTGATCACTACGAATGTACGTTTCTTGCTTCCATATTGTACGAAAGATTGTCCTTGACCTGGCATATAGTGTCCTTCGAGCGGAACCGATAACGTTCCAATCAACCCATGTTGCACACAGGATATGCTGAAGGATTTGGCGGGGGCAGTCGGGTGTGTGCAAGGTAGTGACACGTCGTTAGCATCTTCTATGCAATCTGCCACGAAAGGTCAGCCAACGTTTGCTGTCTCTGCTGTCTCTGTGAATAACTTCAAACTGTGTAGATTTCATTCAGCAATGTCAGCAAGCCGGGGTCAATGGGTTATCTGATCCTTTCTCTATCTCGAGTAGTGTTGGGGCCTCATTTACGTCAATAGCCTCCCCCTCTTCGATAATCACACCTACCAAGAGCGCGACTTCGACGATTTCCACGCCCTCATCCTCCTCTCCCTCTATTTCCGTTGACCGTCCCTCGACCTCTTTTGCTCCATCCTCATCTTCTAGTTTCTCAAGCACTTCACCCACTTCCCAGTCGTCATCTGCAATTAAGACTATACCATTTGGTCCTTCAAGCGGTAGTCTGGGTGCAATAGCAGTGATTCTGGTGACAATGCTAGTAACGTTGATTCATCCCTAAGGTTCAATGTCGTTGTTAGACCCACTTGAGGCGATTTGCTTGTTGGTGCCATCTGGGTGCCATTTCGTTCCTCTTCACGCTTTCATGAACTAAATCGTCGTACCAGTATTACCCACATGATGTGCTTGACCGAATGTATATCATCTTTCGTTGCGTTGGATGGAATGTGGAATGAATCCTATGACCCATTCAGCAGCCGCCTATGACTGATAACTGGGAAAAACCTCATCCTATGACCCGCTACTGTAGCATGTATCGGGCCGCTACATGTTCTGCAATACCATTTAAGCTCACTTCAACACAAGAATTACTCAAAACTTCGTCTTCAGACATGAATTGGGGTCCTCTAGTAGCTTTCGTTCTGAGTGCGATTGTGTCGGCTTCTAACTTAACTGTGACGGTATCTGGTCCTCCGACGCTTCCCGAAACCGCATCACATACTCTTCATCCATCCCTGGCCAGCTTCAGCATTGAGACAGCATTTTTCATCATGTACGTCGGGAACACAACGAGCCCAAACATCCTGACCCGGGATCTCCTTCAAAATATCAAAGATCGCATCGGTATTCCAGCGGAAATCCGTATCGGCGGTATCACTGCTGATTCGACGTTCTGGGATTCTTCACTTGAAGCCGCTATATTCAATTTTGTGGATAATACTGAAGCGCTAATAAATACCACCATCGGCTGGGAGTTTTGGAATGCGGCTCGTGAGCTTCTGCCTGAAGGCACTCAGATCACTGTTAACCTGGTGTGCCCAATTCAATTCTGAACCATCTTCGTATGCGTGCTTATGTTTGGTTGGCCAAGAACCTTGAAAGCTTGAATTTTACTGGGGCTCTTGCAGTAGCCGAGTCAGCAGTCCAAGGATTACCGAATCAGGTTGCAGCATTTAAGAGTATGCTTTCCGATAACGCGCTGTCTTCGGTATTAGGAGACTCATTTCCTTTTTAGTCGGCAATGAGCCTGACCATTACTTCTCATTCACTGCTAAGAACTATTCCAATATATGGGAGGTCAGACAATAATTCACCTTCCTTCGTCCTACCGGTTTGAACTCACAAAAGCAATAATAACACGTAGCCTTGGTCAAAAAATATCTCTTCCGCTCTCAACTTCACAACTCCAAAATTCCAGCTCGCAGCAACCGCGGATGATCCTCTGTGGCCTTATAACACTATTGCTGCAGATGCTCAGCTGGATTGTGTTAGTGCGCTGGCTGCTGGAGTGGATGATGCGAATACTGTCGAATGGTGCAGTGAACATACTTATCAATACAGTGTATGCACGAATACATGAAATGTCAAACATATACTAATGATGATAACATAGGTATGTGATCCGACAAGAACTGCCATTGCTACTCTTCCCAACCTAGTGAGGAATATTATATTTATTGCAGTCTCAAACTTCAGGCTAAACAACCCAGGTCAATCACACTCGTCTGGCGCAGTATCTCGACCTGTGGCAACCTCGTATACAATCAGTCCGTAAGCAACTTGGTTCACATGCTTTCGTAATAGGTAAGACTAGGGGTTTACGCGTGTATAACGTCTGATCCTCAACATACCTCGCTCAATCATGATTGTGCATAGGTGAATATAATTCCGTATCATGCTCTGGGCGCGACGGCGTGAGCAACACCTTTGGCCAAGCATTATGGCTACTCGACACTATATTTTATGCAGCTTCCCTCAACGTCTCCAGGCTGTACCTTCATCAAGGAGGTCCCCTTGCACTTCAGAGTGCGACTCAACTTAACAAGGGCGGCTTCAGTTTCTATGATCTATGGTATACTGTTTTCGGAATATATTCAACCACTTGATTCATTAACACTATGTATATAGGTATCCTATCGACAACTTGAACGGCCCCGTGCAAGTATTTCCATCGTATTCTGCCTATCTCTTCGTTGCAGATGCAATAGGAAGCTCGAGATCTCTCAAGATAGCCAACATTTATCCTGGTAGGCAGGCAAACGGATCCACAATCACCACTGCCGGAGGGGATACCTCGTCAGGACAGTTAGTCATATATGGCTTTTGGGACGAGTCTCACCAGGACCCCTGTTTATGGTAGGGGAGGTTAGTTCCTTGGCCTTCCAAATGAGCTTGATTTTGACCGAAAGTTTTTTTCGTGAAATCCTCCAATTTTGACCGAATTTTGCAACTGACCTCACGACGGACCCCAAATTTGACCGAATTTTAGATCCAGACATATTTTGGCGCCCACGCTTAGTGATGTCTCGAAATTCACGAAATGCAGTGGAAATGGTTTTCTGAGCTCAGTTCTAAATTTTGAACCAAGGACTCTGGATCTATCACAGTATGTATGCCAGAATAGGCCAGAATTCATACATTCACACTGCACAAGTGGTCAAAACCTGACTAATTTTGACCGAAATTTGTGCCAAGGCTCCAGCCCGAATCATTCATTCTTGACCGAAAATTTTACCAACATACATGCCAAATCAGGTCGATTTTTGACCGAATCTGGAACCAACGTCCCCTACCATAAACAGGGGTCCTGTCTCACCCTACAGGTACCAACTTTCCAACCAAATTGGCACTTCTAAATCTCCAGATTTATAACCAAACTCAGGATGAGATCAGACCAACAGCATCCTTCAATATCTCTTCTCTTCTGTCTAGCACAAATACGCAGATCTCTGTTCGTCGCCTGCAGGCACCTGGTGCTGATACGCAATTAGCCAATGTAACCAAGTGGGCGGGTCAAACATTTGAAAATGGGACAGCGAGCGGGCTTCATATAGAAGAAAAGGTTGAAGGTGGAATTGTGACGGTCGAAGCTTCAAGCGCTGTTCTAGTTTTTCTTGAGAATGATGCTCGGTCTGTACTCATATAGAATTGTTCCCCTGGAGCTATTTAGAACTAGAGTTGAACGTTGATGACCGGTGCTGACCGGTGTTACCAGTCAAGGAGGTCAAGGCTGGCTAGAGCGGGTCTGGCGGGGTCGAGGTGTATGTACTGGTAGGTACATAATACAGCATAGTATATTACTTTCAGGTACAGTCCACGAAATCTAATTTTAGGTTGGTACCTGCAATACAATAGGTCACGACTCACAACGTACAGTAGTATGTAAGATAGATATAGAGTATACAATTGTAATGTTTTATTTTTGAAATTCAACAATGAAGGTGTTCAAACGAAACCCCGAGCTCAAAATTAGTGAACTTATTCACCTCACAGTACATACAAGAGTACAGCAGAGGGCCGCCACTGGGATCACCAGTGACCACATCCACAAATCTATCCAGTACTTCGGGCGCCCCGGGCCGAACAAATTGATGGAGTCGTCATAGCAAACCGCGCCATTCGTGAAATGAGGGTATTTTTTGTTTGGTTTTCACCAGGTTTCAACCATCTCTTCGACTCAAGGGTATCGCTGCCTTTATTGTCAGCGCATCCCTCGTTCTCCCCATTCGCCGATAGCGGCCAGTCATTCCTTTATCACTGACTTTCCTTTTCCCCCTCGACAATCATTCTCTTGATCGTTATGCCCATACTTTCCCAATTCCTTCCTAGAGATGATTCATCTGACGATAATGCTTCTTCATTGAGCCCTATCTATATCGCTGGAATAGCCCTTATTGGCACGATAGTCATCGGCGTAGTCGTCTGGCTTACTGTCAGACATATCCGAAAACGTTCCAGAAGCAAACGCGAAAACGAACGAGGCGCTGCTTTCTTATCCGTTCGCGGCGTGGTGCGAGAGGATCAAGAAAAGGTGCTTCAGCTCGAGTAAGTACTGTTTTCATGATTTTATACGAGCCGTCAATTCAAAGAGCTACCCACGTAGGTCTTCACAAAATGTGAAGGGCACTTTTTCTCGTAGCCAACTTACGCAGTCGGTTGTGCTTCCCGAAAAAGTCCTTGCCCACCCTCCCCCGTCTGCTCCTCCCGCAGATATCATAGAATATCACCGACAATCAGGCAATTTTCCTCGACCTTCCGTGGTTTCACAGCCATTTTCTTTTGCTCTCAATGCTAGTAGTGAGGGCCTTCATCCGAAGTCTGACAATCGAGGATCATGGATCTCTTTCATGAGCGCATCCGGGTCCGGCCGCAGCCGCTTCTCCGTCATCTCTTCCACATCTTCCGTAGACTCCTCACCTACCACTGGCACCGTGCGAAAGATTCGTCAGGTGTTTAATCCCATTCTACCTGACGAGCTCCTTGTCATTCTCGGTGAAAAACTCAATGTGATCCAATCCTTTGACGATGGATGGTGTGTCGTTGGCAAGGAGGGAGGAAACATCCTTGCTCAAACCAAGTCACTCTTCAAGCAAGCCGAACCGGACAACAATGTCGAAATCGGACTTGTGCCTGCCTGGTGCTTCCTCAAACCTGTTGTTGGTTTGAAAGGTGAACGGCCTATACGTAGCAGCAGTCTTGGTATCACCATTCAAATGGAAGGTCCTGCCTTTTCTTCCAGGGAGGAGATAATGTCGTGGTCCAATTTCTAGTCAATCAAAAAAAATTACCGTCCTGCTCTTTTATACCCTTTGGTTTCCTTCTGCCTTCCCTCTCCTCACCGTCACTTGCTTGTGCATATTGTTATTTCTCGCTAGCGCTGGCATTTTCGCTCGTTCTCGTTAGTACGAATTGCATTGAATTCCCATAAGTTATCGTAGTACCCACCCACTACGTACCATTTTTGTCTTGTAGCCTGGAGCCACTATTCCTTTATCTCTCTCAGATGATACTTATCTATGTCTTCTTCGGTGTTGTAATCGTGTATCAGTGTCCATCGATCTTTTGACACCAACAACGCTTTTAGTAAGAGTTTAATCAGGTCGATAAGGCGATGTACAATGAAGTAATTGTCAAAGCTGTTATCGTGTCAGTGATACTCAAAGGTACACACGCGCATTGCGAAGCAGGCGTATCGATTTATCAAGCCACCACGCCAACAGCCAATTGCGACCTTTTTTTACTGCGCCTCCATCATCTCCTCAGGCATTGGTGCCCCGCTTCCCGGTTCTCTGTCTTTTCTCACAGCCTGAACGACGTCGTCGACGCGGAGGAGCATGCGTGCCGCCTGCATATCATAAGATTAGTAGTGACGCACATGTCGGTAAAAGGCGAAGAAAAAAGAAGGTATGACAGCATAAAAAGAAAAGCCGCTACTGCTAACTTGAGTGTGAGCTTTCTATGCTCAGCTCCTCTCTCGAAAAACGTATTATTATATCAAAAAATAGGATGATACGACCAGATTAAAGAAAATAAAAGAATTTAATTCACTGATCAAACTCCAGAAACTCACCTCAACAGCAGTTTTCAAGATCTGTACCTTGACACTCGCACTCTCCCATAAGCCGTATTCTTTCATGTCAACGATCTTGCCGGTATCGCCGTTCACGCCAAAGCTGGACAGTGAAGAAGTATGTTTTGCCTGAGGTAAACACCCGGTTGGAAAAAATGACACCAAATGAGGACCGAACTGAGCGAAGGAACAGATGGTATCATAAACTTACTCTTAACTCTGTCAGCACCCTGATAGCATTTCCGCCTGCATTCTGAACTAGGGTTCGAGGAATGACTTCCATCGCTTCTGCTACGGCTAGGAAGGGTCCAGTTTCGACACCAGTGATGGTACTTTCCTTCGTCCCCTCTTTACCGTATGTCGTAGGCGTTATTGATCCTGCAGTACCAACACAGACTTTAGAGCTGAAAACAAGGCTAAGTACGAGGGCACACACCTCGTTTGGCTGCTTGTGCTAGCCCAACACCAATGGCCATCTCAATTGCGCCTCCTCCAGGTACCAACCTCGGGTCCATGATAACATTGCGAGCAACGGACATTGCATCTTGAAGATTCCGATCGACTTCATTGAGGATGTCTTTCGACGGGCCGCGTAACAGGATGGTACATGCATGGGGGGATTTGCAAGGCGCTAGAACGGTGAAGTATCTAGAGAATACGGATAAAAAAGAGAATGATGAGCGAATTGGGATATACACACTCGTCGCCAATCTTATCCACCCGCATCTCCTCGCATCCAGTTCCAACATCGGATTCCCGTAGATCTTCAACCCGATTGACTATCGTCGCGCCAACCGCTAGTGCAATACGATTGTTATCTGATTTTCGGACACGTCTGATGCAAGAAACATTGTGTTTGAGGAAATGGTGCTGGGCAAGGTCTGCGAGTGGAGATAAATCCAGAACGTAGATAGATCGGAAAAATTGAAGGCGCACTCACCCGATACGCCTTTTTCAGTAAGCACCAGATCACATCCAACTTGGCATACTGCTTCAACCATAGCCTTCACAACTTCTTCTTCCACCTCCTGTGCCCGCGACCAATCACCTTCCTTGCTAAATTCCATATTTGTTTGGGATTCGCCCTTTTTGTACTCTAGCGGACAATCCAAAAGGACTATCCGAGGATTCTGGATGCGACGACGCATACCAGGATGAGTGATATCTTTATTGAGCATGATACCACGGATTACACGGGATTCTTCGATTGCTCCTCCAGGTATTTTTTCGATGCGAGCGTAGCGTTTGATATCGACTGTAGGCGTCGCCGAAGAAAATGTAGACGCATATTGGGAGTCAGATTTGTCGGACTGAACATTTTGTGCCACGATGTGTACGGCGTCGAGAGCCAGTTTACACATAAGTTCCGACCATCGGGACACAAACTTGGTTCCCAATGCTCCCTTCACGATTCCCAACATTTGTTCCTCATCCTCAACATTTACAGGTATTGCTACCTTTTCAATAATCGCCAGTGCCTCTCTCAACGCTTTGTTGTACGCCGAGATGATCACCACGGGATGAATATCCCTTTCTAGCTGACTCAGAGAGGAGGCAAGAATCGATGCAGCAAGCACGATGACGCTGGTTGTCCCATCACCACATTCTTCGTCTTGTGTACGAGAAAGCTCTATCATGTTCTTTGCGGCAGGATGAGCAACGTCAATTTCACGTAAAATTGCGTTCCCGTCGTTAGTTAGTCTATACATCGACACGAAGTTCAAAAAATCAGCGAAAATTAAGATATACTTGTAAACATTTCTCACAAGATTCCGCCCATTGGATCCAGTATCATTTTCAACATGGCCTTCGGGCCCAGGCACGTCCTTATTACATCTGCTACTGTTTTTGCGGCAGTGATGTTGGATATTTGAGCTTTGCGTCCCGATTGCCTTTCGGGCGCAGTGTCTAAAGTTCATCGATAGAAGTCAAAAATTGTAAAGTGGAAGTTTTAAGAAAACGAGGAAGTATCATAAGAAGACAATTGACACGAACTCATCACGAATACAGGTGTTCCCGACATTGGGCCGTGTCGGTGAAAGATAAAGAGTTGGGTCTAGTGATGGGTTAATCGGAAGACGCGTTCACGAAATTTCCACATAACATGTACATACAAAGCTGCTTTGTCCGCGTGTAAATTACAACTTTACATATAAATCTACGCAGTTGAATACACTTATGTGTAAGTACTCCAGACGATGAATTACTGACTACGCGGATCCGTCCACGAATCGCATTTCATGTCTTTGGGCCTTGCACTAGAGCGGGTGTTCAGAAGGAAGATGGGGCGGACTCCAAACCTCAAAGACTCTAAACTGAAGGAAATGATGGGCAACTTCGACAATCCTTCCTGTAATGCGTTTAGCGGGTTTTTGAAGAATCCACAATTCAGGTGGTACATCCGTAAGGTAAAGGAAAAAATAGAGTACCATTGTGCAAGGAATTAGTCTCCTAATACAATATCCATATCCGTGAGCTCTCTTCCATCTTGAGCATTGGATAGGCCGTTATGAGAGGGAGTAAACACCTCCGCACCCGAAGATAATGAGTCAATCAGCATCGACAGCTTGGGCGTAGTAAGCGCAGGATCCTATGGAACGTTAAGCAGAGATACGAGACGGTGGGATCACGATTTACCGACCTTCCTAATTATCTCCAAATCATCCTTGAAACCCTCAACAATATTATTCATCCAGAATTTCGTGAATTTTTCCTGCAAGACGCGTTCTGATTCTTTCGCATCTCGAGTTTCTTTTTCTGGTAGAAATGAAGGTATCCGAAGAGCAGAAGGAGCAATGGGACCAGGCGAGGGTGAGCGAGGTCTAGGACCTTTTTCGACAGAGTTTGCATGATGATGGTCAGATTTCGATTTGCCGTTGCCATGAGGGGGAGACTGGGACTCATCACTGGAGGAAGAGGAATCTGAAGAGGAAGAAGAGGAAGAGGAGGAAGAGGAAGAGGAATCAGAGTCTCCGTCCTCATCTGCTTTTGTTTTAACCGCATTCACCACAGGGAGTGTTCGTGTGACTACAGTAGAGTCATTATCTGAGGAAGAAGAGGCATCTGAGGATGATGAGGACACAGAAACTGCTCGACGCTTCCGTTTTCGGTTTGGCCGTTTTCGTGGGGCGGGCATAACATTGACTGAATAAGAAATGCCGGGCGGCAATAAGCTAAGAAAAAATAGAGCGCTTATTTTACAGTTAACTTATCGATCTATCTATCCATGTCGCCTAAAGTAGTAGGGATTCTGGGCAAGTACCAAAATTTTTTGGTTTCCAGAGAGCTGTTGACAAACTATACTCAGGACTTCAGGAGGAGGACAGCTTGGGCGAATGCTAGCGGCTTCTGCGTCGTTGTTAAATATCCCTGTGGTTGTTCTGGACGTTGGCGTCGACGCACCAGCAAAGCAAATCATTGCATCCTCATCACATATTGATGGTTCTTTTAGAGATAAGGAAAAGATCGCGGAATTGGCATCAAGAGTAGATGTCCTCACAGTTGAGATCGAGCATGTCGACGTCGAGGCACTAGAAACGGTACAGGAAAGCCATCCAAATGTATCCATTCATCCATCTCCCTCGACCATTCGGCTTATTCAAGATAAATTCTCTCAAAAAGAACATCTTTCCAGCGTTGGTTGTCCTTTAGGCCCTTTCCAAGCCGTGGACGCTACGCCGGAGGCGATCACTCAAGCAGCAAAAGAGCTAGGTCTTCCCTTGATGCTGAAAAGTCGAACAATGGCATACGACGGAAGAGGGAACTACCTCTTACGTTCTCTCGACTCTGAATCTATTGCAACTGCTATAAAGTTTCTTGGTTCCGGATCAAGGAAACTATACGCGGAAAAATGGGTTCCATTCGTGAAAGAACTCGCAGTGATGGTGGTTCGCGGTCTTGATGAGACTGTTGCTAGCTACCCAGCTGTGGAGACCATTCATAGAGATAATATTTGTCATTTGGTTTGGGCTCCGTTTAGGCTTAGTGACATCGATCAAGACCCTGCATTACCGACGAAAGCAGAGCGAGTGGCGAGGGAAGCTGTTGAAAAGGCGTTCAAGGGCGCTGGTGTTTTTGGTGTGGAGATGTTTTTGTTGAATAATGGTGAAATCCTTATCAACGAAATCGCACCACGCCCACATAACTCGGGCCACTACACCATCGAGGCCTGCGAGTCGTCTCAGTACGACAATCATCTCCGTGCAATCCTAGGGCTACCTCTTGGCAGCACACGTATAAAGGTCGGAGCTGCAGGGATGCTGAATATACTTGGTTCGTCCGACGGACAATCGTCCAAGATATCTGAATCGTCTTCCCCATCCTCATCGTCCTTCGCCGACGACTTATTGATTGACAAACTTACCCATATTGCCCTGTCTACACCGGGTGCATCCCCACACCTCTACGGAAAAGCACAGTCGCGGAAAGGACGGAAGATGGGACATATCACAATTGTAGGCACGAGTGATGCAGAAGTGAGGGAAAGGATGGCACCTCTTCTTAGCTGTTTATCCGAATTCGAGGGAGACGTTCAAGGCGACCAAGCCTCTTCCCCCGATCCTCCTCATCTTCTCGGATACTCTCACCCACATCCCGTTATATCCATCATAATGGGTTCCGACTCGGATCTGCCTGTTCTCCTTCCTGCTGCACAGATCCTCACAAAACATTTTCCTTCTATTCCTTTCGAAGTCACACTAGTTTCCGCACATCGTACTCCTTTGCGATTAGTGAATTTTGCGAAAAGCGCGGCGGGAAGAGGGGTGAAAGTGATTATAGCCGGTGCGGGGGGAGCAGCGCATTTACCGGGCATGGTGGCAAGTCTCACGGGTGTTCCGGTTGTTGGTGTACCGGTAGACTCGAAATCGGTGAGTGGAAGCGGGGGAGGGTTAGGAGGGGTGGATGCGATGTGGAGTATTCTGCAGATGCCGGTGAGTACTACTTAGTACGAGCAGGCGTGTTCTATATTTTTTGTTTCTTTCTCATCCTGGTAAACGCACTATCATTGTCTCTTTCAACCAAAAACTTGATGATAATCTCTGAGACTGATGTTTTTTCTTCTTTCCTTTATGTTATAATAGCGCGGAATCCCTGTAGCCACCGTTGCTATTAACAATTCAACGAACGCTGCTCTTCTCGCGGTACGCATTATTTCCGCTGGCAAACCTCAACTGGTTATCCAAATGGAAGAGTATTTGCGGAGACTAGGCGAAGAAGTGGAAACGAAGGTTGATGTGATGAACAGGGTTGGGTGGGCTGGATATAAGTAGACATCAAACTTACAGATGTGTAGGTAACCTTGTATGATAGTCGCGCCTCCTCCTGCACTATTATGAATCTTGTTTCTTCTACGTAACGTCCTTTCTGCTTGAAGCGCTTCTAGTTTTGCCTAGATAAACAGACCATGCTAAATTAAGGTTCAAGGTTCTTCAGAAACAGATTTGATTTACAGAGGAAGTCGTAAGATTCAAATCGAGGCTGGTAGTAGATAATCCTTAATTGGACACGCCGCAGAAAGCAAACTACATAGATATGCATCATGATAAATGAAGTTTTCGGGACGCAGCAAGCCGGGCATAAAGAAATATCTTATCGCTTTTCTTCATACAGTATCTAAAGTACCTCGACCCCATAATCTACTTGTGAAACGACAGGGCGGGGCCCGTCCTGGCCATCCACTGCTCCTGCCGAAAATAAATCCCGCAACAGAACGGAATTGCCAACTCCCATAGTCTGTCCTGAAAACCATTGAGTATTTCATTTTCTGCCTGTTCCCTCATGGACATATATTCAAACCAAGGAGGGTAAAACCCAGACCACCCCCAATCAATCATCCATAACCTCCCATCTGAGCCTAGAATCAGATTCCGAGGGTTGATATCGGAATGAGTGAGAACAAGGGGTGCGGTATCGTCGAACAATTCGTTACGGAGTGGATCGTTGTTGGAAACTCCAAAATGGCTCAGACCAATCCTAGCTTGGCGGTTGAAAAACTCTGAGAGTTCAATATAGGATGCAAAGGGACCTCGTTTTGGTCGAGTCCTGCCAAACAGCGGCGATACACATTTTCGGGCGGGTTCACCGGTATGTTCACACACTGGGCCTGGGGGTGTTTGGGGAGTTGCTTGCAAGCGATGGAGCTGAGAGATGTAACTGCGTAAAATGAGGATAATGGAAAATTTCTTCCACAAAGAGAGGTTTGGCCATGCTTCAGCTAGCGTCGGGCCCTCGATATAATCCATTACGATCACAAAGGACCATTCTTCTTTAATGACTCGTCGCACTCTCGGGACAGGAATCGTGGTTCGTGCATGAACCATATTTAGGGCATTGGCTTCTGAAGAGTTTGGTGGATTTCCTGGTTCGATCGTGGCTTTGGCAATCGTGCGAGGTGTGAGACGACGGACAGAGCAATCGATCTCTGGGGCGGTTTTGAAGCGTTGGAGAATTCCTTCATCTGTAAGTTCATCGACGTCCGACTAAGTATTCGAAGACATTAGCTATCAACATAGATATAACTCAAGCTCACTTTTGAATCCTGCGGTCGTTGTGCGAAAACAGAAATCAACTTGACCAAAGGTTCCGCCAAGCAAGAAAGAAGTACATAGAGTACAATGGAAACCGTTACACGACGCGATAATCGCTGTGACAATGGGACAGCGTTAGGGAGCGGCATTCTGAACGAACGATGGCTGAAAAGGGGTTGTCACCTGCCTGTCTGATAGGCAAGTATCTTTGCAGGAAAAAGCTATGCTAGGACGTCAATTGGTTCACTGGTACGAAGTCCTCTCAAGTGTTCACTGGGTATCGAGGCAGCTCAAACTTCAGTCTTTCAATGTCAAGGTTGACCGAGTGGAATTACTTGGTTGGAACATTGAAGAGGTCAACCCGAGCCGATACATACAAAAAGGAAGACGAGGATGGAAATCCCTTGACCGAAGATGTCCGCATTGAGCAAGTGTTCCTTTGCACGGATGATACATATCTGACAATTATAGCTCCCTAAATCGGACAGTTTACTTAGTCGGGATTATTGGAAGTCTGAAAGGGAACAGGCTCTCTATGTCCTCAAGCTCAAGCCCATTGGCTCTATCAAAACCCACGACCTCTATGAAAGAATGGAAGCTTTTGGTCTAAATCAATATGTCTATGATGGAAATGGTAGTGGCTGTCGCACTTGGGTGCAAGCGTTTGTCAAATTCCTTGAGAATGAGGGAATGGTTGAAGAAGGTTCCAGAAAGCGATTGGACGAGAAAATCTTGGAAGGACTGAGAGAGAACATATGGTGGATACCCGATGAACCAGAAGCGTCATTCTTTAGGTGGGGAGCAAATGGGGAGAAAATGCTAATTGGAAAAGAGATCCTGTGTATGGTGTGAATCGTGTGATGATGCCCCACCATGTATGCATAATTTTAATCACACAAAATTGCTTTGTGTCATCATTCAGCACTGCTGCAACTAGTGAAATCTAATTCGACACCTCGTTCCATTAAGCAATAGGCTATCTTTGAAATATCGAGCATGTGAGAAATTCCATGTATGTGAAACGTTTTACAAGGATTGGGAGGAAATTCACATACCGGACATTGTACCGATGTATATGACAAGTCAAAGTTTCTCGGACACAGCGGGTGCCCCAATTTCAATAACCAATTCCGTTTCAGGATAAACACTATCCAGCATATCTTGTGTAGTCTTCTTCGGCGCCCACCCAAGGGCTTTGGAGCGATTGGGTCGACAGCGCGAGTTGCTGCCCAGGTAACTTGAGCCCTGAATGATGATAAGTTGTTGAACTTGGTAAGCATAGAAGATATGAATGAGGGGTTGAAATCAGGGCTTACGTTGAAATACTTGTTGATCTCTTCTTGAGTGAAGGTAGTGGGTTCCCCGCCATTGCTTTTGTGCATCTTGAGCATCACGTCAGAGATGGATTTGCCAACTTGATATAGGGTGTGCTCTTCGTTTGCGCCAAAATAGTACCCTTCGCGGCCGTGTCCGGGGGTAGACGGTAAAGAAGAAGAGACGACGACGGCGTCAAATAGGTGATTATATAGATCTCCGACTGTAATCCAAGGAAACACACAGTTCAGCATATGTAGGTTTGAACAAATTGAAACCCGCCCGTATGCAAGCTGATTAATTGTTGGATGCCACTTACGCTCATGTATCTCGACGTTAGGCCAAATGTTCTTTCCCAGCCCCACCATACCTGCATGGCCTCTATCCAAAGACGCGCGGATCAAGGCTGGGATTTGGACGGATTTCTTGTTGGAGATTCCAGAAGTGAATAGGGGACCTTTGGATATACCCCAGATGGTAGCGGGTAGGACGATATAGGTTTTCACGTAGCCTTGAAAGAGGGAACATGAGAAGGTTAGATATGTATGTATAGCCTGAGGCTCAGAATGAAAGTCAGGGAGTACTACCTACCCTCAGCGTCAGCACCGACTATCTTCAAATCAACAGGACGATGAGGTTGAGTTGGTTTCAGCGTTGCGATTTGGTCGGGGTTGGCATCGTCCCAGATGATGTCTGTCGGGTACATTCCAGCTGCGTTGTCGCTAAGAACACCTGTCCCGGACTAAAATTGAAGGGTAGTATATGATATAGTAGGCGATTTTGGGTGAAGAGAAGAGAAAGAGGGTAGTGAAAATTGATATAATACGAGGGGGACCTACGGTGTTGATAAATATCGACTTCTTACCAGTCTCTTCGAACCGTTTTCTCAATCCTTGTAAAGTACCAGTGGCAGCATCCACATCGTCGCAGTCGGCCTGGGTCGGTTGTAGGTATATACAAACGAGTCTTATGTAAATCTGCAATGGTCACGATGCAAGTAACCTACCATCGCGATAACCACATCCACCTCCGAAGCCGCTTGGGATATCAATGGGATATCGGAGTGAGAGCCCAAGATCGGTGTTACGTTTTTGAAAAGAGATTTGAGCTTCTCGGCTTTTTCTGAAGAACGCACGATGGCTCGGATGTCGAATGTTTCAAAGTCGGATCGTTGGGCGAAACGCGTGAGGATGGTGCCTCCGATATAGCCTGGAAGGAAAAGGAAAGATGGGAATTATGAGAAGATTTAACATTAAACTTGTTCATGCATAGACCCAGGATTTACTTGCCGGTAACGCCAGTCATAAGAATTTTGGTCATGGTTGGTCGAGAGAGAAGGATTCGTGGAACAGGATGACTGAGCAACAATAACAGAGTGAACTTATTACATCATCTGCCCTCTCATTAGAAGATTCTTCCCAGCACTAGGTGTACTACCCTAGAAGACTACATAACAGTGAACGCAAGCTTGTGTTGCTTGAGTCTGCAGGAGCCTGCCTAGTAGAGACTATTCAGGTAGCGGGGAATTGGCAAGCTCCTATCCGGAATTGACCCCAAGTGTAAGTGTTCCAATGACATCTCGTGTAGCCTCCCCCGACACTGAGCCATCCTTCAAGAGACCAATCACCATGAGAACGTAATTTCTCATTGCCGAACCCCGCGAATAGAGCTTCTAGACCCTTGGAAATGAGAGACATATACCAATATAACCTGGCTTCCGCTTGAGCGCCATGTGCAGGATCGGTCTTATCAATGTCGTGAAATGGCTTTCATGGCCGGTGTACCTTTTCGTCAAGGGATTGCAACACTCGGAGTGACCGAAATGAGGCGAGAACAGCGAGTTCATCCTAAGCAAGATTAGCGTCAAAACTCGAGGGATAAAAAATCAAGAAACACGTACGACATTGTATCGTCTCTCATGATAAATCCCCACACCAATGTATGTATATATGGGAAACATGAAGCGGCAAATGGAAGAATCACAAGTAGGGAGGATTGAACATTCATAATAAGCTTTGTGTGACCTGCCACTCTGAAGTGGACAGTGAGCCAGATAGAACGCGACTGATCACCAGGCGAGTAATATCAAGCCCTTGCTGTGAGGACTTTGCGATGAAAGGAAGAAGGGAAGTGATAGTGTCGGCAGTGTAGTGTATTTCTGAGTTTGACATGGAAACGAGTATGACCTTCTGCAAGAGTGGGTGAGTAGACGCGAGTCGGGGAAACCACTCCAAAAAGATAGGATGACGATGCATGGCCAAGTTGATTACATGAAGGCCTGGAAATTTTGGGTTCCCGAAATCTTCCTCTAGTGATTCCGAATGGTCAATTTCAAGCTTATACACTTTCAACCCCCGAGCATATGATTCCTCAAAGCTGGGATGAGAGATGCTTTCACACTCGACTACTACCTTTGACAAATCCAAGGGATTGAGCAGACCCGGCATATGGTGTAGGCCGTACAATGACTTGACTATCATTGTCGAAATCGAAGGGTGTTGATTTACAGCGTTGAGTAGTACACGTTAATCGAATTAGTGATTTCGGTTGGGATCGAACGAGCTTCGCTGCAAGTGGAAGGAGTCATAAGTGGGAAAGGTTGTAAGCGGACTTCATAGGATACGAACCCTAGTGGAAACCGAACACTCGAAGTGGAGTCTTGCAGGTCTACTCATGCTAAACGAGGTTGATAAGCTCTGAGGAGCTCTGAGGATATACGTTTGCAACGGGGCACTAGACAGACCGTTGAATGGATATAGATAGGGGAGTGTATGCAAGGTTTTGAATCATATCTTCGAGCAGCTCTTCGGACAACATTGTCAACACGATTGCTGCCGATTGGTGTGGATGAAGCAGTCAATAGAGAGTGTAAGTTGCAGCCGCCGTAGCATGTTTAGCAGGGTCATGTGACAGTCATGACACATTTCTCTTACTCTGAGAAATCCGAGAGAACGGTGACTGAGTAACAAGGTGTACTTAGGACATCATCTGCATGATTCTTCCTAGCACTAGGGAAAGTAATGTGCACAATCGCTTCTAAAAAAGATCTAAAGGGAAAATCAAAAAACCCCACGCCCTTTTTGTCGAGACATCCCAACACCCCCACCCTACTGGTACCTACCAGATTGATAGACAGAATAGACAGATAGATATACCACCTAAGACTACTAGTATGCACCATCAAATAAGAAACGGAATCATACTCTTCCTCCCCCTCGGGTACGCTTTCCCGAATTCCTTCTTGTACGCAGCGTGTTTCTTGAGCGCCCAGAGCAGCATTTGGCCGGTGCCGACGGTTGTGAAGAGGTATGCTGAAGAAAGTGGAAGGTTAGAAATGGATAGATGATGAGATTTTGGGGGAAGGGGGAGAGCGACGAGAGGAGGGGAAGGATAGGAAACTCACCAGCCCAGCTCCCCGTCATCGCACAAACCACACCCCAACCCAACGTTTCGAAGAGATAATTCGGGCACGAGACAAGACCGAACCCGTATCCAGTGGGTATTGCGCGTTTTTTAGTACCGGAGGGACGGAGAGAACGGAGGTGGAGGTGTGTGAGGAGGTTGGAGAGTTCAAAGAACTGTTTTTGGGGGAGGAAAATATATAAATGATATATCATAGAGAAACGACAAAAAGAAGAATAAAAGAATTGTTACATACCGCCCAAAGACCGACGCATACCCAAAGGACTTGAGGGTCGTTCCTCCAAGTATTTTTGATGTATGTGGAGGAAACAGAGAAACTGGGTCGGTAGAGGTCGTAGGCGAGGAATAGACCTAGGAAAAGGAAGAAAAAGAAAAGGAAGAGGAAGAGGAGGAAGGGTCAGGATGTTGAGTACGGACTGGAACTTTGAGTTGAGGTTGGGAGTGGACGTACCGGAGAGGATATGGTAGTGGCCCGAGCTGAGGGTTATTGTTTGATTGTTAGAGTCATGTGAGAGTCATATGAAAAGGTGTGTGTGTGTAGGAGGCGGAGGAGAGAGACAGAGCGTGTGTGTGTGCGTGTGTGTAGGGAAAAAGGCGGAAGAGTAGTAACAGTACTCACTTTTTGAAGATATTGAAGAAAGGCATCGTACCATGCGAGAATCGGTGGACACTGTATATATATAAGTAGATTAATTGAACGTTTGATTCTCCTTAGCGAGCAAAAGGCAACAGAAGAAAAAGAAGGAGGAGGAGATGTACGTACAACAATGTTTCTAGAATCCGTTTCGCGAAATGAGCTTCGATCATTGTAAATACCAGCCTATTTGTAGGTCGAGGATATGGATAAGGAAATATATAGAAGGTCAATGAGATTGGCGGCGGCACCTTTGTAAATCACTATGTGTGACGTCTGTGCCGTAGAAGAGGCGAGGGAGGTAGTAGAAGAATGGGTGGATGAGGAGTGGACCGGCCTGTGAATGAAGAAATTAGTTGATTATTTCAAGGAATAAATGGATAAAGATGATATGCGGGGGAAGGGGACACACGTACATATTCCACAACAAAAACAGTCTTCCAACCAAGTTGAGGACCTAGGTCTTTCACTTCTAGTTCGAGATTACTAGACCCAGGTGCGAGTCCCGCGAGCACGTCTTGGAGTTTCGTCTCGTCTGAAAGACTCGGAGGTTTCGTGTTTCCTGTGGGCTTGAGAGTAAGTCGTTGGCGAGAGGGGTGAAACTTGTGGGTAGGGGGGTTAAATGAGGTTGGTCAGCCAAAAATTAGCTTCCGAAATCCCAAGACTACGAACTTTTGGGATCTTTGCTTGAATCTTTCGTTTCACATGACCGACAGTTTCTTCGGGGGATGCTTGGATAGTCAATGGGAAGGATACATTTCGTGCGAATGAGGGAGGCTTTTTGGAGGAGTTGATGTATATTGTTAGTTTGGAAGAAGACATTTGCTTGACTGGGAGCTCGACGTCGAACCTACGTATATTTTTTGGGCTTTACGCGTTTACGGACCGCATCGTTTACGCGGGGTCACACGCTAAGTCACTCAATGTCGGGCCGGTGGGTCCGTTCCTCCTGATCACCAAAAAAATTAAAATGCTCAGTGCGATTGCTGCACGGAAGGCTGCTACAGCTGCAGCTGCGTCTGGTGGGGTTAAGGGTGATTCATATTCGACATCTGCATCTACATCGACGGTCTCCACTTCGATATCAACACCAATAACGAAATCAAAACCAAGGCCAACACCTTCGAAACGAAAACATTCTTCAACGGGTGCGGCGTTGGACGGGTCTATAACCGCGAAAAAGAGAAGGAGAAGGGAAAGAGATGTACTAGAAAAGCCCCGGGCACCCAGGTCTCGATATTTTGAGCAAGGCAGACCAGCAGCGACAGAGGGGGAGGATGGGGTCGGGAGGGATGAGGATGACGAGGAAGAGGAAGAGGAAGATTGGGATGGTTCAAATTCGGATGTAAAAGTTCAGACGACGGCTACGAGAGGATATTCACCTAGTCGGCCGATATCCCCCGACGACTCTTCTGATGAAGAGCAAGTACAAAATGGCAGCATACAACCAGAACCACAAACACAAACACAATCGCAGGTTTTATTGACTACCTTTGTACCTATCCCTGGACAAAACACGTTCTACCTCTCCCCAGATGAACTCTCGCTTGTCCTATCGGCTGAGAAAAGTACGGTACCTGCTACGCTGATTGCACTCGGCCCCTCAGAAAACCTCACTCTCCTTGGGACGTATCGATTGACTGTTATCCGTGGGTCTATCGAGATTGGTGGTGCCATTCTACGTAGTCGGGTCCATCCGGAAACACACAATGTGTTTGCACCTCGATCGTCCCCGGTTCCTTCCATCCGTGTGGTTTCCTCAGCACCTTCTTCGCGTTCACCTGCTCTTTTTCCACTGAGGATTCAACACGAAATAGATGCGCTTGTTGGAGATCCTGTCTTGGTTTTATTGCAGGAATTACGTTCTGGGGTGGAGGCACTGGGCAAAGTCTGTAGGACGTTTGATGGGGTTTTTGACGTGCACCCCAGGGATGTCCTTAATCGTAATCGTGAATTGGAGGAAGAAGCAGAGGACGTTCTTCGGTTGAGGTCTGTAAGAATTGTGAGTTTTCCTAGTCTTGTACTACAGAATTTATACTGATCAAAAAATTCTAGATAACTCATCAATCGAAATACGTTTCTCCGCTTGTTATTCCCCCGTCATGGGAGAAAGCTTTGGATGAAGTATCCACCCAAAACTTGGAGTGCCACGACGACGACGACGACTCGGAAACAGAAAGAAAACACCCACCCAACATATACCTAATCAAAGGACCCAAAAAGGTCGGTAAAAGTTCCTTCGCAAGGACGTTGGTGAATAGGCTATTATCCCAACACAACACTATAGCATACCTCGATCTTGACCCCGGTCAATCAGAGTTTACACCCGCCGGATTAATTGCGCTTACGCTGGTTTCCGACCCCGTACTGGGTCCTCCTTGGACGCACCCGAGTGTTCCCTTGCGCGCGCATTTCATTGGCGCGTTCTCGCCGAAAGGGTGTCCGAGTTTGTATGTGGAGGGTGTCAGGGATCTGGTGAGGTTTTGGGGAGAGGAGGTTTGTTGGGGGGGAAGCAAAAGTGCGATTCCACTTGTGGTGAATACGATGGGGTGGGCGAAAGGGCTTGGTGTGGATTTGATGAAGAGGATTCAAGATGTGTTGGTTGTTGATGGGGTTGAGAAGGTTTCGTACGAGACGTGTTTTGGTTCTCGGAGCGGGAGCGAGTCTCGGGCTGTGATGTGTGTGTATGAATTTGGGCAGTCGGAGAATGAGATGGGTAATGGACGACAACGAGGAATGGATGGTTTGCCATTGGAGAGGTCTTCGTTCTTTGGTGAAGGAGCTACTTCACGAGTCGATTACCATCAACATCCTCCACCGGGAATCCAGATTCATAACTTGGAACCTGTACCTGTGTCAGCCAGTAACACGTTGTCGTTGTTGTTCTCAGCGGCGGATCAGAGAACGATGAATATCATGTCGTATTTTCATGCGGTATTTCCTTCTTCTTCGTCCTCTTCGTCGTCGTATACCGCGGCGCCCCATTGGGATGCTTCCCTCCCGCTTCTTGCGCGTCCGCCGTACCAGGTCGATGTTGGACGCGCACTCGATAGGGTGTTCCTTCTCGGAGGAGGAGGAGAGGTGATTAAAGCCGAAATTGAGAATGTGTTAGGGGGCGCGGTGGTTGCGCTCGTTAGATGCGAGCCTGGGACGTTAGATGCGATTGATGATAATGATGATGATTCGACGCAAGGTCAAAATCAATTGGGGGAGGTGGGGACGAAGATACCGTATTTCCCGACCTCGACTTCTGCATCGTCTTACCCATCTCCATCGACCTCTTCTGCTGTCGGGTTGGCGCTGGTTCGGAGCGTCGCACCCGGGGGATCTCATTTACATGTGTTGACGCCTTTGCCTTTGAGTGCTATCCTCTCATCATCTTCGATATCCTCGGGTTTGAACTTGTCAAAGTCCTTAGATATGGGTATGGGTATGGGTATGGGTACGGGCGCAGCAGGGGCGAGAGTCCTCGTTAAAGGGGAGATGGAGATTCCGATTTGGGGAATGGTTGATTTTAGGAGGTTGGGGGGGAGGGGGGTGAATGGGGGAGAAGGGGAAGAGCAGAGGGATATACCGTTTTTGCAGTGGGAGAAGGGTGTTGGGGTTGGTGCGGAGAGGAGGAGGGTGAGGAGGAATTTGATGAGGAAGGGGCAGGGGGTGTAG
The DNA here is from genome assembly GCF_021015755.1 of Lentinula edodes. Taxonomy (NCBI): domain Eukaryota; kingdom Fungi; phylum Basidiomycota; class Agaricomycetes; order Agaricales; family Omphalotaceae; genus Lentinula; species Lentinula edodes. The sequence continues at coordinate 462,979 of NW_025764330.1, forward strand.
GGGAGTATAGGGGAGTATAGGGGGTGCCATAGGGCCTGACTACTGGGACCCTAGCTCCGGATCTGGAGGTTAGTATTGGTTAGTTTTGAGTTATCTCCCAATTTTAATCTACATAATCCTTGAAGCTTGATTATATATCCCGGTTCATGGCGCATGATTTGTTTGGCGTATAACATCCCCCCAGTGATTGGTTTAAATAAGTGGTTATAATCATAGGTGGCGGGCAATGGTATCAGTTGCGCGACCCAGCCGCTCGTTTTCCTTTTGAGCCTCGACGATATCCCAGAACAGAACTCCCAATACTGCTATTTCCCCTCCTTCTATAAGGCCCCTCTTTCATTCACGCATCGACGCACTGGAATTAAGAATATGCCTTGACAAAAAAAAATTTCGACGAGGCGCGCAAAAGAGAAAAGTTTCAGAAGGGTGTAGAGAATGCTGCCAGGAAATACTGCAAGTCCAACAATCTCAGCTCTAGAAGTCACACACACTGGCAGTCTGAGTCCTCTTCAGCTTTCATGTGAATGATATAAACGTGATAACAAAAACAGAGAAACTTGAAGAAAATCATGATGTTGAAATTTTTAGGCCCCGGTGAAAACTCCCCGACCACGTATGTACTTGTAGTTGACCTCTACACCACCATTTATTCATGCCGGAGCTTCCTGACAGCTTCCGTTGTCGAGCTCTCAGAAAGCCCGCGATTTGGTCCGGAGAACAATGCAGGGAAGTTGCAATGGATGGCACAACCTCCCTGCAGCTCCCCAATTGCAACCAGCCAGTAAGCTCCTGTAATAAGTCTTTTCTTCATACAAGCTGTCCATGTCAGACCTTAGCTTGTATGATGGAGTGGCACTGAGGGTCGCTAAGAGGAGTTAGTAATGACGACATTGGATAACTTATGTAAAAAGAACCAAGAGAAATATCTCTTCAAGTTCTACTTTTATCTTTCTCACTTTACGCGTTCACGTTCACGACTCTTACGATTACAATGAGCCATGAAAGTTTAAGTTTCCTGGAACAGGCTCCGTCTGTAATTAGAAAGGCAAAATCTGTGTGGAGCGATTTTATCGGTGAGTATACATCGCAAGGGTTCAAGCTAGTTGAACGTTAACTTGCTTTGAACTAGACTTTGTTGCTAGTGACAATGTCCTTCAAGTTGCTGTTGGTCTCATGTGAGTTCTATGACTGACAACTAATTGCTCTCCTTCAACCATCTACACAGTATCGCCAACGGCTTCACCAAAGTCGTCCAATCTCTTGTCTCCGATATTCTCCTACCCCCAATCGCCTTGTTACCATTCATCGACCGGAACTTTGAAGAGAAATTCGTCGTTTTGCGTAAAGGACCTCATGCGAATCAGACTCTAGCACACAGTGCAGGGTACAACACCCTAGACCAAGCAGCTGCAGACGGCGCAGTGGTCTTGGCTTATGGACAGTTCATTACTAATGTAGCGAATTTCCTTGCGTTGGGAGTGTTTTTGTATTTGATCGCGAGAGTTTATGCGGTGTTCACCCATAAGACGATTATAAGCCATACGGTGAGGTGTGCGTATTGTAGGAAATATGTTTCTGAAAAGGTGAGTTATTCGGTTGATCTGGTGGTTGACTGAGTTTTGACATTGCTATTCTTTTGTGGTGTGTTTAGGCTAAGAGATGTTTCAATTGCACGAGTTGGTTGGATGGAAGGGAGGAGAGGGAGACGAGTGCGCTTTGATAAGTCAAATCAACTGTTTTATCTTCGCACGTGGATAAAACTATGGGTATGTATGTACTCTAAATAGATACGGACCATATATGGTGAACGGAATTTCCACTTTCGCATAAATACATGAATATACTTTTCCCTCCGAGAAATTCTCAAGTTTGACCGTAATAGTCTCGCGCCGTTTAGGAATTGTTGTTGAAATCGCGAGGATCAGTGCCTACGGGTAGGACATTAGTGCATTAACGACTTTGGTTCTGTTTTTGGAGTTGAAAAAGAAACTGACCACAGGCAGTTTCATGGGTATCGAACTCGAGGTCCGATGTGGGAGTCAATTGGGTTATCACAGCACCGGTGAACCACTACACCAAGGGTTTTTTTCCATAACGGTTAGGGTTCCGAGTGAATGAAAATGTGCTCGAACTCACTATGAAATGATCATCCACTCGGTCCCCATAGTTCACCTGGACGTTACCAGATTGCGAGTGGGTCAAAACACCGACAGTTTGAACGATCTGTCTCCCGGGGTCTATCGTTATCGTCGTAGTGTTCGAGGTGGTCTGCGTCGTAGTAGTGCCAGTGCTGAGTCCTCCCCCAATGTTGATTCCTGCAAAGTTGATACCGAGGTTGACGTTGGCGGTTGTTGTGGAACTGACTTCAGAGGAACCGCCGATTGTGACGGTTATGGGTTCGGTGCCTCCTCCGCAGCTGGATGATGATGATGATTGGGGTAGGTAGAAAGGTTAGTGGAAAGAGTTCGCTCTGAAAATGATTATGAATATCCTCACTTGAGTTGTGGATCGCCTATGACAGAGTATACGCGAGTGTCGGGATTGCTGACGATGTTGACTAGGGTGCATTTATCTGCATTTTCGACATTGGGAGAGCCTTGTCAAGGAAGAGATATGAGACGAAGAGATAGATAGATGAATTATAGATAAATCATTACCTGCAGCACCGGGACATGAAAGCAGCAGATCGTTGTCTGAAGGCGAAGCGTCACGACGATGGTTGGGACTTCGAAACTTCGAGGGAGCGGCGATGACGCTGGAAGCGAGGAAAGTGCTGAGTAGGATGGAGGAAGTGAAAGCAAGCATTTTGGATGTGATGACTGGAGTAAAAAAAGACAGCAGCGAAGAACTTGGGGGCAGCGAAGAAGCGAAGGAGAAGACAAAAAGAAGGAGGGGTAGAAAGCGTCAAGCTTGAAAGACAGAGGAAGAAAGAGTTGAAAGAGGACAAAAAGGGAATGTAATATCGTTGAAGGAGAGCCTCGGACGCCTTTTATGCTGCACGATGCACATCTACATGAGGAGTTACCATGTATAAACTTGATTGGGCTGTTCCGTAGTGTTTCCTCTTCGTGTAGGCTACTGTCACTTTCACAACAATCGTTGAAACTCGAAAGGCAAAGATTCAATGATCAACTGAAGTTAGACGCATTGTGACGGGCACCGGTTCATGGATGCCAAGAGAGATCTAGAAGGTGTCTTGTTATTAGTACTGCACATACCGTTCTCTGTTTGTCAATCTGTTCTGGATTTGAGCCTTGGGTTGACTAAAATATTTAGGCGAAGGAAGAAATGGTACCTGTACGTGAGCATACCAAAACACAGCAGCGAAATTTGAAACGAGGATTTTGTTGTTATTCTTAGATGGGGCTAGAATGCTTTTTTTCTCCTGCCGAGATTTTGTTATACACAAGTTCTCGTTCACGACCTTGAGAGGGATCATCTCGGTTCGATGAATAAACCTAGAGGTACAGTAAAAAGATGATGGGGATCCTAATTCCTGAAGTCGTTACTTACGGATCAGGTCAGGATCAGGTGAAAGCGATAGATGGAATTGCCATGCATAGCACTAAGCACCAGCTGCATCAGGCTTGGCTGGGATCGCCACAACGTTGAAATGCAAAGAATTAGACCTAGAAGTGATGTCGAGTAGACACCCTCTGTTGGCATCGAGCAATTGACAGATTTAGGGTGGGAAATATGTATGGATTGGATGATGGAGGCAATGGTTGTAAGAAAAGGACCTGTATTAGATTCTGTTAGCTGTGAAGGATAGTTCCATAAGAGGGTCAACAACAACCAGGCAGTTGATAGAGAATACATTGACATTTTGTACGATATACAGTGGCTTGAGGATGGCAATTTTCAGCCACACCAACCGCGGGGAGTTCTACCCGCTGCGATACATGGCGAATGGAGATGAGAATGAGCAGTGAACATTATGAATTTTGAGACCAAAGTTCTGAGATGAATCCGTTGATACAATTTGTTTTCTTTCTATACATATACCTATGATACAAGCTCTCATGCACCAGATTTCCAATATGCGATATCTCCATCGATCACTGAGGGGGTGGATATGGATAATGAGAATTGCACAAAGGACAGGCATAACAGAGGTCATGGAACTCACTCTCATAAGGTTTACCTTGCTGTCTAAGCTTGCCAGCAGCTTTCACCGCAGCTTCGGAGCCATGTTCTTTCAGGTCAGCGAATGACATGATTTCACCGCAAACAAATTTATTTTCAAAGTCGGAGCTGAATGAAATGAGGACAACAACAAGTGAGCTTGATGTAAGTGATACATCAAGTACAGGACGCACTGAATGACACCAGCAGCTTGAGGAGCTTTGGTCCCCTTCCGGATGGTCCAGGCGCGGACCTCATCTGGTCCACAAGTGAAGTAACGGATAAGCTGCGAAGAGAAACTGATATGAGAATGAGAAATATCATGGAAAGGCACAGGACGGACCTCTAGACTTGCGTAACCGGCATGCGTGATCTTGGGCAACGCGCTTTGCGCACCGACTTTCTTCTGCTCTTCGATTTTCTCTTCATCAGACATTGTGGCGAGACGTTCCTCGAGGGCAACTGAGAATGGAATGAGTGGGTCACCGGGATTGTTGGCATCGATCCACGCTTTGATTTTAGGTAGCCTAAGGAAGGAACGTCGAGCTTAAAATGGATAAAAAATAGGAAGTAAGAGCTTACCACTTGTTTTTCTTCCTTATGTAGTCTTTTTCGCTCAAATTCACGAGATAAGTAACAGGTTTGGCGGTGAGTAACTGTAGAGAGTTGACAACATCGATCTAGAGATTTGATAGAAATGGAACATGTTAGCAGTTGGCAGTGAGTGGAGGAAGAAGAAAGAACACGGTATAAAGACTAAAAATTGGGTCAGATTCGAAAGTGTTCTCAATGGCACAATGGGGCGTTACTCCCGCCTCGACGAGCTGGGTTAATCGAGCTTACAGCTCTTTGTCATCAGAAATGAAGGAAAAGGGAGATAAAAGGGCGCAGAAGATTCATCATGAATGGGGTTTTATTTACCTGGAAAAATAGTCAGTTTGAGCAGGCGATAATGAAGACAGGATATTCAGCATAAAACAACATCTCATAGGCACAGTGGGGCGTTACTCCCGCCTCGACGAGCTGGGTTTCGAGCGTATAGCTCTTTTTCATCCTATATACGTGAATGAAAGTATGAACACACCTCTTTACCGGTCCATTCATGTTTGCGGACATCTTTCTGATCGACTGAAATGACTTTGAGAACTTTCTCAATGGTAGCCTAAAATGACGGTATAAGCAGGTAGTAAAATGAGGGACGAGGTGAATACGAACAATTTCCTCTTTCTTTGCCTTATCGGCAAGACTGTTGCTGCCGAGGGCCCTAGTAGTTTTCTTCATACCATCCAGATGCTTCTCAACCCACTCGATGTCCTTCAAGCGAAGTTCGGTTTGTATAATGTCCATGTCACGGCAGGGGTCAACGTCACCCTCGACGTGGATGACTTCAGCGTCGTCAAAGGCACGAACAACTTGGAAGATACCATCTACAGCACGGACATGAGAAAGGAAGGCGTTTCCGAGTCCTGCACCAGTAGACGCGCCCTGTAGAGGAGTCATCTGTTAAAACTCGGGAGATTGAGGAATTAGAGAAGGCACATACGGCTGTTAAACCAGCAATATCGATGCAAGTCAAATGAGCGGGAATGCGTGAGGCGGGTTTGTAAGTGTCGCAAAGCCAGTCAAAGCGCTCGTCCGGAACGGGGATACGAGCTTCCTGATCACGATGGGTTTAACGACAAACATGGAAGAGAGAGGTGAATTTGCCCAGGTCTTCCCGGCGCACCTCGGGGTTGATTGTTGCGTATGGGTAGTTAGCTGCTAATCCAAGACCTGAAGACTAGCGTTTCAGAAGTGGATTTATTGGTAAAAATGCCACGTACTGGTATTGGACAGCGCATTGAAAAAAGATGATTTGCCGACATTGGGGACTCCTACATATGAAAGGTCGCATGAACAAAACGTATCCATAGGATGTCTCGATTAAACAGACCTACGATACCGATCTTGAGGTTGTTACCAGGTCGGCCGAGAAGAGCTTTCTTAGTTTCTTGTGCTTTCTTTGGTGGCATTTGTCGAGAAGTAGTAGTGGAGAAGGGAGAAAATCTGGGCCTAAATAGAGGAAAAAGAGAAAGCTGTCGTAGCTGGCGTGAACAGCAAAGTAATCGATTTGGATTTGGAAGCATGAAAAAATTTCCTTCCTGGTTGTTGTGACACGTGGTTTTTATCAGTTGTCGCTTAGAACGTAAGCCCGCACGCGTCTTTTGGTATTACCTACATAAAATCTCTAACAACCTCTCCACACCAAAGTTGATGATGGATATCGGAGCTGGGATAACGACGGGCACGGCCGAATTGAGAGAGGCCACAAAAATGGAACGTATAGGAGTTCACTCTCATATCACAGGTCTAGGACTAGACGACAGATTGGAGCCAAGGCCAAATTCTCAAGGTATTCCGAACTATATCCTATCTTCAATTGGACTTAATTTGTTGAATGTTATTCTAGGAATGGTTGGTCAATTGCGCGCACGGAAAGCGGCCGGTGTCATTCTTCGCCTGCTCTCACCTTCATCTTTTTCTTCATCTACAGTCTCTGCTGCTCCTGGACTCTCTGGCCGTGCGATCCTTCTTGCTGGCCCACCTTCAACTGGTAAAACAGCAATTGCGCGTGGAATGGCAGCTACATTAGGTCCAGATGTTCCTTTCACGTCGATCACCGCGTCTGAGGTGTACTCGTTGAGTATGAGCAAAACGGAAGCGCTGACCCAGGCACTGAGGCGAAGCATTGGTGTCCGGATCAGGGAAGAAGAAGAGATCGTAGAAGGCGAGGTCGTGGAGATTGTTGTGGAGAGGGGAATCACGGGTAGTGGAAAATCAGGACGTGTCATCTTGAAGACAACGGACATGGAGACTGTGTATGAAATGGGTGGAAAGATGATTGACGAGATGACGAAGGAAAAGGTGCGCGTGTATGAAATATGCGCATTTTCTCAACACATTATAATTACAACTTCCAGGTCCTTGCAGGCGACATCATCTCCATAACAAAATCATCTGGACGCATAACTAAACTCGGACGATCTTTTTCTCATTCACGGGATTTTTCACTACTCTCTCCATCGACAACCTTTCTTCCTACACCTTCAGGAGAGATTCTCACCCGACGTACCGTCACACATACCGTGTCGTTACACGAAATTGATATCATTAATTCTCGTACTCAAGGATTTCTTGCCTTGTTTGCTGGTGACACAGGAGAAGTCGCCGCGCCTCTTCGGGCACAAATTGATGTCAAGGTCGGTGAATGGAGAGAAGAAGGCAAGGCGGAACTGGTAACAGGTGTCTTGTTCATAGACGAAGTTCATATGTTGGACATGGAGTGTTTTTCATTCCTCAATCGTGCACTTGAAGGCGAACTTGCTCCTTTGGTAGTGATGGCGTCCAACCGAGGCGTAGCTCGTATCCGAGGCACAGAGATGCGTGGTCCGCATGGTCTTCCTCCGGATTTACTCGACAGATTGCTCATTGTAGCAACGAGCAAGTACGTTCCAGACGAAGTGCGCCAGATTATCAAAATCAGGTGTCAGGAAGAAGATGTGGAGGTTGGGCCAGATGCGGAGGATTTATTGGTCGAGATTGCTGGAGATGCGGGAATGAGGTATGCGCTTGGTCTGATTGCTGTGAGCCAGGTGGTTGCGCGAAAGAGGGTGAAGAGCTCAGGTGGGGGCTCGGAAGCTGTCGAGGTGGAGGATCTGAGACGAGCGTATGGGTGCTTTATGGATCCTGGGAGGAGTGTACAATGGCTGAAAGAGCAGCAGGGAAGTTTGCTGGTGGAAGAGATCACAGGGAGTGAAAACATATTGCAGGGACAGAGTGATAAAATGGATGTTGTGTAGTGAGAGCTCTTCAAAAGTACTCTAGTGAGCACGTTGTAAATAATGTGTCGTATCCTTGGCACCAACAATCAAATAAAGTCTCAACAGGTCACAACGCGTTTCGCCGTTTACATATGTATGTACATCATTTACCTTATTTTGTTTGACTTTCGAACTTGCGTCGATCTATCCTCTTTGACATGGTATGTTTGCTCTCAATGTAATCAGGGTAGTGGTAACGTTCCCCCCATTTACCTACACAATTGACAATGAAAGATCTACTGAATTCCAGGCAATGTTCTCAGTCAGGAAAAGAGGCCATCTTCGAAGTGAATATCAATGTAGATTGACACTGCGCTAGATTTTCCTTCTGTCGACACCTCTCGGCCTCTCCTTCACCACCAACTTATTACTGTTCTTCGGGCCTTTCGGTCCAGGCTTCCTTGTCCTCGTTCCTTTTGTACCCCAGCCCCAGATACTAACAGGATGTTTATTACTCTTGCCCTTACCTCTACCACCACCATGAGGATGATCCTTTGCATTCATCGCGACACCGCGAACCGCAGGACGCCATCCAAGCCAACGACTGCGACCGGCTTTCCCGAGGGATCGATTTTTCCATAAGGGATTGGAGACAGTACCGATCGTGGCAAAAGCGCTTTGGAGGATACGACGAATTTCGCCAGACGCAAGCCGGACCTGGGTGTAGAGAGTAGGGGTGGGAGAAGGTGATTGTTCGGCAGTCTCGTGTGCAACAACGAGAGCTGAAGTACCGGCACTGCGAACTAGTCGAGCAGGGCCAGTCGGCGTAAGAGTAATGTTGTGAACGACGGTTCCGGGAGGAATCAACGAAAGCGGAAGAACGTTTCCGGATTTGAGAGTGAGTGCACGGAAAATACCAAGTGCAAGAGAGGATGAGGTATTTGCGTCCTCATTGTCAGACGAGTCAGACTGGGATTTTGATTTCGAAGAAGGAAGTTCAAGATTCAGCCCCGGTACGAGGTCAGGCGGGATTCCAGAACGAAAGCTCTGTACGTGGTCACCTGCACGCATTCCTTCCGTGGCTAGAATGTAAGCCCAACCAGGTCTCCCTTGCGAGTCCACTGATAGAGAAGCTTCTGCAGATTCCGGTGTTCCCCGACGTTTGATGAGTGCCAGGTGGGCACTGCGCCCTGGATCGTACTCTATCCTGACAACATCCCATATTCCACCTTCTTCTCGTTTCCAGTCAACGATACGTATCCGCTGCCTATGACCTCCACCTCTATGCCTGACAGTAATCCGACCAGTATTGTTACGGCCACCAGATTTGCGCAATGGGTATGTAAGAAGACGAACAGGGCGCCCAGCATACAGATGAGGATTCAATGGTCGCTTTAAGTGACGAAGACCAGGGGTTACAGGCTTGTAAGTTTGGAAAAGACCATCCACGGAGGTTCGTGTAAGAGGGGATTTCCTATGAGAGGTTTTAGATGTAGCGGCTTTGTTAAAGAATGGGTTCGGTGCAGGTTTTGAGGTTGTAGATACTACTTGCGCACAGCGGCGCAAAGTGGCAAACATGGTGATCCTCTTCGCGGTGCAAAAAGTCGCATTCGCGATTTTCAGCATTCGCACGCTGGGCGTTTATTTTCACGCGCTTGTTTTAGTGCTGTTGAGGAATTGGGCATTATTTACAATTGCAGGCCTCATAACATCAAAGAAGGTATGTACAGTACGAGCCTGCATGCACGGGCCAAGCTGCATCTTGTGAATGATATAAACCTCCTTCCTTAATATCTGTAAGTTGAATTTGGTATGTATGCAAATATGAATATGTGAATATGGACCACGCCAATAACATCGACCAACGGGGAGATCGTTCCCGCATGAGGCCTAGACATGGGATATCCGTCTCTTGTTTAAAGTTTAGCTTTTGCACCCTGTAAGCCGGTACAAGTTAACTGGGTCCTGCAGGCTCAATGTTACATGTGTGGACCAGGGTACAACGAACCTTTAACACTCCATCTAATTTCGTGGCAAGCATGATGTTTCCCCTTGTCTTTAGCTTGCCGGACATAAATGCTTTTTGGCCATTGAGCTGCACCGAAGGGCGATGGGCATGAGCGCCACATTGATGTGGACCGAACTCAAATGAACTGCATACCTTTCCAGACGCCAGATCAACAAACGTCTCGTCGTCCATGGTAATGGTTACATCGGCTTTGGTCCCTGCTGGTGCTTTCCCTTTGGTCACCTTACCTGCCTTCTTCAGGTCAATTGTCCAAATAGCTTCCTGAGCGGTTGGTGACGGGCCTTGAGGTTTCTTGACTACGATTTCGAAGACACCATTTATCTGTGAAGTTATCAGTAGAGTCCATTAAACCATTAGCTTAAAGTCTGAGTACACGCCTTTTTAATTTGCGAAGTCTTCTCTGCGGGCGAGAAGGATTCAAAGACGGCGCCGAGTGAGGAAATTAGTTCAGAGGACTGTGCATGGAAAGGTGTTGAGCAAGGAGACACCCTAGTTTTGATGTACACTAACCTTGAATCCTGCAACTTTGAGATCAGCCATTTGATGTAGAGGGTACCGGTACAAGTTCAATACTGTTCAAGGACAGATTCATAGTGGATGCATGTGAAATTGAAAGCCGGTGGAGCCGATCCCACCGAGCGCTTTGCCGACCAGACTGAGCATGTGACATGCCGAAAGCCGGCAAACCCTGTTTAACTTTAACACTTCTTGTCCTCAAGCTTGTTAAGTCGATCCATGGACCAGCCAGGCGAATCGCGCCCCCTCTCTACGAATGAAGGCCATGAGTTACGAAAGGGCACACTTCAAAAGGCGCCCCGCTCTGTTTCCCGTGACCCTGCTCCAGGAGGACTTTTTTCTGGAGTATTCAACTATGTGACTGCCGAGGTAGGGAGCTTCATCACGAACGCAACAGGGGGAGTTATAACCGTGGTGCGTTTGAATATCCATTGCTGTTTTGACTTTGCTTCATGGCGTTATCTCTGATCAGAATACCGGGACAACATCAAGACGCGTGAAACACGCGGGGCATGACCCGGAAATGAGAAGGAGGAAGAAAAAAAGGACCAGGGATTGGACTGAAAGTGTAGAACGGGAGACAACTTCGGAGAAGTCTTCTCGTAACTCGGAAGGACGTTCAAAGCGATCACGTAGGATGTTGTTCTGCAAGCAATGGTTTAAATTCCTAACATATAACTTTAGCCAGCAGCGCTGATTATGAGCTTGAGCCGGAAATAAATACTCTCAAACTGGAGTCCATCGCCCTTCCAAAAGCAACAATGCCTGGCTCACTTTTTCCACGTTCACCATCTCTAATGCCTAGTGAAGCGGGTCAGCGTCACCGAACCGGTGCAGAAGAGGAAGAAGAACCACGAGTTAGTTGGAATTTTGGTTTTGATGAGAACGAAGCAGGCCCATCTTCCGGACCTGTTCCTCCAACGCAGTTGTCACCCACATCGCCGTTCCGTCCTCCTCTCGTGCCCTCGGTCAAGGACGCTGTTTCAAAATTTCACACGGGCCCAGATATCGACCCAAGGATCCTTTTGCCCTCACCCCCTCGCAGAAAAGGCAAGGAAAGAGAGGTTATAGATGTAGATGCTGACGATGACAGCTGGCTCATGCCTCCTCCACGCAGCAATCGCCACATTGCATCAGACGGTGATACATCTCGAGAAATACGGGTAAAAGGTAAAGAACGAGAATTATCTGCGGCTATAGAGGAGCACAAAATGAAGGAGAAAAGATGGGAACGAGATAAGGAAAGTGTCACTGGCGATGAAGAGAATGTTATAAGAGAAAAGGAACGCGATAAAGAGAAAATTCGAAAACTTGAAGAGGAGATCGAGAGACTTAAAGAGGAGCTGCGCAGGAGACCCGCCCCAACTCCTCCGTTTCCAATACCACCACCACCACCACCACCACCGCAACCTCCTTTAGCAATCTCTATTGCTGCGCCCTCTGCATTAAACAACAGTAATGCACCAGCTCCGTTTGCCCATGCTCGTGCTGCGCTCAATCACGCTCCTACCCCCAAGGAAGCTCCAATAAATCCACCAAGACGGGGTGGACAGCCTACTGTGGGCGTTACTGCCGACAAGATGGCTGCGTTTTTGACCGAAATGAAGACGGTACGACTGCGAAAAGTCGGTAGTCAATCGACTTTGGGTAAGAGTACCGGCAATCTCAGCAGGAGAGATAGCTTTGGTAACGACAATAGCCGAAGAGATAGCTTTGATGACTTGAATATAGAGAGGAGTCGACTCAGCATCAGCGATCTGAGGACCACCAAAGAAATCTTAGACATTCGGACTCAACATGGTCCTTCCGTTGGCCCTTCCTCTGCTGTTGCTCGAGAATTGAGTTGGCCCAGCACCCGTAGTGTCAGTAGCAACAGCGAGGAGGACGCGTCGGGCTCCTTGCATCGTAAGCGGAAGAGAATGGAGAGCGCAGATGAGGAAACTAATCACAATAAGAGCGGGGACTTGAGTTCACAGATACGTAAGTATATTCATCCGTTCGTGCTTTCTATATTGACATCTTCGTAGAAAAATTACGCGAAAGTATCAGAAATAAAAGGCGAACCATGAATTCCTCATATAGTAAAATCAACCCTACATCAACATTTCATTCCGCATATCCATTTCGTCCTCTACCTCCAACCGCCTCTGGCCCCCCACAGTCCATTGTTTCCCAAACGAGTTTTGAATACCCCCTGGAACCGGTATCCTCCTCGGTTGTACCTCAAGGAACGGATTTCTCTACCCGTGTCAGGGGTTCTATCTCTACCGATTCCACCTCTTCTAGCAATGCCAATCATAACCTTGACAAACCAGACACATTTGCATCGTCCTCAACTTCAGCACCGGCTGACACACCCTCCCTGTGTTCAGACAATGATGCGGAGATGGACGCGGAGCGTCCTGAACACGATAATGATAGCAGTACGCCTCCTTCAACTCCGCCCGGCACAACTGCTAGATTTACTACCCCTCCAAAATATACAGGAGAGGTGATTGACCTTGAGGTTGACTTGGTGGATGAAGATGACCAGCATGACCATGATCCATCTGAGGATCAGAAACAGTCGAGGAGGCGGTCCTCCCCTCATCCATCCGCATATCTGACGGCAAAACGCATCCCAGTATCGCCGCTTCCAAATATGTCCCCAAAAAGACCAAAGCCACCCGCTAGCTCGAGGAGAAGGATTAGAACAAGTACAGGCCGTGCCACCACGCATCCCATCCCAGCGACACCGCCCTCGCATGCCAATCTGTATGACTTGGAACACCAAGACGATGAGGGTGATGAAGATCCCCTGTTGTTACGTCTCACTGCAGACGAAGACGATTTTGTCTCTTTGTCTGGTCTGTCTCAACGCCAACCTCAGCGTCGAAGGTCAACCCTTGATGAGGAAATGCGCGCTGCACATAGAGCTTCATTGAATGTCGAAACGCAAGGTGGATATAGCGAAGATGAATTAGAAAATGGCGTGCTTGTTGCAACTGGCGCTCGTTCAAAAAATCTTGGCTTCTTAGCCCACGGGGGTGCAGGCGGTCCTCCGGTCTGGATGGGTGAGGGATATGTTTTAGGTGTTGGCAATGCAGAAGAAGAACAAAGGGAAGATCATCGGTTGTCTAGTAAGGAGAGCGGCAAAGAAAAATCACGGACGCGAATACCTATTCCAAAGTCCAAACCACCAATGGTAATGCGAGGACGCTAGATTTTGAACGTTTTGTGTCTTGTCATTGTTTATCTTATTACTATATGTTATATCTGTACCAGTGTTCGCTACTTATCGTACAGTTGTTTTTCCATTCATCTGAAATTTGTCGGAAGCATGCGAGGTGCGTGTGTAATATTGTAAGTCTCAAGAGAAATACAAAGATGGCAGTATATGAGACGAAGAAAGTTGGTCCATTCCATGAAGTCTTTTGACCGCTCGCTCAGTTTTGATCTTCGACGAAGTTCCTCACAGCCGTCAGGTCAGCCTCTACCATCTCTTTGACCAGGTCCTCAAAGTTGACCTTACGCTTCCAACCCAGCATACGTTCAGCTTTGGCAGGGTTTCCGAGAAGAAGCCTGGTTGGTGGTCAGTCAGTAGGCGAATGTATAGGGTTAAACCCAATGAATGCTTACTCGACTTCGGCCGGCCTGAAGTATTGCGGGTCTATCTTGACCACAACTTTGCCTGTATTCACATCTCTCGCCTCTTCGTCGAGACCGGAACCTGACCAGGCGAGCTTGATACCCACAACACCAAATGCTTTTTCTACGAATTCCCGTACGGGGTGAGTCTCTCCAGTTGCGAGAACAAAGTCAGTAGGTGGTTCTTCTGGCTTCTATTAAAACTGAGTTTTCGTTCAAAAAAAGACAAAGTGAGACAACATACAAGGCCTTGGCCTTGGAGCATCAACCACATTCCCTCTATATAGTCATTAGCGTGACCCCAGTCTCGTTGAGCGTCGAGGTTTCCAAGCCACAAACATGCTTGTTTCTTTTCATAAATTTCAGCAACAGCTCGAGTGATCTGCCAATCTAAGTTCAAATGCATCACTTGTGTAAGAGAAGCAACGGCGCACTTTTCTAGTGACAAATGTTCTGCCTCTTCGGGGACTTTCGTGATTAAACAAGATACCGTTTACAGCATACATCCCGTATGCCTCGCGGTAGTTGACCGTAATCCAGTACGCGTATAATTTTGCTACACCATACGGAGATCTGGAAGGAACTGTCAGAAGAGAGATCGGTAATAGCATGGGACACGAACCGAGGATAGAAAGGAGTAGTTTCGCTTTGAGGAACCTCTTGCACGAGACCGTACAACTCGGATGTGCTTGCTTGGTAAAATCTACAACGACGGCAAATAAGGAAATGACGAATCCTTGAATAAGAAATACACTCAACCGGCAATGTTTCGTCAAGCCACAAGTTCGGATAGCATCCAACAGCCTCAAAGTACCGATGGCATCCACGTCTGCAGTGTATTCTGCGAGTGAGAAGGAAACCTAGAGTATGATAAAAGATGAGGAATGGTCCGGAGAAACGCAAGTTGCATTAGCACAGACCTTGACGTGACTTTGTGCTCCCAAGTTGTATACTTCAGTTGGAAGGATTCGGGCCATGAGGAACACGAGAGCAGTGCTGTCGGTGAGGTCACCGTAGTGAAGGTGAAATCTGGGGTTGAAACTGTAGTGGCTGAATTACTTATGAGAATGACGAGAACGTACTTGTTCGGCCTCTCGTGCTGGTCCTCATACAAGTGATGCAACCTGCCAGTGTTGAAGCTCGAGGAACGCCTGATGATACCGTGTACAGTGTATCCCTTTTCCAAGAGGAATTCGGTAAGATAAGAGCCATCTTGTCCAGTGATACCTACAACGAGAACGTTCAGAGTCTGGTGATAGTGAGGTCAAAATGGTGATTTACCGCTGATTAGAGCAACTTTTCGTTGGAAATACTCTTCAGGGGGAGGAAGATTCAACGGAGCGAATGCCGCAGGGAGTTCTGAGGCCGAGTTGCCGTCCCAGTGAGAAGCGCGAGGAGAAGGATGGGTGGATTGTGAATGATCACCAGAGTCGCGTGCGGAAAGATTGTGAATGCCAGAGAGAGCACCAGGACGAACGCCAGGAAGCATGCCACGTATAGGACCAGGGACATGATCAGTGGATGGAGATGCGATTAGAGCCATAAGTAGATAAAGGAGCGAGTTCGTCAGTTGAGGAAGAAAAGAGAGACATATGAAGAAACAGTAGCGTTATAAAGGAAATGTGGCTGAAGATCTCGATAAATGTGATGTTCACGGTTCATCAATCATATCTCCTGACCAGTGTCTCCTGTATACATACATCGTAAGGGCTCGTAAGCGCAATGAGGACCAAGGCACCGATATCGGAAGATAGACAAGGACGTAAATCAGCCCTACACTGTCAGGAATTTGACAGAAAGAGCGGTTGTTTGCGCAGTTTTCGCTTCATCTTCCAATAGGTATTACAGAGCGTTTATGGATACATGATTGCCAGCAAATCGTTCACAGTCCAGAACGCTCTCAACACAGATGTCGCGTACGAGAGGGAGTAATCCGAGGCGAGGAGATCGGAAAAAGAAAATCACTCACCACCTAGACCTTCCTTGTTCCTTTGGCCATCCTTATCCGAAGGTTGCTCTGGATAGATAGTCTTGGAGGGAGGATGCGACATGGTAGAAAGCAAGATGAAAAAAGGGTAAAAAGGATACCGTGTCAGTGACCGTGGACGTGATCGCTTTGTCTATGTACATAATCCACTTTCTCGTCCGTGGAGCGACATGTGGGGTGGTAACCTACTCAATGATCTGTACTGTACGTATCCACTAAATATCTGTCTCCAAAGCATCGAATTGTGATTCACTCAGTAGTACTTACAGCCCACTGCGTGTGCAGAATTGATTTTAGATTTCGTTGCTGTGTGTAAATAAGTTGAATGAATATAGAAATATGTTTCAATTTGAAGCCTTTTGATAGCGACCATGATCTTCGCTGATCTTCGTGAGAATTGGCGGGAGTTTCGCCAGGTCACAACACAGTTATGTATGCATTCGCATTCGTTTCTGCGACGACCAGCTTCATAAGCTGCGACGATGCTTAACTTTTCAAAGTCCTCTCCACCCCCATATACGTCCAATCCCTACCGAACCTCCCGTTTACCTTCTCCAGCAATTTCTCGCAGACCCTCACCGTCCTATTTGCCACTAGCCATTCTCCGCTCTTCCAAATCTTTGCTCACCAAACGTTATTTTCGGGTTCTATTCTTTGTAGTTTTCTCCGCCACTTTTCTCTTTCTTTTCCTCAGATTAACACCTGCACCCTCGTTTGAACCGTTGCAAGTTAATCACAGCTCTGCCGGAAAAGATCAAGTATTGCTACCGCCTACCTATTTACCTCCTACATACGAACAGCAAAAGGGCCTTCCACCACTCTTCGAAGCCTGGAAGGAGTATGAACGGACTCTTCCGCAGCATGCAGACGATGATGGGGCTATTAAGTTCATCTACATGAAGAATCATGTCTTTGGTTTGTATCATCCACACCCTTTACTAAAGCCATGGCTAACAGAGCTTTTCGTAGCTTCTGGATGGGGCAACGCTTTGCAGGAAATGATCCTCAATACACATCTCGCATACCTATCTGGTCGTTCATTCGTATTCGACAATTACACTTGGGACCGGTCACCGTCAGAATACTCCACATTCAATGGCAAAACAATTTTATCTCGCGTACCCGTGTCTACCATGTTGGCAGGTACGTTATTGCTTTGATTATCGCTTTCGTCCCCTGATGTCTCTCAGGTCCAATGATTGGTGGCTCCTTCGATCCATCCTATTTCGCCGATCCTCTCTTTACAATCGACCTTTCCCCACAATCCCATCCGCGTGCTGTCTCTAGCGAGTACTACGAACGCGTTTGTTCAGGCGAAAAGAAGATAGTAGATTCTGCCGTCGTCCGTGACGCTGTAGCCAGCTGGGACGGCAAGGCTAATCTTGAAGCTTGGGTTAAACATTTAAAATCTCTTCCTAATCGGTGTGTTGAAATAGATGTCAAATCAGAGCACATATTCAACATCTGGTAAGCTTCCAGTCCATCCATCCATTCTGTTTCTTGAACTCGTTCATCAGGATGTTTGGCTCTCCCAAAATTCTCACTCTTTGGCCATCACTATCTCAATCTCCAATCTTGAGGCAATTCTCTCATTCTCCACTCATTCTTGGTGCATTTGAACGTCACCGCCATTTATTTGGTGTCATAGACACGAAACCCGTTAGAAAGCCGCATCTTGTACAAAAGTTGGGAACAATTTTGTTAGACAGCTTTTACTCGCGCGCACGGTCAAAAAACGGCAAGGAATCGCGCACCCCAATATCTTCCATATCCACTCCCCCTTCGAACTCTTCTCTTCCTCTCATTGACTTTGATCAACTGCCGCAGCTTTATCCTCACTCTCCTGCGAGCCCCAATATAAACGATACCATTCCGGGTCTAGTAGTCCTTCACATTCGACGTGGTGATTTCGAACAACATTGTATTAATCTCGTCGAATGGGGAGCGGCTTTCAACGGGTTCAACTCGTTCGAAGATATCCGGGAACAGGATGGCTTTGACTCTGCTGCAGCTGGTGCAGGAACTCGTCCACCCGGAGATGAGCCCATTGCACCAGAACAAGAATCGGACTTCGCGGCGAAGTTGAAGGATATGTCAGAAGAGGAAAAGAAGCAAGCGAGGAAAGCCCGGAAAGAGACCCTTGAAGCCTATGCCGCCGCCAAAAAGGATTACGAACATCGGAAAGCGAAATACGACACTGCCAAAACCAATTACCTAGAACGCTGTTTTCCGGAAATTGACCAGATTGTCAGACGTGTAAGGCAAGTCCGTGAAGCTGCATCACTCGATTCCTCGAAATCCGATACCCAATCCGCGCCATTAACCCATCTCTATGTTATGACAAATGGCAGACCACCATTCTTAGCGGAACTTCGGGCAGCTCTCGAACTCGACGCTATTGCTAACAACCCTCTCGACCTTCCCCCTTGGGAATCAATATACACATCCCGAGATCTGGAGCTCGGCTGGGAGGAAGCGTATGTTTCACAGGCGCTGGATATGTATGTTGCTCAGCGGGCTGAAGTGTTTGTCGGAAATGGTTTTTCGAGCTTGACATCGAATATTCTCATGCTGAGAAAGGCAAATGGTGTGGATTCAATAAAAACACGACTCTGGTGATCAGATCCAGGGGGCGGGAGTTTTCTGACTGGTACATGACCCCCGTGCGAAATTTCAGGTTGCCGCGCAGGCAACCCGGCATGTCTCACAAACAGTGAAAGTATAAGCGCGATCTGAGTGCGATGAAGCAATAAGACTGGATAGGAATGTGAACAGATTATACTTTGCTATATGTCCCTGCTCGTTGTCTCTGTGTATATCTATATACCATAACAGTGGCAGCTCTGTCCTGTTTCAAAACCTTCACTGTCTGGAACTGTGTACTGGTTTCAGAATTGCTCTGTGTCATTAACACCAGTACTCATGTATATTTCCTCTGCTTTTGATGCTGAAAGAACTGAGTTGGATTACACTGCAGGGATGAAGGCCTTCTCTTGCCCCAAATAGGCTGCAAGATCAGTTACAAAATTCTCCCTTTTAGCAAGAACAGAATATGTTATTTAATTACTGGAGAATATATTGAGATTATTCAAAAAATTCTCCCACAAAACTACATAGGCTTAGTCTAATGAAATGCATCATTATTTTTTAATGTTTTTATTGAATATGCAGGGGTTATTTAGTCTAATCTACTATAAATTAGTGGGTAAATATCCTGGGATCATTATTCCCACTACCTTTAGGGTAGAGGGTCTTTGTCAAGTCCATGCCTCGGTGCCCCATTCCACTGCTTGGTATTCTGAGATCCACTGTTTATTGTAATCTCATTCTTATTGTTCTTTCTCGCTACACATTCCCTTTCAGCTTAGGTTCTCCCTTATTGTTTTATCCTTTCTCTTATTGTCTTATTTTCTACCCTGCAGGTACTACACGTATAGCTCCTAGTAGTTAGACTGGTGCTCCGCCCCAATGTGCCGTTCCATAGATACAACAAAAACTGCATGTACGATACTGTAGTTCCTCAGTTTAATAATCAACTTAGATTGTCCTTGTTAAGATCATGTACACCGTGTAACCGTCCGTGCCAGAGGCTTAAAGGTGTCTAAGGGCAGAAGGTCGAATGGGACAGTAGTGAAGTTATGAACAACACCGCTGTTACACCGCTAGTCCCCGGAAATCGAGAGTAGAGAAGAAGAGAGCCAGGAGCAGCCAAGTTGGAGCGGCGGTATCGCCAATGACGAGGAGCGAACCAAAGGACTTATAAGTCCTAAGGCTGGAGTAAGAAGTACTTCAAGGCAACAAGACTGAAGACTAGAGATTGACAAGAGTCCAGAGGAAGTCTCAAGTCAAGGACGTGAAGAGGATAATCTAAGTTGATAATTAAACTGAGGAATTACAGTAGTGTACAGGCAGTATTTATATCTACAGATCGGCGCATCAGTGCGGAGCACCAGACTAACTACTAGGAGCTATACGAGTAGTACCTGCAGGGTAAGAAATAAAACAATAAAGGAGAATCTAAGTAGAAAGGGAATGTGTAGCGAGAAAGAACAATAAGGATGAGATTACAATAAACGGTAGATCTCGGAATACCAAGTGGTGGAATGGGGTACCAAGGCATGGACTTGACAGTATCCCCCTCTAGGCTTGAGCCCTCAAAAGCTGATAAGCCCGTAAGACCCAAAAGACCGAAATTGATCCCATCAATAATTATAAGTCAAGGAAAAAAATTTTCTGTCACCATAAACTGAGTAAAATTCAAAGGAAAATTTTTGTTGGTCCGTGCGCCGTTTTGTCCATATAAAATGGTCAGAATTTTGCCATTATGGGCCTAAGTTTCCAAAAACTTCTAAGTCCAACAATGTCTGTCAGTCGCACTCAAACCACCACCACCACCACCTCTTCTTCTACTGCCGGACCTTCGAGGTCCCGCCCAGTACCACCGCCTCCCACCGACCCTGTCAAAGAAGACAAGGATAAAATAATAAGGTGGGCAGAGGAGAAGGTCCACAGGATGAAGGCCAGAAAGGCAGCAGCTGCGGCGAAGAAAAAGGCCGAGGAGGAGGCGGCCAAGAAAGCTGCAGAGGAGGTGCGGAGGTAGAAGGAGGTAGCAGCGCGGGAGTTGGAGGAGCAGAGGAGGAAACTGGTGGAGGCGGCTACCGCTCGTAGTTGCTGGGGCTCTTTGCCAGGAGAGAGTTCGGGGTCCCCACGGTGGCCAGTAGTAGAGATCAGGAAGGAGAAGGGGAAAGGCAAGGCCAAGGCCCAGGTGAGTACCGAAGATTCTCAGTCCCATTCCCTTACTGACATTTCTGTTCATAGCCTGTTGGCGGGGATCCCGATGACGGCGGCAAAGGGGATGATAATGACCAGGATGAGCACGAACGATGCAGGAGCAAGAAGATCCCTTGCCAGATGCAGGCTGGCAAGAGGAGTTCAATTATTTGTAAATCCTGTCATGATGCAAAGGTATGGTGCTCATACACCGGGTGGCCCTTGACGGTGAAGTGAGAGGGAGGAGCAAACCCGACCAGCGAGTGCCTGGTGGTTCTCGAGACCCAGGTGGCTCAACTACTCACCGACAATCAGCAGCTCCGAGATGGACAGGTGAAGGCAAACACCTACCATCGCCACTTCAACTGAAAGCTGGACTGGCTGATTACAGATGCCGCAAGGAGAAGAAGAACACCCCCTGAACTGCTGGAGGCTGGCCTATTGGGATTGTCAAAGAAGCGGAGGAGGGCTGTGGATAGTGACGAGGAAGAGGAAAAGGAGATAGAGAGAGAAAAGAAGAAGTAGAGGACGAAGGAGAAGGAATGGAGGAGGAGGAAGAAGGAGAAGGGGAGGCGCCGGCGCCAAAGAAGGCAACCTCTGAGAAGGGAAAGGAGAGGGTGGAATAGTATCGGACATCGAACATCTTCTTATAGCCTCCTGCCCTCCTTTACATATTTTTTTGCTTGTTTGTATATAAGAAAATGTTATCGCATCTTGACACTGAAAACGAACGGGCCACAAAGCAGCGAAAGAAATAATTAGTTTTGAAGTATAAGTAGATTATGTGTGAATGAAAACTAAATAAAACAGCAATTAAGAGAGAGGGATAAACACTCAATTTGCTATCATTGTGTTTACCCTCTCGATGCAACGAAGTAAGCTTTGGCAGAGAATGGAATTTTGGGGAAAGGAATAAAATGTTTTTTTGTGATCAAGGTCCAGGTTTTAAAGGGTATCGAGCATGGAATGCAGGTACCAGTTCATCAGCATGTAGTTCATCAGCAGCAACCCAGGAGAATTCGCCGTCAGTACCTTCGTAACCGGCCCACCGAATATAATAACGTAGAGGACAATGCTTATACCTTCTATCCAGCTTGGAGTCCAGGATTTCAGCAATGTTGTACTCCTCTTCACCATCAACTTCAATTGGAGGTGGAGGAGATTGAGTTCGATTCGGGAATGGGTTCAGCATAACCGGCTCCAGTTGTGAGACGTGGAAGACCGGGTGAATCTGGCGAAGATAGTCCAGGAGCTTGAGCTTGTAAGACAAAGTACCAGGTCGACTGATGACCTTGAAAGGACCAAGATATTTTTCAGAGATTTTTTCAGTAGGACGAGTAGATCGAATATGTCATGAAGTACGTAGCCCCTATGATTTTCCTTTTCTCACCGTCTCGATGCCCTTACTTGTACAATTACATTACTGTCAAATCCCATCGATTACTGATCCACCTGTTACCCTTCTCCTTCTACTGGCTTCTGCCACCTTCCTTGTTTCTAAACTGTACAGTATTACATCGTCATTTCTCGCAGATCAGATTATGTATATAAAGCCAATCCCTCACAGCCTGGTCCCTTATCTTGACCTCTCTGTCATTATCTGGGACCAGGTATGTGCTTACTTATTGTTACCTATGACTACGATACTCAATATATCTCTGTCATTATCTGGGACCAGTTTGCCCCCGCTCTGCCTCATCACCTTGCGTAGTCACTCCGCTTCCCTGCTCCACTAGTCACTCCGCCTCTGCCACTTCGTGACAGAATATGCTTAGTAAGAACAACTTCGGAGCCAATTGGGAACTCCGGCTGCGAGATTCTTTTCACAAAGTCTCTGGGTAGATCAGACTTCATGTCAACCTCAGGCCAAACGGTGATGTTAGGGTGGTATCCTTTATTAGCAAAAAATGGAGTAATACCAGTGGATGCATTAGGAGCATTGTTATAGGCAAACTTGGTGATTGGAAGTAAGTGCGACCAGTCATCTTGTTGGTAGGAGCAATAGATCCTGATGTACTGCTCGAGAGTTTGATTGACACGCTCGGTCTGCCCATTGGCTTCCAGATGATATCCAGAGGTATAGTGAAGTTCCATGGAGAGCGCTTTACCGAGAGCCCGGAAAAACGGAACCACAATCAGAAGTAACATGATTAGGAACACCATGCTTAGAGAAGACATGAATAACAAAAAGCTCAGCTAGTTGTTCAGAAGTGATAGTATCAAAAGTTGGAATAAAAATAGCTTGCTTGGAAGATCGATCCACAACGACAAGGATAGCTGTGTAACCATTCAACATTGGCAGTTGCTCAATGAAGTCCATGGAGATTGAATCCCATGGTTGGACCGGAACCGGCAGAGGTTTCAATAAGCTGTAAGGCTGATGACGCCGAGGCTTATTGCGACCACAATTTGTGCAGGAAGTAACATAGTCACAGATGAAGTCTCTGACCTTGGGCCAGGTGTATTGACGACATACTGCCTTTAGAGTTCGGTTCTGGCCAAAATGGCCTCAGAGTGGATGTGTTGAAGGAGACTGCACTTGTTGAAGTTAAAATACACTGGAGCGCCCTTCAGCTAACCCAAGCAGTATGCCACCCAGCTCAGTACACAGATTGTCAATGCCTTAATACAAGACTAGTAGGTTGGACTACAAGCCTTATAGTTGCTCAGTACTCCAATAAACACTGTAGATATGACAGAAGTCAATATAGAGTGAGGATTGATTTGTATCTTTCAACTGTAGTAGGAATACAGGTTTGTTTGGTCTTGTATGTACGGAAAATGCATGAGGCGTGATAATAGGTGTCCACAATTGTGCACACCTATGAAAACTAACTAACTACTGCAAGACTAAAGAAACTTGTACTCTAAAAGTTGAAAAACTTGGAAATGAGGTTTGTAAGTACTTTGTACACTAAAACTAATGATTATAGTGATAACTATAGCTAAGAGGACATTGTGTAATGTATGTAGATGTATGTAGAAAGTGTTCTATCACTACAGTATGCTCAACAAGATGATTGTGAAAGTAGCGGAGAACTTGAAGGTGAAGGTTGCCGTGATTCGGAACATAAATACGGTCATCAAGGTGTAATAACCCATCACTACCTAAGCTCCAACATTCATTGGAAGGATCTTTTGCAAGTTCCAAACCAACAACGGAGCTCGGGTCCTTTGGAAGAGCAAGAATGATAGCTTGATGCAAAGCTTCCATATCTATGACAATAGAAGCTCGGAGCATTGGGCCTTCTAAGAAGGTTGCTTGAAGAGAAGTAGTTAGTTGCTCATGAGTGAAGATAGGTCGGAAGTTGTGAGGGTTGACTTGCGCGTAGCCGATATCCCCTCTATGGGATAGATGTCCCAGTGTCTAGTTATTGAATCGGGTTTTTCACCGAGCTGTAAGACCTGGGTCAGAATAGGTCTTGAGGTAGGGTTTGGTATATGAAGGTTTATGTTGTAGCATGCTAGGAGCAGGCTGGAGCTCGAAGGGAGCTACAGGAACCGCGACCGAGGACAGGAATGACCTAGTAGTGGCTGGGATTGAGAGATATGACCCTTGAAGGGGTTCCTATAAGGTCCAGGGAGGTCCCTAAGGCGTAGGGAGGGAAGGTAGAAGTACGGAACCTAGTAGTATTGCGTAGTAGGAGTTGTACTTGCTAGAATGTCAACATAAGGTCAAATAGGTCGTAGTCGAAGTGGATCTTGAGTGTGCAAGCTCCTGAGGAGATATACGCCTGGGAGGGGAGGTCCCGGGAACTGGGGCTTAGAGGTGGTTGTCCTCAAGTGTTGGAGGTTGTAACGGAGAAGCGGTATGTAGTATGACATAAGGGGTAGCTTCGACATTACCTAGATCGAGGTCCCTGAGCTTGAGGAGCAGTTGGGGAGCTCAAGGAGGTTTGGGGGAGGTTGGCTCACCAAGGCGTTTAGGCATTGGGGAGCTTTAGTATTGTTCGAGGGAGCTCGGAGACTCACTCAGATTGCTTAGACGTGAAGTGAAAGCATCTATTGGATTGTATAGACGATCGTAGAGACAACAGACAAGAGTAGAGAGAAACTGAGATAAGGAAACAGAGAGTAAAGAGAAATCCATATGGTTAGCAGGTACAAAGGGACAGGGACTGGACCTATGCAAAAGGGTGTGTGTTCAAAATATACCAAGCTGGGCTTCGGGGTGTTTGCAAGACTACTTAAATAGGTATGGGAAGTGAACAAGGGAACATTGGGGAATCTGGAGAACATGAGGTGAATGATCGAGATCAGGGACTAATGGGGGCTGTGTCAAGTCCATGCCTCGGGCCTCCATTCCGCCGCTCGGTATTCCGAAGATCCACTGTTTATTGTAATCTCATTCTTATTGTTCTTTCTCGCTACACATACCCTTTCGTTCTAGTCCCTCCTTATTGTCTTTTACCTTACCCTGCAGGTACTACATGTATAGCTCCTATGTCAAGTCCATGCCTCGGGCCTCCATTCTGCCGCTCGGTACTCCGAAGATCTACCTTTTATTGTAATCTCTTCTTATTGTTCTTTCTCGCTACACATACCCTTTCATTCTAGTCCCTCCTTATTGTCTTTTACTATACCCTGCAGGTACTACTCGTATAGCTCCTAGTAGTTAGTCTGGCGCTCCGCACCACTGCGCTGTTCCGTAGATATAAATACTGCCTGTACGCTACTGTAGTTCCTCAGTTTAATTATCAACTTAGATCTCCCTTCTCAACTTAGCTCCTCTCTAAGTCTTCAGGCTCAACGCCTTGAAGTACATTCTATTCGACCTTAGGACTTGATCGTCCTCTGGTCCGCTCCTTGTCATCAGCGATACCGCCGCTCCGACTTGGCTGCTACTTAGCTCCTCTCTCTATACTCTCGATCTCCGGGGACTAACAGCGTAACGGCGGTGTTGTTAATAACTTCACTACTGTCCCACTTGTCTTCCGCACTTAGACACCTTGTGGCCTTGGTACGGTTACACGGTGTACATGATCTTAACAGGTTGTTGCAGCAGGTGAGTTCTATGGATGGGGTTAAGGGGAATCATGGGTGTATTGCCGAGACTGGACTGAGGTGGGGGAACTTATGGGGGGGTAGCCGGGAGGTCCCGCGATGAATGAGGTGGTCCTGTGAGATTGTAGTAGGGTAGGAGATAGGTTGTAGGGGTAGGATAGGCAGGTCAAGGCATGACATTACCCCCCCATCAGTCCTTCGTGCCCTCGAGAAGGACCTCTCGAGTTTTTCATGGGAGATCACCTGATAAGCACGTGGGGTTTCGATAATTTTTTTGTTGAAGTTCCTCCAGGTCGTTCTTCCTTCGTTTTACGCCCGTTGTTACACAAGTATTAACTTTTGTGCAACGTCGACCAGCCTTATCCTGAGAGAAGCTCTGCCCACTGGGCTTGTCGTGCTGTCAGTTGCTTCATGGTGGAGAAGTATTGGAGATTGTTGTGGTCCGGGTATACCTGAATCCGGTGTCGAGATCCCTGGCAATATGCTCTCCATTGTTTGAAGCAGTCCATGATGGCTAGGAGTTCTTTATCGTAGATGTCGTAGTTTAGCTCTGCGGCAATCATGGAGCGTGCATGAAAGGTGATAGGGTGTATCTCCCCCGTTTCTGGGTCCAACTATGATAGGATCCCTGCTATCGCCAAGTCGGAAGTGTCGCATTCGAGGATCACTGGTAGGTCTGGGTTGAAGTGTCCTAAGACTGGAGCCTCCGAGAACACTGATTTCAGCAGTTCGAAAGCACTGCTACATTGTGGGGTCCAGTTCCACACGGAGTCTTTCCATAGGAGCTTTGTAAACACCTTGGTAATTCCTGAGTAGTTGTCTATGAACCTCCTATAGAAGTTTGCAAATCCCAGGAAGGCCTGTAGTTCCTTTACCGTTCTAGGTCTTGGCCAGTCCATCACCACTTTCACCTTTTCTGGGTCCATAGATACCCCCCGTGGTGATATAATCACCCCCAAGTACTCAACAGTGTCGACATGGAATGCGCATTTTTCCGGCTTTGCATGGAGATGGTTGGCCCGTAATCGTTCCAGGACCTTCCTGATGTGCTCCACATGGGACTCCTTGTCGTCTGAGTAAATCAGTATGCTGTCCAGATAAATCACCACACAAACGTCCACCATATTGTGAAAGATCTCGATCATGAAGAATTGAAATGCGGAGGGAGCATTTGTGAGCTCAAAGGGCATTACTAGGTACTCAAATGACCCATACCGAGTTTGGAATGCAGTCTTCCACTCGTGTCCCTGGGCTACCCTGACGTTGTTGTATCCTGCGCGGAGGTGTTAAGATCATGTACACCGTGTAACCGTGCCAAGGCCACAGAGTGTCTAAGTGCGGAAGACGAATGGGACAGTAGTGAAGTTATTAACAACACCGCCGTTACGCCGTTAGTCCCCGGAGAGCGAGAGTAGAGAGAGAGGAGCTAAGTAGCAGCCAGGTCGGAGCGGCGGTATCGCCGATGACGAGGAGCGAACCAGAGAACGTCAAAGTCCTAAGGTCGAGGAGAACGTACTTCGAGGCGTTGAGCCTGAAGACTTAGAGAAGAGTTAAGTTGAGAAGGGAGATCTAGGTTGATCTAAGTTGATAATTAAACTGAGGAACTACAGTAGCGTACAAGCAGTATTTATATCTACGGAACGGCGCATCGGTGCGGAGCGCTAGACTAACTACTAGGAGCTATACGAGTAGTACCTGCAGGGTAGAGTAAAAGACAATAAGGAGAGACTAGCACGAAAGAGTAAAAGACAATAATGAGAGACTAGAACGAAAGGATATGTGTAGCGAGAAAGAACAATAGGAAGAGATTACAATAAGAGCAGATCTTCGGAATACCGAGCGGCGGAATGGAGGCCCGTGGCATGGACTTGACAGTATCCCCCTCTTAGGCTTGAGCCCTCGAAAGCCATTAATACCGGTAGTTGGTTAGTCACCAAGGAAAAATTTTAAAGGCCGTCAGGATCGGGGATTTGGCCTATCAGTCAGCAGGAAAATTTTCGAAAGCCGTTAGTACCGGGAAATGGCGTTAGTCATCAGTGAAAATTTTCGGTTCACCGTACACCAAGTACAATTCGAAGGAAAATTTTCGCTGGTCCGTGCGCAGTTTTGCCGTAGAAAAGGCCCAGAGTTTCGCCGGTAGGACCCAAGTTCCCAAAACTTCTAAGTCCAAAAAATGTCCGCTAGCCGTACCACCACTACCACCCTCACTTCCGCTACTACCGCTGGGCCTTCGAGGTCCCGAACAACAATTCCACCACCCGCCGACCCTGTCGACAACGACGAGGAGGAGTTGGAAGAAGACGACGATGAGGCTATCCGGCGGGCGGAGGAGAAGGTCCGCAGGATGAAGGCAAGGAAAGCGGCGGCGGCGGCGAGGAAGAAGGCCGAGGAAGAGGCAGCTAGGAAAGCTGCTGAGGAAGCGCAGAGGCAGAAGGAGGCGGCAGCTCGGGAGTTGGAGGAGCGCCGGAGGGTAATGGCGGCGGCGGCCACCGCTCGAAGTCAGCGGGGTTCCTCTCCAGGAGGAAGTTCGGTTTCCCTACGACGACCAGTGGTGGAAATTCGAAGGGAAAAGGGGAAAGGCAAAGCCAAGGCCCAGGTGAGTAATCGTAAGTTTTCGACAGTAACCTTAACTAACATTCCTGGTCTTGTTTGTAGCCTGTTGGCGGGGACCCCGACGACGGCGGTGACGGCGACGACGACGACGACGACGAAGATGAAAGAGTTCCCTGCGAACGATGCAGGAACAAGAAGATCCCTTGCCAGATGCAGGCTGGCAAGAGGAGTTCAATTATTTGTAAACCCTGTCACGACGCAAAGGTCAGATGCTCGTACTCCGGGCGGCCTTCGACGGTGAAGCGAGAGGGGGGAGGACAACCGATCGGCGAGCGCCTGGCGATCTTGGAGAGCCAAATGGCTCAACTGCTGGCAGACAACCGGCAGCTTCGAGAGGGCCAGTTGAAGGACAACACCTACAACCGCCATATCAACCGCAAATTGGACTGGCTGATGACGGACGCCGCGAGAAGGAGGAAAACGCCACCGGAGATGCCGGAACCAGGGCCTTCGCGGCTGCCGAAGAAGAGGCGAAGGGCCGTGGATAGTGAGGAGGAGGAAGAGGATAGGAGGATGGAAGAAGAAGAGGATGGAGAAGGAGAGGAGGAGGTAGAGGAGGAGGGAGAACCGGCGCCGAAGAAGGCCCGGTCGGAGAAAGGAAAGGAGAGGGCGGAGTAGAGTAACATCGGACATCGGACATCGGCCTTCGGCCTCTTCTTGTATACTTCTTGTCGCCCTGCCCTCGTTGTACAATTTTCTTTGTTGTTTGGTCTTTGTATATATAAAAAATGTTAACTCGATTTGAGATCGGAAAGCGAATGGGCCGCGAAGCGGCGTAAGAAATAATTAGTTCGAAGTGTAAATAGTATAAGTATGAATGAAATATAAGTGCAAATAGTTCGAAGAAGAATGTAAGTAATTAAGAAAAAAGAGATAAACACTCAATTTGCTATCATCGTGTTTATCCTCTAAACGCACAAAGTAGACTTCGGCGGAGCGCGGTGAAAAAGGGAAATGGAATAAAATGATTTTTTGTGATCAAGGTCCAGGTTTGTGAGGGTATCGGGCGTGGAACGCCGGTACAAGTTCGTCAGCATGTAATTCATCAGCAGCAACCCAAGAGAACTCATCGTCGGTACCTTCATAACCGGCCCACCGAATGTAATAACGTAGAGGACAACGTTTATACCTTCTGTCCAGCTTGGAGTCGAGGATTTCGGCAACGTTGTACTCCTCTTCCCCATCAACTTCAATTGGAGGTGGAGGAGATTGAGTACGATTCGGGAAAGGATTCGGCGTAACCGGCTCCAGCTGTGAGACGTGGAAAACCGGATGAATGCGGCGAAGATAGTCTGGGAGCTTGAGCTCGTAAGACAAAGTACCAGGTCGACTGATGACCTTGAAAGGACCAAGATATTTTTCTGAGAATTTTTCAGTAGGACGAGTAGAACGAATGTGCTTAGCAAGAACGAATACTTCGGAGCCGATCGGGAACTCCGGGTGCGAGATTCTTTTCCTGTCAGCTTGTTCCTTGTAACGAGACTGAGCTAAAAGGATTTCCTCTCGAAGGAAGACGTGGAGTTCATCGAGATTGACGACGAAGTCTCTGGCTAGATCAGACTTCATGTCGACCTCGGGCCGAACGGTGATATTTGGGTGGTATCCTTTGTTAGCGAAGAATGGAGTAATACCAGTGGAAGCATTGGGAGCGTTATTATAGGCGAACTCGGTGATCGGAAGTAGAGGCGACCAGTCATCTTGTTGGTAGGAACAATAAATCCTGATGTACTGCTCGAGAGTCTGGTTGACACGCTCAGTTTGCCCGTCGGCTTCCGGATGATATCCAGAGGTGTAGTGAAGTTCCATGGAGAGCGCTTTACCGAGAGCCCGGAAAAACGCCGAAACAAATTCGGAACCACGATTGGAAGTAACATGATTAGGGACACCATGCTTAGAGAAGACGTGAATAACAAAAAGCTCAGCTAATTGTTCGGAAGTAATGGTGTCGTGAGTTGGAATAAATATAGCTTGTTTGGAAGATCGATCCACGACGACTAGGATAGCTGTATAGCCATTCGACATTGGTAGTTGCTCAATGAAGTCCATGGAGATGGAATCCCATGGCCGAACCGGAACCGGTAAAGGTTTCAACAAGCCGTAAGGCCGGTGACGGCGGGGCTTATTGCGACCACAGATAGTGCAAGAGGTAACGTAGTCACGAACAAAGTCTCTGACCTTGGGCCAGGTGTATTGACGACGTACAGCTTCCAGAGTGCGGTTCTGGCCGAAATGGCCGGAAAGTGGATGATCATGGAAATAGCGAAGTACTTGAAGGCGAAGATCGCCGTGATTAGGAACATAAATACGGTCGTCAAGGCGTAGTAGCTTGTCGCTACCTAAGCTCCAACGTTCATTGGAAGGATCTTTTGCAAGTTCCAAACCAGCAACGGAGCTCGGATCGGCGGGAAGGGCGAGAATGATAGCTTGGTGTAAAGCTTCGATATCCATGATAATCGAGGCTCGTAAAGCCGGACCTTCCAGAAAGGTAGCTCGAAGAGACGCAGTGAGTTGTTCGTTAGTAAAGATAGGACGAAAGTTATGAGGGTTCACTTGGGCGTAGCCGATATCCCCCTCTTTAGGGTAGACGTCCCAGCGTCTAGTTATCGAATCAGGTTTCTCGCCGAGTTTCCCCGGTCGGAAGCGAATGACCATATTAAATTGATGTAAAAATTCAGACCATCGGACCTGTCGGCGTGTAAGAACCTTGGTAGTAGAGAAATACTCAAGATTCTTGTGATCGGTGACGACGTCCACCGGATCACCCGAACCTTCCAGATAATGACGCCAAGCTTTAAAGGCCTCGAAGATGGCCAGTAGCTCTTTGTCGTGGGTATCGTAGTTGAGTTCCGCCGCATGAAGCGTTCTGGAAAGGAAGGCTAGAGGATGAATTTCACCGTCAGCATATTGGATGGAAAGAATAGCCGCAATGGCGTAATCGGAAGCGTCGGTCTCCACGATAAGTGGGCGATTCAGCTCCCAATGGGCCAGTATCGGCGCAGAAGTGAAAGCGATTTTGAGATTTTCGAAGGCCTCTTGACAGCTGCTGTCCCAGATCCAGGAAGCGCCTTTTCGGGTAAGCCGAGTCATCGGCACAACGATATCACTGTAATTATAAATAAAACGACGATAGAAATTTGCGAAACCCAAGAAGGACTGAATGTCCTTAACCTTCCTCGGAACCGGCCACTCTAGAACTGTCTGAACTTTCTCCTTGGACATAGTCAATCCGTCGGGAGAAAGAATATAACCCAAATACTCAACAGTATCCATATTGAATTCGCACTTCTCGGGGTTGGCGTAAAGCCGATGTTTCCGTAACCGCCGAAGAACCTCCTTAACGTGTTCTCGGTGTTCTTCTGGCGTATCAGAGTAGATCAGAATATCGTCAAGATAGACGATGACACAAACATCGAGCATGTCAGAGAAGATGTCATTAACAAACCACTGGAAAGCCGCAGGGGCGTTCGTAAGGCCGAACGGCATAACCTTCCATTCGTAAGAGCCGTAACGGGTCCGAAAGGTGGTCTTCCATTCATCACCTTCAGCGATTCTGACCAGATGATAAGCGTGAGCGAGATCCAATTTGGTGTATATTTTAGCTCTTTTCGGAGCATCGAGAAGATCTGATATGAGTGGGAGTGGGTAACGATCCTTTTTGGTAATACGATTGAGTCCACGGAAATCGACGCAAAGGCGAAGTTTGCCGTCCTTCTTCGGGACAAAAAGGACCGGAGCGCCGTGAGGAGAGGATGATGGGGTGATGGCACCAGTAGCCAGCTGTTTGTCAATAAAGTCTTTAAGGGCGACTAGCTCCTTTTCAGACAAAGGGTAAATGCGGCCGAGAGGCGGCGAAGCGCCCTCTTCCAAGTCAGTCTTCAGGTCGTAAGGTCTGTGTTCAGGAAGTGAATCTGCAGCAATCTCGTCGAAGACGTCTGCAAATTCTGCGTACTCTTTTGGGATAGAAGGATGGAGTGGAGGGACAGTAGGAGTGGTGGAAGAGCGGTCGGCGGCGCGGGCCGCGACCTCTGAGTGGATAGCACGAAGTAAGATGGGTTCCATACCAGCGTCCTTGCAAGCCCTGTTAAAGACTGCAGCACTGACAAGTGCAATGTCGACTTCGGGAGTTTCCAGTTGAGCAGCGAATTGAGAGACCGTAGGGTAAGAATAGATGGGTTCAAAGGGGAATTTGGACGAAAGGGGCTTGGCCCGTAAAGTCCGAGAGCGGGAGCGAGAGCGAGGGCGAAGTGAGTCCCCAGGAGGGGTCTCCAGAATTGTCGGTGAAACCGACGGCGAAGGTTCCGGTAGCGGAACAGCGACCTTTGCAGCAACGGGGTTGATAGCAGAAGGCACAGACGTCTGTGGAGAATCAGGATGTGAAGTGTTACGGAACGTAATGTTTCGAGATGCCCAGTCAATCAACGGATTGTAGCGGGATAAGAAACTGTAACCTAGTACTGCTTTACAAGATGAATCTAAATGAGTAACATAAAATGGTAATAGAAGCAGCTCGCCGGAAGGGAACCGAACGGCGATATTCGCCATATCGGTAATGGGTTTAGAAGATAATGAACCATCAAAGAGACGAAGATTAACAGGAGAGATTTTGGTCGTAGGAATGGAATTTTGAGAAACATAACGAGTATCGATGAAAGAGTCAGTAGAACCAGAATCAACAAGAGTAGGAAATTTAAGAAGAGCAGAGATAGGTTCGGCCGGCGCGGCCGAATCGGATAAAGGAAATTCAGTAGTTAATGATATTACAAGAGATCGTTCAATGGAAGAAAGAGCGGACGCGTTGAGATATAACTCCCCAGGTGAGGTACGAACCTGATCAACGCAGCTCCCGTTTCGTACCGGGGAACAAGAGCTGCGGACTAGTTTTCCGATTCCTCTTCAACAACCTCTACGGTGGAGTAGGGTCTCTCGGGAGTAGCTATCTTATCTAGTATCTTATCTACATCGGTGTTGTACATTGTTTGCCAGTATCAGTAGAGTAGGCATGTAGTAGGTAGAGACAGGTCAAGCAACGACGACGAGACAATCGAGATCATTATCTTTAGACAGCGACCAGTCCATCTTGGTGACGACAGCGGTTCAATCCACGAACACTGAGCACTTCGATAGATCACCTCCGATCACGGTGCAATTTTATCAAATTCACCCAGTTCAACCAACGACAGCACTCTGGCTCCGACACGCGATTCAAACGGCCGATTTATCTCGACACCACTCCCAGACGACGTGGTAGACCCTACTGAAGAGTCAATCTTTGGAAGGATTAGCACTGACCAAGACTTAGGTGATTGGTCACCCTTGGACTCACCCGTAAAATTTTCACCCGAACGTCATTCACGTTCACCAAGCCCCACGAAGCCGAGACAACCAAAAAGCTTGATCCAGAAACCAATCCACAGACCCATGGCTACACAACAGCCGCTGGCCAGGTTCTCTGGTGACCCGGATGATTCGGTCCAGCCAGCCACATTCCTGCAAGACTTCGAAATAAGGATGACCGAGTTGATGACCCCGCGAGCAGATTTAGCAGGCCGTATCAAACCTTACCTCGAACGTGACTCTAGAGCCTGGGAGTGGTACATGGAAGACCTTACTGCCACTGACCGTACTGGAGCTTGGGAACCCTTCGAGGCAAAATTCCATGCCCGATTTCCATCACAGAAGAAGGAGAAAAAGTCAGCGAAATCGTACCTCACGAGTTTAGAGGGGGAACGTATCACGCACGACATGATCATGAAGACAAGCGAGGATACGAATCAGCCATACCACCAGTGGTGGGCCGACCGCCTACTTCGCCTTGCAAAGGGTGCGGAGATAGAGAAAACGAAGCAGTCGATAGGTACCGTCTGGAAACACCTCCCTTACGCGCTGAAAAAAGTTATTGACGAAGAGCACGATAATTGGACCGAATTTACCTCAGCCATCAAAGCAGTGAAGTGGAGCGTCCTCAAGGTCGAGGCAGAGCATGAGGCCACCAAAAATGCTCCATTAGTGGTGCCAGAGACCCCAAGAACCAAGTTGGCCAGTAGCTTTGCGACGGCACGCATCAGCGCCCCTCCGTCACCTTCCCCGGTCCGGGCTCGACCAGCCTATGCAGGTAACGCCGGAAGCCGTAAACCTCGCCGAGTCTTCACTACTCTAGATGAAGGAAGGAAGGGAGTCCTGCGTCGAGGCATTGCAGCAAAATTGCAACACCCAAACACACCAGACGGGGTAGCAGCTTGGAAGGCAGACCTGCTGGAGTGGGCATCCAGGTACGGAGTGGACGGTGCCTTATCGGAGGTAACCATCGTACCCTTGAAGCCAGGAACCGAAGCGGTCTGCTCCGGGGAGTGTTTTCGGTGTGGAGGCACCCGTCACGGATTTGAGGTTCCCTGCCCCAGGCCAGGCACCATACCACCCGTAGAGTCCGATTGGAGAGCATACTGTCAGAGAGAATTGGGGGGAAGAGCAACGAGAGTGAATGCGGTGCACGTGTTGGGACCGGAAGCAATTTTCGACGGCATGATCGAGTCGGGAAATGGGGAAGGGTCAGTGTTCTAGGTGGCGAACAGTTGACCCAAAGTACTATGTCGATCGTGAACAATGTACAGTCAGTTTTGAAGGAATCCGATATTCTTGATGTCTACACTGTTCACAACGGCAACAGCCACATTAGCTCTCCATTTTCAATGGACATTAGTCTAAGCGACTTCGACGGAAGGCAGGCAGCGGTTGAGGCGATGGTAGATGACGGCGCGATGGTAGCGGCAATGGATGTGGCCGTATACGAGAGATTTAGAACGACTATAGGGGGGTGGGAGCCGACGCAACGAAAATTCCGCATGGCAAATGGAAGTGTCGTACCAGGGAAAGCACGCTGGAAGGGTTGTGTCAGTGTGCAAGGCGTGAAGGTAGATGGAGAATTTGAGGTATTCGACAGTGGAGGAGGTTGGAAATTCCTATTCGGAAAGCCACTCCTCGAGCGGTTTGCAGCGGTTCACGACTACCGGAAAGATGCCATTGTGCTGAGGGGAGAGCAAGGGAAGTGGCGGGAAGTGTTTAACAAAGGATTAGGGGTCGTGTTGTCTAAGGAAACCCCGACCGTGCTGGAAGAGAGTAGCCAGCAGGAGATACCAAGCTCACAAGCCCAAGGGCTTGCTGTTCTTGAGGAACGCGAGGGACCATTGAGCGGGGTTATAGTGAAGGCCTTAACCCCGCTGAGCAGGGAAGTGGAAGACCTGGCTAGTGTTCAGCAGGAACGATTTACTAATGGTTCTCCGCAGCACGTACCTCGGGCTGAAACTCCACAGAAACGCCGAAGACCTCAAGTGGAGGACGCACCGGACGATGACCCGGTACAACTGAGGTCGACGGCGGGGGAGCATTGGGATTACCAGGAGGGGGCCCTTTCCTTCGACGGCGAAGAATGGCACATACCTGAGCACGAGCTGGATACGTGGTTCAAAGAGGAACGACGAATGCGCAGGGAGAGAGCTATCGAGTGGCAGAAAGAACTGGAATCTCGACAGGAAGAGCGACGAGTGGCCTGGGAGAAAGAGGAGGCGCAGAGGGAAGCGGAGTGGAAGGAGTGGCTGAGGAAACAGAGGGCGGAGCCAGGTCTCCGCAAGTGGTTCTTCTGGAGGAACCGCTTGAAGGAGTTGCATCCGCCAAAGCGACTGAGCGTGGAGTCACTGGGGGGAAGTAGCGCATCCCCCTCGAGGGAAGTACCAGCGGCATGTTCCTCTACAGACTGGCATCAGGTTGACCGTGTTACCGCAGATGCAGGAACTAGCTCGATGACAGAGGCGTCGGGCGCAGTTGGTATACAACCGAACATTGCTGAAGAGTGTGTGGAGGAGAAGGAAATTGAGGAGTTGCCAGATGGCATGAGAGCAGACTCAGTGGGGGGAATTGACGTGCCCCCCTCGAGGGGAGTCTCAAACAACAATCCACATGCTGACACGAAAAATGCTAACCGCGAAAACGTAGTTCCCGTGTGCATCCTTCAGGAGGGGAATTTTATGGACTCAAACCCCCTGGGTCCGGACTTCTTCCCTGATGCGTTAGACCAGAGCGACGACGTTAACCTCTTCACGCGCAACGATGGGGATCGAGGAGCCTTTCGTCCGGAACGTGTAAAAGAGATCCTTCGTAAAGTAAAAATCGGGCCCGAACTTTCTGATGACCAGCGAAGGAAGGTCGAGCGACTTCTCAGCGAGTATGCAGACTGCTTCGCCCTGTCAGTGGGTGAGGTGAGGCCAGTCAAAGACGCAGTTCACAGGTTAAACATACCAGAGGGCGCAACCTTTCCCAAGAAGGTTAGGCAGAAGTCTCTAACGCCGCCGCAACGCGAGTACCTGCACGCAAAAATCGACGAATTGCTTGAGGCTGGGGTGATTGAGCGGTGCAACCCGGAGGATGTAAAATGTGTGTCGCCACTGACTCTGGCACAGAAGGCACACGAGGGGAAAGGACTGACAGTGGAGGAATTAATGCACAAACTAAACGACGAATGCGTGGCTGCGGGGCTTCCCGCGTCGTTTGATCTTCCCACTCGTTCACAGCCTTCGGATCCGACGGAGCATGCTGATTTGACCAAACCTGCCAAATGGAGAATATGCCAGAACTTTATGGCGGTCAACAAACTCACGGAGATTGCCCCGATGCCGCAGGGCAACATCCGGTCTAAACAACAGTCACTTAGCGGCCACACCTATATCTGCTTATTCGATTTTGCGTCCGGCTTCTATGCTTGCGAGGTGGAGCGGAAATCTCGTCCGTACACGGCATTCTACGTAGAAGGGAAAGGATACTTCTGGTGTGCGAAATTGCCTTTCGGTCTTACCGGTGCTCCATCAACCTTTGCCAACATGACCGCCCTCCACCTAGACGACCTAATTGCGGATGGAACCATTGAGTTGTTCGTGGATGATGGGGGGTCGGCGGACGACGATTTTGACTCCATGTTCGCGAAGCTCACGCGTATCCTGGAACGCGTGCGTGCAAGAGACCTCTCGTTATCTGCTGCAAAATCTGAGTTCTTCATGTCGGAAGGTATCTTTGCGGGAGGAAAGGTCAGCAAGGAAGGGGTCACCGTCGACCCAGCGAAGCTCACAGCCATCGTGGAGTGGAAGCAGCCTGCCGATGCTCTGAATCTCGCATCCTTCGTAGGTCTCACCGGTCATTTCCGTGATTTAATCCGCAACTACGCTAGGATTGAAGGCCCACTACGAAACTTAATCAAGTCAGTTCCACTACCGCAGAATTACACAAAATCTACTTACCGACGGGCCATGGAATCGTTCAAGCTCGATGGCAAGTGGACATTAGACCATACAAAGGCATTCCTAGCGCTGAAGAAGGCGTTAGTCTCAGAACCGGTTCTGAAAGCACCTCGATGGGATGGCTCGAGCTTCGTCGTGACGACGGATGGCTGCAAGGAGGGTTTTGCGGCGGTGGTAGCCCAACGGTTTGCGGTGGTGCACCCAAATGGCACCACCACATACAAGATGCACCCTGTGGGGTTCGCCTCAAAGCGTACGTCAGCCTCGGAGCAAAATTACAAGCCATTCTTGCTCGAGTTCGCGGCGCTGAAGTTCGGTCTCGATAAGTTCTCCGACATGATATGGGGTTTCCCGGTCGAAATCGAGACGGACTGCCAAGCCCTGCGTGACGTACTTGCCAATGACAAGCTGAACGCGGCTCACTGCAGATGGAGGGACGGAGTTCTGGCACACAACATCGTGGATGTTAGACACATACCGGGGAAGTTGAATGTGGTAGCGGACGGGCTAAGTAGGATGTGGGAAGGCCAGGATCGTACAGCGGGAGACGGGAGTGAGTGGACAGTCAGCGAGGACTGGGAGGCAGTCACAGGACTGGTGAACGACGTTTTTGGGGTGAGCGCAGGAGATGGAATACTGCGGGGCAACGATGCCACTGACTGGGAGGCGATGTTGAGCCGGTTTGCGAACGAGCCGGTGTTCACGGAGGTGGTGGAGGCGTTGCGGGTGCTGGAGAGTACTGCGAGTGACAAGGAAAAAAAGAGGGCGCAACACAAGGCGGCAAGGTATATGGTGGAGGATAATCGGCTATGGAAGGTAGGAGGTAACGAAGGGATTCGGGAACGCGCACGGGTGGAGTGTGTGACGAAAAGGGAGGCAGTGGTGCTAGCAAAGACGCAGCATGGTGAGGAAGGTCATTGGGGACGGGACTCTATAAAGCTTGCACTGATGGACAGGATCTGGAGTCCGAAGCTAGACGAGTCGA
This sequence comes from Lentinula edodes, assembly GCF_021015755.1. Classification (NCBI taxonomy): domain Eukaryota; kingdom Fungi; phylum Basidiomycota; class Agaricomycetes; order Agaricales; family Omphalotaceae; genus Lentinula; species Lentinula edodes. The sequence goes on from NW_025764330.1 coordinate 501,716, forward strand.
TCATGGAAGCCATTGTGAGTTGCCCAGAGTGCAAAAATTTCGGTACCACTCACCTGCATGCTCTCCTAAACCCCATCACGCGACGTCACCCATTCGAGCTCCTGGTGGGTGACTACCTCTCGATGTCGAAGGGCAAAGGCGGGTACAAAACCATCGGACTATACTTAGACACCTATTCGCAGCGAGTTTGGGCCTTCAAGTTCAAGGTCGCCGGATCGGGAGCAACCACTTCGACAAGCTTAACTTCGCTGTTCAATGGATACTTACCGCCAGAAACGTTCATGACCGACAATGGCACCCACTTTGCTAACAAGGAGGTGGAAGCCCTCTGTGCCAAGTGGGGAACCAAGCAGCATTTCACGCCCGCGTACTCCCCATGGGTCAATGGGCTGGTGGAGGGTACTAATAAAATTTTACTCCATGTTCTGAAGCGTCTGTGTGCGCCAAAGTTAGGGGAGGATTCGGAAGAGTTCCGAACTATGTCGTGGGACACACTACCGGACCAGTGGCCTGAGTACCTGGACGAAGCCATGCGCATCATCAACAATCGCATCCTCCCATCAGTTCGGTTTTCGCCAAACGAACTCCTCCTGGGCGCAGTAGTAAATACCCGGCGAACCACGGTGGTAGAAGCCACCTCCGTTCTCCCTCGGGAAAGTGTTGCAGTGCAGGCCGCCTATGTGGCACAACAACAACTTGACGGTTATAACGCTTTTGTGAGTCATGCGGTGAAGCGGAAAGCGGTTTTTGACCGCCGAGTGTTGAAGAAGGAAGGGAAGGAGGTTGTGTACAGGAAGGGTGATTTGGTCCAAGTATACCGGAGCGACCTCGACTACACGTTCAAGACTATAAAGAAAATCATACCCAAATGGTCCCGCCCTTATCGTGTCGTGGAGCGGAGCGTCAATTCCTACACGTTGGAAACAGTGGATGGTCAGCTTATAGAAGGGAAGCAGTTTAATGCGCGGAGGCTTCGCGAATTCAAGCCGCGATTGGGAACGAAACTGGCCATAGCCCAGCAGGAAGTCATTCGCCGTAGGGAGGAATCTGAGGAGGACGCGTAGGCGGTGAGGGCGCCGCCATTTTTTTATTGGGGGCACATGGAGTAGGGTCTCTCGGGAGTAGCTATCTTATCTAGTATCTTATCTACATCGGTGTTGTACATTGTTTGCCAGTATCAGTAGAGTAGGCATGTAGTAGGTAGAGACAGGTCAAGCAACGACGACGAGACAATCGAGATCATTATCTTTAGACAGCGACCAGTCCAACGGTTGCTTCGGGGGTTTCTTCAACCTCAGCAGCACGGCCCTTCGATTCTCGGGCCTTTCGCTTATTGCAGTCAGCAATCTGATGCTTACCACCGCAGAAGAGACAAAGGTTGTTCTTCATCCTTCTTTCCTTCTCGGAGGGAAGGACTTTCCCATCTGCACCAAGATGGTTGAACGCGGGGCGCTGACCGCCGGATTGGCCGGAATTCGAAGAGTTCTGGGGCTTACCATTGTTGTTAGGCTTACCACCAGAGAAGGGTTTAGGCTTCGGCGTGAACGGCGCCGAAGAGCCAGATGGCTGAGAGTTGTTTTGCTGGTTAGTAGAACCAGTCTTGAAGTCCGAGGAACCCTTCTTCGGGTTCCGTGCAACAAAAGGCTTACCAGCCTCACGCTTTCTAGTTTCCTCACGTTTCCAATAACGATTGTCAATACGAAGAACTTCTTGACGGTAATCGGCGAGCGTCGCCGGCTCGGGCAAACGCGCCATTTCGTCCTTAATGCGTTCAGCTAAGCCTCGTCCATAAGCCCATTTCAGGGCAGCAGAATCCCAGTTGGTACTAGCAGCCAGGGTGTTGAACCGGATATTGTATTTCCGGATGTTCTCGGTTTCCTTCATCTTCAGATTACCGAGAGAATCTTCGGCCTCGCCTTGGGCGTCGTAAACGCCGAAATTGTCCTGAAGCTCCTTTACAAGGGCTTTGAAGGAGGACGTCCAGGCCGGCAGCGAGTCGAGATCCGGGTCGAGGATATCAGGGACAAACCATTCTTTGGCTGACCCACTGAGATAGGAAAGGGTGTAGTTCACCTTCCTTTGGTCGGTGAAGTACTTTGGACGGTCATTAAAGACCAGGGCGAGATTGACGAAGAACGTCTTGAGTTTACGGGGATCCGAACCGTCGAATACCTCTGGCTCCTTGACCTTGCTCTTGGATTCAGAGCTGTCAGAAGGGCGGCCGAGAGCGGCGAGGACGGTGCCAAGGGTCTCAATGGAACCCTTGAACCCCGAGAGGAGTTCCAACATAGCACGTTGCTCGTTGGGGATGTCAGGAGATATGGGAGAACGAGGTCCACCAGGTCCACCAGGACCGCCGGGACCACCAGGACCACCAGGTCCACTGGGGTCACCAGGCTCACCACGCGGTAAACCGCCAGAATCGTCATCCAGATCGTCATGATTGTTGTCGGCGCCCGGATCGTCGGGGTCGACAGGAGGGTCTTGATCATCGTGATCACCGGTGTCCAAATCGAAATGAGGAGGTGGGTCACGAGGAGATTCAGAAGTAGCACGACGTTGGGGTTGTTTACCCGTACGGCGGGCTATGGCTTGGAGGATTGGGGAATCAATTCGAGTAGTAGACCGGCCCCGAGCCGGAGCGACCACGGGGGGTTGTCCACGGCGAGGGGTCAAGACTTGGACAGGTTGTCCGTCACCAGTGTACAAGGTGCTGTATTCGAATTGTTGTTCCTCTTCCATAGCTTCAGGAAGAGTCGACGTAGTTGGGACTGTAGCTGGACCGAAACCGCGATTACGGCGACGTGGTTGACCGATAGCAGAGATAGAGTCGGAGAATGGGGCAAATGATTGAGCTGTAGTGAAGAAAGTGTTTTCTTCGGAGTTAGCTCTAGATTGAGCTCGAGTTTTCGGAGGCATAAAAAATGATATGTCAGTACGACGTTAACGGATTGAGTTTAATTATACTGTTAAGATCATGTACACCGTGTAACCGTGCCAAGGCCACAGAGTGTCTAAGTGCGGAAGACGAATGGGACAGTAGTGAAGTTATTAACAACACCGCCGTTACGCCGTTAGTCCCCGGAGAGCGAGAGTAGAGAGAGAGGAGCTAAGTAGCAGCCAGGTCGGAGCGGCGGTATCGCCGATGACGAGGAGCGAACCAGAGAACGTCAAAGTCCTAAGGTCGAGGAGAACGTACTTCGAGGCGTTGAGCCTGAAGACTTAGAGAAGAGTTAAGTTGAGAAGGGAGATCTAGGTTGATCTAAGTTGATAATTAAACTGAGGAACTACAGTAGCGTACAAGCAGTATTTATATCTACGGAACGGCGCATCGGTGCGGAGCGCTAGACTAACTACTAGGAGCTATACGAGTAGTACCTGCAGGGTAGAGTAAAAGACAATAAGGAGAGACTAGCACGAAAGAGTAAAAGACAATAATGAGAGACTAGAACGAAAGGATATGTGTAGCGAGAAAGAACAATAGGAAGAGATTACAATAAGAGCAGATCTTCGGAATACCGAGCGGCGGAATGGAGGCCCGTGGCATGGACTTGACAGGAGGTCGATCTTTGTAAAGATCTTTGCCTTCCGCAGTTGATCTACTAAGGTGCCTATCAGTGGTAGAGGGTACCTATTCTTCTTTGTGATCTTGTTCAGAGCTCGATAGTCGACGCAGAGTCGTAAGGTACCATGCTTTTTCTTGGCAAACAAGACAGGAGCTCCTGCAGGGGAACTGGAGGATCATATGAATCCCTTGCCCAACATCTCGTCAATGTACTCCTTAAGAGATTTCAGCTCCTTCTCAGACATGTTGTAAAGCTTCCCTATGGGAGGTATCACATCCCCTTCCATTTTGATTTTGATATTGTAAGGTCGATGCGGAGGTAGTGTCCTTGCTTCTCCTGGTGAGAATACATCCAGGTAGTCCTGGTATTGGATGGGAATGGATTTCTTTAACTCCTCCGTGTTGAGCATACTGAACACTTTCTACATACATTACACCGCGCCTCATCACTCCTAGTTATCACTGTAGTAACTTACTTAGTGTACAAAGTACTTACAGACTTCATTTCTTAGTTTTACAACTTATAACTTAGTTATTTCTTTAGTGATACTGTAGTTAGTTAGTTTTCATAGGTGCGCACAATTGTGGACACCTATTATCACGCCTCATGTGTTTCTAGTACATACAAGACCAAACAAACCTGTATTCCTACTATAGTTGAAAGATACAAATCAATCCTCACTCTATATTGACTTCTGTCATATCTACAGTGTTTATTGGAGTACTGAGCAACTATAAGGCTTGTAGTCCAACCTACTAGTCTTGTATTAAGGCATAGACAATCTGTGTACTGAGCTGGGTGGCATACTGCTTGGGTTAGCTGAAGGGCGCTCCAGTGTGTTTCAACTTCAACAAGTGCAATCTCCTTCAACATAAAAGACAATAAGGAGAGACTAGAACAAAAGGGTATGTGTAGCGAGAAAGAACAATAAGAGTAAGATTACAATAAGAGTGGATCTTCGGAGTACCGAGCGGCGGAATGGAGGACCGCGGCATGCACTTGACACTTTTTCCTGGTTCAGAATGCGGAAAAACCTTCAGAAGCCAATATGACTGTAGATAGAGAGCTGTTAATAACTGGAAACAATATGTGTTATAATAGTTGCTGCTTCGTTGTTCAATATTTAGCCATTTTTTTTCAGAAATCTATATGTGTAAATGCTAGTGGTTATCTATTCCTTTCTTTTAGCCACTACTATGACTATGCTGCATTACCTTCAGCTACATTCAACTTTTGACTGAAGTTTGTTCCATGTCGGTCGTGTATTTCAGTTGCAGATGGCTTGTCAATTTTTTTGCAGGATGCAGCTACTGTACTTGCGTCCATCTAGAACTGTTATCCAACTCTTCCTTGATAAAAAGACCTGCCTCATCTTGGTAATTTGATATACGAATACTAAGTCACGATACAGGAGTTCATGGAATAAGTTCACGCTTTTCATGCTTCAGCTTCGCTCGTGCTACTTGGGCTTGTACCAGAGCAGTTCATCCCATCATCCCAATGACAGTTGTGTCGCGCCTTGCTGTTTGGCTTGGTTGAGGTACAGTATCCTGGGACCCCTCTAGATGCCTTGCAGGACAGATGTGCTCCTGCTGACACTTCAACAACTCCTCCATGCATGCAGGCACAGCCTTTTGTGCAATTTGCTTTGATTGTGCCTGGACTGAATGGTGAAGATGCCTTGGGGGCTCAAAAACAAGGGAAAACCAAGAGAAAATGGTGCTTCTGTTGAATACTACATCGTGAAAACAAGGATTTCAAATGATTGAAAATGCACCTCTGATCCCGGAGCGTATTATAAATGTATTACGGCGCTGTTTTAGATGATGAATTCACAATATGAAATTTTTTGGCAGTGTGTAAAGCTATCAATTGAAGTTGGAAGCGAGCTGCTTGTCAAAAATGGTAGTAGTAGTGGTGCTGAATTTGCAGCAAACTCACCTTGTAATAGAGGTGGCACATTTGTGAGTTTTCAAGGGCAGGGACACTCATTGATGAGTATTTCTGTGGCTGTTGCATTTGCTCTTGGTACTTGACAGCTAAGTTGAAGCAGTCAAACAAAGAAAAGTGTGGAATGAGCAATTAGGCCTGACAAGACTCAACCCAATGACACGACTTCAGCCCGCACCAGAGAAGTTGGTTGAACATAGGGGAAGAAATGGAGAGGTGGAGATGCAATTGCGAGGTGAGGTTTGCAAACACTTTCAGTACAAATATTGGTGTGGACAAAGCTCAGCACAAAAACAAGGTCAATTTCTCAGTCAACGATAAAGTATTTGTATTCATTCCCTTCAAGATATACTGGTGTACTAGTGTACAACATATGTACATACCATAGCATACAAGCAACGACAACAAGAAATTTTACGATATTGCAAATAACCAATGATAGATTTCAGTTCGCACATATAATCAGTAGCAACGAATTTCAGCAATCAAGATGAAGAGCGCATAATTGACTGATATGCGGTCTGCATGCACCTGTCATGAGATGAATATACGAGATACCGCAGGGAAACACTTGCGTACATGTCAGAGAGTAATGCTTGGAGCAGCTGCATATGTTAAAGTCATGACTGAAAACAAAGTGACCAGACTGGGGATTGAACCCAGGACCTTCTGGTTACATTCCAGATGCTCTAACCAACTGAGCTATCCGACCTTGGTTCAACTAATGAGGACTTTACATATGGTAACAGTGGCCATCCAATCAACACTTCTTAAGGACTTACTATCTTCTTTTGCCTTGGTTGATGGAATTTTGCATAATTGTCAAGTCCATGCCGCGGGCCTCCATTCCGCCGTTCGGTATTCCGAAGATCCATTCCTTATTGTAATCTCGTCCTATTGTTCTTTCTCGCTACACATATCCTTTCGTTCTAGTCTCTCATTATTGTCTTTTACTCTTTCGTTCTAGTCTCTCCTTATTGTCTTTTACTCTACCCTGCAGGTATTACTCGTATAGCTCCTAGTAGTTAGTCTGGCGCTCCGCACCGATGCGCCGTTCCGTAGATATAAATACTGCCTGTACGCTACTGTAGTTCCTCAGTTTAATTATCAACTTAGATCAACTTAGATCTCCCTTTCCATCTTAACCCTTCTCTAAGTCTTCAGGCTCTACGCCTTGGAGTACTCTCTACTATACCTTAGGAACTGAACGTTCTTTGATCCGCTCCTCGTCATTGGCGATCCCGCCGCTCCGACCTGGCTGCTACTTAGCTCCTCTATCTCTACTCTCGCTCTCTGGGGACTAACGGCGTAACGGCGGTGTTGTTAATAACTTCACTACTGTCCCACTCGTCTTCCGCACTTCGACACCTTGTAGCTTTGGCACGGTTACACGGTGTACATGATCTTAACAATAATACCATTTACACCTCATCAGGGTGTCAGGATTGAATCCTAACAGCATAAACATTGAGTGCAGCCTTGAGTAGATCAGATTCAGTGTGCGACAAATCCCAGTTGAGAACAACTAGAAATTGCTCTACGATGTTGTTAATGTCTTGGAGGCTAAAGACCTCAGCAGCGCTGACCCAATGATTGTTGGGGATAGCGCTGTCTGTGGAATACTGAGGGTATGGTCCATCAGGAATTCTTTAAGTAACAGTAGTACACATACCTTTGCACTGAGAATAAGTGCTCCTAAAAACACTCTTTCCGCAACGAATTTTGCATGGTCTCCAATTACAATATCATGGCTCGCTCTTTTTAGATAAATAATTGCGAGAATTATGGTAGACATCGATACTCCTGCTCGGCGTATAATTCTTTTGATAAGTGAAGAGAAAAAAATGCCGATGCTTGAGGGACGATAAAGCAATTTTGTCATGCCCGCATCGACAACTTCAAAAGTAAGTGATTTTAGGTATTCTAAGAACATTATCACTAATAAGCATGTGTAACGCGGTGCTTCAAATAAGAGCCACTTGCCAATGATATGTTCATCGATTGTTGCATTCAAAACTTTGTCGAGGAATGTGTCAACCGGGACATACTCATATTTGCCGTCAGGAGAATTTTCAGTGGAATGGGTAGGACTTTCAGTGAGATAGGTAGAAGTAGCCATTGTTGAAGTTGGAGTGAAGAAGAAAAGAAGGTACTCATCTTTTTATGTGTGGAAGGAGATATAGGAGATGTATTTTCGTCGTTGGTATAAGCTCAAATGAGGTATAGAACAACTTTGTACTGGTATGGCCGTATAGTCAAAAGAGGCTAATTTTTTGACAAATTGAGGATGCCTTGATCAAGATTTGCATTGAGTAGAATGCCAGTAGGAAACGTATTCACTTTTGAGGTGCGATCTGGTGTGATGTAGATGTAGAAGTTGATGGCAAATGTTGTTCACGTGCTGATGATTTGTCCACAGTAGCCCACAAGGCGTACATTTCAGACTTTCCTTATTGGAGTGTCGCAGATTTACAGTACACGTTAGTGTTGCTTTTAATAAGTTGCTGCTGATGTTGACTGCATCCAGAAATTATGATTAATGAAGGGCTGAATTTTGGACATTTTCAAGCGGATCAAAAGGCAGCAGATGAGTATTAGCGAAAAAGGCTAATATACGCTGCAGTTTCAGGGATCACTTCTAAGATGGACCAAACTTTTAGGGTGTTTCTCAGATTTTCTTGCAGGCAAACCATACATACATACGTGGTTGAAGAAGAAGTCGAATGTGATGCTACTGAATTAGTGTATGTATGATCATCTTTTGGCAATAAAAACTTCGAGCACAAGTTGAAATGTAATTAAGGTGCTAGGACCAGGATGTTGGTCAATGTAATGAGAATCTTTGTTGTTAGGAACAGCACGATGTTGCAGAAACATTTGCGATTGGCTATGCTTCTAACTAACATTGTATGTTTGCTCTCTGAAGATTCGTATTTGCACAGTATCCAGTGGGTCAATCACAAAATATTCCCTTGGCATAATTATAACAGGTTGGAAGGTATAAACTGATAGTTGATATTGTGGACAACGCTGTACGTGTCAATGGCCAATAATGTTTCATTGTGACCAAAATGTTTTAAGCTGTGTCTCGAACTCGGCTGGAGTCATTTGGACCAAAGCCAAGATGCTGTATAAAGTTCATTTCCACTCCAGCTCCAACTCTTTGCCATTAACATCAACACGAAGCACCTCCTGGGATCCTTCCCGAGTTAAGACTATGTAAGTTGGGTGGAGTTCCTAGGGTAGACCCGGATATAATTTGGGGTGGTGAGAACTCGACTTGGCCATCCGAACGGTTCTGAGGTTTATGACTGGAAGAACTGACAGCAGGTTGAACGTGAGGAAGAGATGAAGTAGGAAAGCTTAGGAGGAGTACTACAGTGCGATAGTTTGCTTGTACATCGATCAGATGGTCAGACCGTGTTGAGACTTCAGGTCCAAGATGAGGAACTTATTTGTTGAGAACTGAAAATCTCTTGAAATTGTACCTGGCGTAAGATTTGAGAGCATAAGGACTAGGAAAATTTTCAATGTACTCGAATATACCCAGAAGAATACAGTAAGATTAGAAAGAAGATGTGTGAAACATTTCAAGGCGCATCTATATAAGTAAACAAATAATCTGCTCAATGGTTGACCTTGGTAGTCCCTACCAACTAGGAGTAGGTACATTCATCCGTATCATATAGGATAGAAGCTGCACTGCGACCGAATCTGGCGCCAAGGGAGTTGCACTGCTCAATCCAAGGATGGAAGAAGGACCTCCGTTGAAGAAAGCCCTAGTCATATGGAACGGACATTCTTGAAATGATTCAGGTGGGAGATATCTGAGGGTGTACCAAAGCTTTAACTCGTCCAACAAGCTGCAATTTGTGAGGGCAGCCACAGCCAGCTTGGTTTGCTCGATTAACACATCAAGGTTGCACCAAGTTCGCTGTAACCAGCGCGACACTAGCCTGAGAACAAGCAGTGCATGAGGAGGCAAGAAGAGAGGCTGTACTGAGCGACTTAAGTTCAATAGATGTTATGTTGAAGGAGATTGCACTTGTTGAAGTTGAAACACACTGGAGCGCCCTTCAGCTAACCCAAGCAGTATGCCACCCAGCTCAGTACACAGATTGTCAATGCCTTAATACAAGACTAGTAGGTTGGACTACAAGCCTTATAGTTGCTCAGTACTCCAATAAACACTGTAGATATGACAGAAGTCAATGTAGAGTGAGGATTGATTTGTATCTTTCAACTATAGTAGGAATACAGGTTTGTTTGGTCTTGTATGTACTAAAAACGCATGAGGCGTGATAATGGGTGTCCACAATTGTGCGCACCTATGAAAACTAACTAACTACAGTAACACTAAAGAAATAGCTAAGTTATGAGTTGTAAAACTAAGAAATGAAGTCTGTAAGTACTTTGTACACTAAGTAACTCACTACAGTGATAACTAGGAGTGATGAGGCGCTGTGTAATGTATGTAGAAAGTGTTCTATCACTACAGTATGCTCAACAGAATCTGAGGTTAGGCCTGTACAGATGAAAGGAGGACCTGGAGGGTGATGTTGAAGCTATCAGAGCTGTGGAAGAAAGCCAGTGTTCTCACCCAAATCACCAAAGTGGCAGGAGATGGTGGTGGTAAGAGAGAAAGGAAGAGCTGATGGGATCACATGATTCTGACCTTTTTCACATAGGCCTCTGCTCAGAAACTCTGGCACCTGACTGAAACAGAACACATGATCAACACATCACCTGATCCAACTGGCCCCATGTGAGGTGCTCCCTGTACACATCTGAGAACAGAAGTGAGGTGTGACCTGTACACATCTGAGAACAGAAGTGAGGTGTGACCTGTACACATGTTGAGAAGTGAGGTCTGGCCTGTACACAACTGAAGAAGTAAGGTGGAAACACCTGTACACAACTGAAGAGGAACACAGCCTGTACACTTCTGTAAAAAAATCAGGTGGAACCTGTACACATCTGAGGGTGAGACCCTGTACAGAAGTGAGGTAAAACCTGGAGAGAGAGAGATAAATCTGTACACAGCTGAAAAGTGAGGTTGTGGAGAAACCTGTACACATTTTCAAAAGTGAGGAATATCTGTAGAGTTTTTGGTGAGAGGCAGCAACTGAATATTTATGTACCTGTCAGAAGTGAGGAGGAGGCCTCCTGTACACTTCCAAGGTACTGAATGGAAGATTCAGTTGCTGGTGGGGATCTGTTGGTTTGCAGAGGCCTCCAGAAACGCTCCCTACCCTTGGAATCTGCCTTCATGTCAACCTGGTTTTAAGCCTTGGCTTATAAATGGAACATTGGCCGAGAAGCAGCTTGCGGACCCTCGGACATTTTGCATTGCCCAGCCTGTGAAAGAAGGCTTCTGGACAAGGCATCTAAGGTACATTATAATTTTTTCATGGTGTTGCATTTCGAGCCCTCTGACCTTGTGAAAGAGCAATAGGTATCAGTTTTCTATGTCTTCTTGCATGGGATATGGGACTTGCTTTCACACATGCTCAAGAGAGTGAGTTTCTCTATCATGAAGTGTCTGAGCTAAGTAATATGGTTCTTGTAGAAATCGAGGCTGAAGGGATCGCTTGCGTGGGTAGATACAACAGGAACAGATGTTGGGCACCAGTTCCGCAAACCGAGGAATATTGCGCTATGATATCACTATGCATGAATCAATCATGGATGAGCGTAGGATTCACCCGCATTGCAGTGGCAACACTCGCTGAAACGTTGAATTCTTTCTTCAAAGCTGTTGCCATAAAAACCATGGTGAGGAGGCACATTATACATAACGGATTTCTAACTCACTTCATGCAATAATCACTCCTCATCACAGATCTGGATCATGGTACTTGGAATTGCCTATTTCTTCATGAGAGCTCCGCGAACTTGAGCTTCAATGGACTTTCATGGCTAACGGAACCACTGTAACAGCTTACAAATCTTGTCTCAGTTATGAAATATAGATACGATGAGTTCTCTTTACTCATGATATGGTACCGTCCAGTACTCTGTTTCGAAGAAGGACGTGGCATTGTATTATATCAGATTCATCTCACTTAAGCTTGCGCTCGATTGCGCGAACACAAAAACCCAAGAACTTGATGATATTTAGTATGGCCCGATTCGGCAGCCCAAACCAAGCCAGGCTAAGCCGAGTCAAGCTGAGAAATTGGATCAGTAATTTATCTGAAATACTCAAAACAAACTCGTTTCAGTCACGCAATAAAGTTTGCATAATGTTTCCTTCAGTTGGCAAGGATATCTTGAAATTATCTATTTAGCTGTAGTGTATGCTTATCTGAATTCCATGGTCTAGTTTGTGTATTGTTTGCAGAAACTCAACATCTGATTTACCTAATATATCCTACATATCATGATGATACCAAAACCTTATTGTCCACCTATTTTGGTAAGTTCATTGTAATCAGGCATGTAAAATTACCAAAATTGTAAGATTTCTGCGGCAAATTATGCAAACGTTTTTGTGACAAAACATCACAATAGGTCAACAATATCTTTCACAGTAAAACATGGCCCTTCTTAGAACATTACCAGTCAAAAATTGTTTTCCCAATTAGGATAAATTTTGACAAACAATAAGGTAAGTGGCAAAAATTACGCTCCAATATTTGGAGTTTCTACAAAGTAAGCTCACAACAGACGAGCTGAAATTATGGTAGCCTGCACCCTGTGTCTAGATACTACATATATAACACAGGAGAATCAACTGCTAATATTGTTAGGATTCAATCCTGACACCCTGATGAGGTGTAAATGGTATTATGCAAAATTCCATCAACCAAGGCAAAAGAAGATAGTAAGTCCTTAAGAAGTGTTGATTGAATGGCCACTGTTACCATATGTAAAGTCCTCATTAGTTGAACCAAGGTCGGATAGCTCAGTTGGTTAGAGCATCTGGAATATAACCAGAAGGTCCTGGGTTCAATCCCCAGTCTGGTCACTTTGTTTTCAGTCATGACTTTAACAAATATAATATATGAATATTTATGTAAAATACCTTCGTGCTAGTTATTGCAGCTCCAATAAATATCTTGTGTTCTACCCAATGTAACCTCGGTTGAACATGAACATAATGCCTGACTCTCTGCAGATACAGCAAGAAAGGCAACACAACAGACATTGACAGATGACCTTGCTGCACAATTGATTCGATGAAGTAGAAGAACAAGATCGACAGCACATGAGGATAGGAGTCACAAGCTTCATCGATGATTTCATATATCACCATTGCTATATATCCTAGATAATATTTTCTGACATCAATCTTCATTTGAAAAAATGCATTCAGATAATGTTCAACATACTGATGACTTTCTGCAACACTCCAATACTGATAACCCACAGTATTGGCACTGTTACTTTTAACAAGTTGTAACCAAAGACGTTGGATGACATCTGAGAAAAAGAAGCAAAATGTTCTACACTCACAGTGCTATGTATAAGTATTATTTCAACTGGACTGGGTTGTCGGACAATCACAATAGATAACGAGAAATTGGAACCTTGATTAGAAGCAATCATTCAAAGCTTATACTGTATTACCCCTGAATATTCTATTGCATTATGCACTTTGTGCATTCTTAGTATCCACGCAGTACAGCTTCCATATGCATTCCAAACACCTGCTTTCGTCTGCAACGTAAATGTGTCAATAGCAATTACTGCTCCTAAAGCCTATTAGTATATATCCTTAGTACTCAAACACCACCAAGCAGTTGGTAACTTAACAATCAAGGCATATCTTTACCATAATGGAAATTTTATCAATATTGCACAGAAATTGAGACTCAGCAATTTGCATCTTGATACAAGAATTTCCACATAAATCCTGAGTTCAGTGGCAAAGGTGAACCCCGATCCAATACTCTAAAACACCTGTACTGCAAGCACATTCTGACACTTTCTGCTTTCTGCTTCTGTTTAAGCTGATATGATTGACCATCTACTTTTATAACTGTTGAGCATACTGTAGTGATAGAACACTTTCTACATGCATTACACAATGCCTCATCACTTCTAGTTATCACTGTAGTGACTTACTTAGTGTACAAAGTACTTACAGACTTCATTTCTTAGTTTTACAACTCATAACTTAGCTATTTCTTTAGTAATACTGTAGTTAGTTAGTTTTCATAGGTGCACACAATTGTGGACACCCATTATCATGCCTCATGTGTTTCTAGTACATACAAGACCAAACAAACCTGTATTCCTACTACAGTTGAAAGATACAAATCAATACTCACTTTACATTGATTCTCTTCATTGTTATTGTGTTTGTTGGAGTACTAAGCAACTATAAGGCTTGTAGTCCAACATACTAGTCTTGTATTAAGGCATTGACATTCTCTGCACTGAGCTGGGTGGCATACTGTTTGGGTTAGCTGAAGGGCACTACAGTAACATGAAAATATATATAGTTACTCGAACAACTGCAAGCAAAACATCAATATAAACATCAATACAAATGTCAGCTTGCAGACTATGAACATATCTAGATGATACTTAGCTGGCTGATTGGGATTGTAAATGCTAGTATCTTTGAATGTGATGAGTATGATATATCATCTGTAATTGGCTCTTTTGACACAAGATACACATTCAGGACATAGGTGACTGAAAACATTGTCAGAGCTATCTCGCCATTCCTCCTGACTCCTGATAATCTGATTTGAATTGAACAACATTGGAAGTCTCTGACATCCAACCAATCCCTTTGACAAATATGTTGAAATGACGCAATGTGAGTAATCTGAACAATTTATTGTCAGTAGGAGAAAAATATTCAGACAACAATACTCACGTAATACCCAGTCTCTGCTGTTTTCCACATGAAGAATCCTCCATATACAAATGACCAGTAGAAGTAACAACTGCTGTAAAACCAAACTGACAGCCTCTTCAGAGCCAAAAATAGCAATAGAATATTCAATATCAGATGAGCTTCATGCTTGAACAGATACAAATCTTCAACAAATATGTTAACCTAACAGTGATAAAATAAAACAACAACACTCACCTGCACTCAAAAGGACAAGTTTGTCAACATGAAGGTGGATTCCAAGGATAAGGAGCATTTCTGGAGGCCTCTGCAAACCAACAGAAGCCCACCAGCAACTGAATCTTCTATTCAGTACCTTGGAAGTGTACAGGAGACCTCGTCCTCACTTCTGACAGGTACATAAATATTCACTTGCTTCCTCTCACCAAAGAACTCTACAGATATTCCTCGCTTCTGAAAATCTGTACAGGTTTCTCCACAACCTCACTTTTGAGCTGTGTACAGATTTATCTCTCTCCAGGTTTTACCTTACTTCTGTACAGGGTCTCACCCTCAGATGTGTATAGGTTCCACCTAATTTTTACAGAAGTGTACAGGCTATGTTCCTCACCTCTTCAGTTGTGTACAGGCTAGACCTCACTTCTCAACATGTGTACAGGTTACACTTCACTTCTGTTCTTAGATGTGTACAGGTAGCACCTCACGGCCAGTTGGATCAGGTGATGTGTTGATCATGTGTTCTGTTTCAGTCAGGTGCCAGAGTTTCTGAGCAGAGGCCTGTGTGAAAAAGGTCAGAATCATGTGATCCCTTCAGCTCTTCCTTTCTCTCTTACCACCACCATCTCCTGCCACTTTGGTGATTTGGGTGAGAACACTGGCTTTCTTCCACAGCTTTGATAGCTTCAACATCACCCTCCAGGTTATCCTTATATTTGTACAGGCCTAGCCTCAGATTCAAGGACCTGCCATAGCTCTGACAACTTTAATATCATTTTTCCTTGTCTTTTGTATATAAATTAGAGGTCTGGGGTCTCAGTGTGTCTATGATATCTTTTATGAGTGCTTTACATGGTTTTCAACTGATGTTTGGGCAGATCTAGATTGATCCCCTCCTCTCCCACATCACATTTTTACTTTCAACTATTTCATTCTACTCTAACCTTGTTATTTTATTTTTACTTAGACTTCTTTTTTCATTTATGTTGTCTACCATACCATACCCTTCCTGTAGGGCCCTGCATGATGCATTCAATTTAATGGGGCTTTGGTCCAGTTCATGGCTAAACACTTCCTATGGGTGAAAATAGACATAGTTCCGAAGCTACTGAAAGCATATTTGAACATGGAGGAATTACATCTGATGAGGCTAAAGTAAGATTAGCTTTAGAATGGATTTCTTATAAAACAAGACAAGCATTGAAAGTCTTTGATTCGGTGAAGAAACCGAATTGGGATCAATTTAAAAAGGATCTTAAGAATATGTTTCTGCAATCTGTTGGGGATGAACAAGGATCTAGATTATTGCTTGAACAATTGGTTCATCAATTTAATCCAGTTGATGCAGGTGAACAGGAGAAGATGAGAATCTTCAGACTTCTCTTCGATGCCAAAATGAAAAAGTTAATGGATGAACCAAAAATGATCATGAATAGTGATGCAGTAAGATTGTTCTTGGCACCTATGACTCCCAAAGTAAGGAGAGGCATGCTAGAGACAGTTGTGAAAGAAGTATCAGTTACTTCTATGTCAGATCAACGAAAGGAAGACGCTTTCAAGATTGATGAAGTAATGAATGCGGCTGAGAAGTATATGATTGGGAGTTTATTTGATAACTACTATCAAACACTTTCCAGTGCTTTTTCGAGCCCACCAATTGATAACCCTAATTCATTTAGTAGGGGACACATTAACTTGCTGTTTGCTGCAGATGTTCCTAAGACAGATAGAAACTATCTTCATGTTAGGATTGATGACTAATTCCAATCCTGTTAAGATCATGTACACCGTGTAACCGTGCCAAAGCTACAAGGTGTCGAAGTGTGGAAGACGAGTGGGACAGTAGTGAAGTTATTAACAACACCGCCGTTACGCCGTTAGTCCCCGGAGAGCGAGAGTAGAGAGAGAGGAGCTAAGTAGCAGCCAGGTCGGAGCGGCGGTATCGCCGATGACGAGGAGCGAACCAGAGGACGTTAAAGTCCTAAGGTCGAGGAGAACGTACTTCAAGGCGTTGAGCCTGAAGACTTAGAGAAGAGTCAAGTTGAGAAGGGAGATCTAAGTTGATCTAAGTTGATAATTAAACTGAGGAACTACAGTAGCGTACAGGCAGTATTTATATCTACGGAACGGCGCATCGGTGCGGAGCGCCAGACTAACTACTAGGAGCTATACGAGTAGTACCTGCAGGGTAGAGTAAAAGACAATAAGGAGAGACTAGAACGAAAGAGTAAAAGACAATAATGAGAGACTAGAACGAAAGGATATGTGTAGCGAGAAAGAACAATAGGAAGAGATTACAATAAGGAATGGATCTTCGGAATACCGAACGGCGGAATGGAGGCCCGCGGCATGGACTTGACACAGATGCTCTAACCAACTGAGCTACCGGGCCTTGGTTCAACTAATGAGGCTTATGCATATGGTGACACTGACAGTCCATTCAACACTTTTAGGTCTTACACTGTCTTCTGCCTTGGATGATATGGATATGTATACTCAGCATTTGCTGCTCATCAGGGTGTCAGGATTGAATCCCAACACACCCTCCCAATCTGACACACTTATGTAATCAATCATCCCCGAGGCTAGCGCTCCGGGGCCCATAACCTGTTGAAGGAGATTGCACTTGTTGAAGTTGAAACACACTGGAGCGCCCTTCAGCTAACCCAAGCAGTATGCCACCCAGCTCAGTGCAGAGAATGTCAATGCCTTAATACAAGCTCAGTAGGTTGTGCTACAGAGTCTTGTAGTTGCTCAGTACTCCAATAAACACAGTAACAATGACCAAAGTCAATATAGTATGAGTATTGATTTGTATCTTTCAACTATAGTAGGAATACAGGTTTGTTTGGTCTTGTATGTACTAGAAACGCATGAGGCGTGATAATAGGTGTCCACAATTGTGCGCACCTATGAAAACTAACTAACTACAGTAACACTAAAGAAATAGCTAAGTTATGAGTTGTAAAACTAAGTAATGATGTCTGTAAGTACTTTATACACTAAGTAAGTCACTACAGTGATAACTAGGAGTGATGAAGCGCTGTGTAATGTATGTAGAAAGTGTTCTATCACTACAGTATGCTCAACAGAGCTAACTTGGGCAAGAAGGCTATGGAGAGAGGAGAGTAGGGGATAATGGGAAAGGATTAGGGCTGGGGATGAATAGTGAGAGGAACTCCGAAGAAAATACTTTCTTCACCACAGCCCAATCCTTTGCCCCATTCTCCGACTCTATCTCTGCTATCGGTCAACCACGTCGCCGTAATCGCAGTTTCGGTCCAGCCACAGTTCCTACTACGTCGACTCTTCCCGAGGCCATGGAAGAAGATCAACAATTCGAATACAGTACTCTGTATACCGGTGATGGACAACCTGTCCAAGTCTTGACCCCTCGCCGTGGACAACCCCCTGTGGTCGCTCCGGCTCGGGGCCGGTCTACTACTCGAATTGAGTCTCCCATCCTCCAAGCCATAGCTCGTCGTACTGGGAAACAACCC
Source organism: Lentinula edodes (assembly GCF_021015755.1). NCBI lineage: Eukaryota > Fungi > Basidiomycota > Agaricomycetes > Agaricales > Omphalotaceae > Lentinula > Lentinula edodes. The sequence goes on from NW_025764330.1 coordinate 519,760, forward strand.
CAACGTTGTGCTGCTTCTGAATCTCCTCGTAACCCACCTCCTCACTTCGATCTGGATACCGGTGATCACGACGATCAAGACCCTCCTGTCGACCCCGACGATCCGGGCACAGACAACAATCACGACAATCTGGACGACGACTCCGGCGGTTTACCGCGTGGTGAGCCTGGTGACCCCAGTGGACCTGGCGGTCCCGGCGGTCCTGGCGGACCTGGTGGACCTCGTTCCCCACTCCCTCCTGACATCCCCAACGAGCAACGTGCTATGCTGGAACTTCTCTTGGGATTCAAGGGTTCCATTGAAACCCTCGGTACCATTCTCGCCGCACTCAGCCGTCCCTCTGACAGCTCTGAATCTAAGAGCAAAGTCAAGGAGCCAGAGGTATTCGACGGTTCGGACCCCCGTAAACTCAAGACGTTCTTCGTCAATCTCGCCCTGGTCTTCAATGACCGTCCCAAGTATTTTACCGACCAGCGGAAGGTGAACTACACTCTTTCTTACCTCAGCGGATCAGCCAAAGAATGGTTTGTCCCTGATATCCTCGACCCGGATCTCGACTCGCTGCCGGCTTGGACGTCGTCCTTCAAGGCCCTTATAAAGGAGCTACAGGACAATTTCGGCGTTTACGATGCGCAAGGCGAGGCCGAAGATTCTCTTGGTAACCTGAAGATGAAGGAAACCGAGAACATCCGGAAATACAACATCCGGTTCAACACCCTGGCTGCTAGTACCAACTGGGATTCTACTGCCCTAAAATGGGCTTATGGACGAGGCCTAGCTGAACGCATCAAGGACGAAATGGCGCGTTTGCCCGAGCCGGCGACGCTCGCCGATTATCGTCAAGAGGTTCTTCGTATTGACAACTGTTATTGGAAACACGAGGAAACTAGAAAGCATGAGGCTGGTAAGCCTTTTATTGCTTTGAACCCGAAGAAGGGTTCCTCAGACTTTAAGACTGGTTCTACTAACCAGCAAAACAATTCTCAGCCTTCGGGCTCTTTGGCGCCGTTCACGCCGAAACCTAAACCCTTCTCTGGTGGTAAGCCTAACAACAATGGTAAGCCCCAGAACTCTTCGAATTCCGGCCAATCCGGCGGTCAGCGCCCTGCGTTCAATCATCTTGGTACAGATGGTAAAGTCCTTCCCTCTGAAAGGGAAAGAAGGATGAAGAACAACCTTTGTCTCTTCTGCGGTGGTAAGCATCAGATTGCTGACTGCAATAAGCGAAAGGCCCGAGAATCGAAGGGCCGTGCTGCCGAGGTTGAAGAAACCCCCGAAGCAACCATTGAGGTTGTTGAAGAGGAATCAGAAAACTAGTCCGCAGCTCTTGTTCCCCGGTACGAAACGGGAGCTGCGTTGATCAGGTCCGTACCTCACCTGGGGAGTTATATCTCAACGCGTCCGCTCTTTCCTCTATTGAACGATCTCTTGTAATATCATTACACTACATGGAATACATCATTTGAACACGGTTGCGAGGCTGGGATAATACTGATCAAAGGAACAATTTGATCTACATTTTCCGTATTTTAAAATATAGTGAATTGTTAGACTTTCCTTACCAAGAACTGACTGAGATAAATGTTGGCAAAATCCTCCCTTAAACTGAGTGATAAATGTTGGATTAATTGGTGCAAAAAAAATTAAACAATGCACACAATAATCCTGATCAGAGAACTGTGCAAAAAAATTATCATATCCTTGTCTTTTCTCGCTATGAAAAAGTTGATTTCTGTTTGAAAAATCCCACTGAGAAAATCTGTGCCGATATCGTGACGTCGGGACGCCGTGATATCGAGACATCGAAATATCTTTATGCGTGACGTCGTCAACATGGTGAAATCGGAAAGGCCATTGGTAGAGACAATCGGCACGTCGGAAGGTTCAATTTGTCTCAAAGAACCTAGTTTTTCTTCACATATCTAACTCTATTCAAGACTACTCATTTTATGGTTGGTAAACAGTAGCAATAATGGACACAATAATAGGCATAATGATTTGTTCCGCTGCATCCCTCCGGCCCTTGAAAATGAACTTTTCCACATGAATCTTTTGGCCTGCCAAATCTACTTGGTAGGTGGTGAACTTGAGATGATGAACTGTAGACGTACAAGCACAACGTATCCGGGGATGCGAGTCACAGGTGGCCTCTAAAGCAATATGGACCAGGCGTTCTGTATGAGTTATTGTCAGTATGAAACTGATTATTATACCACATGCTGACCAGTTCTATGAGCAAATGGTGTCCAAAAGGCAGCTAGCCATGTTTGAGGATGTGCGCGGCAGGCACGTTTCCATTCGCGAGCGCGACGCGCGACGTTGTTAGACCGTCCGACCTTATAAACAAAACAGCCCTCACGAAAAACGTAGATCCAACCGCCGCCATCAGCGGAACTCAAGGGTTGATGTATGATTATATCCCACTTGAGCCAAAGGCCAGATGGTGGGAGTGGGCTGGAAGCAGAGGGGTTCAAAAATACAGGAGTGGGTAGTGAGAGAGAGGGGGGTTGAGTGATACATACTGGTGAAATGTTGGGAAAAGTATCTTGCTTTGTGGATCAGGAAAGCAATGGAAATAGCTCAAGAAAGACTGGAAGAGAATGTCAGTGACAGAGAGCAAAATATGAAGTTGTACTCACATCATTCATGATCAAGGGTACAAGCATACTATTCATCCTAATCCCAAAACCAGTCCAAGAATGGACATATCTTGGTGAAGCTAGCTGGGAAGTGGAGTTGAACAAGGTGGGTGAAAGGCCATGAAAAGCCATAGACACATTGGGCACCATAACAGTGTTGACATAGCCAGGAAAACACTGAAAAAGGGTCTTGAGTTATAATCATAGAAAGAGAATCAGAACTCACAGGATTGAAGCCTTCAATACTTGGTATATATATTTGGGATTCTGCTTCAACTCTTCCAACAGTGTGCTGTTCAGCTATAAGCTGTAGTGCAGAATGAGATAATCTTGAAGACCTGTCAATACAGGGAGGCTGCACTGGATGTGGGGAAGCTCTAGAAGAGACAAGAGAAGCCAGAAGGAGGATGCAGGACAAGCACATAACTGGGTAGTTGGGCATCCTTTGATGAGAGCACATGTTTCCATCAGTACCCATGACTCAACAACAAGCCATCGCAGACGACGTCGAGAGTGATCACAATCGGTCACTCTGGATTCGCCATACGACGAATCGTAGGCTTGAACGAATCGTAGGCTTAAACGAATCGCCGTACGACGAATCGTAGGCTTAAATGAATCGCCGTACGACGAATCGTAGGCTTGAATGAATCGCCGTACAACGAATCGTAGGCTTGAACGAATCGCCGTACAACAAATTGTAGGCTTAAATGAATCGCCGTACGACGAATCGTGTTTTTAAAGAAGTCGGCGTGCGACTCGACCTCGTCCACGTCATTGTCTATCTGTAGCGGCTGGCCCCCGCGAGTGTGAGCCCCCCCACCCCGGCCACCGCCCAAAGAAAACTGTTTGAACCTTAGCTGGGCCGCTTCTAGAAATTTGAGAACACTATTTGTTTTGCGTGGCCACCTTCTGATTCAGTCTCTGAGCAAAGTTCATATGAGTGCATGCGGTTTCTGAAGGTATTTGATTCGAAGTAAATTAAATAATCATCTCTTGCTATCTGATCTCTGTATACTCATGAATCCCTCGCAATACCTTTGGGCTTTACCCAGAACATGCAAGCTCCGCCAATCACATACATGCATTGTTGAAGTGGAGGTCGTTGTCCTAGATGACTGCTACTTCTTCGCATCAGTTTGTGTTTCGTGGGAGGGTTTTGGTTGAAAACTTACCGCATTCCCGGAATTCTTTATTGAAAGCAGAGTAGTCAGTTTTATGAGGAAATGAACGACGAAAATAGAAACTTTACTGCCTCTCACGTGTGATACGTGGACGAGTGATGAATCGTTCTCCATAAGCATTGATGAGAGAGGATGAGGAGGCGACTTCGATGGAGGTAGACAGCGTATGAGGCAAGGCGAGAGCAGATTAAAGCTGGGTAGATTGAATGCCAGGAACGTGCAAGAGAATGGGTATAGGATGGTAAAATATTGCTTGGACATGAGGTTGTTGACAAGACCGTGCCTACAGGTCAATAGCTATAGAGGTTCTGAGGCCGGATCTGGCCCGGGAATGGCCCGGGATAATTCCGAGGTCCGGAACTGAGTATTGGCCTGTAGTACACACTGGGAGTGGGACGTCGGTGAAGCTATTAGCAACACCCTTCACACACTGTTGTGTCCCCGGGAATATAATGGCAAGGATATAGTGTCAAGATGAGTAGCCTAGATGGTGTTCCTGTGATCCGGGAGTCCGGAGCAGCTCGGAAGCAAAGGTAAAAGAGATATTAAAGATGGGATAAGGTGGTACACTTGATTTCAAGCTTGACTACAACGTACAAAGTATTCTAGCTTATATACATCCCAAATACAGTAGTCATAAGACCTCGATGAAAGCTCGGAATAATAAATAAGTCACAAGGTAATTATTCCGAAGTCCGGCCGCTCCGGGCCGGGCCGGGAAGCGTATGGGGTGAATTGCATGCATATGACAGTTGTATGTTTGCAAGACATGCTCGATGTCATCTATGTATCCCAACAGTACGTGCATGATCGTGTACTGTGGCCGCTCGGCAAGGTATGACCGTTCCAAGGTGTTTAATCCAAAAAAATCTTAGCCAGTATGACACGTTGGTCGAAATGGCTAATTCGAGGGTCTCCTTGTGCGCCATGACCGTCCAACAAGTGCCTTCCGAGACCATCAGGACTAATTTGCCCGTATTGAGCTTGATATATATTTGTAAAGGTCAGTGACGACTGAAGAGAAGTGTTTTCTTCATTTCTTTGTGTAGGTTGCAGACGGCAATGCGAGCTTGAAGAACGACGTAGTCAAGGTGTCTTCTTGTAAGATAGGCTGCAGTTTCTGCGGCAAGCTTTTGACATAGGCGAGAGAGATCAGATGTGATTCATACCGAAAAATGCCAGAGACTGACATCTGTATTTACACCTTGATAAATACCTTGTACGACTTTTTTGGGTAGAAAGTATCAAAAGCAACACAACAAGATGCACTAAATAGGGTCCACATATTTCATGTCAAGCCCGTAACGTAGCTTATCGATGTAGGAAGTTATCTGGACAGCACAGGTAAGGAAAACCGTATCTGTGGGATAATAAACGCGTATCTTGGGGAATTGACCTTGGAAAATCTCGTTGGACTATTCGGAAAGACCTCCCTGTAGAATACGATATAGTACTCCATCCCCATCTCAGAATGGTTTTAATCTTACAGATCAGCCTCGTCAAGCCTGCGAGCCGCTTATCCATGTTCAGATACACCCCTGACACAAGATGCTCAGTCTGATGATTGGTCCAGCTGCTACTGCTGGGCTTTATACACCTCCCACACTTCTCACGGAACTAATAGGCATAGAAATTGGCAAGTTCAGTTGAGAATGGGAACTTGGGAACTTACGTTCGGTATCTGCGAGGCCACACAAAAACATTTGATATAAGTGGTATGAAGTAGCGGACTTCGGTTCTTGAAGGCAATAAAGCACGGGGAGAAGTGGCCATACATACACCGCGAGTTACTTTCTCGAGGGCTACATGCCAGTGCGAGGGATTATTTAGGCAAAGGCAAAAGAGTGAGGTGTCCATTTGAGTACAGATGACAGCCACACATAGCCCGTGTCTGCAGTGCTGTACGACTCAGCTCAGTATATGACATGGCACTTTCCGTGTACGGGTAAGCTGGGATAACAACTCGATATCCATTTCAAGGGTTGTGGTGATAATGAGGGGAGTCGTAGGTAGCGATGACCTGGTAGTTTGTGAGGAGCATTCAAAGATGCCAATGCACGAGTGAGCTCAAGTACATAGTTCGAAGGTCATGGCAGCAATGAGGTGAGTCGTAGGTAGCGATGGCTAGGTAGTTCGTGAGCATCTTTCAATGCACGAGTGATCTAAAGTACATCGTCGACATAAGTCAAGGAGCAATTGCCTGCCGGAAGAAATTATCACCGGACTCAATGTGCTGCGGCGCTGTCTCATTGAGATGCTAGAGACATCGGGTGAGAAAGAAAAGTACACTGCGACAACTTGCTTACCGAGCGATTAGGTTTCCGTCATTATAATCATCAAGTTCAATAAAGTCTGATGCGCCATATGTGGATACCCTGCGACAAGCCACATAGGAACAATGGCTTTCTGGCCCCCGAGCACAGTGCAAGGTAATCGACAAGACCCGCAAGAAGTACGCTTAGGTTTTGAAAAACGTTAGTAACACCAGAGTAGCACAAGAAATTGGGACAGAACACCGCAGTAAGCGGAAGACACTGCAAAAAACTCGTTCCAATAATGCCAGCTCTGAAAGCTCGTAAATGGCATACTGAAAGGTTTCCAGAGAAACGTCAGTGGCACTACGTGGCCCACGGAAGAGCTGCAGGAATACCACCATAGGCGGCGTTCTTGAGGCATATACTGAGATACGCATAGGGATGTCCCCATAAAAAATTATGGGAAGCTCCCCAGTGGGCGAGAGCCAGGGCATAAACATTCGACCAGCTTCATGCCAAAAAGGCTCCCAATTTTACGTAGTTCGGCACGAGAACGAAGTCCGAATAGCGAGCTGAACGAAGTCCGAATAGCGAGCTGAACGAAGTCCGAATAGCGAGCTGAACGCAGGAACATCCGGCTTCGATGAAGCTTTGCACGAGTCACCTCAGTGCAAGAATGCAGGGATACAGTGCTGGAGAATAAGGTCACGAGGTTCGTGGATCTGCACGAGGTTCGTGGATCTGCACGAGTACAGAATCTGAGTCCTTCGTTCGTAGGCTGCACTTGGAGTATCTGGAATTCTTTGCACCGAGGATAAGATCACTGAAACCTGGAACAAACGAATTGATGGTAAATTAGACAACAGAGACCAACATGTACCTGATCTCGAGAATGCCCCTTTGCAAATGTGTCCTCTTCATCCTTTACAGACGCGACCACGTTCAAGTTGGGGATCGCACGCAGTCCATGTTCTTGCAGTACTGTACGAGTGAGCTCTCAGTACATAACGTAACGCTTTCCATGTACGAGTAAGCTCAGGCAAAAGTTCGATAAACAATCCGAACGTTGTGGCGATAATGAAATGGGATCGTATGTGGCGAAAGATCAATAATTTTGGAAATGCCAGTGCATGAGTGAGCTCAAGTACATAGTACTAGCGCAGAGGTTGTTGCGATGATGAAGTGAGTCGTAGGTGGCGATCATGAAGTGAATCGTGGGTCGTTACTTTGTGAGGTGCATCCGAAGGTGCCGATGCACGAGTTAGCTCGAGTACATGATCCAAAGATTGTTGCGATATGAGGTAAGTCGTAGGTAGCGATGAGTCGGTAGTTTGGGAGTATCATTCAATGCACGAGTGAGCTCAAGTACATCGTCAACATAAGTTAAGGAGTAATCGCCTGCCGGACGAAATTCTCGCACGCGTACGGTTCAAATGGCCCGCTTTTTATTTCCCTCGACATCATAACTTCCAAATTCGTTCCTGCTCATGTACTCGAGCTCACTCATGCATGTATACTTATTTCTGAGCGCTGCGCTGACATCGCCCACCTATATCGACCCTCTTCTGACCTCATGAACAGTGAGACGAACTGCATCACTCCCATATCGAATCCGCGAAATAGGTCCAGGTGAAACATTCGATATGTGAAAATGGAATCTGCGAACTTCTGGTCGAAGTTCAGGGTGAGTGAGCTTATTAGTTCGGATCTGCTTTTGACTTGCCCGCAAATTTCTTTTCCAACTTGTCCATATGTCTTCTCCCACTTACACTCATAAATATGCGCATCAACCTGCGGACTGGCCACGCGTAAGCATTTTTTGTTTTTTCAAACTGTGGAAGTCGCAAACAAGTTTATTTCATTCTAGTCTACATATAGTGTAGCCATGGTATAATTCTCTGAGTCAAAAATAGCATCCACCACTATCATATTCTCAACAGAAAGTATGTACATAGTCGTAATATAGGAAAGTGAATCTTTGATGCCATACAGTTTCAAGATTAAGAACCTATTAAGGTGAGACCTAGCTATGCAATTGCTTTTTGGAAGGACTCTTGTCATTAACGATCTGGGATGTTTTGATTAAGTCCAATATGGGCCCAAGCCCTACAGGGATATTCTCCAAGCATCTGTCAGCTAGTTCTTGTAATTGGCTGCTGAGATTGTCAAAAGTTTCACTCGTAGCTGATTGTGAAAGTTTGTTCTGCAAATATTCAGATCTGGTTTGGATAAGGAGGCGGTTCAAGACATTTAAGTGAGTGTGCTCTGCAATATCACGTCGAATCCTTGCAGACATTTGGGATTTGAGTTCTATGGGGTTTGTCGCATCAATGAGAAAGCCCAGAGTTGTAATGGGCTCACCTTGAAGCTCCCTATGTAGGCGTTCGTTCTCTTGCTTGGCATAAGTCTTCTCATTCTTTTCGAACTGATCTACAGGGCTGTTTGTGTCCATGAAGTACTTGATACTACTGTCCACATCATTCAGCGGCTCATTGATGCTGTCAGCTCTCTGTTGGTTATCCTGCTCGACTGGCATAAGCGTAGTCTTGACCCTTGCATTCAGGTTGTGACTTTCTGACACCTGATATGGGATCTCTTCATTATTGTCGCTGTTGTGGTCTGATTCCGTTCCATGCATCTCGGTAGCAACAGGAATGTCAGCCTACAAATGATGTCAGTTCTGCCTAGAATAATGGATGATTAGATATTTACATCGTTTTCAACGTCGTCCGCTTCTTTTGCAACATTGTCCACTTCATTCTCAACCCCTTTTGATGCCAAAGCAAGTCTTTGATGGCGCCGTTCTTGGTGAAGTACAAGACATGGAGAACAGGTTTTGTAGCGGCTCCCAGGAGGAAGGATAGTACCACATCGTCCGCACAAAGTAGAAGAATGACTTTTGCGGCGCTCACGATAGGTCCTGCGACAAGCCTGACATTTTTGGTAGCTTTGATCAAGAGGAATAGGGTTGTTACAGTTCCTATTGACACAGAATCGGACAATGCTATTCTTCGACGTGTTATTCTGGTGACCATGGTGCCTCTTGCTCCTCTTGATCCTTTCTCCATGATCAGTAGACAGATTGTCCTTTGGCTCGCTGCTACTGTTATCTCGGGGATCATTTCGAGAAGTTTGAAGATCAGGAGGACACGGCTGGGAGGATTTAGACGAATCAGCTTCACTGCACGTATATAGAGCTCCTCCGCTGTTCTGCATCGCAGGGCAATTAAGATTTGTGATTGGAGAAGTCGACATATTCTGGTTACTCTATTAAAGTGTTCAGGCTTAATCTTTGGGAAAGAGAGAAACAAATATGCCTTCTCCACCACTGCAAAAAGTATGTTTCCGGGTCCAAGGCTAAGTACGGAGGAAGATGATAGCGAAGATCTCAGAGTTGGAAGCAAACCACAGTACGGCATTATCCGAATCTGGCATAAGTACTCACGGTCCTGCTACGGGCCACACAATTTTTGAAAGTTCGCCAACAATTTAACAAAGTTCAGATATCTGAAGTGAATAATCGGAGAAATCAATGTTATAAACGTTCAATCTACAGATATCTCCCTTTGTTTGATCTGATATTGTCTACAAGAACGCAACAAATATTTATGATATGTGTACACAGCACCATTGCTATATTAAGGGACCCTAGTACGCGGGGAACGCTGACGAGTACGGGACCTTGACCTGATCTTCCTGATTTGTCGACCCTGAGTGGTGGTCAAAGTACTATGAAGCACCCAGCTAGGATTTCCGGTCAAAGCCTGTAGAGTGAGTACCCGCGCTGGAATTTCAGGGTGGTGGACAAGGGCTCCGTTTAGATCTACAGGAAACCATATCTCCCGTTCACTTTGTGCCAGCCATATCCATATTTGATATCCGCTGTCTGCGATATTCCGATGAAGATAGATTGTTCCTTGCTTTGGCGGAGTGGGTGTTTCTTCGGGAGGACGATCCAAGTCGTGTGGAGCCTGACCATAATACCAGGCTGTGATACCCTGACTATCCTTAGAGTTGAAGTTAGTCGTCTCTAGCTTTGTTGGCCCAAAGGAACCATTTTCTATGTATGGTAGGTCCTTGCCCTCCATGAAATATTTCAGTGCCTTCTGAATTGGTTCAAAACTGACAGGGGTCGATTTCCTTGAAGCTAGTAGATCTGAAATCAGTACATTGACATTGACGACATTGCCATCGACGACACACATTGGAAAGGATTAGAGTATACTCACTTTGACCAGTGGTTTCAATACTCGTCGGACTCAATATCCCTTTTTTCGGAGCATCGCCAACACTGATAGATACAATCAAGAAAATTTTAGATGCAGGAGGATGGACGAAGTACAGTGGCATTTTCTTTCGATTACTATTCCTTGTATGTTTAAAGACATTGAAATTCCAGATGACTGTTTACTTACTGCAGATGTGGATCATCATAAACTTTCCTTACCATTCCAGTTTCTTCATCCTTTTTGTACCTGTAGTATTCATATGTTTGATTGCGATACCAAGTCCACTGTCGTTACCCGTCAGAAAGCTGAGAGATTAGCAACGAGCCACTTACAGTTGATCCAGGATCATGAGTAGCTAAGCCAGAGCTCGAGGTTGTATGAAACTGTAAACTGGTTTCAACGTAGTCAGGTTCCATGAACAAACCAGAGATTGTATGTTACGTAACAAAATCATGGAACAGGTAGGCGTTCGACGTCAAAGGCAATCCTACTTTGGGGTCCCTTGATCCTCTCGCAAGTTTGGCATGAACTGCGAGACTCTTGACAACGTCGTCTCAAACCGAATTAACCTTCTGGCAGGGATAGAAAGTCAATTTGATTCAAGATCTCCTCGAAAGACCTGTTGTACCATATATACTGGATATTATGACAAATGATAACATGTTTCCAGATGATTTCCATCGCCACATTCTCAGAATTCAAAGCACAAAGTACTCATGCTCGAAGCTGGCCAGCATCCTAGGCCTATTTTAGAGCAGGAAATGGTCTTCTGACATTTTGCGACCAAAAGGAGGGAGAAGAGCATTCCTTAAGCTATGAGAAGAAATGACCGGTCGTGTAATAAACTTCCTTCCTTCCTTACTTGCTAGATGGTAGCGAATATTGATAGGAAATCTGTGCTCTGTGAGGCTCTGTGTGAGTGACTGATGAAGCATTATGATAGGGATAGGATAGAATAGGATATGAATTATACTGGCGAGGTCCTAGGGTGACTTACCTGACAGCTCAATCGATTGCTTCCTTCCTCTGTCGCGTTCTTGCGGAGAGGAAGCAATTCAACAAATTCAAATCACAAAGAATGCAATACCGATGTCACCCTTGTAGATCACATCCCAGGATGGGATTACCAATACACGACCGCGAGAAATCTTGTCGCACGGTTCCGCGACGAAATCAACCCTCAACTATTTCACAAGACATTAGGCTATGTGCGACTGTATACAACTTATCTCACTGCGATAGCTGGAGCTTACAAAGGATGGGGCTGTTTATAGTAGATAGAGCGTCACCTTGGTAAACGAAAGGAAAAAATTGTACACGAGATGAAAGATTCAGTTATGAGGGCATTCTATCTTGGTTGCGAGTATGTTAACTGGGTCGTTGTGTATAATAAGTTGGCCCACTGAAGTAGAAAGTGCGAATGGGTCCTGACACTACGAACGTCCCACTTAACTGGCCAGAGAGTGCGCCAGATTCGAACGGTGGAAGTCAAATCCTACAGCCTGTATCTGTGTATGAGTCAGTTTGATAGCGAGGATGAACCCGGTTTGAACCTGGACAGATTGTGCCAATATGAATGTCGGATTGAATGACAGGGAGTGATACATACAGCTATCTGGATTCTGGTCTAAACCCTCGACATTCAACGGAGGCGCTACATTGTATGTCAAAAGCCTTGCAGTACGAGCACTGAGTACATGGTGCTTTCCATGTACGAGTGAGCTCGAATACAGGGAGTTACGATTTAGTTTAATTAGTTTATGCACGAAGGTTGATCATTAATCACTGTGGGTGAACAGTGATCATGATTGATATTGCCTGCCGGGGCGAAGAAAATTGGCCATTTGTTTTATTTTCTTGTCGAACGCGTTTATAATTATCACCTCTCGCTGGTGCTTGAGAGCGATTCAAACGGCCGCAGCATAATTTCGTGGAAGGTTCAGATAAGAACACAATCGAGTGAGTTGAGCTCATCATTCTATATTATTATCTTCAAGCTCGAATTAACGATGTTCACCTTCTCCAGTGTTATCAATCCTGCTGCTTCCTTTTGGTGCTTTGTTCACCACTGACCGCTTTGTAGCTACTGGAAAGATAATTAGAAAAGTCGCTGAAGCTACATCCAAGGATGTCGATGTCGCTGTAGCTGCAGCCCACAAGGCCCCCAAAACTACCTGAGTGCTCAACTTATGGAAGAACATCAGCAGGAGCTTACTGCCCTTGAAGCATTGGACAACGGTACGTTCTCTGTAAAATTGGACATGGAAACACTTATCTTTCACTATAGGCAAGTCTTTCACCTGGGCAATGGACGTTGATACCACGTTTGCTATCGACACTATTCGCTATTACGCTGGCTGGCTGACAAGATCCATGGTCAAGTGGTGGAGGTAGGTGTCAAAATTGATCATTGATGTTACTGCCACCACCGATTTCGACCAGATGGACGAGAGGAAACGTTAACTCTCTTACACCCGTTATGAACCAATCGGTGTCGTTGGTATATTATTCCATGGAACTTCCCTAAGCTCATGATGTCGTGGAAACTTGGTCCTTGTATGTTCTAAATGTATCGTTCAGGTAGCTCTCTTTGTCCTCATGTTCACGTACAAATAGCTCTTGCTACTGGGAGCTGCATTGTCATGAAGGTAAGGCTTGCTCATCCTTGGTTGAAGCCGCACTGAGGTTTTTTTAGCCTTCAGAATCCACTCCTCTGCCTGCAATTCACATGAGTAAGCTTATCCACGAAGCCAGATTTCCACCCAGGACGTTCAACTTTCTCACTGGATATGGCGACATTGTTGGAGCAGCAATTTCTAGCCATATGAAGATTGACAAGATCGCCTTCACTGGTAGCACTCTCGTCGGTCGTAAGATCATGGAGGTCACCGCAAAGAGCAACTTGAAGGACATTACGCTCGAGGTTGGTGGCAAAAGCCGGAACATCACATTCAACGATGCAGATGTTGATCAAGTTGTCAGCTGGGCAGCTCATGCGATCTAGTAACAGGCGTCATCAAGTTCACAGTATGTTTACTTTTAATCTTCCACCAAGAGGCTGTGCTAACCCTGCTTTGGTTTCAAGACTAGAGGAGGTGAACGTCTACTGTCGTATCTACGACGTTTTGATGTTTCTGTCGACATGTCCCTGCCCCTGCTTTGTCTATAACCACCATCTTCCATTTTACCAACTTACCTTCTGTCCTTAGAACTCTACACGCTCTCATTGGAGATGCTCTCGACGACGTAGGGGGGGTGTGCACTGGAATGTGGAAACTCTTCGCATAATTTGAGGACTGCGATGCCTGGAACGCCTTCGACAGCATCTCTACAGCCCGTTCACCGACACATAAATCCTCAAATTCTGCGCAAGGACACGCATATGCTTCACCTCCGCCTTCGCTTCTGATTTCAAGCTATTTCCAGAGCCAACCATCGTCCCAGGATTGTTCGACCATGCCGCTCAGCACTCTCGACTTCCCTCCTCTCGACCTTCCATTTGATCCTAATTCGTCCTCAGACAATTTTACCTCTCATCCTGCGGTAATATCAGCGGTCAATAGAATAGTGGCTGCGGCAGGACAGATGAGCGCAACAGTACAGATACCGTTCCTGACGTTCTGTGATGCTGGCATGGGTGTATGCATCTATATCTCATCTCTTGCATCCCATTCACTCTTGCCTAGATCATTGAAGCTCAAATTTTCTTCCCAGCTTATGTTTTCACTGTTGTCGGTTTTGCCAATCCTGATACTTCTCCGATACTTGGTTTCATTTGCCTTCGTGTTTGAGGTTACTCGAAGCCTCCCATACGGTTGAAATTCTTCGCGAAGCAAGTCCGGATGGCTTACACGTAGAAATAATCGCTGAGAAGAATGGTGTCGACAAAAACAAACTCGGTACGTATAGAGTTCTTGTTCCTGATGGTGTAGGTCATGCGTTGTTTATAGATCCCAGTCTCATCTGTTCATCCGCCAATAGGTGACCATAATCGCAAATTTGCGGTGATTGCTTATATATGTAGTTGTACATATGTGTATAATCGTCAATGCACCTTCTGACTGCAAGTGAAAACTAAGATCCACATGTACAGGATTAAACAAGGTTTTGAAGCCCAAAGTACACTTGGCGCAAGTGAGAACTGTGTTGATTGGGTATATAGATGTACGAAGAACAATCTTCAATGACAAACGTAGGCGAATGCAGACGATTACCTTTGCTATACATGAAGTATTTTCTGAGTCCATCCAGATGTGCATACGTGCTGTCGGAACCTGTTCAGACTGGTCCGGATCTTAGGGTAGTTTATGCTAATCCATCTTTATCAGTCAGGTACCAGAGGAGCGCAAAGCAATCACAAGAAAAAGGTAGTGTATTTCTCCATTTTAGTAGGTAGATAGTACATGGCGCAGAATAAGAAAAGGTTATGTAAATGGCCAGCAACATCACGGTACGATGAAGATCTATAATCAGGTATTTTAGCAGAAATCAAGAGAGATAATATTCACTTGACACCTTCAAGCTTCAACGTTTTGACCTTCAAGTTTGGCGTCGACTTTTTCGACAAAGCCAATCATATGCGTAACAGCCCCGTTAATAATTTCATCCATGAGTGGGTCATCTACGATGTTTCTTGAGCATTCTTTCCGCAACTTGAGAATCAACGTTAGTAGTCGAATTTGGGTCAGCTACCATAATTTGCTCAGTTGTTCGTCAACAAAAAGGTGAATAAAAACTTGCCTCATCCCGGACAGCAATTGCTTTGTTGTTCAGGTCTTGAATGGCACCTAGGCATGATTTCACGACTTTCCAGGTAGCGTCCAGTACCTCAGACAAATCGTGGATCCGTTCAAAGTTAGACAAGATCTGGAGTACAAGGTGAGCCTAAGATTAGGGTAAAGAGAGTAAAAGAAATAAGGTGCTTACCTTCCTGGTCTGGTGGTGTGACGACAGTCATTAAGGAGCACATCCAAGCTCCGAAGCTGTTCTATGTGCTGGGTAAGCTCAAGCTGAAATGCATGCTGCTCATGGAGAACCCTCTCGGAGCGGAATGAGAGCTGTTCTGGAAGGAAGGTATTGCTGGAAACACTCATTCTATGATAGGGCAAAGAAGATGACCTGGACGCATCATAGAAAGTTTTTTATGTACTATTCTGCAACATGGCAAAGGGTATGAAAAACATCGGATTCGATTGACTCTTCCGGATGGGATTCACTATCGATCAAAGAATTATTGCAGGTTCGGAAAAGCGAGAATCAAGAGAGAAATATGTACACGCGGCTGCTCCTGACAAAAATTTTCAAAATATGTTATCCAGCGTTTCAGAATAAGAATGGTTAGCTGAAAACTTTGAGGGTCATGATCACCGGTGAACCCCGTAAACGTGCGACATTGTAACAGACATGCAGTACACGGAACGGGCGCCGGAGCTGGAGTCCATCGCAATGACAGCTGATATTATTGCATACTAGTCTTTTTGCTTTCACCTACTTATCTATAGCGTCTTTTGCACTTCTCAAATGGGGGCCAAAGCGATTCTATCTGCTTACTCAGGCTGGTTGTGGGCCTTGATGGACCCACAAGATCCCATCGAAGTACTCAATGAATAGGGATTGTCAGTCTTCGTCAGTGCCACTGAGCGGCCATCTGTCCACTCAATCTTGATTTAAATGCCTAAAATAGAGAAGGTGATTTCGTTTCGTTACCGGAATTTACCGGGTGAATCCATATTATCAGATATTATCCTCATGTTTTGCTCGTTTCTTATTGACATGATACCCGGTCGGATAGAAGCTCTATTTCCCACTTGCGCACATCATTCCAGTGGGCAATTTCATCGTTGCTGGATCTGCCTTACAACTTGATCTCGTGTCTGCAGAGTTAATGTGACTGATACCTCTGTACTGGCTGATTAGAATCAAAACTTGATAGCACATTTTTATGTCCCTTCAACTGACAATGGCATTTAGCAAGGTTGCTTCTTGACTCTCCAAAATAGATGACGTTACCAACGCTGAGCGTAGATATATTATGTAGGCGCGAATTCAAAGTTATTTTGACCTTTGGCACTTCGCATTGCACGCAGAAATATTATGTCATGCTGTAACAAACAGAATAACGAACGAAGTGACAAGGCCTAGCGGTGTACAAAAAGACTAGGTGTGGCATGAACAACCAAAAAATGAAGCAGTAAACTAAACATGTACGAGAAATGAATGATAAGAGTGTAGGGGCATGCCGATAACGAGTGGCACATGAACAAAGACAAGAAAGGTCATCAAGAATATTGTGGCAAGTCGTTCAAAAAATTCTGAGTATTCATAAAAGACATGGAAGAGTAGATGTGAAAAGTGATTCATCAAGAATACGTATCGGGGCAAGTCGTTGGAAGCGTCATGAGGATTCTTCAATGATATAGAATAGTGGATGCAGAACAAGGTATGCTCAAATATAAACAAGGGGATAGTCTCAGACCAATGAAACGGAATGATACAAAAAGGCAAAGAAAAAACCTAGGTAGATAGGGAAGTTGAATGGCACAATCCATCGAGGAACATCTGGGTTTCAACCTACACACATGGACATGAAAGGATGCAGAAAAACAGGTGAGATGGAAACGAGAAAGAGAACAAGATATATGATAGAAGCTTAGGCCTATATCGATTAGCCTCTGAGAAGAGACTAGTATGGAACACCGTGTTCGACGTGGTTGCGAACATTGACAGCGAAGCTGAAGTCTGCGTTGGGGTAGACGGCAATATTGAATGACCTACAACAGTAAAGACACATTATATCAGCCTCTGAGAAGAGACTTGTATGGAAGACCATGATCAACGTGATTGCAAACATTGATAGCGAAGCTAAGGTCTGCATCAGAGGCCGGTGTAAACATCACTATCGAAAGACTTACACAGTCAGAACTCGACACATTACGTCCCTCCTTTTATCCTCGCTCTCATACCAAGGAAGCGATTCGACGAACCTTTCAGACTCGTGAATCGCGAAGAAGGCGATACCAATATCACCCTTGTAGATTTCCTTGCAGCCAACAGATCCGATCGCCAAGTTTCTGTCCCTCCACGCCTTGTCGTAGGTTCCACCGACGAAATAACGACGACTATCGACTACCACAATAGCTTCGAAAAGTCGGTCTGCGCTGGAGGAGTCTTTGAACTTAGAGCGGAGTTTGACGAACTGCTGAAAAATGGTGTGTGGTGGTGCACCCTTACTGGTGTTTTTTGATTTAAACCGGACCACTTCTGCAAACGCCCTAGTTCGACCGAAATATAGACCTAACGTTGTGCCGTTTACCTGAGAGGTGAAAATCAGTAATTATCTTCCGTGTGAAAACATGTAGGACTTGCGATGTACTGCTTGGAGGGCATAATTTTTCCATTGAATATGATACCTGGGTCTGTATGAGGTGGTGACAGTCTTCTCGTCTCCGGAGCTGGAGGCCCTGCGACAGGAGTGGAAGATCGCCTCCCAGCGCGCTGTGCACGGTGACATGCCTAAATTTTGGCTAAACGTCTATGCTGTGAATTGTGACATTTTCACGTATAGATTTGTATCGAGAGGACTGTAATTGAGACCCAGATTGACAGTCAAAGTCAATACTGAATCAGTCTAATAAGTTGAAGGGACCATATCATATACCCATACTACCACAAGTTGGTTAGTTTACCCATCCCCGATACTACCTTCGGATAGCAGTCTTCCTGTTTGTCAAGCAGGATTATACCAGACTCGGACTACATCCGAAGGATGACCATTCACGTATGACATACCAAGGGTATTCTTATTGGACCTTACACTGGCAGGAGTTTGGAAGAACTTACTCAAGTGACCATGAGCCGAGGATTGACTCGAAATGACTTTCTAGAACTCAGGAATTATCAAATACTCCTTCTAGAACGAGATCATGCATTAATCTAAAAGACTGCGATTTAGTCTAATAGACCAATCAAGTTGCATGTTTGAGGAAAATGACTAGAAGAATGATCGAAGTACTGCGAGGCTCCGAAGACATATCAAATGAATGTCAAAGAGTCCTGACGTAGAAAATATTGAAGAATACAATTAAATGAATACTATGCATAACTCCCTTGATAGAGTATAGGCACAATGGGTGTCTGTTGAAAGAGAGAAGCAATTAGTTTAATCCAGATGAATCAGATTGATAGGATTAGAATCGAGGAGAGCTGATTTGCCTCCGGACGAGGTGACAAACGATCGAAGTAAGTGTTGAACAGCAATCACAGTTGAACACCATTCGAGTCATTCTCCAAAAACAATTAAATTAAATGAATATCGAAGTACCTACCTATGTTTGGAGGTATACTAGAATCTTGGAACCAATATGGGCCAAATAAGGACATGTAGATTCAAATTAAATGATATCTGACCGAGTGTAGAAGTTTCCTGGCGGTTCCGAATGTTTATTGTATTAAATTAATTGTACTGTGCAACTCTATATTCTGTATGTATAAATAGTGATCCGATGTATCTGGAATACAAGTGATTTTGGGACGACGTTGCAGTGCTAATCCGTAAAAAGGAAAGACACACTCCCGCCAGACTGAAACCTCTTCGCTAGCAGCCATTCGGGCCCGGCACTTGTGAGTATAGGAACGTTGTGTTCTGCTCCTTGTGACTGCGAGAAGTATATCCAGTTGTTGGATATCCTTCGAACTTAGGATCAGTCATTGGTCTCAAATCACGCTGTGTGGTTGTGCCAGCACATAGTTCTAGCCCTCCGAGGGGTCTGTGTGTTTCGGTTTTAATTTACTTTAATTCAAACCCCCAATTCTTGATATACCCAAATCAATACAATCAAAGCACAAATCGTGCTGAATCTACCTTGATCAAAGGAATATATCAAATCCTTAGAACGATTCAAATTGATTGATCAAAGCTTCTTACTTAGCTCTCAAAGCTTTGCGGAACCTTTGCCAACGCTACCCCTTGCTATTAAATAAATTTGATAGCAGTGAACTCGCATATTGTGTATTAGATTGGTTGGTTGGAGTGCCCATTAGATTTCTTCTTTTCTCTTTCACACAAAAACGAGGCAAGCTCGTTAACAGATGTCTCGAACGAGATCGAGGATATCTGGGAGATCCGTCGTAACAGATTCCTGGTCATCATTGACTGATTTGGTTTGAGAGCGGAGAGTTGGGGACATAGCGGAAGCACTTTGAGTCGAGACTGCTGAGAACTTGGAATCAATTTAGGGCCACCAGTCGAACCGAATGATTGAGGTTGTTATTTG
Source organism: Lentinula edodes (assembly GCF_021015755.1). Classification (NCBI taxonomy): domain Eukaryota; kingdom Fungi; phylum Basidiomycota; class Agaricomycetes; order Agaricales; family Omphalotaceae; genus Lentinula; species Lentinula edodes. Next base: position 539,339 of record NW_025764330.1, read on the forward strand.
AAGTGCAGAGCACGTTCCTACCATGAGTTCCTGTCTGGCGCATCTTGGATTTTCCGTACGGAAATCATACTCGGGAAAAGTGGTTAGGACAGGGCTAGGGAGTATCTTCTCCTTATAGATAGATCATCGGGCAGCACTCGTGCACAGTGCCCAAAGTTCAAACCCTGCTCACCCCTGTTGTATACTTGCTTATACCGATCCGGCTACGAGGTTCCTATCGGATTGGCGTGAGGCTTGTGTGTGATATAAACACGTGAGCACTGGATGACTTCCCGTGAAGATTATTGGACGGCACATAACAACTAAGCGAGCCCACCGATGAACGTCAACAGATTCTGAGTAGAACTCGAGCAGAACCATCTAGGGAGGGGTATGTCCGCAACACAAGATTAGCACAGGAAAAGTGGGGTAGAACACCGCAGTAAGTGGGAGACAGTACAAAGAATGATTTGAAATATTATATGTCAGCTCCGAAAGCTCGTGCCCACGGAAAAGCTGCAAGAAAACCACTATAGGCAGCGCTTTTGCTACGTATACTGAGAGGTTCACGGAAGCATCTACGGCATGGGGAGGACCCAATGAAAAGGTATGCAAAGCCCAGCCCACGGCGAGGCTAGTAAGCGGTGCCGGTAAAGCTCATGAAAGCGCGAAAGGAGGAGTTTTTCGTTTAGTTGCTGTTTGAAAGAGATAGCTGATCTATACGCTGGTAAGCAAAAAGGGTCCAAGAACACCAGAGTAAAGTTCCCGATGATAATGAGTCCTCTCCATCCTCCTCATTCTTTACGGAGCCGAGCATGTTCAAGGTGGGAATCGCACGCTGTCCATCTTCTTGCAGTACTGTACGAGTGAGCTCAGTACAAGGCACATACCACTTTCCATGTACAAGTAAGTTCGGATCGAAGTTCAATACTTGGTTCGAAGGTTGTGGGGATAACATATGCAGGTAGCAATGTTCGGTATACTGTGAGTAGCATTCAGAGATGCCAATTGCACGAGTGAGCTCCAGTACCGGCATGAGATATCATTGCCTGCCGCACAAAATCCTCGCACGGTTCACGCGGCCCGTTTATCAACATCATTATACTTCCAAGTTTGTTCTTGCTCCGGAGCCATGTACTCGAGCTCACTCGTGCATGTATGTTTCCGTCTGCGCAATATAAACTGACGCCACCCGCGCGTAGCGACTCTCTCCTGATCTAATGAACACCGAGACGAAGTGCATCACTCTCAAATGGAATCTGCAAAACCTCCAGGTCCATCAATATCGGGAAACGACTTCTCTTGCAAGACAGGGATTCGAAGGAAGTTGAGAAATATATATAGGCGAACTTCTGGCTGAAGTTCAGGGTGAGTGAACTCGGTTTGAATCTGCTTTCGAATAACAATCACCAATCTCTTTTTTAGCTAGTGGGTGCCTATTCCACTCTGGTCTACATATGGAGTGGCCGTGGTATAATCTAAGTCGCATACCCCGACGTCGAGAATAACAGTATCCGAGTAAGGAATGTCATTACATACTACTACTAGTAAAAAAAGTGAAAATGAAATCTTGGTCCCATAGTCAAGGGAGCGCAGAAGAGACACCGCGATACAACATTGCAATCAGAAAAGATTGTAAGCCAGGGAACAGCTCACAAATGACGGAACCCATAAAGTAAATGACAATGAACCACAGCAAAATGTCAAGAATCAAGACAGGCAAGTGAAGAATCATTACGGTAATGCAAACAAGCACCCAGAAGCAGAAGTCAAGGGTAAGTTCGAGAAATGACAAAAGACGCCAAGTGGCGAATGCGAAACTCAAGATGGACAAAACAACTAGAAATCTAATAGTCTCTTGCACACGGGGAAACAGCTAGGAAATACAGGTGAATGAAAATAGTATTGTCAAACGCTGAAACTGACCAGATCAGAGATGCCGACGTCTGCCTTCCAGTCTTGAAGGAAGTGACGGGAAATCACCCGCGCACATATCATAAAAAGCACAATTGCGATAACATCCCCCAGATCGGCACCAAGAATCATCGTGATGGCATTGTAGGTTGAACTCAGAATCCTGCCGGCAAGTAGAAATTTTACAAAAAGGCCGTGAAGGAGAAAATATCTGGTAATTCGGCACTCCATCGTGACCTAGGTTGAATATGTGAATCGAGAAACACTCCATACAGTAAGTGCAGAACCTACATAGAGCATATTGGGAGATTGAAAGATGTGAATGACTGTTCTCGAAATATGGCTGATAGATGTTACGAATCTACTTGCAGGGGGATCAAAGGCGTCAAGCTGAGGGTATAGTGTCAAACAAAAAGCCATTTCGACACATCATTGACTCACCGACTCCGAATCCTCTGCGGCAACCGTAGTCTCGTCGTCCTGGGAAATCGAGTCAGAGTCCATGGTATGTCTCAAGTGGGAACTTGGACTTGAAAGAGTTTGGAAAGAATGGTTTTCTAAGTAGCCCCAGTGAGATAAGAAGTTCAAAACGCGTTTGGAATCCTACGCGACTAGGGAAATTTGATAAACGAATATATGGTCTAAGTCTCTAACATTGGTGAAATTTTCTGATAGAAAACACCTCGAATGCGTGATTCATTGATCAAGATTCTTGAAGACTGTTCCAGAACAACGATGTCGTCTTCATATATTAAACAATGAGCGAAACATGAGGTATGTTGTTATATATAGAATTTAGATAATCAACAACATTACGTTACACTGTTTCCGGAACTTAGGCGCCAAAAGTTGAGTGGCACTGACAATATCTCTATTGTGTACTTAGATGGGATCTTGTGGGTCCATCAGGGTCCACAACAAACCTTGAAAGCAGCTGATAGAACTCGCTTTGGCCCCTTCTGAGAAGGTACAAAGACATTAAAGCTCAATGGAAGTGAAAAACATTGATTCAAAGCTGACAATGTGATCTGACATGGAACAGGTACCAGAACTCAGGACTGTCACTATGTCACACACGCTTGCAGTTGACCAATTTGTGAAAAGCGATTGCCTCGATTTTCAGTTTCCAGAAAGCTAACCATTTTGGATATATTGACACACGCTATGGACATGTAGGTTGAAACGTCCACATGTTTTTCACTCTTGGTTTCAATTTCCTTAATGCGAACCCTCAGAATAAATGGGGAAAAGATGCAAGAAGCAATTGGAAAAACTGCAATTACTCACTGAATAATCTTACCATATTCGCCCACATCGATCGAGTCTCATGGTACACATGCACTCCAGAGTAGCGCTAATCCAAGAGTCTCTTGCTGATGATCCAAAGTGCATCGCTAAAGATCTCGTGTAAGCACGAATGTTAGTGCCGATATCGATGGTCTATGTCCTAACTTTGGCTCTTTTTTCCTAAATAGCGAGCTCACGACCTGCCATACCCAGCCTGTCAGAGCTGCAAGATTTAACTAGTGACAATGCAAATGTTGAACGTTGTGTACAATGAAATTCGAATGAATGCGGACTCAATTGCAAAACTTGATCATCCTGGTGGCAAGCTGCCCTGCACTCGCAATCAGAAATGCCCTCTGCCAAAAGATATGTTCAGAAACAGTACAGGATTGACTGAATAGCTCTGAGACTGGGTTGGTCAGGATTCTAGAGATGAGAACACTCATAGCTCGATGTAGGGCTTAATCAATATTGGATTTGAGGCCATGTCGATTTATTATATCACACATGTCAGTGGTGACTTATTGAATCACAAAATGGTAACGTGTACAAGGTATTTAATCAGATCTCCTACTCAGGATTGTTACGACCTTGATAGTCGTTACCACCATCACTAATACTTCCGGACGCATCAAGGATGGATGTGCCCGGCGACGAAAGTTCCATGGACGATGAACCTCGCACTCCTCCAGCGCAGAGTGCTGCCTCTGATCCAGGAGCAACACCCACTCAGCAAAACCCAGGAGAGGCACGGGTAAGTTGTAGTCAATCGTTAAAATTTGTGATTAGTAGCTTATGCCACTCAGACCAGGAAAGCCACTCAACTACAAACTGCGAAATCAATTTCAAAAAAGACGACCAGAGCTGCATCAAGAGCTGCAAGTAGATCCCAAACCCCTTCTATTGCGGATGATGATGATGACACTGGTGCCCCCTTAAAACCTGTACATGTGCGTGTCATTCCAATTAATCTTGAGTACCTACTGATATATTGGGCCCTTAGTTGCTGGGTAACTGCACGCTTGAGGAGAAGATTATTCAGGCGAATAATGACGCCATACAGAAAATGGCGGAATCTAACGCTCGGATGCTTGCCAAGTTCAGAGCCAGCCAGACTGAAGCCATGGAGAAAACAATTCAGGTTGCGGTCGTATCTGGATTATCCAGTTTGAATCAAAATGTCGGTCGCCTAGCCGAGTCCCTTGAAACCATCAGCAAAAACCAATCAATTACTTCGCAATTACTCTCGCACCTTGAAGGTCGGTTGGATGGGGAGCGTCCGCGTTCGCCGACGCGATCCTCCTCCCATCGCCGCTCGATAAGCACCAACGCCGGGTACGCTGACAACACTCAAGCAGAGGGAAGTAATCAAAATGCCGCTTCTGCAAAGGGTAAGGGCCGCAGGGAAGTCGATGAGGATGATGACGATGACGATGACGATGAAGAATTCGAGTACGCAGACAATGAAGATCAAGCTGAAAAAGGAATTGCGTTGAAGAAAAAGCGGAAACTAACTAAGACTAGGAAAGCACTTGATCTACAAGTACGACATTGATTTTTCCGGGAGACAGCTCCACTCAATTCGAATTGTACTAGGATAATATTTGACACTGGCTCAACGACTTGATAGGTGTCATAAAGTACGCAGCCCCTATCATTTTCCCTTTCTCACCGTCTCGACGCCTTTACTTGTACAATACATCATCCCATCGCTGTCAATCTCCATCGATTACTGATCTATCTATTACTGATCCACCTGACCCACCTTCTCTTTCTATCGGCTTCCGCCTCCTTCCTTGCCCCTGAACTGTACAGTATTACATTGTTGTTTCTCGCAGACTAGATTATGTATATATAGCCAACCCTCCACAGCCTGGTCCCTTATCTTGACCTCTCTGTCATTATCTGGGACCAGGTATGTGCTTACTTATTATTACCTATGACTACGATACTCAATATATCTCTGTCATTATCTGGGACCAGTTCGCCTCCGCTCCGCTTAGTCGCTCCGCCTCATTGACCTGCTTAGTCGCTCCGCCTCACTGCCTGGCTTAGTCACCCCGCTTCCTGCTCCGCTAGTCACTCCGTCTCTGCCGCTTCGTGACAATAGGAGGCCAACAATATTCATTAGTTGCAACAGTGACAGACGAGGATGCAAAAACATTCGAAGAAACATTCACTCAGGACCTGACAAGACCGTGCCTACAGGTCAATAGCTATAGAGGTTCTGAGGCCGGATCTGGCCCGGGAATGGTCCGGAACTGAGTATTGGCCTGTAGTACACACTGGGAGTGGGACGTCGGTGAAGCTATTAGCAACACCCTTCACACACTGTTGGTGTCCCCGGGAATATAATGGCAAGAGTGCAAGATTGGGATGAGCAGCCTAAATGGGGTTCCTGATGATCCGGGAGTCCGGAAGCAAAGGGTAAAGAAGATATTAAAGACTGGGATAGGATGGTACACTTGATTTCAAGCTTGACTACAACGTACAAAGTATTCTAGCTTATATACATCCCAAATACAGTAGTCATAAGACCTCGATGAAAGCTCGGAATAATAAATAAGTAACAAGGTAATTATTCCGAAGTCCGGCCGCTCCGGGCCGGGCCGGGCCGGGAAGCGTATGGGTGAATTGCATGCATATGACAGGACCCTTTAGCCAAGCCGTGCACTGTTAACGATTTCCGGTACTATATCAATGGCAAGCCTAGCGCTGCCTGGAATAAAGGGGCAGCCTTTGTGTTTGTCGACTATGTGAAACAGGAAAAGCTGATGAAGATTCCCAACAAAGGGACTCACGATTTACTTCGAAAAGGGTTCATGACGCGTATTCGTACCCTTCATCACTATCACACACGCTCCAAATTCTCGAAAGAAAAAAGGGATCGATCTGCTAACAAGGGCAGGAAGTACTCAAGGAAGACATCTGTAAGTGGCAAGGTAAGTATTCCTCGACTAGCTATTCACAGCCTTTTAGACCTTCTACCAGCGAAGAGAACTTCTGAATTCACTCAATCCCCTCCGACAATATATTCGCTACCTCGATGCGATCGGGATAGCTGGTATGTCTCCGGATGAGGAAGACAAAGAGGGCCCATTATCCATTCCACCGCAGTATAAGATGACGCGACCTTTTTGGCGAGGCGAGGATTTGGAAGAATTTTTTATATTGTTGGATGCGTGTCATATCCTGATCAGAATGCGAAATGAATCACCCACAGGGACTACATACTCTCAAGGGGCCCCACCTTGCTATCGAGTACGAACACAGCGAGAAAGTGAAAACAAGTTATTTGTCAAGGGTTTACCAAAAAACTTTTATCGTGCTGGATGGCTTGAGGAAAAGGAACCAGGATGGCAAAAGGGCGGCGAGGGCTTTGTCAATATGATCATCCGCCCCAAGCCAGCCAAGGAGCTTGTTTTCCCAGCGGAACTAAAGGAGTAAGTTGCTGCGTTATTTCTTATGCTCGAATTTGCGATCTGAGGCGGTCATTCAGGGAACTGAAAAAGAACAGCTATGTGTTTAGTAGGTAATGCAGAGTAATACGAAGTCACCCGTTTAAAGTCATATAATCAAATGTATCATGCTTTAAATCTATGTCTTGATTTGTTACGGGAAGATATTTGTTGATCCACGACTGGGGGACTGTACATATTATAACGAACTTGGAAAAGAACAGGCGGGCTCAGGCGGGCCGTTTGATGATGATCAAGAGCCGTGAGAGAGTACTAGTTTCAACCGGCCGGCATGATCGCTCATTGAATAATACTCTGTTAAGATTATGCGGAGAGGTCTTAATACATGTAGTATATATAGTCCCAACCACCTATGACAATTATCCTGTCATAGTAGCCTTTTGGCTCAGTTGGATTTTGTGTTAGTGGTTGGGCATGAATTTCACATACTCACAAACTACCGACCATACCTACGACTAGTACTAGTACTATCGCCACGACCATCTGACAATGTACTTGAATTGGGTATTGAACTTGTACTCGAGCTCATGCGTATATACCATGTACTGAGCTCACTCATACAATACCGCAAGAACGACAACTGCATGCGATTTCCACCTTGAACATGGTCGCCTCTGCGAAGGATGAACAGGATCAAGAAGATATATTATCGAGAAAAGGTACGTAGTACTCTCTGTCATCTCATTTGCTGTCAACTTATTCGTTCAAGGTTTTGATGTTCCGGATACCATATCTGGACGTCACGAGTTGGACTCTGCTCTCGTGCAGATTTGCAAACATCGACCTATCCTCCAGCTCCGTATTCCTGCATTGTTGCACTGAGCTGACTCGTGCAAAGTTTCTTCGAAGCCGATGAACCTACTATTGGCAAAGCGCTGCGCCTTGCACTGAGCTCACTCGTGCAGTATCACAAGAACGGCGACTCTGCACGATTTCCACCACGGTCATGGTCACTTCTGAAGAGGACGAAGAGGATACATTATGTGCGCATTAGTCTCTGCTTCTCTTTTCTCTTAACTTATTTGTTCCAGGTTTTGATGTTCGGCATACCATATCTGGACGTCACGAGTTGGATTCTGCTCTCATGCAAATTTGCAAACTTCGGCCCATCCTCCACCTTCGCATTGTTGCACTGAGCTGACTCGTGCAAGGTTTCTTCGAAGATGAATCTACTATCAACAAAGTGCTGCACCTTGCACTGAGATCACTCGTGCAGTATCACAAGAACGGCGACTCTGCGCGATTTCCACCATGGACACGGTCACCTCTTAAGACGACGAAGAGGATATATTATCGAAACATGTGCGCATTAGTCTCTGCCTCTCTTTTCTGTTAACTCATTCATTCCAGGTTTCGATGTTTTCGATACCATATCTGGACGCTCCGAGTTGGATTGTGCTCTTGTGAAGGCCTACTAACTTCAGCCTATCCTCCAACTCCGTATTCCTGCATTGTTGCACTGAGCTGACTCGTGCCAAGTTTCTTCGAAGCCGATGAATCCGTATCTTGTAGTGAGCTCACTCGTGTAGTATTGAGAATCGGTAGTTACTACTCTCTATCATCTCATTTGTCGCCAACTTATTCATTCCAGGTTTCGATGTTCTGGATACCATATCTGGACCTATGAGTTGATTCTGCTCTCGTGCAGACCTCCTAACTTCGGCCTATCCTCCAGCTCTGCATTCCTGCATTGTTGCACTGAGCTGACTCGTGCAAACCTTTGTTGAAGACGATCACCCTGCATTCGACCTTGTTCAGCCTCCTTTCGTTTGAGTGCTGAGCTGCATAACTTATGCACGATATCAAGTCGCGGTTGAATGCCACTCTTAGATTTCTGGTGCACGCTGACGGCCACTCGCACTGTCAAGACCCTCTTTCACCTTGTACCCAAGTCAACTTGTTCCAACCATTCGTTCTGTGCAATGCGACTAGACGGTCGCGCACCTTACCCTACCCTGGTGTTCTCAGACCCTTTCTGCTTGCTTGCAAGCGTGCAGATCTATCTGTTTCGCGCCTTCATGAGCTTTCCCTGCACTATGGTCGCGGCGCAAAGCCTGACTGATTTTAATGCACTGGCTCCCGCTGTGGGCGGGACTTCGCATCACGTTTCATTGGACCATCCCCATGCCGTAGACACTTCCGCGAACGTCTCGGTATGCGCAATGAGAGCGCCACCTGGGGTGGTGAGTGGTGGTGACATGCAGCTTCTTTGCAGGCCACGAAGTGTTTCGGACATTCTCTAGAAACATCTTTGTATGCCATTTATGAGCCTTTGGAGCTAGCTCCGATTGTTGCAAATTTTTTGTACTTTCTCCCGCTTACTGCGGTGTTCTGGCCCAAGTTTCCTTGTGCTACTCTAGTGTTACCGATGTTTTCAGTGTGCATCTTGCAAGTCTTGTCGACTACCTCGCAGATCTGTGCTCGGGCGAGAAAGCAATTATTTTTTGTGGGGGACGCTGCAGGCTATGTAGTCCCTTGTATCCGCATATAAGCACCAAACTTCATGCTTTCTTCATAAGTACGCTTTTCCCAAAACCCTGAATAGCTGGTGCGCCTTTATGCAAGGGCCCGGAATGAACCTCAGAATCAAAAATACCTGCACCATCCAGGCCGAGCTAATGGAATCAGATGTGGCTCCATCTTACCTACTCTACTGCTCTGTACTCCGCAATGGAATTAAGTAGTAGCTGAGAGGTAGGGAAATTCCTGAGCTCATCATCTTGGGCTTTATCCCACCGATGCACTCCAAGGAAATCAGTCTTCATTGATCCAAATCTCTTATTTCTTCTCCTTTCAGGCTAGTCGTTCACTCTTTCAGCCCCATCCCCAACCAGTCATCCGCAGCCACCCCCAGCGCTTGTCTTATCTCTGTGCATCGATTTATCTCCCCACCATCGTTCCACTTGCCGCGGTGGCTCTAGCACCGATTCTTGCACAGGGTGCATCGATTGGTTACTCATGATGCATCCTTGCGGAGTTTCCACTGCCATGAGAAGTGGGGTTCCAAACGATGCGCAAGCGCGAGCACTCAAAAGCACCGTGCAAAAAAATTCCCGCTGCGAGCATTGCCTCTGGCAGGCACCAACCTCTTCAGTGCGCATTCCTGCCTGCTGCTCCAGACTTGCTCCTTTTGTACCCACTTTTGCTGCTCCTTTTGCACCCACTTTTGCTCGCGCCCGGACCAACTCTTAGTCTCTCTTCCTTAAATTGCATTCTGCCGGTTCTCTCAAAGAACTCCTGCGAATCAATGAAAATATGCTTGAACCTACCTTGTGGCACTGGTGAGCCCTTCCTGCGCCCCCTCGCGATGCGCTGCCTGCTCTTCTTTCAGTCCACACAAAAGAATAAGTCGATCCTGCCTGGCACCTCAATCGCTCCCACCCAGCCAGCCATCCTCAAATATGAGGTAGCTTACCTCTGCGCTATCCGTCGCCCTCAATACGAGACAAGTTCTGCTGCAGAGGTGGTGCTTCATGGCTGGGCAGTGCAGAGTTGAGTTCTGCGGCTCTGCAACTCAGTACCTTCGGAAATATTTTTTTTCGCTGCCGGCTGCCCTTCCGCTGGAGATACTGAGTCTCCAGTGGTCCTCTAGCATTTCAAATTATTTGCCGGCTCAGCTGTTTATCCGGTCCCCTTTCTGCTCTTCAAGCGCCTTATGATGCACCCCTTCTTCCATACCCCCGCCATGTCCAGTGCCCATCCCTTCAAAGTTTTAGCCAGCCGCCTCGAGCGTGAACCTCTTTGGCGCTCGGAGCTCCTGGATACTGACCTCAACCTCAAATCTTCGTCCAAAGTTGGCGAGCTCCTGCTGCACGCGTTTCCCGACCTGCACTTGCGCTCCTCCCTCTCCAATTTCAAGTCGTGGTTCAACAGGTTCAGTCGCAACTATCCTCTTGCTTATGCTGCCATCCTGCAAGCAGCTGCAATCCGCTACCAGCGAAACCGCGCCAAACGGTCTCTTGTCTCCCGCCTTCTCTTAAACCCCAACGCCCCGTCTACCAAGTCCGCTATCCGCACCCTTTGGGAATCCATACCAGTATATGTTGTGTCGCGCCTGAGTGCCCCCTACCCTCCGAAAGGCTCTTGGATTGTTGATCATGATTCCATATGGGATTTGTGGTACAATCACCTGCAGTATGGCAAACAACCGGATGCGCGCATTGCTCGGAGACCAATGATGCACATTGATTCAACTGCTCTTCAGTTCGACTTGGGTCCAGAAGAAAGTGGGCGATTCAATGAACCCGACGGTACTCCTGTGATGATGGCCATGCACAATTTCTGCTCCTTTGTCGAAATCGTTTCTTGGGTCAATGACATTGTTCTGTGCAATGTCGCCTGCCAGCGCAACGTTAGGGTATGCGCCCTTCATTCCAAACCCACCTCTTCTATTCCTAAAGTTCTTTTCTTCACTTAGAAGGAGGATGCTGGCTGTATTGTCATATGCGGATGGTCTGCTGGTTCAAGATCTAAGCCTGCTTTTGATTTCGTTCGCAACTTTCTGACTTCCAAATCTGATGCTGAAAAGTGTTCTCTTCGATACGAGGCTGCTTCTGCATTTGCCCCTTTCTGGAACATGGTATGCGCCTTGGGTCCCGATGAGGTCCTCTCTGATATTGAATATTTCTTATCCACTACGAAAATCTATGGTATGGACGCCAATCTCCATGCTGGCGGTCCCAAAAATGTCTATACCGTTCCAATCAACGGGATTCCTATTACCTTCCGCAATGCCCGGATGGCTCCTCCTTCTGGTGTTTTTGCTTGTAATTATGCTCGGTGTGTGTTTTGCTGCACCTGGTTTTTCTTTGCTCATTGCACGCCCTCTTTAGAGCTGTTCACAATGAAGTTCAGCCCCATAAATGGTCCATTGCCTGGACCACTTTTCGTGCTTCCATCAACAAGGAACTAGGTGGCCATTTCTATAATTCTGACTATGGTATTTGCATCCGCTCCGCGAGCAATACTGCAGTCTTTTGGCAACCTGAACATTTTCATGGTACCAGTCTGCAGGACATTCCTCCTTCGGAAAAGGGTGGACCTGTCATTCAATCTGGTCTATCCATCGTTACTTCATCCCGTCTTCCTGTGATCTTTGATAAATTCATTCAGGGTACTCTTCCTGAAACGCAGTTAATTCGCGTGTGCTTCACTAATGAGGAAGACTTATTGGCTGACCGAATGGGTCGCACTCTCTCTCTTACCTGAACATTACTTGTATGTATGTAAACAACATTCAAACGAATATCAATCATCCGCTATCGTCAGTCAACGTAAAAATGAATCTTTTCCTGGTACCCTTGCTGTCACCGTCGTCATCACTGAACTTCCTTTTCTTGAGCTGCGACCGCGCCGAATCTGCCTTGCTGCTCCATTATATAATTATAATAATCGCGGTTGCTACTATGTGATATGACAACGAAGATCATTCTCGTCAACGGAAAGCAACGGAATCCACACGGAGGATCATTACACGAATGCACCACTTTAGGGTACAGTGCATGCAACGAGCAACCAGGATAGTACAAAACAAAAAAGTAACCTCTATAAAATAATTCTAATCAAAAGGATGATGCATGCGATTGTGTGGCGGACAAAACTCCCTGTACACTGCGCAAAGAAAATGTTTTGCCCCGATACTTTTTGAACAGTGATCTTCAAAGGAGCCGCAGGTGGTCGAGTGTGAACTGGGAGAAAACGAAGAAGAACCGCTGCACGATCCAGCCACAGCACTCACTACAGTTGATCACTTCCAATTCGACCAATGACGCGAAGCAAGTGATGATGACCTCGTAAATCTCTTTGTGCATATGATGCGTGAATCTAAATTCAGTTTAGCGTTCTGTAATGCCCACAGTAAAAATATTACGGGGAAGTGGGGGACACGGTGAGGAAAATGCACTTTCGATGCGGAAATACCTGGAATGTTATTGTTGATTGTCTGCAAAGCATGAGTGGTATAACCTGCGGCATCTGTTTAAACCAGTTTGTGCGGAGCGGACTTCTCACCTTGTGCTCGTTCTCACTCCCTTACCGCACAACCCAAAATCATTTGCACTCACTCACTCTTCAACCTCTGATGATAAAATCCAATGAAATTGACGTAACTCGTCAGACAAATTGCATCTTAGTAGCTATAGTGTTGGTCGACGTTGAGCAAGACCATGGGAATTCAAAGCAAAAACAGTGAACGGCAAAGAAACCTTTTGATTAGATGTTGACTGCTGACTTTACTCGCGTGTGCATCGTTGAACCAACAAGATATATGATATATGACAGTGCAAGTACTTCTCTGACCCTAGAAATAATCCACCATCCGACGAACGTGCAAGATAGAGTACCGATAAATGTAGTGACAGTGACCAGGATAGGCTTGGGCTGCGAAAAAGATTAACGAAGTTCTAAAGCAAGTATCGTTGCTTCACCTGCACCGTTATATTATGCCTTCCAAAGTTCTGAACGAGGATAAACGAGAGAACCCCAGGCAGAAGAAATCCGACCAAACCCGGCCGACTAGCATACTTCGCTGACGCAAGCCAAATGAATTTCATGCAATACAACCAGCAACTGAATATTCCAATTAGAAAGAAAGACTTTAGGAAGTTGTTACGCTTGAAGTATATTAGACTGGTTTGCATGATTTGAGATGCAGAATCTCACATTCAAGGTTGTCGTACCGATTGACTCTTTCAAGCTCTCATTGGCATTTGATTTTGGGTCAATCGTGATTTGACCTTTGAGGTCATGGACTTCATTCATGGATCATTCCACGAATTGTGATTCTCATTCAATCTGGATATTGAACTCATCCTGATCAAATTCGGAGAGACGCCTAAAAAGCATCAGTATAAAGACATTACGGTACGGTAGTACCAGGGTAGTACCTCACCGTATCGGTGGTTCACCCTGCTGTTCTTCATTCCCCTGGGAAGCACGCGGATCAAGTGTGAGTCGATGCAAAGAATCCGTGTCCTGTTTGAGTGAAGAGATAGAAGTGCCCCAAGTCTTTTGATCTTCATTGCTTTCCAGAAGTCGTCTGATACGAGTCAGTGCAATACACCAGTAATAGAATAAAAGCTACCTCACTGAATCGGTGGATTGGCCTGATGGACTTCAACTTCCTCCCGGAGAGTAAATATTTCATCCTGGGCATCGGCGAGTAGAGCTTGCAGCTCGTCATTGTGTCGCTTAAGATTTTCATTATGTTGATACACAGTTTCAAGTGCTTTCGTGAGTTCTACGTTTTCTAATGTTGATGTTGCAGTCGAACTAAGCTGGTGAGCTGCGTAATTATCATCCGTCAACTGAAGTTTATTCAAACGTACCGTGGCATTGAGTGCTAGCTTTTGAATCTTAGATTTTGCACCTTGCAGCAGTGACTCATTGGAATCCATATGAAGCTGGTCTTTCTGCCTCAACTCTTTTCGCAGTCGGCGATTTTCTGAGTGGAGTTCAGCTAACACATGGATTGCAAATCAATTAGCATAAAGAAATTATAAGCATTAATGGAACGCATATGCTTTTTCCATCGACAATTTGAGTTTGGACTCAATTACTGACACCCTTATCAATGCAACATCTCTTTCCTGCTGCATATCATCTAGCTCACCATTAAGCCTTGAGAGACGAGTACCTAAAGTGGTAATATCCACATGATTAGCTGACAGGTGAGTTATAGTGGCACGAGCTGTTGAAGGAGACTGCACTTGTTGAAGTTGAAACACACTGGAGCGCCCTTCAGCTAACCCAAACAGTATGCCACCCAGCTCAGTGCAGAGAATGTCAATGCCTTAGTACAAGCTCAGTAGGTTGTGCTACAGAGTCTTGTAGTTGCTCAGTACTCCAATAAACACAGTAACAATGACCAGAGTCAATATAGTATGAGTATTGATTTGTATCTTTCAACTATAGTAGGAATACAGGTTTGTTTGGTCTTGTATGTACTAGAAACGCATGAGGCGTGATAATAGGTGTCCACAATTGTGCGCACCTATGAAAACTAACTAACTACAGTAACACTAAAGAAATAGCTAAGTTATGAGTTGTAAAACTAAGAAATGAAGTCTGTAAGTACTTTATACACTAAGTAAGTCACTACAGTGATAACTAGGAGTGATGAGGCGCTGTGTAATGTATGTAGAAAGTGTTCTATCACTACAGTATGCTCAACACGAGCTTCATCTAGTTCTCGATGCAAAGTGAACGCAGATGCTTCAGCAGCTTCATTATTGATAAGAGCGAGATCGAGTTTCTGCATACAATATTAGTTCCTTTGAGTCCCTGTATCAGTGTCTACAAGTAGACACGCCTTTTCAAGAGAGTAGTTTTTGTCGAGCAATTCAGAAAATCGATGATCATGGTCTTCATTGTTTGCAGAACAGTCCTACATTTGGTCAGTTTGATCATTTCAGTGCGTTGAAGTAGAGGGGCTAACCTGATGGAGGAGGCGAAGGGCATCATGATGCTGTAGTAAAGCTTGTCCTGCTTCTAAATATATCATTAGATTTGAGTTTGATCCTTAGGATCCGGAGTTCAGCAGGCGTACCAGCACTAAGAATAAAATTGTTTTCCAGCCGCAATATGATTGCCTTCCATGCTTTGAAATTATTACAGGCATCTCGTTGACAACAGCATGTTAGATGTGATGAGGGTTCCAGCTGAGGGATTGAAGAGGTAATAGAGGTGGTGTCAGCGGGAGTGTCCGTATCATCAAGCATAGAAGTAGTGATTGCAGTCAGGTCAACCTGAAAGAGATATATATGCCGGCTATCCCGGGTCATGCGCGGCGGTCACTTATTCCTCTGCTAATCCCTGACGGATAGGATGTCGAACCAATCTGATCGTCCCAACACCCCCGATTATCAATGTGAGCTGCCTTGTATAGTTTTTTTTGCAGTCACTAGGACTGACCCTCGCTCAAAGGTGATACGGACAACATTGAGTCTCGGCCGATCGCGAGCTCATCCAACACACTCAGCCAAACAGATAGACCTGGTGCTGTCATGGTGAGTGCCTCCCTGAGGCCTGAGCCTTAACCTATTGGGACATTCTGGACCTAAGTAAATGCGTGCAGTCTTCTCAGACTGATTCCGGAGTAGAGTCGAATCTTGTGGTTATTGATACTGGTAATATCACTGACAAAGACTCGGAGGTGAGTTAATGAGATATCTGGACGTCTTTCGTTGAATTCATAGGGCCCCGGGTGTACAGCATTCTCATGCAGTGAATGAACGAATCGCTGACAGTGAAAGTAAATCATGGAACGACGAAACGCCTTGGCTCGACTCGGGACACTGGCTCAGTAGTTATTTGGAGTTTGCAAGTTATTTTCCTGAACGTCTTACATCAATGCACATGTACTATGAGAGCACCTGGGGCTCTTTCACGGGCACTCAGTGGAATCTTAATGTTCGAACAAACTGGAATATTTTACAAAGAATGGTAAGTCAACTCCTCAGTGCCAGCGCTACTCTTACTTTACATGAGTAGCAAACCGACGACATTGCTAATCTCAACATATCCAACTTAATGTTTCACTTTGGGACATTAGCCTATACTATCGTAGAATCCAAATTAGCCTGGAATATCTTGATTCTAGTTCAGCAAAGCCTGGGGTTTTACCGCTGGTTACTTGGGGTTTTATTTTTCGGAGTCGGTGTTCTAACTTGCTATCTGGTTTGCAATTGGTTTCCGACCAGCGATCGTGGTGATGTGGTAGGCCAGATTGTCTTTCATTTCATTCAACATGCTAATCAAATTGGTTAGCGAAACCTATTTCCGACCGTGTTCGTATGGACTACAGTGCTTATTGGTGTCAGCCTTACTGTGCTGATTTCATGGGAGCTTGTTGCTTTTGTCATGGGAATTTATACGTAGTCATTGAAGGTGTTGTGGTAATATGTCCACTGTACTGGTCAACCAATTTCCTGACACTGCGCACGAGGGCTGTTTCGCAGCAAAAAATCTAATAGATGACAAGGTCTTGCGTATCAACAATTAAAGAAAACCCACCACATCGGAATTCTGTGAACTAATTTTGGAGAGGAATGTTTAATTCATTGCTCAACGTATGTGCGCAGCCGTTCCCGTTCGCGTCCGTACCAGACGCAGCAAGTCCGAGGGGGAGCCGTAATTGTTGACAAGCATGATGCATCCGCAGAAATGGCGTAGTTCAATATCAGTGCATACGAGTCAAGTCAACGTATAGCATTTAGAGCGAAATATGATGTATGCACAAGTGAGCTCAAGTACAAGAATGAATTGCACACCCACGGGCCGCTCAAACCCTTTTATATCTTCGTCCGGCAGGCAATCATCTCTTGTTGAGGTCGACCATGTACTTAGAGCTCACTCGCGCATGGGCATATCTGATTGTTACTTGTGCAGCCTCTTCTTACACTTCTTGACAGATCCCTACCTTATTTGACCGCTCATTGGTGCTCGTCATCCGTCCATTCGGCCATCTAAAAGAGTTCTTGCTGGTGATAGTGCCGGAGGAAATTTGTGCTCGACCACTCTGACTGTTCTTCGCGACATGGGTATGCCATCGCCTGCTCAATTTTGATTAGTCCATGGGTGGACTTGACACACAGTTCTCCGAGCATCATGCATAACTCGAAGACAGTGAGCTCGTTGGTATACTTGAATCGACGGCCTATTCATATCTTACGCTCTCGCAGGACTACATGGATTTTTAGCTAGACCCTCTACACTGTGGCCCATTGATCCTGTACCCCCCTTGGGTGGCCGCACATGTGCTACAGAGTCTAATCCACCTTCTAAACCTGGACATGCCGACACACGACACCTCAACCCTAGTGCCTACCGAGTCCAAGCACGCGCTATAGGTGAACTAAGAAGAAAAACATGTTGGCTGGGGGTGGAGAGTATTGAAGAGGCAGAAGTGTTGTATAACTCAAAGGTTACTTTTTCCTCAATAATTTCATTTCATTGACATCGAGATCTACATAGAGCCTTGGAAAGGGCGAACCTCTAGTTTGCTATCGGCTTAAGTATCATGCTTCAGTACATCTCTGGTGCGCTGTATGTGCACCATCGTTCAAACCCTCACCAGGTCTTACTAGTAAGTGAACACGGCTGCCTGTACCACCCTTCGCAACATGCTGACTACAACCAGTGACAAACAAATCTTCATTCCCAAGGATGGTAGATGTGGCAAGAACCCATAAACACTCACTACCTCAAGTACAGGAAACAAAAGACCACCACCCAAAGGAAAGCACACGAAGACACCTATAATTGCAAGGATGACCCTATACAACCGAACAGTCAAAGTCCTCAAATCCATGGTATTGGTCGACATGAAGGCGGATTCCAAGGGTAGGGAGTGTTTCTGGAGGCCTCTGCAAACCAACAGATCCCCACCAGCAACTGAATCTTCCACTCAGTACCTTGGAAGTGTACAGGAGGCCTCCTCCTCACTTCTGACAGGTACATAAATATTCAGTTGCTTCCTCTCACCAAAAACTCTACAGATATTCCTCACTTCTGAAAATGTGTACAGGTTTCTCCACAACCTCACTTTTCAGCTGTGTACAGATTTATCTCTCTCTCTCCAGGTTTTACCTCACTTCTGTACAGGGTCTCACCCTCAGATGTATACAGGTTCCACCTGATTTTTTACAGAAGTGTACAGGCTGTGTTCCTCACCTCTTCAGTTGTGTACAGGTGTTTCCACCTCACTTCTTCAGTTGTGTACAGGCCAGACCTCACTTCTCAACATGTGTACAGGTCACACCTCACTTCTGTCCTCAGATGTGTACAGGTAGCACCTCACATGGGGCCAGTTGGATCAGGTGATGTGTTGATCATGTGTTCTGTTTCAGTCAGGTGCCAGAGTTTCTGAGCAGAGGCCTGTGTGAAAAAGGTCAGAATCATGTGATCCCATCAGCTCTTCCTTTCTCTCTTACCACCACCATCTCCTGTTTGGTGATTTGGGTGAGAACACTGGCTTTCTTCCACAGCTCTGATAGCTTCAACATCATCCTCCAGGTCCTCCTTTCATCTGTACAGGCCTAGCCTCAGATTCAAGGACCTGCCATAGCTCTGACAGCTTCAACATCATTTTTCCTTGTCTTTTGTGTACAGATTAGAGGTCTGGGTTCTCAGTGTGTCTATGATATCTTTTATGGGTGTTTTACATGGTTTTCAACTGATGTTTGGGCAGATCTAGGTTGATCTGGTCATTTTTTGGTCACCCTCCCTCCTCTCCCACATCACATCTTTACTTTCAACCATTTCACTCCACTCTAACCTTGTTATTTTATTTTTTACTTAGACTTCTTTTTTCATTTATATTATTTACCATACCATACCCTTCCTGTAGGGCCCTGCATGATGCATTCAATTTAATGGGGCTTTGGCCCAGTTTATGGCTAAACACCTCCCTATGAGTGAAAATAGGCATAGGCCGGTGCTCCCTTTACATTTGCGTATTGAGAAGCTAGGTTTGCTCTCACTTTCGGTGCCAAGAAAGCAAAAGCTGCTACTATTCGTCCTCAGGAACGAAATCGCGATGTAAATGCTAGGGATACAACATGTAGTGGATGGTATTGACATAAACATAAAAGATGAAGCACTATTGACAAAAGATATGTGCATCGGAATGCTCAACTGATATACCTGTACTTAGCTTAGTGCGTAGAATACGCACAGGAGCCCGGAGACATAAGTTGCGACAAAAAATGTTACCCTTTGTCTCTATAATGTTTCTATTCTGTTGAGTCATCAGTTGCCCAAGAAGTTTAGATAAGGATTTGATACTTGAAAAAATGAACAATTTGCCCCTGTTGTTGGGGATGGGCTTCTTTTCAGGTTCACGGAGACAACCAGAGGATCTTCGGTGTAGAAACTCGTCGTTACCCGACCGCCTGATAATGCCCATGCACCCGTTATGCTTCTACTCACATGTATACCACTATATTCTCATGCAACTCAACAATTATCACTACATAAGCATAAGTAGCCACTAAATCGTACGCAACTAAAGCTAGTGACGACGCGACCTGTTCATGATCATCAGTAACGTGCGCCGTTATGATCACAAGATTGATCAAAAGGTTGATCACTTAAGCATCCAATCTTTCTTCGTTGCAGTACAGTATAACTAGGTCACCCGTAGGTAACGTCCAAGATTGGTACGTCTTTTCAGAACTACCGTGAATCACACTGATGATTAGATACATTTTCAGACCATGAACTGTTCTCTTGCAGTGTCGGAAGAAGGGTCAAACCCATTCAGTTTTCACGCAGTTATAGACTCAGCTGTATTCACATTCATCAATCGAAAACCGGCATCCTATCCCTCGGTTCCTTCTAAAACAGAGATCATCAACCCTAGTCCTCACGCAACGGCTATGGCAAATTTTTATACTCCAAAATGGGTCGCATCATCTCTCCCTTTCCTGGGGTTTGCGCCCAGTAGCAATCCCTTCAAATGTGAGTTCCTTAGATGCCTAGACTATAGTGCACACACACTGCCAATAACTGGTAATAATATAGATGGCTTTGCCTTAGACCTGTCACTCCAAACAGACTGGGATTCTTTGGAAAGGAACTTCAGAGCTTTCCTCAGAGCTTGTATGTTTGTCAATTGCTTTGGCGTACCAGAAAATTTTCGCCTCTGGGCTTTTCCCCTTCAATATGGCTATAAAAAATTGTACAAGAACCAGGACAAGGCTCGAGCAGCGGCACATCGGTCTCGCCAAGCTTTCATTCCACTCATTGCATCGGTATCCTTTTTCCTTCGCTTGCTTTATCATCTTGAGAATGAGTGGGGGAATCTTGTTGAAAGAAGAAAAGATATCCCTGCTCCTCCTTCGAATTCATTTTGGAGTGATAGGCAGAACAAAATGGAGCAAGAACGCTACGGGCCAGTGCCGTCGAAGTGGGAATGGCAGGAAAAGCTCAGGGAAAGAACCTCCATCAGTGCAGAATGGCTGTCTTATTTTTATGAGATCATGGATATACCCATGGTCGGACTCTTCTTTGATGTTCATCATTCAGGCTGTTTGTCGTTGCTTTCGGTATTCCTCGAGACTAAAATGCCTTTGGTGTTGTATTGGGGAAGTACTAATGACTGGAGAGTCCCATTGGGGCTCCCTCCTTCCATCCCGGTTCCAAGTAGAGCTCTGGTCAACCATCTCATGTCCAAACAAATTCCGTACTCACCTCCTGCACCCACCACACCCCCCACATCCGTTGCTGTGAGCAGCACGACTAACATAATTGGAAAAAAATTGCGCATTCCCCGGCTTGATGGTGGAACTCAACCCCGAAAAAGCGAAGGTGTTATCGAATTCCTCAAGCAAAGAGAAATTGATAGACTCCGGAAGATAGCCTCTGAGGACATGAAAGATCGGCAATCACGTCTTCAACGGGAAAAAAATGCATCTAGGGATATGCCCCCAGGCCGCAAAGGAGCGCGAGTCTACTACTGGGACATGGTTGAAGGTATCTGCGTTTGTACTGCTGTTGGCAGAAACAACTACGAGGACATTTGGGAATGATATGGGCAGCGTCAAAGGCATTATGACTCTGTTGCAGATGAATGGGATATTGTCAAGTCCATGCCGCGGGCCTCCATTCCGCCGTTCGGGATTCCGAAGATCTGCTCCTTATTGTTATCTCACTCTTATTGTTCTTTCTCGCTACACATACCCTTTCGTTCTAGTCCCTTCTTATTGTCTTTTACTCTACCCTGCAGGTACTACTCGTATAGCTCCTAGTAGTTAGTCTGGCGCTCCGCACCGCTGCGCCGATCCGTAGATATAAATACTGCCTGTACGCTACTGTAGTTCCTCAGTTTAATTATCGACTTAGATTCCCTCTTTCACTCTGTGCTCCTCTAAGTCTTCAGGCTTACTGCCTTGAAGCTCTCTCTACTCTACCTTAGGACTTATACGTTCTCTGGTTCGCTCCTCGTCACCGGCGTTATCGCCGCTCCGACTTGGCTGCTACTCAGCTCCTCTCTTCTATACTCTCGACCTCCGGGGACTTACGGCGTAACGGCGGTGTTGTTAATAACTTCACTACTGTCCCATTCGTATTCCGCACTTAGACACTCTGTGACCTCTGGCACGGTTACACGGGTTGCATGATCTTAACAGTATAATTAAACTCAATCCGTAACGTCGTACTGACATATCATTTTTTTTATGCCTCCGAAAACTCGAGCTCAATCCAGAGCTAATTCCGAAGAAAACACTTTCTTCACCACAGCTCAATCATTTGCCCCATTCTCCGACTCTATCTCTGCCATCGGTCAACCACGTCGCCGTAATCGCGGTTTCGGTCCAGCCACAGTTCCTACTACGTCAACTCTTCCTGAAGCCATGGAAGAAGATCAGCAATTTGAGTACAGCACTTTGTACACCGGTGACGGACAACCTGTCCAAGTCTTGACCCCTCGCCGTGGACAACCCCCCGTGGTCGCTCCGGCTCGGGGCCGTTCAACTACTCGTATTGATTCTCCAATCCTCCAAGCCATAGCCCGCCGTACGGGGAAACAACCCCAACGTCGCGCTGCTTCTGAATCTCCTCGTGACCCACCTCCTCACTTCGATTTGGACACCGGTGATCACGATGATCAAGACCCTCCTGTCGACCCCGACGATCCGGGCGCCGACAACAACAATGACGATCTGGATGACGATTCCGGCGGTTTACCGCGTGGTGAGCCTGGTGACCCCAGTGGGCCTGACGGTCCTGGTGGTCCTGGTGGACCTGGTGGTCCTCGTTCTCCTAATTCTCCTGACATCCCCAACGAGCAACGAGCTATGTTGGATCTTCTCTCGGGATTCAAGGGTTCCATTGAAACCCTCGGTACCGTTCTCGCCGCACTCGGCCGTCCCTCTGACAGCTCTGAATCTAAGAGCAAGGTCAAGGAGCCAGAGGTATTCGACGGTTCGGATCCCCGAAAACTCAAAACATTCTTCGTCAATCTCGCCCTGGTCTTCAATGACCGTCCCAAGTACTTCACCGACCAACGGAAGGTGAACTACACTCTCTCTTATCTCAGTGGGTCAGCCAAAGAATGGTTTGTCCCTGATATCCTCGATCCGGATCTCGACTCGCTGCCGGCCTGGACGTCGTCCTTCACGGCCCTTGTAAAGGAGCTACAGGACAATTTCGGCGTTTACGACGCCCAAGGCGAGGCCGAGGACGCCCTTGGTAACCTTAAGATGAAGGAAACCGAGAACATCCGGAAGTACAACATCCGGTTCAACACTCTGGCTGCTAGTACCAACTGGGATTCTGCTGCCCTGAAATGGGCTTATGGACGAGGCTTGGCTGAACGCATTAAGGACGAAATGGCGCGGTTGCCCGAACCGGCGACGCTCGCCGCTTATCGTCTAGAAGTTCTTCGTATTGACAATCGTTATTGGAAGCGCGAAGAAACCAAGAAGCGTGAGGCTGGCAAGCCTTTTATTGCTCGGAACCCGAAGAAGGGTTCCTCGGACTTCAAGACTGGTTCTACTAACCAGCAAAACAATTCTCAGCCTTCGGGCTCTTCGGCGCCGTTCACGCCGAAACCTAAACCCTTCTCTGGTGGTAAGCCTAACAACAATGGTAAGCCCCAGAATTCTGCGAATTCCGGCCAATCCGGCGGTCAGCGCCCCGCGTTCAATCATCTAGGAGCAGATGGTAAAGTACTTCCCTCCGAACGGGAAAGAAGGATGAAGAACAACCTGTGTCTCTTCTGCGGTGGTAAGCATCAGATTGCTGACTGCAACAAGCGAAAGGCCCGGGAATCGAAGGGCCGCGCTGCCGAGGTTGAAGAAACCCCCGAAGCAACCATTGAGGTTGTTGAAGAGGATTCGGAAAACTAGTCCGCAGCTCTTGTTCCCCGGTACGAAACGGGAGCTGCGTTGATCAGGTTCGTACCTCACCTGGGGAGTTATATCTCAACGCGTCCGCTCTTTCTTCCATTGAACGTTCTCTTGTAATTTCATTAACTACTGAATTCTCGTTATCCGATTCGGCCGCGCCGGCCGAACCTATCTCTGCTCTTCTCAAATTTCCTACTCTTGTTGATTCTGGTTCTACTGACTCTTTCATTGATACTCGTTATGTTTCACAAAATTCTATTCCTACGACCAAAATCTCTCCTGTTAATCTTCGTCTCTTTGATGGTTCATTATCTTCTAAACCCATTACCGATATGGCGAATATCGCCGTTCGGTTCCCTTCCGGCGAGCTGCTTCTATTACCCTTTTATGTTACTCATTTAGATTCATCCTGTAAAGCAGTACTAGGTTACAGTTTCTTATCCCGCTACAATCCGTTGATTGACTGGGCATCTCGAAACATTACGTTCCGTAACACTTCACACTTTGATTCTCCACAGACGTCTGTGCCTTCTGCCGTCAACACTGTTGATGCAAAGGTCGCAGTTCCGCTACCGGAACGTTCGCCGTCGGTTTCACCGACAATTCTGGAGACCCCTCCTGGGGACTCACTTCGCTCTCGCTCTCGCTCCCGCTCTCGGACTTTACGGGCCAAGCCCCTTTCGTCCAAATTCCCCTTTGAACCCATCTACTCTTACCCTACGGTCTCTCAATTCGCTGCTCAACTGGAAACTCCTGAGGTCGACATTGCACTCGTCAGTGCTGCAGTCTTTAACAGGGCTTGCAAGGACGCTGGTATGGAACCCATCTTACTTCGTGCTATCCACTCAGAGGTCGCGGCCCGCGCCGCCGACCGCTCCTCCACCACTCCTACTGTCCCTCCACTCCATCCTTCTATCCCAGAAGAGTACGCAGAGTTTGCAGACGTCTTCGACGAGATTGCTGCAGATTCACTTCCTGAACACAGACCTTACGACCTGAAGATTGACTTGGAAGAGGGCGCTTCGCCGCCTCTCGGCCGTATTTACCCTTTGTCTGAAAAGGAGCTAGTCGCCCTTAAAGACTTTATTGACAAACAGCTGGCTACTGGTGCCATCACCCCATCATCCTCTCCTCACGGCGCTCCGGTCCTTTTCGTCCCGAAGAAAGACGGCAAACTTCGCCTTTGCGTCGATTTCCGTGGACTCAATCGTATCACCAAAAAGGATCGTTACCCACTCCCACTCATATCAGATCTCCTCGACGCTCCGAAAAGAGCTAAAATATACACCAAATTGGACCTCGCTCACGCTTATCATCTGGTCAGAATCGCTGAAGGTGACGAATGGAAGACCACCTTTCGGACCCGCTACGGCTCTTACGAATGGAAGGTCATGCCGTTCGGCCTTACGAACGCCCCTGCGGCTTTCCAGCGGTTTGTTAATGACATCTTCTCTGACATGCTCGATGTCTGTGTCATCGTCTATCTTGACGATATTCTGATCTACTCTGATACGCCAGAAGAACACCGAGAACACGTTAAGGAAGTCCTTCGGCGGTTACGGAAACATCGGCTTTACGCCAACCCCGAGAAGTGCGAATTCAATATGGATACTGTTGAGTATTTGGGTTATATTCTTTCTCCCGACGGATTAACCATGTCCAAAGAGAAAGTTCAGACAGTTCTAGAGTGGCCGGTTCCGAGGAAGGTCAAGGACATTCAGTCCTTTCTGGGTTTTGCAAATTTCTATCGTCGTTTCATTTATAATTATAGCGATATCGTTGTGCCGATGACTCGGCTTACCCGAAAAGGCGCTCCCTGGATCTGGGACAGCAGCTGTCAAGAGGCCTTCGAAAACCTCAAAATCGCTTTTACTTCTGCGCCGATACTGGCTCATTGGGAGCCGAATCGCCCACTTATCGTGGAAACCGACGCTTCCGATTACGCCATTGCGGCTATTCTTTCCATCCAATATGCTGACGGTGAAATTCATCCTCTAGCCTTCCTTTCCAGAACGCTTCATGCGGCAGAACTCAACTACGATACCCACGACAAAGAGCTACTGGCCATCTTCGAGGCCTTTAAAGCTTGGCGTCATTATCTGGAAGGTTCGGGTGATCCGGTGGACGTCGTCACCGATCACAAAAATCTTGAGTATTTCTCTACTACCAAGGTTCTCACCCGCCGACAGGTCCGATGGTCAGAATTTTTACATCAATTTAATATGGTCATTCGCTTCCGGCCGGGGAAACTCGGCGAGAAACCCGACTCGATAACTAGACGCTGGGACGTCTACCCTAAAGAGGGGGATATCGGCTACGCCCAAGTGAACCCTCACAACTTCCGTCCTATCTTTACTAACGAACAACTCACTGCGTCTCTTCGAGCTACCTTCTTGGAAGGTCCGGTTTTACGAGCCTCGATAATCATGGATATCGAAGCCCTACACCAGGCAATCATCCTCGCCCTTCCCGCCGACCCGAGCTCCGTTGTTGGTTTGGAACTTGCAAAAGATCCTTCCAATGAACGTTGGAGCTTAGGTAGTGACAAGCTACTACGCCTTGACGACCGTATTTATGTTCCTAATCACGGCGATCTACGCCTTCAAGTCCTCCGTTACTTCCATGATCATCCACTCTCCGGCCATTTCGGCCAGAACCGCACTCTAGAAGCTGTACGTCGTCAATACACCTGGCCCAAGGTCAGAGACTTCGTACGTGACTACGTTACCTCTTGCACTATCTGTGGGCGCAACAAACCTCGCCGTCATCGGCCTTACGGGTTGTTGAAGCCTTTGCCGGTTCCGGTCCGACCATGGAATTCCATCTCCATGGACTTCATTGAGCAACTGCCAATGTCGAATGGCTTTACCGCTATTCTCGTCGTTGTGGATCGATCTTCCAAACAAGCTATATTTATTCCAACTCACGACACCATTACTTCCGAACAACTAGCTGAGCTTTTTGTTATTCACGTCTTCTCTAAGCATGGTGTTCCTAATCATGTTACTTCCGATCGTGGTTCCGAATTTGTTTCGGCGTTCTTCCGGGCTCTCGGTAAAGCGCTCTCCATGGAACTTCACTATACCTCTGGATATCATCCGGAAGCCGATGGGCAAACTGAGCGTGTCAATCAGACTCTCGAACAGTACATCAGGATCTATTGTTCCTACCAACAAGATGACTGGTCGCCTCTACTTCCGATCGCCGAGTTCGCCTATAACAACGCTCCCAATGCTTCCACTGGTATTACTCCATTCTTCGCTAACAAAGGATACCACCCAAATATCACCGTTCGGCCCGAGGTCGACATGAAGTCTGATCTAGCCAGAGACTTCGTCGTCAATCTCGATGAACTCCACGTCTTCCTTCGAGAGGAAATCCTTTTAGCTCAGTCTCGTTACAAGGAACAAGCTGACAGGAAAAGAATCTCGCACCCGGAGTTCCCGATCGGCTCCGAAGTTTTCGTTCTTGCTAAGCACATTCGTTCTACTCGTCCTACTGAAAAATTCTCTGAAAAATATCTTGGTCCTTTCAAGGTCATCAGTCGACCTGGTACTCTGTCCTACGAGCTCAAGCTCCCAGATTATCTTCGCCGCATTCACCCGGTTTTCCACGTCTCACAGCTGGAGCCGGTTACGCCGAATCCATTCCCCAATCGTACTCAATCTCCTCCACCTCCAATTGAAGTTGATGGTGAAGAGGAGTACAACGTTGCCGAAATCCTCGACTCCAAGCTGGACAGAAGGTATAAACGTTGCCCTCTACGTTATTACATTCGGTGGGCCGGTTACGAAGGTACCGATGATGAGTTCTCTTGGGTGGCTGCTGATGAATTACATGCTGACGAACTTGTACTGGCGTTCCACGCCCGATACCCTCACAAACCTGGACCTTGATCACAAAAAATCATTTTATTCCATTTCCCTTTTTCGCCGCGCTCCGCCGAAGTCTACTTTGTGCGTTTAGAGGATAAACACGATGATAGCAAATTGAGTGTTTATCCCTCTCTCTTAATTGTTAATCTCATCCTTCTATCTACAATTTCACTTATATTTCTTTCACACTTAAACTACTTATACTTCGAACTAATTAATTCTTCCGCCGCGTCGCGGCCCATTCGCTTTCCGATTTCAAATCGAGTTACCATTTTTTTATATATACAAACAAAAAACCAAAAAAGAATTTATACAACAGGATGGAGGACGACAAGAAGTTTACAAGAAGATGGCCGAAGGCCGAGGTCCGATGTCCGTGATACTACTACACTACTCCTCCCTTTCCTTCCCTTTCTCCGACCGGGCCTTCTTCGGCGCCGGCTCATTCCTCTCCTCTTCCTCCCTCTCCTCCATTTCCTCCTCTCCTTCTCCATCCTCTTCTTCCCCAACCTCCTGCTCTACTCTCCTCTGTTCCTCTTCCTCGTCGCTATCCGCAATTCTCCGTCGTTTCTTCGGCAAAACCGACGGCCCAGCCTCCGGCAATTCTGGTGGCGTTCTTCTCCTCCTTGAGGCTTCCGTAACCAACCAATCCAGCTTCCGGTTCATGTGACGATGGTAGGTGTTCGCCTTCACCTGACCATCTCGAAGCTGCCGGTTGTCAGCGAGCAACTGAGCCACCTGGCTCTCCAGCACCGCCAGGCGCTCGCCGTACGGAGTTCCTCCACCCTCGCGCTTCACCGTTGAGGGCCGCCCGGAGTACGAGCACCGGACCTTGGCGTCGTGGCAGGGTTTGCAAATGACAGAACTCCTCTTGCCAGCCTGCATCTGGCAAGAGATCTTCTTGCTCCTGCATCTTTCGCAGGGAGCCCTGTCATCTTCGTCGTCGTCGTCGTCATCCCCGTCGCCGCCATCATCGGGGTCCCCACCAACGGGCTATAAGCCGGAGAATCAGCACAAGATTCTCATCAAAGGGTATCAGTACTCACCTGGGCTTTACCCTTGCCTTTTCCTTTGTCCTTTCGGATTTCCACCACCGGCCGCTGTGGGGAAACCGAACTTCCTCCTGGCGAGGAGCCACGCCGACTACGAGCGGTGGCCGCCTCTGCCATTCTCCTCCGGCGCTCCTCCAACTCCCGCGCTGCCTCCTCCTTCTTCCTCTGCGCCTCCTCCGCGGCCTTTCTAGCCGCCTCCTCCTCGGCTTTCTTTTTAGCCGCCGCCGCCGCCTTCCTGGCCTTCATCCGACGGACCTTCTCCTCTGCCCGCCGGATTGCCTCGTCGTCGTCTTCCTCCACATCGTCGTCGTCGTCTTCTCTAGATTCCTCGGGGACGGTGAGATCGATGGGCGGCGGAGGAGCAGGCCGCGACCTCGAAGGTCCGGCGGTTGGAGATTTTTGGGTGGTGGTGGTGATGGTGCGGCTGGTCGACATGCTGGTTGGACTTAGAAAATTTTGGAAAAGTTAGGGCCTTAGCGGCAAAACCCTGGGCCTTTTATAGGACAAAAAACTGCGCACGGACCAGCGAAAATTTTCCTTCGAGTTGTACGGGGTGTACGGTGAACCGAAAATTTTCACTGATGACTAACGCCAATTCCCGGTACTAACGGCTTTTGAAAATTTTCCTGCTGACTGAAGGGCCAAATCCCCGATCCTGACGGCCTTTGAAATTTTTTCCTTGGTGACTAACCAACTACCGGTATTAATGGCTTTCGAGGGCTCAAGCCTAAGAGGGGGATACTGTCAAGTCCATGCCGCGGGCCTCCATTCCGCCGTTCGGGATTCCGAAGATCTGCTCCTTATTGTTATCTCACTCTTATTGTTCTTTCTCGCTACACATACCCTTTCGTTCTAGTCCCTTCTTATTGTCTTTTACTCTACCCTGCAGGTACTACTCGTATAGCTCCTAGTAGTTAGTCTGGCGCTCCGCACCGCTGCGCCGATCCGTAGATATAAATACTGCCTGTACGCTACTGTAGTTCCTCAGTTTAATTATCGACTTAGATTCCCTCTTTCACTCTGTGCTCCTCTAAGTCTTCAGGCTTACTGCCTTGAAGCTCTCTCTACTCTACCTTAGGACTTATACGTTCTCTGGTTCGCTCCTCGTCACCGGCGTTATCGCCGCTCCGACTTGGCTGCTACTCAGCTCCTCTCTTCTATACTCTCGACCTCCGGGGACTTACGGCGTAACGGCGGTGTTGTTAATAACTTCACTACTGTCCCATTCGTATTCCGCACTTAGACACTCTGTGACCTCTGGCACGGTTACACGGGTTGCATGATCTTAACAGATATCTGTACTGAGCTCGATCCTAACGACGAGCCCAGTTATCCAGATGATGATGATGACGATGGTGATGATTATTTCATTCTTGCCAGCTCCGCGATGGGTGAAGACACCGCACATAATATAGGTCCTGCCTCTTCCCTTGCATATCTTGCGCGCCTTCTTCCTTCATCTGATTCTGATGAACGTGTGGTATTTGATGAAACCGTTGACGATATTGTTGTTCATCGCTTTGGATTTGCACCTGACGGCCACTCTACCGATCGACAATACTCGTGTCCAGAAAAAGTATGGAATTCAATGTTGTTGTTGATAGGATGTGGACGGCCTCCAAGACCTCCTATCCGTGATGAACGAACAGCCAGCCAGCTTTGCACATTTCTGCACGATTTGATGAAAGCAGTTAAATTACACCAAGCGCCTCGAGCGTTTGACTTGATAAGCATCCGACCAAGTTGATGTCCTGCATGCTGGTACTTCCTCTTATTTTTTGATATTACTACCAGCAGCTTCAGAGAGCGAAGCTTTCTTTCTTGCATTCACTAATGCTGCAACAGTGATGGAAATTGCCCGCCGCAAATGGGGCTCTGGAACTACTGATATTATTCACCACTTGATTCGACATGGGTTCTCTTTCAATACTGTTAAGATCATGTACACCGTGTAACCGTGCCAAGGCCACAGGGTGTCTAAGTGCGGAAGACGAATGGGACAGTAGTGAAGTTATTAACAACACCGCCGTTACGCCGTTAGTCCCCGGAGAGCGAGAGTAGAGAGAGAGGAGCTAAGTAGCAGCCAGGTCGGAGCGGCGGTATCGCCGATGACGAGGAGCGGACCAGAGAACGTCAAAGTCCTAAGGTCGAGGAGAACGTACTTCGAGGCGTTGAGCCTGAAGACTTAGAGAAGAGTTAAGTTGAGAAGGGAGATCTAAGTTGATCTAAGTTGATAATTAAACTGAGGAACTACAGTAGCGTACAGGCAGTATTTATATCTACGGAACGGCGCATCGGTGCGGAGCGCTAGACTAACTACTAGGAGCTATACGAGTAGTACCTGCAGGGTAGAGTAAAAGACAATAAGGAGAGACTAGGACGAAAGAGTAAAAGACAATAATGAGAGACTAGAACGAAAGGATATGTGTAGCGCGAAAGAACAATAGGAAGGGATTACAATAAAAGCAGATCTTCGGAATCCCGAGCGGCGGAATGGAGGCCCGCGGCATGGACTTGACAGTATCCCCCTCTTAGGCTTGAGCCCTCGAAAGCCATTAATACCGGTAGTTGGTTAGTCACCAAGGAAAAATTTTAAAGGCCGTTAGGATCGGGGATTTGGCCCATCAGTCAGCAGGAAAATTTCAAAAGCCGTTAGTACCGGGAAATGGCGTTAGTCATCAGTGAAAATTTTCGGTCCACCGTACACCAAGTACAATTCGCAGGAAAATTTTCGCTGGTCCGTGCGCATTTTTGCCGTATAAAAGGCCCAAGGTTTTGCCGCTAAGGGCCTAACTTCCCAAAATCTTCTAAGTCCATCAGGATGTCGACCACCCGCACTACAACCACCAGTAACTCCACTGCTGGCCCTTCGCGGTCAAGACCCGCTGTTCCTCCGCCTCCCGCCAATACCGACAGTCAAGGACAAGAGGACGTGGGGGACGACGAGGACGAGATTTTGAGGAGGGCACATGAGAGAGTGCGGCGGATCAGGGAGCAGAAGGCCGCAGCGGCGGCGAAGAAAAAAGCCGAAGAAGAAGCGGCCAAGAAAGCGGCGGAGGAGGCTCGCAGGAAGAGGATGGCCGCTGCGCGGGAGTTGGAGGAAAGGAGGAGGTTGATGGCGGAAGCGGCGACCGCCAGAAGTCAGAGGGGGACGTCTCCTAGCGAGATGTCCGTCTCTCCACGAAGACCCGTGGTGGAACTTCGGCGGGCGGCGAAGGGCAAGGGAAAAGGAAAAGCCCCAGCGCAGGTAAGTCCTTTGGAATGATACTTAGTGATTAATACTAATCTCGTTTATAGCCAGTTCGCGGGGATCCGGATGACGGCGACGACGGGGACGACGACGATGATGACGAAGAAGACCGAGCGCCTTGCGAGCGGTGCAAGAGTAAGAAACTCCCTTGCCAGATGCAGGCAGGCAAGAGGAGTTCAATTATCTGTAAGCCCTGCCATGACGCCAAGGTGAGGTGCTCGTACTCGGGGCGTCCAACAACCTCGAAGCAACGGGAAGGCGGCTCCGGCGAGCGCATTGCCGTAATGGAGAGCCAAATGGCTCAAAGCCTCGCTGATCTCCGGGCCCTACGGGAGGCCGATTCGAAAACTCATCAATTCCTTCGTCAGTTGTTGAGGAAACAAGAGGACGACCATGCTCGTCTTATAGCCATGGAGACGAGGATGGCTATGATGGGTATGGGAGAGAGACCGGCGGCGGCGGGACCTTCGAGAAGGACCGAGTGGCGGCGACCGCTGAAGCGGAGAAGGATTGTAGAGGAAAGTGAAGAGGAAGAGGGAGTGGAAGAAGGAGAAGGAGAAGTGGAAGGACAGGAGAAGGAAGTGGATGGAGAAGGAGAAGAAGAAGTAGGAGAAGGAATGGAGGCAGAGGGAGAAGGGGAGGCGCCGGCGCCGACGACGGCCGCCTCGGAGAAAGGAAAGGGGAAGGAAGTAGGAGAGTAGTGATACTACGGACATCGGACATCGGCCTTCGGCCTCTTCTTGTATACTTCTTGTCGCCCTACCCTCGTTGTACAATTTTTTTTTTGTTTTTTGGTCTTTGTATATAAAAAAAAATGTTAACTCGATTTTGAAATCGGAAAGCGAAATGGGCCGCGAAGCGGCGTAAGAATTAGTTCGAAGTATAAGTAGTTTAAGTATAAATGGAAATGTAAGTGAAAACAGTAAATTGAAGGGGAATGTAAGCAATTAAGAGAAAGAAATAAACACTCAATTTGCTATCATCGTGTTTATCCTCTAAACGCACGAAGTAGACTTCGGCGGAGCGCGGCGGAGAAAGGAAATGATTTTTTGTGATCAAGGTCCAGGTTTGTGAGGGTATCGGGCGTGGAACGCCGGTACAAGTTCGTCAGCATGTAATTCATCAGCAGCAACCCAAGAGAACTCATCATCAGTACCTTCGTAACCGGCCCACCGAATGTAGTAACGTAGAGGACAACGTTTGTACCTTCTGTCCAGCTTGGAGTCCAGGATTTCGGCAACGTTGTACTCCTCTTCACCATCAACTTCAATTGGAGGTGGAGGAGATTGAGTACGATTCGGGAAAGGATTCGGCGTAACCGGCTCCAGCTGTGAGACGTGGAAAACCGGATGAATGCGGCGAAGATAGTCTGGGAGCTTGAGCTCGTAAGACAAAGTACCAGGTCGACTGATGACCTTGAAAGGACCAAGATATTTTTCTGAGAATTTTTCAGTAGGACGAGTAGAACGAATGTGCTTAGCAAGAACGAATACTTCGGAGCCGATCGGGAACTCCGGGTGCGAGATTCTTTTCCTGTCAGCTTGTTCCTTGTAACGAGACTGAGCTAAAAGGATTTCCTCTCGAAGGAAGACGTGGAGTTCATCGAGATTGACGACGAAGTCTCTGGCTAGATCAGACTTCATGTCGACCTCGGGCCGAACGGTGATATTTGGGTGGTATCCTTTGTTAGCGAAGAATGGAGTAATACCAGTGGAAGCATTGGGAGCGTTGTTATAGGCGAACTCGGCGATCGGAAGCAAAGGCGACCAGTCGTCTTGTTGGTAGGAACAATAAATCCTGATGTACTGTTCGAGAGTCTGATTGACACGCTCAGTTTGCCCATCGGCTTCCGGATGGTATCCAGAGGTATAGTGAAGTTCCATGGAAAGCGCTTTACCGAGAGCCCGGAAAAACGCCGAAACAAATTCGGAACCACGATCAGAAGTAACATGATTAGGAACACCATGCTTAGAGAAGACGTGAATAACAAAAAGCTCAGCTAGTTGTTCGGAAGTAATGGTGTCGTGCGTTGGAATAAATATAGCTTGCTTGGAAGATCGATCCACGACGACTAGGATAGCTGTATAGCCATTCAACATTGGTAGTTGCTCAATGAAGTCCATGGAGATGGAATCCCATGGTCGGACCGGAACCGGCAGAGGTTTCAACAAGCCGTAAGGCCGATGACGGCGGGGCTTATTGCGACCACAGATAGTGCAGGAAGTAACGTAGTCACGAACAAAGTCTCTGACCTTGGGCCAGGTGTATTGACGACGTACAGCTTCGAGAGTGCGGTTCTGGCCGAAATGGCCTGAGAGTGGATGATCATGGAAATAGCGAAGGACTTGAAGGCGAAGATCGCCGTGATTAGGGACATAAATACGGTCGTCAAGGCGTAGTAGCTTGTCACTACCTAAGCTCCAACGTTCATTGGAAGGATCTTTTGCAAGTTCCAAACCAGCAACGGAGCTCGGATCGGCGGGAAGAGCGAGAATGATAGCCTGGTGTAGGGCTTCGATATCCATGATTATCGAGGCTCGTAAAACCGGACCTTCCAAGAAGGTAGCTCGAAGAGACGCAGTGAGTTGTTCGTTAGTAAAGATAGGACGGAAGTTGTGAGGGTTCACTTGGGCATAGCCGATATCCCCCTCTTTAGGGTAGACGTCCCAGCGTCTAGTTATCGAATCAGGTTTCTCGCCGAGTTTCCCCGGTCGGAAGCGAATGACCATATTAAATTGATGTAAAAATTCTGACCATCGGACCTGTCGGCGTGTAAGAACCTTGGTAGTAGAGAAATACTCAAGATTCTTGTGATCGGTGACGACGTCCACCGGATCACCCGAACCTTCCAGATAATGACGCCAAGCTTTAAAGGCCTCGAAGATGGCCAGTAGCTCTTTGTCGTGGGTATCGTAGTTGAGTTCCGCCGCATGAAGCGTTCTGGAAAGGAAGGCTAGAGGATGAATTTCACCGTCAGCATATTGGATGGAAAGAATAGCCGCAATGGCGTAATCGGAAGCGTCAGTTTCCACAATAAGTGGACGATTCGGCTCCCAATGGGCCAGTATCGGCGCAGAAGTAAAAGCAGTCTTGAGATTTTCGAAGGCCTCTTGACAGCTGCTGTCCCAGATCCAGGACGCGCCTTTTCGGGTAAGCCGAGTCATCGGCACAACGATATCACTATAATTATAAATAAAACGACGATAGAAGTTTGCAAAACCCAGGAAGGACTGGATGTCCTTAACCTTCCTCGGAACCGGCCACTCTAGAACGGTCTGAACTTTCTCCTTGGACATAGTCAATCCGTCGGGAGAAAGAATATAACCCAAATACTCAACAGTATCCATATTGAATTCGCACTTGTCGGGGTTGGCGTAAAGCCGATGTTTCCGTAACCGCCGAAGGACTTCCTTGACGTGTTCTCGGTGTTCTTCTGGCGTATCAGAGTAGATCAGAATATCGTCAAGATAGACGATGACACAGACATCGAGCATGTCAGAGAAGATGTCATTAACAAACCGCTGGAAAGCCGCAGGGGCGTTCGTAAGGCCGAACGGCATGACCTTCCATTCGTAAGAGCCGTAGCGGGTCCGAAAAGTGGTTTTCCATTCGTCACCTTCAGCGATTCTGACTAGATGATAAGCGTGAGCGAGATCCAATTTGGTGTATATTTTAGCTCTTTTCGGAGCGTCGAGAAGATCTGATATGAGTGGGAGTGGGTAACGATCCTTTTTGGTGATACGATTGAGTCCACGGAAATCGACGCAAAGGCGAAGTTTGCCGTCTTTCTTCGGGACAAAAAGGACCGGAGCGCCGTGAGGAGAGGATGATGGGGTGATGGCACCAGTAGCCAGCTGTTTGTCAATAAAGTCTTTAAGGGCAACTAGCTCCTTTTCAGACAAAGGGTAAATACGGCCAAGAGGCGGCGAAGCGCCTTCTTCCAAGTCAATCTTCAGGTCGTAAGGTCTGTGTTCAGGAAGTGAATCTGCAGCAATCTCGTCGAAGACGTCTGCAAACTCTGCGTACTCTTCTGGGATAGAAGGATGGAGTGGAGGGACAGTAGGAGTGGTGGAGGAGCGGTCGGCGGCGCGGGCCGCGACCTCTGAGTGGATAGCACGAAGTAAGATGGGTTCCATACCAGCGTCCTTGCAAGCCCTGTTAAAGACTGCAGCACTGACAAGTGCAATGTCGACCTCGGGAGTTTCCAGTTGAGCAGCGAATTGAGAGACCGTAGGGTAGGAGTAGATGGGTTCAAAGGGGAATTTGGGCGAAAGGGGCTTGGCCCGTAAAGTCCGAGAGCGGGAGCGAGAGCGAGGTGAGTCCCCAGGAGGGGTCTCCAGAATTGTCGGTGAAACCGACGGCGAAGGTTCCGGTAGCGGAACAGCGACCTTTGCAACAACAGTGTTGGTAGCAGAAGGCACAGACGTCTGTGGAGAATCAAGATGTGAAGTGTTACGGAACGTAATGTTTCGAGATGCCCAGTCAATCAACGGATTGTAGCGGGATAAGAAACTGTAACCTAATACTGCTTTACAGGATGAATCTAAATGTGTAACATAAAAGGGTAATAGAAGCAGCTCGCCGGAAGGGAACCGAACGGCGATATTCGCCATATCGGTAATGGGTTTAGAAGACAATGAACCATCAAAGAGACGAAGATTAACAGGAGAAATTTTGGTCGTAGGAATAGAGTTCTGATAAACGTAACGAGTATCG
This sequence comes from Lentinula edodes, assembly GCF_021015755.1. NCBI lineage: Eukaryota > Fungi > Basidiomycota > Agaricomycetes > Agaricales > Omphalotaceae > Lentinula > Lentinula edodes. The sequence goes on from NW_025764330.1 coordinate 575,741, forward strand.
ATGAAAGAGTCAGTAGAACCAGAATCAACAAGAGTAGGAAATTTAAGAAGAGCAGAGATGGGTTCGGCCGGCGCGGCCGAATCGGATAACGAGAATTCAGTAGTTAACGAAATTACAAGAGAGCGTTCAATGGAAGAAAGAGCGGACGCGTTGAGATATAACTCCCCAGGTGAGGTACGAACCTGATCAACGCAGCTCCCGTTTCGTACCGGGGAACAAGAGCTGCGGATTAGTTTTCTGAATCCTCTTCAACAACCTCAATGGTTGCTTCGGGGGTTTCTTCAACCTCGGCAGCGCGGCCCTTCGATTCTCGGGCCTTTCGCTTGTTACAGTCAGCAATCTGATGCTTACCACCGCAGAAGAGACAAAGGTTGTTCTTCATCCTTCTTTCCTTCTCGGAGGGAAGGACTTTCCCATCTGCACCAAGATGGTTGAACGCGGGGCGCTGACCGCCGGATTGGCCGGAATTCGAAGAGTTCTGGGGCTTACCATTGTTGTTAGGCTTACCACCAGAGAAGGGTTTAGGCTTCGGCGTGAACGGCGCCGAAGAGCCAGATGGCTGAGAGTTGTTTTGCTGGTTAGTAGAACCAGTCTTAAAGTCCGAGGAACCCTTCTTCGGGTTCCGAGCAATAAATGGCTTACCAGCCTCGCGCTTCCTAGTTTCCTCGCGTTTCCAATAACGATTGTCAATACGAAGAACCTCTTGACGGTAATCGGCGAGCGTCGCCGGCTCGGGCAAACGCGCCATTTCGTCCTTGATGCGCTCAGCTAAGCCTCGTCCATAAGCCCATTTCAGGGCAGCAGAATCCCAGTTGGTACTAGCAGCCAGGGTGTTGAACCGGATGTTGTATTTCCGGATGTTCTCGGTTTCCTTCATCTTCAGATTACCGAGAGAATCTTCGGCCTCGCCTTGGGCGTCGTAAACGCCGAAATTATCCTGAAGCTCCTTTACAAGGGCTTTGAAGGAGGACGTCCAGGCCGGCAGCGAGTCGAGATCCGGATCGAGGATATCAGGGACAAACCATTCTTTGGCTGACCCACTGAGATAGGAAAGGGTATAGTTCACCTTCCGTTGGTCGGTGAAGTACTTTGGACGGTCATTAAAGACCAGGGCGAGATTGACGAAGAACGTCTTGAGTTTTCGGGGATCCGAACCGTCGAAGACCTCTGGCTCCTTGACCTTGCTCTTGGATTCAGAGCTGTCAGAAGGGCGGCCGAGGGCGGCGAGGACGGTACCAAGGGTCTCAATGGAACCCTTGAACCCCGAGAGGAGTTCCAACATAGCTCGTTGCTCGTTGGGGATGTCAGGAGAGATTGGGGAACGAGGACCACCAGGTCCACCAGGACCACCAGGTCCGCCGGGACCGCCGGGACCGCCAGGCCCACTGGGGTCACCAGGCTCACCACGCGGTAAACCGCCGGAGTCGTTATCCAGATCGTCATTGTTGTTGTCGGCACCCGGATCGTCGGGATCGACAGGAGGGTCTTGATCATCGTGATCACCAGTGTCCAAATCGAAGTGAGGAGGTGGGTCACGAGGAGATTCAGAAGCAGCTCGACGTTGGGGTTGTTTTCCCGTACGGCGGGCTATGGCTTGGAGAATTGGAGAATCAATTCGAGCAGTTGACCGGCCCCGAGCCGGAGCGACCACGGGGGGTTGTCCACGGCGAGGGGTCAAGACTTGGACAGGTTGTCCGTCACCGGTGTACAAAGTGCTGTACTCAAATTGCTGATCTTCTTCCATGGCTTCAGGAAGAGTTGACGTAGTAGGAACTGTGGCTGGACCGAAACCGCGATTACGGCAACGTGGTTGACCGATGGCAGAGATAGAGTCGGAGAATGGGGCAAATGATTGGGCTGTAGTGAAGAAAGTGTTTTCTTCGGAGTTAGCTCTAGATTGAGCTCGAGTTTTCGGAGGCATAAAAAATGATATGTCAGTACGACGTTAACGGATTGAGTTTAATTATACTGTTAAGATCATGTACACCGTGTAACCGTGCCAAGGCCACAGGGTGTCTAAGTGCGGAAGACGAATGGGACAGTAGTGAAGTTATTAACAACACCGCCGTTACGCCGTTAGTCCCCGGAGAGCGAGAGTAGAGAGAGAGGAGCTAAGTAGCAGCCAGGTCGGAGCGGCGGTATCGCCGATGACGAGGAGCGGACCAGAGAACGTCAAAGTCCTAAGGTCGAGGAGAACGTACTTCGAGGCATTGAGCCTGAAGACTTAGAGAAGAGTTAAGTTGAGAAGGGAGATCTAAGTTGATCTAAGTTGATAATTAAACTGAGGAACTACAGTAGCGTACAGGCAGTATTTATATCTACGGAACGGCGCATCGGTGCGGAGCGCTAGACTAACTACTAGGAGCTATACGAGTAGTACCTGCAGGGTAGAGTAAAAGACAATAAGGAGAGACTAGGACGAAAGAGTAAAAGACAATAATGAGAGACTAGAACGAAAGGATATGTGTAGCGCGAAAGAACAATAGGAAGGGATTACAATAAAAGCAGATCTTCGGAATCCCGAGCGGCGGAATGGAGGCCCGCGGCATGGACTTGACAAATACATTATCACCCTATCATCCATTACGAGGGTACGATCCACAACCACAACGCCAAATTCTTGCCCTGGGTATACGTAATCCTGAATTTCGGCCAGGCCTGGATGAGTATCGCTCATATGGGCATTGCCGAGACAGCTTCTTACGCTCAATAAGAGGTCGTGCAGCGATTCTAGCTGGTGGCCTCATTGCTCGACTCGCTTGCGGTGTCGTTGATGAGAATGATGTCTTTGAAGGGCCGACAGATCAGGCTATACACGGAGTTTGTGTGTCGGACACGAAACTCCAGGTCGCATTTTGGGATGATGAACTGACTGGGGATGAAGAAGATCTCATTTGTGGATGCTATGAAGTATGGACAGGTGAGGTTTATGACTGGTAGTTACATAGTGTGTCTAAGCTTATCACCAGGGAACACAAATCATGGTTATGGTCAATACGCCAAGAGATCATGGTGGCCAAGACCGATCTCTTGGAAGTCCAGCGGTTTCAACTGCGGGTACTGGTCTAACAATGCGGAGGATTGGTTTCAACGACGTCTCAATAATATACGACATTCTCCAAGTTCCGTTCAGCTTTTAACAAACAACCAATGGCGTTCAGCACTGAAATTCAACAAGGATGCTCCTCAACCCTCTAAAAGTAATAATCTAGTGTCTGCTGAATATCTACAGTCGTTCATACAATTCTAGACATTGAACTTAGTTCAATTGTCATTCTGTAATTTGGTGGCATCGCGATGGACGAATGTCAAATACATGTGGTCAATGTAGGTAGAGTACGTAGCCATTAACGAAGTCACGCCTGAGTAAAGAGATCCATATTGCATACGAGGATACATCACATACTACCGACGATCAATCAACAGAGTACATCGAGTGAGACCGCGATGACACAGTGCACCTAGGTGAGGAGCACATCGGGAGAAAGTCGAAGGACTTTGCCCAAACGTTTTGTGTTCTTCGACAAGTTGATTTGGTCAGAATTAATAGACAAAATCAGATGATTATATTAGCTTGAAAAGAGAATGGGGTGCGACCCAAGGTAACAGTCGAGGGAGAAGAATGTAGTCTTGCAGCACTATATGAGTTAGCTCAGTACGTGTAATAAATTCCTTTAGTCTCGGAAGATGTGTTTCACAAGAGAAGTTTTGCGTATTGTGATTCGGGAGTGCAGTTGTCCCGGCTCCTACCGATCATGACAGCCTGCCAGGAAACTGACTTGTCGTGTTCTTCCACACCAACAAAGTTCTTGATGTACTTGAGTCTCACTCGTGCATACACACGACCGCAAAACGACGGCGCTCGCAATATAAATGAAATACATCGAGATAGGTCGAAGGAGCTTGGTTCGGATTTACTTTGGGATGCTTAACTCCTCTTCTCCTGCCACCACCTGGCCCAGCTCCCCCAAACAACCCGGTGACCTACGTTCCAGATCTTGAGCGGGTAATGATTCTAGACAAGGTGGACGCGTGCATATGGGAGGGAGGAAGGAAGGACACGGCTTAGTCCATGGATTGAATGAACATCGGTATCAGAGTCTCAGATGTAGCACTTACATCGATGACCTCGAGTCATTGCCCATTGCAGCAGGACATAGACAAGCCCACAACAGCCCGCAACGCTGCTGCTGTAGAATCCCTGTGCCAGTAGTAATTCATCATCAAATCAAAATACTGTCTGCGTTGTCAGATGTTAGACGAGCCCATGAAAATAGTTGACCGCTGGTTTCAAGAGAACTTCATTTCTCAACTATCTCTTCGTTACTTCCTGGTCGTACAATTGGAAGGATAACTGCATCCGTGAAGCCGCGAAGCGTGACAGCTTTCAATCACGAAGAGCCAGGGGTCGGCATGAAATTTAATTCCTTACCTGTTTCGACCCTGACGGGACTCGAGAACACCGTTTATATGCTCAGACTGGGTTAAGAGAAGGTTATAGGTCAAATCCCATCCCACCCACTTCATATCTTCTCCTATAAATTTCACTGATGCAGAGGTGTATTGCTATCAAAATTTCAGTCCGTGATAACCTACAGATGATTGTCACTGCCAATGTTCATCTGATCAGCGCCTCATGCAGCCTCATGCTCGGCTCACGATCTCCATGACTGACAGAAGGTCGGATAAAAGAAATAAACTCTCGTTGTCTGGTTTCCTTTCCTTGCCTCTGATCTCTACTATATGTTTGGTCTCTCTTATAATCTTCTGGGTACCATCAAGGCCCCCTGTGACGCTGTGAATGCTCTGGCATTTTCAAATGATGGTAGATATCTTGCAAGCGCCAGCAATGATATGGTTGTCCGAGTCTATGATCTCAAGCGGCACCTTTCAATGATATGGACTTATTGCGGCAAAAGTCCCTTTACTACAGTAGTCTGGTGCAAAGAGCAGCTTTTCACCGGAAATGGAGATGGAGAGATCATGATATTCCATCCTGTAGCGGTGAGTCGAAATGAGGTTCCTGTGACTTGTCCCCGCTTGACTAACAAGCTTCCACTCTCGAATCAAGCACTGGTTTGGAAAACAAACAGATTTCAGAGTTCTACAGCCCCATTTACTGTCTGCCTATGCTAGTTTTCACTCAGGGGAGGTGTGTTTAGCCAAAACTTGAGCCCAAGGGCCCCTAAATTGCGGATCATGAAGTGCCCTACTACAAGGTACATGGTGAGGTAAGGTGTAAGTAGCATACTACAAGTACATATCAAAGTATGAATGAAATGAAATGAAATTACAAGTACAAGAGAGGGATGGGAGGGAGGGTGACAAGAAAAAAGCGCAGATCAAGCTAGATCTGCTCAGATAACAGTTAGTCGACATGAAGGCGGATTCCAAGGGTAGGGAGCGTTTCTGGAGGCCTCTGCAAACCAACAGATCCCCACCAGCAACTGAATCTTTCATTCAGTACCTTGGAAGTGTACAGGAGGCCTCCTCCTCACTTCTGACAGGTACATAAATATTCAGTTGCTGCCTCTCACCAAAACTCTACAGATATTCCTCACTTCTGAAAATGTGTACAGGTTTCTCCACAACCTCACTTTTCAGCTGTGTACAGATTTATCTCTCTCTCTCCAGGTTTTACCTCACTTCTGTACAGGGTCTCACCCTCAGATGTGTACAGGTTCCACCAGATTTTTTACAGAAGTGTACAGGCTGTGTTCCTCACCTCTTCAGTTGTGTACAGGTGTTTCCACCTCACTTCTTCAGTTGTGTACAGGCCAGACCTCACTTCTCAACATGTGTACAGGTCACACCTCACTTCTGTCCTCAGATGTGTACAGGTAGCACCTCACATGGGGCCAGTTGGATCAGGTGATGTGTTGATCATGTGTTCTGTTTCAGTCAGGTGCCAGAGTTTCTGAGCAGAGGCCTGTGTGAAAAAGGTCAGAATCATGTGATCCCATCAGCTCTTCCTTTCTCTCTTACCACCACCATCTCCTGTTTGGTGATTTGGGTGAGAACACTGGCTTTCTTCCACAGCTCTGATAGCTTCAACATCACCCTCCAGGTCCTCCTTTCATCTGTACAGGCCTAGCCTCAGATTCAAGGACCTGACATAGCTCTGACAGCTTCAACATCATTTTTCCTTGTCTTTTGTGTATAGATTAGAGGTCTGGGTTCTCAGTGTGTCTATGATATCTTTTATGGGTGTTTTACATGGTTTTCAACTGATGTTTGGGCAGATCTAGGTTGATCTGGTCCTTTTTTGGTCACCCTCCCTCCTCTCCCACATTACATCTTTACTTTCAACCATTTCACTCCACTCTAACCTTGTTATTTTATTTTTTACTTAGACTTCTGTTTTCATTTATATTATTTACCATACCATACCCTTCCTGTAGGGCCCTGCATGATGCATTCAATTTAATGGGGCTTTGGCCCAGTTTATGGCTAAACACCTCCCTATGAGTGAAAATAGGCATAGGTACCTAGTAGAATGAAAGATCAGAGGTGATCTGCGCACTGAGAGCCCTGATATCCGAAGATCTGACAATCTGAAGGTGATATGAAGCAGTAGATGTGGTCAGATCTGTATGGATGTGTTGTGAGCTCTGTACAGTGGAGAGATCAGTGATAGTGGCGGAGCCATACCAGAAAATCCGTTATCTGAGACTCTAGAACGAAGCCTGTGGTCTGTACAGATGTAGGAGAGGCTGGTGGGGTGATGTTAGAGCTATCAGAGCTGTGGGGAGTGTGCAGATGTCCTACCCAAATCCGAAGATGGTGGGGGAAAGGAAGGAAGAAGGACAGAGTCAGATGACACTCCTGATCAAGCTAATCACAGGCCTCTGCTCGGAACTCCGGCACCTGTGATTGCCAGAAGTGTCCCATGACCTGCCTTGATCATCTGACAACAAGTTACCAAAACTTCGGAATTGCAAAGTCGAAGTTGGCATGTAAAAGTACACACTGCCGGAGCAGTACTAAAGATATTGACAAACGGATTGCGTAGCGTTGTTCCTGACGTATTCCTGCCGTAGTCCACCAACGCACGCGTGTATATAGCGCGAGGACGACGAGCTATAAATAAAACAAACTCGAAGCTCCAGAATAAAAAGTTGAGCATTCTCAAGAAAAAGTGTTCATAGTGTGAGATATGATCAAGATATGAACAAGGTGATTGTTGGAGGTGATTGGGGGAGTGGTAATCGAGATATGAGCAGGTGGTGGTGATGGTAGGACAAAGGGAACAACAGCAATTAGATGTATTCATGTGCACTATTGAAGTGATGAACACAGATCTAATTGCTGTGGTGTATCTGTTGTTTGCAGAGGCCTCCAGAAACGCTCCCTACCCTTGGAATCCGCCTTCATGTCGAGTACTGAGCAACTACAAGACTCTGTAGCACAACCTACTGAGCTTGTATTAAGGCATTGACATTCTCTGCACTGAGCTGGGTGGCATACTGTTTGGGTTAGCTGAAGGGCGCTCCAGTGTGTTTCAACTTCAACAAGTGCAGTCTCCTTCAACAGGTTATGGGCCCCGTGCTCTAAACTGTGCATTGATCTGTTATTGTCCTTGCTTGTTCTTTACTTGTGCGCTCCCAATAGTACTCCACTGTTGTGGTCTTTCCAACTACCTCTTGTCTATCTTGACTACTGTTAACAATGTCCTCTTCTACAACCATCTCAACAACTCCATCATTTAAAGTCCTTAACAAAGACAACTACAATGATTGGAAAGGGAACATGAAGGCATCTCTGATGTCTCATGGGTTATGAAGACTAGTCAGTGGAAAGGAGAAACAACCCCCAGCCTCTGATACAGAGAAACTGGAGAAATGGGAACTTAAAGCTGAAAAGGCTGCTGGCTTGATTTATCTTGCTGTCAGTCCTGCTCAGCAAGTTCCAATAAAGGCTCATCAAGAGGACCCTATTCGTATGTGGTCTATCCTGGAGCAGCAGCATGTGTCAAAGAAGCCTGGTGCTAGGTTTAATGCCTATAATGCACTCTTCACTATCACCAAGTCTGCTGATGAATCTCTAATGGATATGGCTGCAAGAGTTGAAGCTGCAATGGCTGATATTCAGAATTTGCGCCCTTCTGTTGCTCCTATTGCTGTCCAGTCAAATGGACTTCCTGTCCCCGGATTCACACTCGATTCCTTGGACTCTGAATTACAATCTATGGCTCTCATACGTGCTCTACCAGAGGAATACAAGCACCTATCTTCAAACTTGCTTTTGCAGGACAACCTCGATAAAGAGAAAATCCTTGCAGCATTCCTAGCAGAACAGCAGAATCAAGAGCACGCAGAGCAGCAGTCTCTGAATAGAGCTGCACAGGTTGCAACTTCTTCTAACAAGAAGAAGAATAGCTACAGAAATCCACCTAGGACTGGAGACCCTAAGGATTACTGTAAGTGGTGTGGTAAAAAGGCGGTCCACTGGCCAGAGGACTGTCCCAGTAACCCCCACAACAAAAAGAAAGGCATTCAGGCCAATAAAGCTAAAGTGACAGAGGTAGATGATGATGGGGTGACTGAAAGTGCTGGTTCAGCTACTGCAAGTTCTCTTTCTAATGGACTATCTGCTTCATCATTTGCTGATACAATGCAATGGAACACAGATACGGGCGCCACTTCTCATATGACTCCACACAGAAACTGGATTCGAAACTATACTCCTCATAGAGTTCCAATTCGACTTGCAGATCATACTGTTGTGTATTCTGAAGGCATAGGCGAGGTTCTGTTCACTCCAATTGTTGATGGCAAAGATGTTGAAGGAGACTGCACTTGTTGAAGTTGAAACACACTGGAGCGCCCTTCAGCTAACCCAAACAGTATGCCACCCAGCTCAGTGCAGAGAATGTCAATGCCTTAATACAAGCTCAGTAGGTTGTGCTACAGAGTCTTGTAGTTGCTCAGTACTCCAATAAACACAGTAACAATGACCAGAGTCAATATAGTATGAGTATTGATTTGTATCTTTCAACTGTAGTAGGAATACAGGTTTGTTTGGTCTTGTATGTACTAGAAACGCATGAGGCGTGATAATAGGTGTCCACAATTGTGCGCACCTATGAAAACTAACTAACTACAGTAACACTAAAGAAATAGCTAAGTTATGAGTTGTAAAACTAAGTAATGAAGTCTGTAAGTACTTTGTACACTAAGTAAGTCACTACAGTGATAACTAGGAGTGATGAAGCGCTGTGTAATGTATGTAGAAAGTGTTCTATCACTACAGTATGCTCAACACAACCCCCTGATGGAACACTTTTGCAATCTAGCACAAGTCCATCACTTTCACAACTTTTTTCTTCTTCTCTTATCACAACCCCCCAACACTGTATATCCTTATTCATCGTCGGAGGTTATAGGTTTGACAAGTCCGATCATAGTTCGGAACTTGTCTACCTTTGGAATTGCAAGGGCCTTTGTGAGCAGGTCTGCTGGATTATCCTCAGTGGGCAGGTAAGAAGGGGCAAGTTTGCCATGAATGACTTGTTCTCTGAGCCAGTAGAAAGTCCGATCGAGGTGCTTCATTCGTCCGTGGTGTTCCGGATTTTTAGCAACTTGAATGGAGGATTGGTTGTCGACATGGATAATGGTAGGAGATGCGACTTTATAACCAAGCTCGGTGAGGAGAGAACGAATTGCCAACACTTCTTTGCCCACTGCATTAGATGCCACAAATTCGGCTTCTGTAGAGGATAGAGTAACCACAGGTTGTAGTTTACTACTCCAGCTGACAGCACCTGATCCAATCTTAATGATGTACCCAGTTGTTGACTTCCCATTGTCCTTATTACCACCCAAGTCTGAATCACTGATAGCTGTGATCAAGTCTGGTGCAGTAGGGTCTGGTCCTAGTTCCAACTCGTAGTCGATAGTTCCCTTCAAGTAGCGTAGCAAGTGCTTTACAGCAAGCCAGTGTGCAGGTCCGGGATTAGAGTTGAATCGAGTTAGAACACCAGTAGCATAAGCGGTGTCAGCGCGAATGATCATAGACAAGAACAATAGGGAGCCAACAGCCGACATGTAGGGGACATTAATCATAGCTTCTTTATCCTCTGGTGTTTGTGGACTATCTTCTTTGGAGAGCGTGACGTTGGGGTTAAGGGGAGTCTTGACAGGTTTAGAATCCTGCATGCCGAACTCATCCAGTTTACGAATGATGTATTGCTTCGCATTGAGGTACAACTTTCGATTAGGACGATCTCTCCTGATTCCTATGCCGAGCAAGAAGGTAGTTTCGCCTAGATCTCGGAGTTTGAGCTCCTTGGATAGTTCAATGACGAATTTATTGAGGACACCAGAGTTTTTAGAAGCAAGAGTGATATCATCTACCCATACTGGTACAATCACCTTGATATCGCCTCTTTGAAACAAGTAGACGCAAGGATCAGACTCTAAGCGTTTAAAGCCAAGTTTGACTAGAACACTACAGAGTTTCTCACTCCAAAGACGGGGGGACTGCTTCAAACCATAAATGGACTTGTTTAGCCTGCAGACTTTTTCTGGTCCACCTTGCTTGAATCCCTCAGGCTGTTTCATGTAGATAGTGGTGTCAATGTCCGAGTTAATGAAAGCATGTGAGATGTCAACAGAGCGGAGCTCCATATCATCAATGGCTGCTAAAGCAAGGACGAGACGTAATGAAGACCAGCGTAGAGTGGAAGCATAGGTTTCTAGATAGTCAAAACCAGGTCTTTGGCTGAAACCCTGAGCACAGAGGCGGGCTTTAAATCGTTCAATAGAACCATCAGCATTGTGTTTAATACGGAATACCCAAGTTGATCCAATTGCTTTTGCCCCTGGTGGTAGATCTACTATATCCCAAGTGTTGTTTGCCAGATGAGCAGAGATTTCATCATTCATAGCCTCCTCCCACTTGAATGCTTCTGAACTGTGCATTGCCTCTCTATAATTTCGAGGTTCCACTTGGATAGTGGTTGATGCTGCAAGTTCTGCATCCCCGTAGTAGTCGTCATTAGAATTATCAGAGTCATCATTATTGGCAGGAACACGAGATGTGGATGGTTTGGTTTTCCACCATTCACCCGGAGGTTTCCGAGTTCGTACGGGGCGTCGTATAGCAATTGGTTGCTCATCAGATTCATCCTCAGTCACAGGAATATCCGGACCAGGTGTATGTTCGAGTCGAGGTGAGTTAGGCGCATTGCCCTTATCAACTTCGGAGTTGGATTCAGAGTCTGATTCAGATTCATCAATAGGGATTGGCAGAGTGAATAATTCATTGGGGGCACTCGAAGTCACTTTAAGAGGTTGTTGTTTCGGAGTAGTCTCAGGAGGAACATAGTCTTTACGAAGAGTTGGTTTATCTGGTGATTTGGATGCGTACATGTATCGTTCATCGAAGTCTGCACGTTCACTGATGATAACCTTCTTGGTGACAGGGTTCCAGAACTTCCATCCTTTAACTCCCTCAGGGTACCCAATGAACACACACTTTTCCATATGAGAACCAAGGTGTAGTCTCTTGTCCTTTTGAACATGCACATAGGCCATGCATCCCCATACCCGAAGATTCTCCACATTAGGTTTCTTCTTGTAGAAGACTTCATACGGAGTCACATCTGGAACAGCTGATGTTGGGCAACGGTTCAACACATAAACAAGCGCAGCCAGGCATTCCACCCAGAATGTCTTTGGTAAACCTGATTCCAGTAGCATAGCAGTCAGTAGTTCCGCCAATGTCCTATTCAGCCTTTCAGCGACTCCATTTTGCTGAGGTCGATTTCTGGCCGTGCGTTGTACTTCAATCCCTTCATCTTGTAAGAACTTTTCAAACTCCTTGGATATATACTCTCCACCTTTATCGTGTCTGAGTATCTTGATTTTTAATCCAGTAACCTTCTCAGCCCAGGCCTTGAACCGCTTGAATGCTGCAAATGCATCACTCTTTTTCTTCATCGGTATTACTGCTCTAAAGCGTGCCTTATCGCAGATGAACGGAATCCAATAGCGGTAGCCTTCATGTGAGATGATACCAGTGTCATGTACATCCGTAAAGACAAGTTCCAACACTTCAGAAGCGCGGGTCTCAGTACTGGGGAAGGGATTTGCATGCATCTTTCCCCCAAGACAAGGTTCACATACTGGGTCTGGTTTTGCACTAGACTCGAGTTTAAAACCCTCAACCATCTTATTCTTAGACAGCTTGCTAACATCACCATAATTATAGTGAAAGAAGCGTCTATGCCAAAGCTCAAGATTCAGAGGCAGAGTTGTACCACCAATATGCGCACTTTCATCCTCTGTACCATTACTTATAGTAAGACCATTAAGATAACCAACTGATTTGTTATTGACTGAAGCAGTAAATAGAACAGAACCATTAAGAGTAAACTCCATTGTATCTTTTAGGATTTGTACAGTAAAACCTTTGTGCTTGGTGAGATATAGAACAGAGAGGAGATTGTTATTAAGTGAAGGTACATGTAAGACTCTAGAAAATAACACTTGTCTGGCTTCTTTGCCATCAACAATAGGAGTGAAAAGCACCTCGCCCATTCCTTCAGAATACACAACAGTATGATCTGCAAGTCGAATTGGAACTCTATGTGGAGTATAGTTTCGAATCCAGTGTCTGTGTGGAGTCATATGAGAAGTGGCGCCTGTGTCTGTATTCCATTCCATAGTATCAGCAAATGATGAAGCAGAAAGTACATTAGAAAGAGAACTTGCAGTAGCTGAACCAGCACTTTCAGTCACCCCATCATCATCTACCTCTGTCACTTTAGCTTTATTGGCTTGAATGCCTTTCCTTTTGTTGTGGGGGTTAATGGGACAGTCCTCTTGCCAGTGAACCGCCTTTTTACCACACCACTTACAGTAGTCCTTAGGTTCCCCAGTCCTAACAGGAGCTCTGTAGTTATTCTTCTTCTTGTTAGAAGAGGATGCAGCCTGTGCAGCTCGATTCACAGACTGCTGCTCAGCGTGCTCTTGATTCTGCTGTTCTGCTAGGAATGCTGCAAGGATTTTCTCTTTATCGAGGTTGTCCTGCATAAGCAAGTTTGAAGATAGGTGCCTATATTCCTCTGGTAGAGCACGGATGAGAGCCATAGATTGTAATTCAGAGTCCAAGGAATCGAGAGTGAATCCGAGGGCAGGAAGTCCATTTGACTGGACAGCAATAGGAGCAACAGGAGGGCGCAGATTCTGAATATCAGCCATTGCAGCTTCAACTCTAGCAGCCATATCCATTAGAGATTCATCAGCAGACTTTGTGATGGTGAAGAGTGCATTATAGGCATTAAACCTAGCACCAGGCTTCTTGGACACATGTTGCTTCTCCAGGATAGACCACATACGAATAGGATCCTCTTGATGAGCCTTTATTGGAACTTGTTGAGCAGGACTGACAGCAAGATAAATCAAGCCAGCAGCCTTTTCAGCTTTAAGTTCCCATTTCTCCAGTTTCTCTGTATCAGAGGCTGGGGGTTGTTTCTCCTTTCCACTGACTAGTCTCCATAACCCATGAGACATCAGAGATGCTTTCATGTTCCCTCGACATGAAGGCGGATTCCAAGGGTAGGGAGCGTTTCTGGAGGCCTCTGCAAACCAACAGATCCCCACCAGCAACTGAATCTTTCATTCAGTACCTTGGAAGTGTACAGGAGGCCTTCTCCTCACTTCTGACAGGTACATAAATATTCAGTTGCTGCCTCTCACCAAAAACTCTACAGATATTCCTCACTTCTGAAAATGTGTACAGGTTTCTCCACAACCTCACTTTTCAGCTGTGTACAGATTTATCTCTCTCTCTCCAGGTTTTACCTCACTTCTGTACAGGGTCTCACCCTCAGATGTGTACAGGTTCCACCTGATTTTTTACAGAAGTGTACAGGCTGTGTTCCTCACCTCTTCAGTTGTGTACAGGTGTTTCCACCTCACTTCTTCAGTTGTGTACAGGCCAGACCTCACTTCTCAACATGTGTACAGGTCACACCTCACTTCTGTTCTCAGATGTGTACAGGTAGCACCTCACATGGGGCCAGTTGGATCAGGTGATGTGTTGATCATGTGTTCTGTTTCAGTCAGGTGCCAGAGTTTCTGAGCAGAGGCCTGTGTGAAAAAGGTCAGAATCATGTGATCCCATCAGCTCTTCCTTTCTCTCTTACCACCACCATCTCCTGCCACTTTGGTGATTTGGGTGAGAACACTGGCTTTCTTCCACAGCTCTGATAGCTTCAACATCACCCTCCAGGTCTTCCTTTCATCTGTACAGGCCTAGCCTCAGATTCAAGGACCTGCCATAGCTCTGACAGCTTCAACATCATTTTTCCTTGTCTTTTGTGTATAGATTAGAGGTCTGGGTTCTCAGTGTGTCTATGATATCTTTTATGGGTGCTTTACATGGTTTTCAACTGATGTTTGGGCAGATCTAGGTTGATCTGGTCCTTTTTTTGGTCACCCTCCCTCCTCTCCCACATTACATCTTTACTTTCAACCATTTCACTCCACTCTAACCTTGTTATTTTATTTTTCACTTAGCCTATGCCTATTTTCACTCATAGGGAGGTGTTTAGCCATAAACTGGGCCAAAGCCCCATTAAATTGAATGCATCATGCAGGGCTATAAGACCTATGAGATGTTGTTGAGGGGTGGCTGGTGGTGTGAAAAATGTGAATGAGGCATGAGATGAATGGATGATTATTGGAGAGAGTTAGAGAGGGAAATAGATGACCTGTATCCAGAAGACCACTGAACAATAAAGTATTAAGTGTCTCAGAAAAATTTCCAAAGTAAGCATTAAACCAATCTCAAACTTGAGAGAGGTGTCACTACTTGTTCAGAAAATTCCTAATTCACCCTAGAGCTGTCATCCCTGTACAGTGTTGAAACACTGAAGGATGAAAAGTGGATAAAATCCAGATAATTGTTGAGCTGAATCCTTGTGAAGACCTGAATCTATAGGATGTAACTCAAAAGTGATCCAAACTTGGAAGACAGATTTGGTGAGTCAGATGAAAATTCCTGTATAGGCAGGGCCTAAGGATATGAATCTGAGAGATGGTGCAGAGCATAGAAAACTCCACTGAAAATCCTTGTATAGGTGGGACCTAAAGGATGTAGCCAGATATGGATTCTTGCACAGGTGGGACCTGGGGAATAAATCCTAAGGCAAAACTGGATAGAACTTCCTGTATAGATGGAGCTACAGATGTAGATCTGAGAGCTGTACACCTGTAAGCCCAAATGGTGACAATATTTGGAGAGGTGAGCTCAATTTTGATGATATGAACCATAGAGACTAGATAGTGAAGATCCTTGTATAGGTAAAACCTAAAGGATGTGACCTGCACAGGTGGGACCTGATAGCTATAAATTGAAGCCAGGAGGATGGGAACCAGCAGTGAAAAGGAGATTTGAAACTAAAGGTGAAGATCCTTGTATAGGCAAAGAAAGCCTAAAGGATGTGAACCTAAGGCCTAGCTTCAAAGATGGGCCCAGGCTTCAAAGATGGGCCCAGAGCTAAAGATTCTTGTCCAGGTGGGACCTGAAGAATATAACTCCAAGATGAAGATCCTTGTATAGGCAAAACCTAAAGAATCTGAACCTAAAGTTAAATGGAGGATTTGAAAGTGAAGCTAGAGCCTGGCTGAGTGAAGTCCTTGTACAGGCAAGGCCTGAAGGATAGGGACCAGGGAGATAGGGACCAGAAAGAGGATCCTTGTACAAGCAAGGCTTGAAGGATTTACAGGAATGGAATGTCTTGAACAATAGCTGAGAGTGAAAAAATAGTCTGAATTTTTATAGCAGTAAGTGATTTAAAAAATAAAGGAATCATGAAAATGACACTTAGCAGATTGAATTTCTGTGAGACCACTATGTGGAGCATCTGACCATAAGGGATTGAAGGATAGTGATGATTGGTTGTAGTCCTTTGTTCCAAGTTGACTGAAGCTATACAAATAATGGATGATAGCTGAGAAACTGGAACAGAATGGACAGAAGTGCTAGGTTGGAATCCTTGTTTAGGGCAGGTCCTAAAGGATGTAAACCAGGAGAGGGCAGAATATTAATGATCTGAAGGATTAGTTGGGATCCTTGTTCAGGAGCATATTGAAGCCTGAAGGATGTAAACCAATTGCTGATCATCATAAAATGAAGAAATGAGATCCCTGTGCAGTATAAAACTGAGGAATAGGTTGAAGGATTAATATGTAGTTGACTCAAACAAAGCCTGAAGGAAATGGATAAGCCCAAGTGTAAAACTTGTGTGGCTAAGGAAAGGATAGTTTGTAGGTAAGGAGAGGATTCTGGATCCAAAACTCCAAAGCCTTTTAAAGAGGCAAACTTGAAGTGAGGTGATTGACTGAAGTGAAAGATTCACTGAAGTGAGGTGAATCACTGAAGTGAGAGATTCACTGGAGTGAACATTGGAAGCTAAATAAATAGCTCAGATTTGGTGTTGGTGCCTAATATCCTGAGACAAATGGGCAGTAGCTCTTCCTTTTGATTACAAAGTGCTTCAGGAAATGGATTTTATCCAATATCTGAAGAATGTAGAGGACTAAACAATCACTGACAAGTGAGAGTTCTTGCAAGGGTCCAGACCACCACTGGTGAGAAAAATGACCAGGCCACTATTGGCAAGAGAAAATCTATAGCAGAAGTTTCAGCTCCACTGTAGCTATATAGACAATGAGCTGAAGTGAAGGATTGGTGTTAAAATGTGAAGGAGATCCAAGTTGAGCAGAAAAAGCTCTTGAGAAGCCTCCTGAAGAAGGTGAACAAGATGAGGAACTAATCCTGAAATCAGCTGAGAAGCCAATGGTTGAATTCATCAGGAGCTGAATTATGAATAATCAACTTGACCAAGGAGTTGAAGGGTAGCAGCAGGAAGCCAAGGAGAAGGCTGAGAGAGAAGGATATAGACAGATAGGGCTGGATGTATCCTGAACCAACATAGAGCAGCTTGGATATGGAAGTAGTGGAGAGCCAAGGAAATTGAGGGTGATGAGGAATTAGACAAGCATGATGGATAAATCTGAAGAAATTCTGAGTCCTAGCTGGATAAGCTGGATAAGACACAGAATATCTCCTGAGTTTACAAATGCTGTAGTCTCAACCCTTCAGACTGATTAGGCTGAATTATATCCAAATATAATGAGTGACAGATTGACTTGTTTAACTCTCAATTATGGATGCTTGTGAGATTGACCTGCAGAGACTCAAATACCAGCTGGATCAGACTAGATAGAGGAAGCCCATATAGCAGGAATAGGCCTAAAGTGAAGCTGTAGGACAGCCAAGAGGTGCTGAAGATAATCAGGAGTCAGCATGGATGAGATAGGCTACAGGAAAGCCAAAGGAGGTTCAGAGAGATTATTAGGCAGAAGTCTCTCCAAGGCAATAAGGCATGAAGTGGCCTAAATGGCTCTTGAATCATAGCAAATCACCCTGCATAAGGAGTTGAAAGAAAGCAGGAGGAAGCTGAAGATGCTGATAAGGTAAATCAGGAAACTCAGCTGATCAGGCTGGATAAGGGCAGGATGTAGAGCAAGGAAAACTTGAGGTAAAGTGATCCAAATAGCTTCTATCATGAGGAATCAGCCTGGATGAGATGATACAGGATACCCAGTGGAGAATGATGATCCTGGAGAGGTAAATGGGCCTCAAAAAGTCTCAGATAACAGCTAAATGGGCTGAATAGGAGACAGGGAGGAGCCTAAGATGAAGGCAGAGGTGAAGTGGCCCAGGTAGGTCCTGGGTGAGGTGCTACAGGATATCCAGAGGAAGATGGAGGATTTGATGAGTGAAAGAAGCCTCAGGAAGTCCTAGATCTCAACTGATCAGGCTGGATGAGGCACATGAAGGAGGCTGAGAGAAAGGAAGGCATAAAATGGCCAAATTGGGCTCTGGATCATAGCAGATCAGGCTGGAGAAGAGGCTGGAGAATACCAAGAGGAAGATATTGATATTGATGAAGGAGATAGGCCTCAGGAAGTTCTAGATCACAGCTGATCAAGCTGGAAGAGCCAGGAAGGCTCCTGAGATGAGTGAGGAGATAGAGTAGCCTGAGCAGGGCCTGGATCATGATGGATCAGGCTGGATAAGAGGCTGAAGGATGCCAGGAGGAGGATGAAGGTGCTGATGGGGGAGATAAGCCTCAGGAGGTCCTAGATCACAGCTGATCAAGCTGGATAAGAGGGAGGAAGGTGTCTGAGATGAGTGAGGAGATGAAGTGCCCTGAATAGGGCCTGGATCATCACAGATCAGGCTGGATAAGAGGTTGGAGGACATCAGGAGGAGGATAGAGGTGCTGATGAGGGAGATAAGCCTCAGGAAGTCCTAGATCACAGCTGATCAGGCTGGATAAGGCATGCATGGCAATGAGGAGCTTAGGAAAGAGATTCCCAAGGTTTCTGAGGGTATCAGGGAAGTGAGAGAGCTGGGATCTGAAGATCAGAGTGAAGGAGGTCCAGGGAAAGGTTGAGATGAAGATGTGCTATGGAATAGCAAGGAGAATGACCAAAAAAGGACCAGATCAACCTAGATCTGCCCAAACATCAGTTGAAAACCATGTAAAGCACCCATAAAAGATATCATAGACACACTGAGAACCCAGACCTCTAATCTATACACAAAAGACAAGGAAAAATGATGTTGAAGCTGTCAGAGCTATGGCAGGTCCTTGAATCTGAGGCTAGGCCTGTACAGATGAAAGGAGGACCTGGAGGATGATGTTGAAGCTATCAGAGCTGTGGAAGAAAGCCAGTGTTCTCACCCAAATCACCAAAGTGGCAGGAGATGGTGGTGGTAAGAGAGAAAGGAAGAGCTGATGGGATCACATGATTCTGACCTTTTTCACACAGGCCTCTGCTCAGAAACTCTGGCACCTGACTGAAACAGAACACATGATCAACACATCACCTGATCCAACTGGCCCCATGTGAGGTGCTACCTGTACACATCTGAGAACAGAAGTGAGGTGTGACCTGTACACATGTTGAGAAGTGAGGTCTGGCCTGTACACAACTGAAGAAGTGAGGTGAAAACACCTGTACACAACTGAAGAGGTGAGGAACACAGCCTGTACACTTCTGTAAAAAATCAGGTGGAACCTGTACACATCTGAGGGTGAGACCCTGTACAGAAGTGAGGTAAAACCTGGAGAGAGAGAGATAAATCTGTACACAGCTGAAAAGTGAGGTTGTGGAGAAACCTGTACACATTTTCAGAAGTGAGGAATATCTGTAGAGTTTTTGGTGAGAGGCAGCAACTGAATATTTATGTACCTGTCAGAAGTGAGGAGAAGGCCTCCTGTACACTTCCAAGGTACTGAATGAAAGATTCAGTTGCTGGTGGGGATCTGTTGGTTTGCAGAGGCCTCCAGAAACGCTCCCTACCCTTGGAATCCGCCTTCATGTCGAACTTCTTTTTTCATTTATATTATCTACCATACCATACCCTTCCTGTAGGGCCCTGCATGATGCATTCAATTTAATGGGGCTTTGGCCCAGTTTATGGCTAAACACCTCCCTATGAGTGAAAATAGGCATAGGCCTCCGACGATGAATAAGGATATACAGTGTTGGGGGGTTGTGATAAGAGAAGAAGAAAAAGTTGTGAAAGTGATGGACTTGTGCTAGATTGCAAAAGTGTTCCATCAGGGGGTTGTGTTGAGCATACTGTAGTGATAGAACACTTTCTACATACATTACACAGCGCTTCATCACTCCTAGTTATCACTGTAGTGACTTACTTAGTGTATAAAGTACTTACAGACTTCATTTCTTAGTTTTACAACTCATAACTTAGCTATTTCTTTAGTGTTACTGTAGTTAGTTAGTTTTCATAGGTGCGCACAATTGTGGACACCTATTATCACGCCTCATGCGTTTCTAGTACATACAAGACCAATCAAACCTGTATTCCTACTACAGTTGAAAGATACAAATCAATACTCATACTATATTGACTTTGGTCATTGTTACTGTGTTTATTGGAGTACTGAGCAACTACAAGACTCTGTAGCACAACCTACTGAGCTTGTATTAAGGCATTGACATTCTCTGCACTGAGCTGGGTGGCATACTGTTTGGGTTAGCTGAAGGGCGCTCCAGTGTGTTTCAACTTCAACAAGTGCAGTCTCCTTCAACACTATTTTCACTCATAGAGAAGTGTTTAGCCATAAACTGGGCCAAAGCCCCATTAAATTGAATGCATCATGCAGGGCCCTACAGGAAGGGTATGGTATGGTAAATAACATAAATGAAAAAAGAAGTTCGACATGAAGGCGGATTCCAAGGGTAGGGAGCGTTTCTGGAGGCCTCTGCAAACAACAGATACACCACAGCAATTAGATCTGTGTTCATCACTTCAATAGTGCACATGAATACATCTAATTGCTGTTGTTCCCTTTGTCCTACCATCACCACCACCTGCTCATATCTCGATTACCACTCCCCCAATCACCTCCAACAATCACCTTGTTCATATCTTGATCATATCTCACACTATGAACACTTTTTCTTGAGAATGCTCAACTTTTTATTCTGGAGCTTCGAGTTTGTTTTATTTATAGCTCGTCGTCCTCGCGCTATATACACGCGTGCGTGGGTGGACTACAGCAGGAACACGTCAGGAACAACGCTATGCAATCCGTTTGTCATTATCTTTACTACTGCTCCGGCAGTGTGTACTTTTACACACCAACTTCGACTTTGCAATTCCGAAGTTTTGGTAACTTGTTGTCAGATGATCAAGGCAGGTCATGGGGCACTTCTGGCAATCACAGGTGCCGGAGTTCCGAGCAGAGGCCTGTGATTAGCTTGATCAGGAGTGTCATCTGACTCTGTCCTTCTTCCTTCCTTTCCCCCACCATCTTCGGATTTGGGTAGGACATCTGCACACTCCCCACAGCTCTGATAGCTCTAACATCACCCCACCAGCCTCTCCTACATCTGTACAGACCACAGGCTTCATTCTAGAGTCTCAGATTACGGATTTTCTGGTATGGCTCCGCCACTATCACTGATCTCTCCACTGTACAGAGCTCACAACACATCCATACAGATCTGACCACATCTACTGCTTCATATCACCTCCAGATTGTCAGATCTTCGGATATCAGGGCTCTCAGTGCGCAGATCAGCTCTGATCTTTCATTCTACTAGGTACTGACTGTTATCTGAGCAGATCTAGCTTGATCTGCGCTTTTTTCTTGTCACCCTCCCTCCCATCCCTCTCTTGTACTTGTAATTTCATTTCATTCTTACTTTGATATGTACTTGTAGTATGCTACTTACACCTTACCTCACCATGTACCTTGTAGTAGGGCGCTTCATGATCCGCAATTTAGGGGCCCTTGGGCTCAAGTTTTGGCTAAACACACCTCCCCTTGAGTGAAAACTAGCATAGGCTAAGTAAACAATAAAATAACAAGGTTAGAGTGGAGTGAAATGGTTGAAAGTAAAGATGTGATATGGGAGAAGAGGGAGGGTGACCAAAAAATGACCAGATCAACCTAGATCTGCCCAAACATCAGTTGAAAACCATGTAAAACACCCATAAAAGATATCATAGACACACTGAGAACCCAGACCTCTAATCTATACACAAAAGACAAGGAAAAATGATGTTGAAGCTGTCAGAGCTATGGCAGGTCCTTGAATCTGAGGCTAGGCCTGTACAGATGAAAGGAGAACCTGGAGGGTGATGTTGAAGCTATCAGAGCTGTGGAAGAAAGCCAGTGTTCTCACCAAATCACCAAAGTGGCAGGAGATGGTGGTGGTAAGAGAGAAAGGAAGAGCTGATGGGATCACATGATTCTGACCTTTTTCACACAGGCCTCTGCTCAGAAACTCTGGCACCTGACTGAAACAGAACACATGATCAACACATCACCTGACCCAACTGGCCCCATGTGAGGTGCTACCTGTACACACCTGAGGACAGAAGTGAGGTGTGACCTGTACACATGTTGAGAAGTGAGGTCTGGCCTGTACACAACTGAAGAAGTGAGGAACACAGCCTGTACACTTCTGTAAAAAATCAGGTGGAACCTGTACACATCTGAGGGTGAGACCCTGTACAGAAGTGTGTTGAAGGAGACTGCACTTGTTGAAGTTGAAACACACTGGAGCGCCCTTCAGCTAACCCAAACAGTATGCCACCCAGCTCAGTGCAGAGAATGTCAATGCCTTAATACAAGCTCAGTAGGTTGTGCTACAGAGTCTTGTAGTTGCTCAGTACTCCAATAAACACAGTAACAATGACCAAAGTCAATATAGTATGAGTATTGATTTGTATCTTTCAACTATAGTAGGAATACAGGTTTGTTTGGTCTTGTATGTACTAGAAACGCATGAGGCGTGATAATAGGTGTCCACAATTGTGCGCACCTATGAAAACTAACTAACTACAGTATCACTAAAGAAATAGCTAAGTTATGAGTTGTAAAACTAAGAAATGAAGTCTGTAAGTACTTTGTACACTAAGTAAGTCACTACAGTGATAACTAGGAGTGATGAAGCGCTGTGTAATGTATGTAGAAAGTGTTCTATCACTACAGTATGCTCAACAAAGTGAGGTAAAACCTGGAGAGAGAGAGATAAATCTGTACACAGCTGAAATGAGGTTGTGGAGAAACCTGTACACATTTTCAAAAGTGAGGAATATCTGTAGAGTTTTTGGTGAGAGGCAGCAACTGAATATTTATGTACCTGTCAGAAGTGAGGAGGAGGCCTCCTGTACACTTCCAAGGTACTGAATGGAAGATTCAGTTGCTGGTGGGGATCTGTTGGTTTGCAGAGGCCTCCAGAAACGCTCCCTACCCTTGGAATCTGCCTTCATGTCGAGCAGCTCTCTTAGTACCAGCTAATGATCTAGGCCCTGCCAGAGCGGTTTTTACCCTCTGATCTACTGTGCTTAAGCTTCTCATAGCAGGATTGGGAGTCAACTGCTTTGTGGGGCTCTCCACAGACACTACAGAAGCCATGCTTGCGGCGATTTGGACATGGGGAAGTGCACTTCCCCTCATTCCAAAGGATACAAGGAGTATCCTGACGCTTTGAAGCAGTAGAAGTGCTAGGAGAGGAGCTGGGACGTTTTCTAGCACTGAGAAGTTCCTTAAGCAACAGGAGTCTGAAGTTCTCTGCATTTCCAAGGTCAAAGGGAGTGTTAGAAGCTTTCTGGCGCGCCTCCCTGTCCACTCTAAAGGCAATAGAGGGATCTGATGGAGCAGCTCTGAAAAACTCCACAATAGATGCCTTGTATGCAGAAAGCTCACTCTGACGATGGGGATAGATCTTAAGTACTGGGGCAAGCCAGGCATCAAAAACTCGGAGCCACTGTGCTTCAGATGTGACAGGGAGAGAACGGATTGAGTGCTCCTTCTTGACCAGTTTGTACTCTGAGCCAAAGGTAGTGCTATCATCAAAGATACTAGTGTAACTAGTGATGGAAGCATGGATCTTTTCAAAGTCCACATACCTATCCTTGACAATGAGTTTGAGCAAGGACTGAGGTAGGGGATCAGTGAATGGCTGGGCAGAGAGTAAACTGACTGTGGTGTCAACATGACTGTCCACAGTGAAGAGCATCCGCAATTTCCAAGTCTCAGAAACAGTGGGAGAGAGGATATCTGAAGAAGTGAGGGCAGAGAGATGAGGAGCTGCCTCCAGGAGACTGGGAGGGAGTCCAGAGGATGTACCAGGAGATGAGGAACTCTGAGTTTGACCAACAAGTTTGAGAAGAGCCTGTTGCAAAGAGTTGCTTCTGTCCTGATGAGCATCCTGCTCCATCTGATCTGCTTCAGCTTCAGCAGCAGCAAGCTGGAGTGCATTCTCAGCAAGCTCTCTCTCCATGAGGGCCCAAGCAGCCTCATTAACAGCTTTCTCAGTTGACACAAGTGGTCCATCACTAATTCTACTCTTAGAGGCAGCAGCAGCAGCAACCCTGGCAGCTTTGGCAGCTGCAACTCTCTCCCTAGAGGCTCTGAGATGATCCCTTTGGATCTCCTGAATTTGGCCAATGAAGTCTCTGACAACAGTGGGATCATCAGTGAGGGATCTAAGGGCTCTGAAAGCATCATTGGGAGAGAGTTCATTGTTCCTGTACTGCTCAACAACCTGTCCCAGGGCCTCAGCAGTGAGGCGGACCTGTTCCAGGGCATCAGGAGGCGTGGGAGCGGCGGAAATGCGATCCTGTAAAGGTATGTGATGGGATGAGTGATGGGAATGAGTAGAAAGTGCAATGGAAGCTTCTCTGTGCTCAGATCCTGTGACTTGGGGGGCAGTACCTGTTAAAGTCATGACTGAAAACAAAGTGACCAGACTGGGGATTGAACCCAGGACCTTCTGGTTATATTCCAGATGCTCTAACCAACTGAGCTATCCGACCATGGTTCAACTAATGAGGCTCATGCATATGGTGACACTGACAGTCCAATCAACACTTTTAGGTCTTACACTGTCTTCTGCCTTGGATGATATGGATATGTATAATCAGCATTTGCCCCTCATCAGGGTGTCAGGATTGGAATTAGTCATCAATCCTAACACATATCATCAATTGCTGCTAAAGCAAGGACAAGACGTAATGAGGACCAGCGCAGAGTGGAAGCATAGGTTTCCAAATAGTCAAAACCAGGTCTTTGGCTGAAACCCTGAGCACAGAGGCGGGCTTTAAATCGTTCAATAGAACCATCAGCATTGTGTTTAATCCGGAATACCCAAGTAGACCCAATTGCTTTCTCTCCTGGTGGGAGGTCAACGATATCCCAAGTGTTATTAGCAAGATGAGCAGAGATTTCATCATTCATAGCTTCCTCCCACTTGAATGCTTCTGAACTGTGCATTGCCTCTCTATAATTTCGAGGTTCCACTTGTTGAGTGGAGATTGATGCAAGTTCAGCATCCCCGTAGTAGTCGTCATTAGAATCATCAGAGTCATCATTAGGAGCTGGTACACGGGAAGAGGATGGTTTTGTTTTCCACCATTCACCAGGAGGCTTACGGTTACGTGCTGGACGTCGTATAGCAATGGGCAGCTCATCAGATTCATCCTCAGTCACAGGAATATCCGGACCAGGTGTATGTTCGAGTCGAGGCGAGTTAGGCGCATTGCCCTTATCAACTTCGGAGTTGGATTCAGAGTCTGATTCAGATTCATCAATAGGGATTGGCAGAGTGAATAATTCATTGGGGGCACTCGAAGTCACTTTAAGAGGTTGTTGTTTCGGAGTAGTCTCAGGAGGAACATAGTCTTTACGAAGAGTTGGTTTATCTGGTGATTTGGATGCATACATGTATCGTTCATCGAAGTCTGCACGTTCACTGATGATAACCTTCTTGGTGACAGGGTTCCAGAACTTCCATCCTTTAACTCCCTCAGGGTACCCAATGAACACACACTTTTCCATATGAGAACCAAGGTGTAGTCTCTTGTCCTTTTGAACATGCACATAGGCCATGCATCCCCATACCCGAAGATTCTCCACATTAGGTTTCTTCTTGTAGAAAACTTCATACGGAGTCACATCTGGAACAGCTGATGTTGGGCAACGGTTCAACACATAAACAAGCGCAGCCAGGCATTCCACCCAGAATGTCTTTGGTAAACCCGATTCCAGCAGCATAGCAGTCAGTAGTTCCGCCAATGTCCTATTTAGCCTTTCAGCGACTCCATTTTGTTGAGGTCGATTTCTAGCTGTACGTTGTACTTCAATCCCTTCATCTTGTAAGAACTTTTCAAACTCCTTGGATATATACTCTCCACCTTTATCGTGTCTGAGTATCTTGACTTTTAATCCAGTAACCTTCTCAGCCCAGGCCTTGAACCGCTTGAATGCTGCAAATGCATCACTCTTTTTCTTCATCGGTATTACTGCTCTAAAGCGTGCCTTATCGCAGATGAACGGAATCCAATAGCGGTAGCCTTCATGTGAGATGATACCAGTGTCATGTACATCCGTAAAGACAAGTTCCAACACTTCAGAAGCGCGGGTCTCAGTACTGGGGAAGGGATTTGCATGCATCTTTCCCCCAAGACAAGGTTCACATACTGGGTCTGGTTTTGCACTAGACTCGAGTTTAAAGCCCTCAACCATCTTATTCTTAGACAGCTTGCTAACATCACCATAATTATAGTGAAAGAAGCGTCTATGCCAAAGCTCAAGATTCAGAGGCAGAGTTGTACCACCAATATGCGCACTTTCATCCTCTGTACCATTACTTATAGTAAGACCATTAAGATAACCAACTGATTTGTTATTGACTGAAGCAGTAAATAGAACAGAACCATTAAGAGTAAACTCCATTGTATCTTTTAGGATTTGTACAGTAAAACCTTTGTTGAAGGAGACTGCACTTGTTGAAGTTGAAACACACTGGAGCGCCCTTCAGCTAACCCAAGCAGTATGCCACCCAGCTCAGTGCAGAGAATGTCAATGCCTTAATACAAGCTCAGTAGGTTGTGCTACAGAGTCTTGTAGTTGCTCAGTACTCCAATAAACACAGTAACAATGACCAGAGTCAATATAGTATGAGTATTGATTTGTATCTTTCAACTGTAGTAGGAATACAGGTTTGTTTGGTCTTGTATGTACTCTAAACGCATGAGGCGTGATAATAGGTGTCCACAATTGTGCGCACCTATGAAAACTAACTAACTACAGTAACACTAACGAAATAGCTAACTTATGAGTTGTAAAACTAAGTAATGATGTCTGTAAGTACTTTATACACTAAGTAAGTCACTACAGTGATAACTAGGAGTGATGAGGCGCTGTGTAATGTATGTAGAAAGTGTTCTATCACTACAGTATGCTCAACAGCTAGCGTGGAAACTGGGAGTGGTTTTAGAATCTGAATGACATGCTTGGACAAAAGTGTCTTCGCGATTGGGATGTCAAATTCTTTCCATGCTGAAGGAAGCAGCAGAAGGATTATAGCCATCACACCTATGACGGCGGATACATTGTAGACAGCGCCTACGATTGAGCAAACCTAGATATCTTCTAGTCTTAGTTGTAAAAACTACATGACCAGAGTGCACATACATAAACTTTCAAAGAGAATTCCTGACCATTCAGACCACTCGGCGAAGCTGTTTCACGTTTTTCCTCAGTGTCTTCGATCCAAACTTTGATCTTCGTATTTGGTCCGCAATTTCCATCACCTGTAGCTAGAAGTTGCGGGCAATTTTTTGGATGAACATAAGCCTGCAAAGTATAGTATTTTTATTCGTATAATCTGGTGATCTGTTTCACACTCACTAAGGCCGTAACTCGTGTCTTATCTGTGCGAAAACTGAGCCCAACATCAATAGAACTGAGCGGCCTTTTCAGTGCTTACCACTTCCATGATCTAACGATATAACTCTCTTTCCATGTTTGGCATGAAAAATTACTGCATATCCTGTTAGGATTGATGACTAATTCCAATCCTGACACCCTGATGAGGGGCAAATGCTGATTATACATATCCATATCATCCAAGGCAGAAGACAGTGTAAGACCTAAAAGTGTTGATTGGACTGTCAGTGTCACCATATGCATAAGCCTCATTAGTTGAACCAAGGTCGGATAGCTCAGTTGGTTAGAGCATCTGGGATATAACCAGAAGGTCCTGGGTTCAATCCCCAGTCTGGTCACTTTGTTTTCAGTCATGACTTTAACATATCCTTTGGACGTCCCCATGAGTATGTATTTCCCCTTGTCAATGAACTGAACGGGGAGGGGTATGTTTGCAGATAGGTCTTGAATTTCGAGCGTTGTGCTAATCTTTTTCCATCTTGTTGAACCTGTATATACCCTGAGCCAATCTATGCCGCTCTGAACGTTAGATATAGCGAGCGCAGTTCCATCCGGCGATAGAGCTGTAAACCCGCTTGAGCGGAAAATGTTACTTTGGCCGCACTGTACGAGGTTCGGTGAGCCTTACATCTTCTCATCTGGACCCCATACCAATACAGCTGTTCCGGTCTCAATTTGATGCTTCCTGTGTAGTCTCAGGTAATCTACTTGAAGAAAGTACGTGATTATAGCATACCACAAGCCATGATGAAGATATCCAATGACTACACTTTCTTTCTCATGTAAGAAATGTGCACTTGTAGCTAGTACTTGGGGTTCATCGAAACCATCAGGCTCGCCGAGTTCTGCAGTTTCTTCAAAGCAGCTTGGTGAATCAAAGTGGTATACCAGCTTCCAATGGCCTGACTCTGTTGAAGTATGAACTAGATAATTGAACACTTAAACGCAAGCATTGCCACATACTTCTTTCGCCAAGTAAAGTTGTTCGGGAACCAGAACATACGAGAAGTTGATCTCCTGAACGATTGAGTTCTCGACATGAAGGCGGATTCCAAGGGTAGGGAGCGTTTCTGGAGGCCTCTGCAAACAACAGATACACCACAGCAATTAGATCTGTGTTCATCACTTCAATAGTGCACATGAATACATCTAATTGCTGTTGTTCCACTTGTCCTACCATCACTACCACCTGCTAATATCTCGATTACCACTCCCCCAATCACCTCCAACAATCACCTTGTTCATATCTTGATCATATCTCACACTATGAACACTTTTTCTTGAGAATGCTCAACTTTTTATTCTGGAGCTTCGAGTTTGTTTGATTTATAGCTCGTCGTCCTCGCGCTATATACACGCGTGCGTGGGTGGACTACAGCAGGAACACGTCAGGAACAACGCTATGCAATCCGTTTGTCATTATCTTTACTACTGCTCCGGCAGTGTGTACTTTTACACACCAACTTCGACTTTGCAATTCCGAAGTTTTGGTAACTTGTTGTCAGATGATCAAGGCAGGTCATGGGGCACTTCTGGCAATCACAGGTGCCGGAGTTCCGAGCAGAGGCCTGTGATTAGCTTGATCAGGAGTGTCATCTGACTCTGTCCTTCTTCCTTCCTTTCCCCCACCATCTTCGGATTTGGGTAGGACATCTGCACACTCCCCACAGCTCTGATAGCTCTAACATCACCCCACCAGCCTCTCCTACATCTGTACAGACCACAGGCTTCATTCTAGAGTCTCAGATTACGGATTTTCTGGTATGGCTCCGCCACTATCACTGATCTCTCCACTGTACAGAGCTCACAACACATCCATACAGATCTGACCACATCTACTGCTTCATATCACCTTCAGATTGTCAGATCTTCGGATATCAGGGCTCTCAGTGCGCAGATCACCTCTGATCTTTCATTCTACTAGGTACTAACTGTTATCTGAGCAGATCTAGCTTGATCTGCGCTTTTTTCTTGTCACCCTCCCTCCCATCCCTCTCTTGTACTTGTAATTTCATTTCATTTCATTCATACTTTGATATGTACTTGTAGTATGCTACTTACACCTTACCTCACCATGTACCTTGTAGTAGGGCACTTCATGATCCGCAATTTAGGGGCCCTTGGGCTCAAGTTTTGGCTAAACACACCTCCCCTGAGTGAAAACTAGCATAGGTGGAGTAGTAAACTACAACCTGTGGTTACTCTATCCTCTACAGAAGCCGAATTTGTGGCATCTAATGCAGTGGGCAAAGAAGTGTTGGCAATTTGTTCTCTCCTCACCGAGCTTGGTTATAAAGTCGCATCTCCTACCATTATCCATGTTGACAACCAATCCTCCATTCAAGTTGCTAAAAATCCGGAACATCACGGACGAATGAAGCACCTCGATCGGACTTTCTACTGGCTCAGAGAACAAGTCATTCATGGCAAACTTGCCCCTTCTTACCTGCCCACTGAGGATAATCCAGCAGACCTGCTCACAAAGGCCCTTGCAATTCCAAAGGTAGACAAGTTCCGAACTATGATCGGACTTGTCAAACCTATAACCTCCGACGATGAATAAGGATATACAGTGTTGGGGGGTTGTGATAAGAGAAGAAGAAAAAGTTGTGAAAGTGATGGACTTGTGCTAGATTGCAAAAGTGTTCCATCAGGGGGTTGTGTTGAGCATACTGCAGTGATAGAAAACTTTCTACATACATTACACAGCGCTTCATCACTCCTAGTTACCACTGTAGTGACTTACTTAGTGTACAAAGTACTTACAGACATCATTACTTAGTTTTACAACTCATAACTTAGCTATTTCTTTAGTGTTACTGTAGTTAGTTAGTTTTCATAGGTGCGCACAATTGTGGACACCCATTATCACGCCTCATGCGTTTCTAGTACATACAAGACCAAACAAACCTGTATTCCTACTACAGTTGAAAGATACAAATCAATCCTCACTCTATATTGACTTCTGTCATATCTAGTGTTTATTGGAGTACTGAGCAACTATAAGGCTTGTAGTCCAACCTACTAGTCTTGTATTAAGGCATTGACAATCTGTGCACTGAGCTGGGTGGCATACTGCTTGGGTTAGCTGAAGGGCGCTCCAGTGTGTTTCAACTTCAACAAGTGCAGTCTCCTTCAACAGCATACTCTGCTGGGATAGAATGAGGAAGTGGAGGGACAGTAGAAGCGGTGGAGGAGCGGTCGGCGGCACGGGCCACGACCTCTGAGTGAATAGCACAAAGAAGAATAGGTTCCATACCAGCATCCTTGCAAGCCCTATTAAAGACTGCAGCACTGACGAGTGCAATGTCGACTTCAGGAGTTTCCAGTTGAGCAGCGAATTGAGAGACCGTGGGATAGGAATAGATGGGTTCAAAGGGGAATTTAGACAAGAGGGGCTTGGCCCGTAACGTCCGAGAGCAGGAGCAAAGTGAATATCCAGGAGGGGTTTCCAGAATTGTTGGTGAAACCGACGGTGAAAGTTCCGGTAGTGGAATAGCGACCTTTGCATCAACAGTGTTGGTGGCAGAAGGCAGACGTCTGTGCAGAATCAAAGTGTGAAGTGTTATGGAACGTAATGTTTCGAGATGCCCAGTCAATCAACGGATTGTAGCAGGATAAGAAACTGTAACCTAATACTGCTTTACAAGATGAATCTAAATGAGTAACATAAAAGGGCAATAGGAGCAGCTCGCCAGAAGGGAACCAAACGGCGATATTTGCCATATCGGTAATGGGTTTAGAAGATAATGAACCATCAAAGAGACGAAGATTAACAGGAGAGATTTTGGTCATAGGAATAGAATTTTGAGAAACATAACGAGTATCAATGAAAGAGTCAGTAGAACCAGAATTAACAAGAGTAGGAAATTTAAGAAGAGCAGAAACAGGTTCAGCCGGCGCGGCCAAATCGGATAACGGAAATTCAGTAGTTAATGATATTACAAGAGATCGTTCAATGGAAGAAAGAGCGGACGCGTTGAGATATAACTCCCCAGGTGAGGTACGAACCTGATCAACGCAGCTCCCGTTTTGTACCGGGGAACAAGAGCTGCGGACTAGTTTTCCGATTCCTCTTCAACAACCTCAATGGTTGCTTCGGGGGTTTCTTCAACCTCGGCAGCACGGCCCTTCGATTCTCGGGCCTTTCACTTATTGCAGTCAGCAATCTGATGCTTACCACTGCAGAAGAGACAAAGGTTGTTCTTCATCCTTCTTTCCCTCTCGGAGGGAAGGACTTTCCCATCTGCACCAAGATGGTTGAACGCAGGGCGCTGACCGCCGGTGATATGCTGACTCATGGGCTATGCATAAAATGCTAATGCAAGCTTCAACACTCACACCAACACCAACACAAACCATCATCAAACACTAAGTTCAAGGGGGTTTATCATTGAAAAAGCAAGACAACACTGCAACTCTACAAATATCTACATCATGTGGGTATAATGTATAGGTTGAATAGTTTTTCTTCTCGAGATTCTATCAAACTCGGGCATGCTAAATCTTTCTTTGACTTTATCTGAACTGAACAAAACCTCTGATTTGTATTATACACTACAAGTACAATCCACAGAAAGAGTGTGCACTACTCACAGCACTCTGACTGCTATTAACTCTGAAGCATAATGGTAATCTGTGACTTTGAACTTTCTTTCTTTCTATCTTTCTTAAACTCTAACTTGTTTAAAGTGAAAGTTAACACTGTATCATCTTTGTTTAAAGTGCACTTGTCACTATAGCCAGAAGCTACTAACCAACCAACCAAATCCTCTCAGAAGTGGGGGGGGAAGTGCTTGTTCTCATTTAGAGGCCAGTACCCTCCTTATATATCCTCAACATAACCCTTAACAACTGATATCAATCATTGTAGCATGTGGAATTCTTGTAGCATGTGCTGATTTTGATGGAAATCATGCTGCATCTCGGAGTAGCATGTGGACCTGTTGTACCATGTGCTACCTTTGATGGAAATCATGCTGTACCTCGGAAGGCTTTCCAGATGAGGGACATATGCTAAATCATTTCTGATATTCTCGGAATTAACTCCAGAGGTCCGGAGTATCATTATCTTTTAATCAAATCATTCAGCTCTATTGCAATGCTATACAAAGGTGAAGCTCGAAACACTTTAATCCTGCAGATATTGTCACAGTCCAAGTCAAACACAAGTGCGGGTTTTAGTATTAGAGCTTTATTATTTGGAAATACAACTGTATTATGCTATGAAGACTCACTTAAGTGTCATTCAGATGCAATCACTGTGTAGTTCTGTGTGTTTTCTCTGAATACAATGTACTGTTCAGTCTCAGCATCACTGATAGTACTTTACAGTTGAAAATGCATGATTACTGCATTATAGACTCAAATAAAAATGGGTCATATCATCAGATTGGCCGGAATTTGAAGAGTTCTGGGGCTTACCACCAGAGAAGGATTTAGGCTTCGGCGTGAACGGCGCCAAAGAACCAGATGGCTGAGAGTTGTTTTGCTGGTTAGTAGAACCAGTCTTCAAGTCCGAGGAACCCTTCTTCGGGTTCCGAGCAATAAAAGGCTTACCAGCCTCACGCTTTCTAGTTTCCTCATGTTTCCAATAATGGTTGTCAATGCGAAGAACCTCTTGACGATAATTGGCGAGTGTCGCTGGTTCGGGCAAACGTGCCATTTCGTCTTTAATGTGTTCAGCTAAACCTCGTCCATAAGCCCATTTCAGGGCAGCAGAATCCCAGTTGGTACTAGCAGCCAGGGTGTTGAACCGAATGTTGTATTTCCGGATGTTCTCAGTTTCCTTCATCTTCAGATTACCGAGAGAATCTTCGGCCTTGCCTTGGGCATCGTAAACGCCGAAATTGTCCTGAAGCTCCTTTACAAGGGCTTTGAAGGAGGATATCCAGGCCGGCAGCGAGTCGAGATCTGGGTTGAGGATATCAGGGACAAACCATTGTTTGGCTGACCCACTGAGATAGGAAAGGGTGTAGTTCACCTTCCGTTGGTCGGTGAAATACTTTGGACGGTCATTAAAGACCAGGGCGAGATTGACAAAGAACGTCTTGAGTTTTCGGGGGTCCGAACCGTTGAATACCTCTGGCTCCTTGACCTTGCTCTTGGATTCAGAGCTGTCAGAGGGATGGCCGAGAGCGGCGAGAACGGTACCAAGGGTCTCAATGGAGCCCTTGAATCCCGAGAGAAAATCCAACATAGCACATTGCTCGTTGGGGATGTCAGGAGAGATAGGAGAACGGGGTCCACCAGGTCCACCAGGTCCACTGGGGTCACCAGGCTCACCACACGGTAAACCGCCGGATTCATCATCCAGATTGTCGTTGATATTGTCGGCACCCGGATCGTTGGGGTCAACAGGAGGGTCTTGATCGTTGTGATCACCAGCGTCCAGATCAAAGTGAGGAGGCGGGTCACAAGGAGATTCTGAAGCAACACAATATTGAGGTTGTTTTCCAGTACGACGAGCTATGGCTTGGAGGATGGGAGAATCAATTCTAGTAGTAGACCGGCCCCGAGCCGGAGCGACCACAGGGGGTTGTCCACGGCGAGGGGTCAAGACTTGGACAGGTTGTCCGTCACCGGTATACAGAGTACTGTATTTGAATTGTTGTTCTTCTTGTTGAAGTTGAAACACACTGGAGCACCCTTCAGCTAACCCAAGCAGTATGCCACCCAGCTCAGTGCAGAGAATGTCAATGCCTTAATACAAGACTAGTAGGTTGGACTACAAGCCTTATAGTTGCTCAGTACTCCAATAAACACTGTAGATATTACAGAAGTCAATATACAGTGAGGATTGATTTGTATCTTTCAACTATAGTAGGAATACAGGTTTGTTTGGTCTTGTATGAGAAACGCATGAGGCGTGATAATATGTGTCCACAATTGTGCGCACCTATGAAAACTAACTAACTACAGTAACACTAAAGAAATAGCTAAGTTATGAGTTGTAAAACTAAGTAATGAAGTCTGTAAGTACTTTATACACTAAGTAAGTCACTACAGTGATAACTAGGAGTGATGAGGCACTGTGTAATGTATGTAGAAAGTGTTCTATCACTACAGTATGCTCAACACTTCTTCCATGGCCTCAGGAAGAGTCGACGTAGTGGGGACTGTGGCTGGACCGAAACCGTGATTACGGCGACGTGGTTGACCAATGGCAGAAATAGAGTCGGAGAAAGGGGCAAAGGATTGGGCTGTGGTGAAGAAAGTATTTTCTTTGGAGTTAGCTCTAGATTGAGCTCGGGTTTTTGGAGGCATAAAAAATGATATGTCAGTACAATGTTAACGGATTGAGTTTGATTATACTGTTAAGATCATGTACACCATGTAACCGTGCCAGAGGCCACAAGGTGTCTAAGTGCGGGAGGTTGAGTGGGACAGTAGTGAAGTTATTAACAACACCGCCGTTACGCCGTTAGTCCCCGGAGATCAGGAGTATAGAAGGGAGGAGCTAAGTAGCAGCCAAGTCGGAGCGGCGGTATTGCCGGTGACAAGGAGCGAACCAAAGAACGTCTAAGTCCTAAGGTTATAGTAGAGAGTACTTCGAGGCAATGAGCCTGAAGACTTAGAGGAGCACAAAGTTAAGGAGGGAATCTAGGTCGATAATTAAACTGAGGAACTACAGTAGCATAC
The DNA here is from genome assembly GCF_021015755.1 of Lentinula edodes. NCBI lineage: Eukaryota > Fungi > Basidiomycota > Agaricomycetes > Agaricales > Omphalotaceae > Lentinula > Lentinula edodes. The sequence continues at coordinate 610,680 of NW_025764330.1, forward strand.
AGGCAGTATTTATATCTACGGAGCGGCGCAGCGGTGCGGAATGCCAGACTAACTACTAGGAGCTATACGAGTAGTACCTGCAGGGTAAAGTAAAAGACAATAAGGAGGGACTAGAACGAAAGGGTATGTGTAGTGAGAAAGAACAATAAGAGTGAGATTACAATAAAAGTGGATCTTCGGAATACTGAGCGGCGGAATGGAGCCCCGAGGCATGGACTTGACAGTCGGTCTAGTACTAGGCTAGGTGGTGGGAGTACAGGATATTCTGGTTCTGGTGTACCCTGTGGTTTCTGGGATGATGATGATGCAATTGGCTCTTGTTTAGGAATTGGTGTGCTCTTCATCCAAGTATAAGGTCTTCTTGTTTTCTGTTGATAAGTCTACCAAAGCTAGAGATATGACCAGTTGTTGTTTTGTCATATCTGTTCGGACAAGGTTGATCTTTGTTAGGATTCAATCCTGACACCCTAATGAGGTGTAAATGGTATTATGCAAAATTCCATCAACCAAGGCAAAAGAAGATAGTAAGTCCTTAAGAAGTGTTGTTTGGATGGCCACTGTTACCATATGTAAAGTCCTCATTAGTTGAACCAAGGTCGGATAGCTCAGTTGGTTAGAGCATCTGGAATATAACCAGAAGGTCCTGGGTTCAATCCCCAGTCTGGTCACTTTGTTTTCAGTCATGACTTTAACAATCTTTGCAAACTCTGTATTTGCTGTCATCAGGATCATGATACCAATCCTTGACGTCATCTTTGTCAAAAATATGCTCGCTATGAGCACAAGCTGCAGTTGGCTTGGTTGGATGGTTATTGGCTTTGTGAGGAGGGTTAGTCCTTAATGACATAAATCAATGTATGCACTGTATTTCTTGTTTATTTAGGTTAGGGCGGGGCCCATAACCTGTTAGAATATAATCACGTTATATTCAGTAGCAATGGCAGTAAAAGATAGAGTGCACACAGCACTGTAGCTGATCACACAAATCAGATGATGAAGGAGTAGAGAGGACTGCTTATTCAACGAGGTGAATACTACAGGTTTATATACAAGTTCAAGGTAGACGATGTCATGTTACAGCTAAATATAGCGAGAGAGAAAGGAAGTACAATACAATGTATCCTACTGGTAGTCCTATAGTAATAGTACATGATGGTGAGATTGATAACACGGTAGTAAGATAGTGGTTTGCTGAGCTGTCATATGCATGCAATTCACCCCATACGCTTCCCGGCCTGGCCCGGAGCGGCCGGACTTCGGAGTAATTACCTTGTGACTTATTTATTATTCCGAGCTTTCATCGAGGTCTTATGATTACTGTATTTGGGATGTATATAAGCTAGAATACTTTGTACGTTATAGTCAAGCTTGAAATCAAGTGTACCATTCTATCCTAATCTTTAATATCTTCTTTACCCTTTGCTTCCGGACTCCCGGATCATCAGGAACCCCATTTAGGCTGCTCATCCCAATCTTGCACTCTTGCCATAATTCCCGGGGACACCAACAGTGTGTGAAGGGTGTTGCTAATAGCTTCACTGACGTCCCACTCCCAGTGTGTACTACAGGCCAGTACTCAGCTTCGGACCTCGGAGTTATCCCAGGCCATTTCCGGCCCATATCCGACCTCAGAACCTCTATAGTTATTGACCTGTAGGCACGGTCTTGTCATGAGCATACTGTAGTGATTAAACACTTTCTACATACATTACACAGCGCCTCATCACTCCTAGTTATCACTGTAGTAACTTACTTAGTGTACAAAGTACTTACAGACTTCATTTCTTAGTTTTACAACTCATAACTTAGCTATTTCTTTAGTGTTACTGTAGTTAGTTAGTTTTCATAGGTGCACACAATTGTGGACACCTATTATCATACTTCATGTGTTTAAGACCAAACAAACCTGTATTCCTACTATAGTTGAAAGATACAAATCAATCCTCACTCTATATTGACTTTGGTCACTGTTACAGTGTTTATTGGAGTACTGAGCAACTATAAGGCTTGTAGTCCAACCTACTAGTCTTGTATTAAGGCATTGACATACTGTGCACTGAGCTGGGTGGCATACTGCTTGGGTTAGCTGAAGGGTGCTCCAGTGTGGTTCAACCTCAACAAGTGCAATCTCCTTCAACACTTTTTGCAGCTATTTTAAGAAATTTTGGGTGTATGTTCATCGTGAGGAGACAGTGGGTGGGGGCCCCTTATGGCGCCGTTATGGACATGATACCAAGTGGTCAGCTGTCAAGCCGGAGATCCTGGTCGAAGTCACTTATAGGCAGTCCGGTTTTTTAAAAATCTTCCTATTTTCATGGAATTATGCAAAGGGCTGTAATAGCTGATACTTAGAAATTTTAGCCAAGTATGCATCATATATATTACATTGTTTTGAGATACTCAATACAGAGATAGATGTTCCAGTAAAACAAATTTACAGCAAGTGTATCAAGGACTCCAAGATCACTGTAGCAATTGTGTTGTACAGTACTCAACACCAAATATGAAATAAGGGTATCCTATAAATCTCAGAATTGAAAGGAAATTTCTCAGACACAAATTTCTTTTTCAGATGGCATATTCATGGAAAAAATGTTATTCTTCGAAGACTTTCTCAATCATTTCCCTTCAGGGCTTATTAGGGTTGCCAGTATCACAAACAACAGAACCAGTCAGCAGTGTACCAGACCCTCCTCCCGGGATTACAAACAGGAACATTTACCGGTCGACTTCACTATTTTATTGAGATAAAGTTGAGCACACCACCAAACCTCAAAGGTGGAAACAGAACATACCCAAACACAAGATCCATAGTTCCAATGATAGCGACTGCATCTGCAAGCATGTGCTTTAAAAAGCAAGTTCAACTCAAATTTAACGCATCGTTCATGGCAAAGTATACTCACGTCTAAAAAGAAACAAAGGATTGAGTTATTTTCTGAGATAAATTCGACCACATCAAAAAACTCACGTCTCATAACAAAGTCAGCACCAGCTAAATGAGCGAACCCAGGCGCGCGTATAGAGCACCGGTATGGGCGATTAGTGCCGTCACTTCGCAACAAATAAGCGAAACATTCTCAGCATGCATGAGAGTAAAACACTCACGAGACTAAGTAAACTCCCATCTCACCCTTTGGCGCCTCGATTGCGCTGTAAGTCTCGCCAGGAGGAACAGAATATCCCTCGCTGAAGATCTACGAAATTCATAAGTTTTCCATCAAATTCAAAGATTAAATGGATTAAATGAAAATAACCTTAAAATGATGAATGAGACTTTCCATGCTTTCCTTCATAGACGCACGGGGAGGAGGGACGAGCTTGTGGTCATCCACCTTGATCGCTCCGGGGGTAATCTTGTTTAAGCACTGCACAGTGGAATTATTATGGAAGCCCATGTTTCGTATTACAAAATCAACACATACCTGACTTATGATTCGCAGAGATTCCCTCATTTCTTGAACACGGCAGAGATATCGATCGTAACAATCTCCATTGACACCGATAGGTATATCGAACTCAACCTGACAATACTTCGGGGTAAGCTTTGCCCTGACGAGAAAATCTAATAGACCTGCCTGATCGTACATGTCATAGGGTTGAGTTCTCCGCAAGTCCCAGGGAACACCACTCCCCCGCAACATGACCCCACTGAAGCTGAAGTTCAATGCCTCCTCCTTGGTAACTACACCAACGCCAACAGTCCGCTCCTTCCATATCCGGTTACCAGTGACAACTTCCTCTATTTCGTCGATTCTAGAACCGTATTGAGTTGCCCACTGAAAGATGTCGTCTAAAAGCCCATGAGGCAAGTCAAAAGCAACACCGCCGGGTCGCACGTAAGCGGAATGCAAACGAGCCCCAGAAACGCGCTCGTAGAATTCCATAAGCTTTTCCCGCTCTTCGAAACCCCAAAGGAAAGGTGTAAGGGCACCAACATCCATAGCATGGGTAAGGACAGCCATCAAGTGGTTTAAAATACGAGTGATTTCTCCAAAAAGCGTTCGAATCCATTTTGCGCGATCAGGAACTTCTATGTTCAACAGTTTCTCTACCGCGCGAGAATAACATAATTCGTTGGTCACTGAAAGTGATGAATGTCAGTAAAATTTGAGGGCTCGGGACGAACTGCAACACACTCATGGAGACGTAGTCGAGACGGTCAAAGTAGGGTAATGCCTGGATGTAAGTTTTGTATTCAATCAGCTTCTCGGTCCCTCGATGTAATAAACCGATGTGCTGTAAAGTGGTGTATTTAGAAAAGGTCGAGCAATGCAATATTGAAGACGTACTGGATCCGCACGTAGGATTTCTTCGCCGTTGAGTTCTAGGATGAGACGGAGAACTCCGTGTGCGGCAGGATGTTGAGGACTGGATGAAGGAGGGAATTTGAGAATATCATACACATTATAAAGGGCTATACGAACCCAAAATTCACTGAAGAGAAAGGATTAGCCACTTATAACAGATTGAATCTCAGGTTCTCACCAGTAAAGTGCCTCATTTTCGCATCTGCCCTAGTTCCTGTCTCTGCCAGAATTTCAGAGGCATGCATCCCTTGCAGATCCTCTACTGTATGGTACTCGAAAATATTTTTGGCGCCTGGAGTGTGAGCAGAGTCAGCTGCAGACACTGGCTCAGCCAGACGTGTAACAGGGGATGAAGTCAAAGAGCGGCGAAGAATATTTGAGCTTGTAGGAAGCTTCGCTACTGTTGAACGCGCGACTGAACGTAACAGCATCGAAGCCATTGCTGCTCAGTGTCAAGAGCGTCGTGGATGGAGTTGGTAAATAAACAGAGTCCGATTGGCTGGCGGCAGCGTTCCGTACCGAGCCGTAGTATTACGGTGTGACAGTCACATAACCGATCTACAGTATGTAGTTGCTACATAGGATAGGATGTGCTAGTGTATGTACTTTTATTGCGACCAAAGACATCAATCGCTCTCTTCTTCTTCGTCCTCCTCCCCCTCCTCTTCTTCTTCATCTTCATCTGCTCCAACACCTCCCCACTCTTCATCCTCAGCGCTCTCATCATCATCTTCTTCTTCCACCTCCTGTCTATCTCGATTCCTCTTCCCAGTAACATTGTCAGTCCCAATTTCGCCTTCGCCGAGCGTCACGCACGTCAAGCGGGTACCCTTAGTATCATAAGTCGCTACTGGTTGTATTTCTTGTATCGAAATCTTCCCAGCATTAAATTCATGTAAATGTCCCAGATCATAAACATTTATTTTCCCATCCGATGAAACGGTCGAGATAATCGTGGTGCTATGGGGATGACGACGAATAGAAGATGTAGGAAGAGTCGAAGGAGGGGGAGATAAGAGGGAGATGTTCAATGTCTGTAAAGCTTTAACTCTAGAAGCAACGAAGTAAGATACTAAACCTGATAAGAGTACGGAAACCTTGCCTGTTCCCATGTCCGACCAACTCTGCGACAATTTTTGGACTACTTTCCTTGTTATCGCCAGAGTCTGATGCGGTTGGTTGTCCAGGGAGGGGTAGAAAATCATATATTGAGACCTTCTTGTCCTCTGCCGATGCAAGTAACACCTGTCCATCATGGTGAGCGCGTTTACAAAACTTGATATCATGTAGCCTCGAAGGATGTGTTATACTATAAAGGAGGGACATGTCCTACGCCCCGTCAGCCAAAACATTGAGAGTTTCTCGCAACTATCGAAAAACATACAGTCCCATAGATATCTATTTCCTTCCCGGACTGAACTGCAAACATCTCCCCATCAGTCGACCAACGAACAATTTCCCCTTCTGCATGAAAATAAGCTTAAACCTTTCTCGCTTGAGATTATAACTACGAACCTTTTCCCAACTTAACACTGGCCACACCCCGCCCCCTCATCATATCCCACATCCTCAGCATTCGATCCTTTCCAACACTGAGTGCAACTTTTCCACTCAGATGCACATCCACACTATTTACGTGACCCTTGTGTCCGCGAAGGGTACGAAGTACGCTCCAATCCCTCGCATGAAAAATTCCTATCGTACCATCCTCGGAAGCGGATACAAGATGAGAACGAGAGGGGAAAAGAAGGGTGGTGATTGAACCTAGAAATTGTTGAAAGGCCAGGATACAAAAAAAGAGAGTATAAGACTGATATACCTTCATGATGCATCAAACCACCGATTTCCTTCTTTCTCTTCAGATCCCACACTTTCACAATTTCATCAGCACTACCTGTCGCCAACCACTTGCCTCCGGGGGATGCAGCGACGGCTTTTATACAGGAAACGTGCGCAGGAAAGATAAATATCGGCTTCAGATGGAATTTCACCTCATCGTTTTCGATAGAGGTAGATCCCTCGAGGCCGTAAAGTAGTTTTTCATACGATCCGGCTACGATTTTAAACGTTGAGGGTAGAACGGCCGAAGATAGATTCTTTACGATATTCTGGTCGGCTTTTTGTTTCCCTTTGTACTGAACAGAAACAGTGGGTTCCTCGTTGCTTGTCTTTGTAGTACGATGTTTAATTTTCCTAGAAACAGAATCTTCAATTCGGGCTTTCTTTGTTGGCCGTACCTCCGCTGTCGTTTTCTTCGTTGCTGGACGTGATTTCGCCACCATAACGGGAGGTCGTAAAGAGGGCAGGTCGGCGCTTAATCATAATTCTCACTTGGCTCCGTAATGCTCATCTGCTTGAGCTCGTTGATCGGCTCCTGGAGCTGTTGTCGATGTGTCTGACCAACCAACCTTCTCTTCGGTTGAGCTTTCTTATGAAGCCAGACCTTTCCCTGACCATATCGCTCACTCTCTTTCGTCTATCAATCGTTTAGATGCCCTCGTAGTGGGTGCAGGCTTTGCAGGTCTTTATCAGCTCTATCGTCTTCGCTCCCTGGGACTTTCCGTGAAGATCTTCGAAGCTTCCTCCGATATCGGTGGGACATGGTGTATGAACCAATACCCAGGTGTCCGCACTGACAGTGAGGCCGAAATATACCAATATGAATTGGAAGAGTTATGGAAGGACTGGATCTGGAAGAAAAAATATCCTTCCGGAGATGAGATCCAAGCTTACTTCCGTTACGTTGACGAGAAACTCGATCTCAAACGCGACATCTACTTTGACACGCGAGTAGTGAGCGCGAAATGGGACGAACCTTCGCGCCTTTGGATCGTGTCCACAGCAAACGGAATCTCTACTCACGTCCAATATTTAATTTTGTGTACAGGGAGTCTCAGTAAACCCCTCATTCCGGATATCAAAAATCTCTCGGATTTCGAAGGCCCTTGTTTCCATACCTCTCGATGGCCTCGAGAAGGCCTTGATCTAACCGGGAAACGCGTCGCTGTTATTGGTACCGGGTCAAGTGGGATCCAAGTCATTGAACACATTGCTTCCCAAGTTCGGCACCTCACAGTATTCCAACGAACTCCTAATTTGGCTTTACCACTGAGCCAAAGCCACTTCCCTGAGGAGGATCAAGCGGAAATGAAGGAAACCGGCCTCTATAATCGTATATTTCGTCGACTTTCTGAGACATTCGGTGGCTTTTTATTCGACTTCCAACCCATTCCCTTTATCTCCGCCACAGCGGAAGAACGGAGGCTACTTTGGGAAAGTCAATGGAAGACAGGCGGTTTCCACTTCTGGTTAGAAAACTACCCAGATATATTCTCCGATGAGGCGGCTAATTCGGAAGCTTATGCTTTTTGGCGAACCAAAGTTACAGAGCGTGTACAAGATCCTGCTTTACACGAAAAGCTGGCCCCCTCCATTCCTCCCCATCCTTTCGGCATAAAACGACCTGGCCTGGAGAAAGCCTACTTTGAAGTCTTTGACCGAGAAAATGTGTCTCTCGTCGACGTGAAAGAGACTCCCATCAAACGAGTTACACCAGACGGCCTGGAACTTCATAGCGGTACCACTCACATATTCGACGTTCTCGTCCTCGCTACAGGGTTCGAGGGTCTTACTGGTGCTATTCTCGATTTGGATATCCGTGGCTCTAACGATATCTCTATCCGTGAAAAATGGAAAAGTGGTGTATGCACGAATATCGGAATGATGACCTCGGATTTTCCAAATTTATTCTTTGTCTACGGACCCCAGGCTCCTTCTCCGCTAGCCAATGCTACTAGTCTTATCGTAAGCCCCCCACCTCTCGTCCATACCGTACCATTCCTAAACCGTACTCCCTAGCCTCAACAAAGCGGTTGGATCGCGAATTGCATCAAGCTTATGCAAGACAACAACTATAGTCGCATTGAAACCAAGCGAGATGCGGAAGAAGTCTGGCGCAATCTCGTCCTCGAGATCGCGTCGAAGAGATTGTGGTATCGAGGCTGAAAGTTCTTGGTACACCGGAAGCAATATGGCTGCCAGCACAAGGCGTACCGAAATGTTGGCCTTTTCTGGAGGATTACCTTCCTATCTCGAAAAGTGCGCGGAAGCTGCAGCTAACGGATACCAAGGATTTAAACTAGATAGATAGATACGCGGCTCCGTCGAGGACAGGGTCCCACAAGGGAACAGCCGGGCCCATCCATCTCCACTGCAACGAATGCTCATCCAACATGGTATGGTAGACTGTAGCAAGAATGGAAGCAATATACTTAGTACAAGATTGGTGTATGTAACAGATACGAATAGGACTGATTCATTCCTCCTCCAGTCGCCGTAGTCACTCTCCAGATCTTCCAAGGAACCGTCCAAACCAAATAAATAATATTGCCAAAGAATCATGACTAGCGGTTGGGACGACTAGGGTTCCAGTCGAAGATGAATAGCCTAAGTTAGTGTAACGCAATGGAATCCGACAGATCTGAGTGAGTTGCGCGGTAGGGGTCGAGACTGTCGCATAACTGAAATGAACTCCGAGCGGAGAAATGTGTTGGAGACGGTTCGCGGCACGTTCATCAAACGTCGCAGTGACTTACTCAGGCGACTGGTCTGGTTCGAGTCTACCTAGTACCTTGGGGGTAACAGTGTGGCTGTAATAGGCTGTAATATTGCAGCGTATTATTTACGAAATTTACATCATAATTTTTGTGCTGCACATAACACCAACACTGCACTGAATATCCATGTGACCCAACCGACCGACACACAAGCGAACTCAAATGTCTTGAGTACCGTCAAGACCTATCACTTTTACTGCTTGTTAGCAAAGATTTTCTCGATCGCAGCGGTGGAGTACGACTTGGGACGTTCGAGAGCTTGGGAAATACATATCAGCGTGGAGAGAGGCACCCAGGATATATATAATGCTTACGAGCACCGAGAGCACGGTCCCAGATAAGTTGAGCAGCAACACCAAACGCACGCGACACACCGAAGAGAACAGTGTAGAATTGCATCTGGGTCAGACCATAATAGGTCAGTAGAACACCAGAGTGTGCATCAACATTGGGCCATGGGTTCTTGGCTTTGCCAGCCTACGAGAAGAAACAAGGTAAGCCTATGATTTGAACACACAAACATCTCCCACCTCTAGCAGAATACCAGGAACGATGTTATAAATTTGACCAACAAGCTTAAACATAGGGTCCTCAGGAAGGTGCTTCAAGGCAAATTCGCGCTGAGCGGTGTATCGCGGGTCAGTCTTGCGGAGGACTGCATGTCCGTATCCAGGGACGACCTGTCCACCTTTGAGAGTGGACCACACGTATTCCTTGACAGCCTCATCACTAGCATTCTCTCCGATTTTGGATTGCATTTTGCGCAACCAGAGCAGAACTTCCTGGTTGGCGAGACCGTGAAGAGGTCCAGCAAGACCGTTCAGAGAGGCACCGAAGGCAAGGAAAGGATCTGAGAGAGCAGAACCGACAAGTTTACCTGTGTGCGCGGAGACATTACCACCTTCATGGTCACTGTGGATGGTGATGTACAAGCGAAGAAGCTCGACAAAGTTTTCGTTGTCACCGAAGCCAAGCAGAGTTGCAAGGTTTTGGGAGTAATCCTTGCTAGGGTCAACGGCAGGAAGCTTGCCCTGACCGAAAACATTTCGATAAATTCGGCCGGCGATGTTAGGGAGTTTGGCGATCCTTGGTTTATGTTAACCATGCCGTCTCAATGACAATGATTTGATACTCACAAGTCCATCGAATCCTCAAAAGTGGGACCCCAGTAATCCTTCTTCGAGATACCGTCCTGGTATGCTTTAGCAAAAGCGGAGTTGTGGTTTAACTAAAAACAACAACGAATCAGAAGGATGATATGAATGAAAGAATTAGTGCTCACAGCAGTGACAGCCAGACTAAACTGGCTCATGGGATGAAGGGTAGGAGGGCATCGGTCTAAAATTTCTTCGACAAAAGAAGGAATAGCAGCACGGGCAGCCCAGTCCTTGGATAACTCGGTAACCTGCTCTTGTGTAGGCACCTCACCGGTAAGAAGAAGCCAGAAGAGACCCTCCGGAAGCGGTTCGGAACCACCGGGAGCTTTTGGGAGAAGTTCTTGACATTCAGGGATAGTTTTTCCACGGAACCGGATACCTTCGTCTGAAGACAGAATGCGTCAGAAGTAAACGTCATGAAAGACGAATTATAGACGCACCGGCATCGAGAACTGAACCATCCCATATAAGAGCCGGAAGACCACGCATACCACTGCATAGCACTTGAGTACAATGTTCCGAGCAACAATAGACCCTTACCCATATAGCTGGTCAACTTTGACTTCACCAAAAGATTTTGAACCATGCTGAGCGCGGACTGCTTTGACCTAGACGACGCGCCAAATGTTGAACCCCACTGCGTTCCGAAAGGAGTCCCAGTTGCTTACATGCTCTAGTTGCTGAGGTATCAGCTGGGCCAACCTTTCTTTCAAGGCCGAGTTTTTAGCAGCCGTCGTGGAAAACTGGGAGCTTCGAGCCCAAGCAGCTCGGGATTTGGACTGGTAGAAATGTAAGCCAAAGCCATACAGTACAAGAAAAGAGACTGACAGCATTCAAGATTGAGCGTGAGGACAGAGAGGAAGCCATTGTAGAAGGTGGTGGTTAGGAAGAAAGTGTAAATGTCGATGTTTACCGACAAAATGTATTATCCCGAAAAACTCCGAAATTTCGGAGAAGGGTAATTGATCGGCGCTTGAGTGGCCCTTGTCTTTAACTATTAGCCATCGATATGGGAAAGAGAAAACGCGTAGCGGTGGACCAGACTGCTCAAGATGAGGGCCAAAAACTTCTACCTCAAGTATGTTCCCTTCCAATCCTTCCAATCCTTCCTTTCCGCCCTTAACTTCCTTCTGCCTTAGAAACGGTTTTACCGCCAGCGAGCACATGCAAACCCCTTCTCAGATCATACCCTCGATTATCCCAAATCACCTCAACACATGGACTGGAATGCACATTACCCAGGAGCAGCTCCAGGTAAAAGACCAGAGTTTGCAGACATTGGATGCGGCTTCGGTGGACTTTCGATGACCTTGGCTCCATTGTTCCCTGATAGTTTAATACTCGGTATGATTTCTATACTCGGGTTTGAAGTTCGTCTGATTCATTTAGGCATGGAAATCCGAGTGCAAGTATCGCAATATGTTCAAGATCGTATTACTGCCCTACGCACTGCGAATCATGGTGATCCAACAGCACATTATCAAAACGTTTCGATCGTTCGCGCCAACGCCATGAAATTCCTTCCCAATTATTTCGCAAAGGCATCCCTTTCTGCGCTTTTTTTCCTCTTTCCTGATCCACATTTTAAAGCGCGGAAACATAAAGCACGCATCATTTCTCCGACCCTATTGGCCGAATACGCTTTTATTCTTCGTCCAGGTGGGATTGTATACACCATCACAGACGTCAAAGATCTGCATGATTGGATGAGAACGCATCTCGAAAACTTCCCTCTGTTTGACACCGTATCAGAAGAGCAATTACGTGCTGAGGGTAAAGGCGACATAGTGGATGCGGTATACACAAGTACGGAGGAAGGGAAAAAAGTCGAGAGAAACAAGGGTGAAAAATGGCTAGCTTGCTTTCGAAGAATAGAGGTGGCTCGAATCTAATATTCGTTATCTCCTACGTCTGCTCCGGTTGAAGGTCGACCAACCGACTGCATTGAAGCCACCAACTGCTCTGTTCTGTCCTTGACAGCCCTCCTCATCTCTCTGTGAATTACTGTACCAGCTTCTCCTGCCAGCCTGAAAATCTCTTCAAAACGATCAACGTGTAATCGGGTCTCCATTGACACCAAGGTGATTTTTCCTGACCGAGGCATGACAGCGACGGTAACATTTGGTAGGTCGTTTTCCTCGAGGAGAGTAAGATCAAGAAGCGCAGACGTTGAATGCACACCCCCGGTGACAGCGCAGACAAAGTCGTACATGGGAATGCCGGCGTTCGCAAGTGCAAGGGTAGTGGCATTTACACAGGCTTGAAGTAGACCACCGTCTTGCTGTAGAACTTGAATGTAAATGTCGATTTGTGAGCGAGGGTATAGCGAAGTTTGAATAACTGGTTCGAACGTTGACTTGAGAGTTTGAGAAAGTTCAAGAATCCGTCTGCAAAGAACGGTCATAGATAAAATTGAAAAAATCCAAGCAATACATACTTGTCTCCTCTGCCTCTTTTTCTTCTCTCACTTGCGCTGAAAGCAGCGATGGCAACCTCGATATTGACGTTGGCTCGATCATGATAAGTCTGGGACCGCATTTTTGCTTCACGGGGACCAAATACGCAGACATTGACTTGTGTTAGGCCATGCGTAAGGCTGGCAGAACCGTCAGCACCGGAACCTTGGGGTGAAAGGTCAATGGAGATTGTCCGTAATTCATATTGGCGACGTCCATCGGATCGATAACCACCAGTGTTCAATATTTCTATTCGAGAGCTCTTGGGACAGGTTGAGCTATAGAGGAAAGCAAAAACGCCAGTGACTGACCATCGGAGGAATCGGAGGAGTCTGAGAGTGTGAGTAACAAGCGGTCCGCGCTCATGAAGTCTACCCTAGTCTACCCAAAATATACATATCCTTAACTCCTTTTACTTCCAACCCTCCAAATCATATATATAACATTCTTTATTAGTCCTAGTTTCTCTCCCTCACCCACCATGACTCTGCCTATCCCCCAGTCAATCCTCGACACTGATCTGTACAAGGCTCGTATATGCATTTTCCTCTACAACACCGTCCTAATTTGTTACCCTTAATTCAGTTTACTATGCAGAATGCAGTGTTGGAAAACTTTCCAGATGTACAAGCCATATATCGGTTCACCAATCGCAACAAGGACACAACGCTATTCACCCGAGAATGTTTTGAACGCTTGCAGACCGCAGTATCTCGTCAGTGATGTTATCGTAGACCGGATGGCGCCATCACCTCATATCCTGCTATAGATTTTGATCAAGTCAAACTCACCCCCGCCGAACGCGTTTGGCTCGCTAAAACTTGTCCCTACTTTCCTCCGCAATACCTCGACTATTTGGAGAACTATCGTTTCAAACCCGAACAAGTTCATATCGAATTCGTCCCAGTCAATGGCGATAAAGGTCACATAGAGATGACTGCGGAAGGGCCCTGGGTTGAGACGATCCTATGGGAAGTTCCTCTCATGGCTTGCCTCAGTGAAACATACTTTACCACCGTCGATAATGATTGGTCTTATGACGGACAAGAGGGTACGTTCAAATTTCGTCGTGTCTGTGCCGATGACCTACATCATTCTCTCTCAAGATCTGGCATACCAGAAAGGCAAAGCACTACTTGAGGCTGGCTGCGTATTCAGCGAATTTGGAACGCGCCGTAGACGGTCCTTTCACACCCAGGATTTCGTCGTAAGAGCTCTTATAAAGGCGACTCAAGATCTCCCCAACTCCGGGAAGCTGACTGGCACCAGCAATGTGATACAGATCTCCGTTGCCCATGTACAGCTTGCTAATCCTGTGATCAGGTCTTCCTAGCTCATAAATACGGTATTAACCCAGTTGGTACGGTCGCACAGTGAGCTCAAGCGCCTTTCCTTTCTAAAATATCTTTCTCATTGCGTTTTGAAGTGAGTGGTTTATGGGTGTAAGTCCTCGTTCCGCAATATAGCGAATCAATAGCTTGACATGAATACTTTTCAGATCGGAGCTCTCAAAGGCTACGAGTCCGTCAATGACCTTGCTCTTGAAATTTGGGAAACCACATATCCCAACGCCATATTGTTAGCTTTAACAGACACATTCTCCACCACCGCATTCTTCCAGGTATTGTATCTACATTCTCGGCTTCTCACACTGCTTACCCTTCCTTACCTAGACCTTCTCCAAAAACCCAGCTCGTGCAAAGAAATGGCACGGACTTCGCCAGGACTCTGGCGATCCTCTAGAGTTCGCCCCACGGGCGAAGGAAGTTTACGTTAAAATGGGCATCGATCACAGAGAAAAAATGATAATTTATTCTGACTCTTTAAATCTCGACAAGGCTTTGACCCTCAAGAAACAAGCCGACGAGATTGGTTTCAAAGGCGAGTCGATCTATCTCTAGCACTGTTAACAAATCTTAACTAACCGTATTCTCAGCCTCCTTTGGCATCGGTACATTTTTATCCAACGACTTCGTCAAGGTTTCCGACCCCAAGAGCAAGAGTCCGGCTCTTAATATGGTCATTAAGCTTGCCGAAGTTAATAGTAAATCCTGCGTCAAAATCAGTGACGACCTTAGAAAGGCAAGTCAATAACACCTTTATCTAACGTCATGTTTTGTTCTAACGAGATGTCATCGTAGAACACCGGTAATCAAGAAGTGGTAAAAGATGTGAAGAAATTGTTTGGATTACCTGTAAATTGACGATTTGAAGAACATTAGAACCATATAGACTTATATCATTGTATGATAATAATACGAATAGTAGAAATTGGTAGACCGTAAAACATTCTCAATGACGGCAGATGAACGGTCACATCACCTGTTAATCCAATTCCAACCCCAAACTCCCCACACACCCAATAAGCCCAACAATCTGTCAAGCGACAGTCGTTCACCACGACTGATCCGATTGCTATACATTGCCAGTGCGATAGCAATGACTAACACCGCACCCGCACCCGCGCTGAGTACTAATTCAGGACGACGTAGCACCCTACCGTCCCCGAACCTTGTTCTTCGCTTCGTGGAATCACCGGGAATATCCTTTTCACCTTCACCATCATCTTCCCCGTCCTCGTCCTCGTTTGAGGACGGATCCCAGGGATAGACTATTCTCGAAGTGTCACGAACCATTAGTTCTGCGTCAGTATCGGAAGGTAGCTTGGCAGGGTCCTCAGACCACGTATAGACAACACTGGAAGGACCCATTATGGAGGATAAGACAGGTGCGAGAGAAGAATCCGATGAGTTTATGGGGGATGAGGAGTTATTTGGAGTGACATTAGGACTGTTGGACAGAGAGACGGAAGAAGACATGTTGGTCAATTCTTGCAAGTAGCCTTGATAGGGTGGATATGCCGCCAGTAGTCTGTCTGCATCGCGAAGAAGAACAGATAACGGTATAGGCAATTTTTTGGCTTTCTTCGACGAATCAAAATCGTCAACGTGAGATTGTGTCTCAAATGAGGGAGAACCGGACAAATTATCTCGGGTGGGTAAAGTTGTTGCGTGAGATGAACTTGATGGAGTATGTATCGAAAACGATGAGGATGACGGTGAAGAGGATACGGACTGGAGAGGGGGATTTGATTGTGGTAGTGATTGTGAATCTAGTGGAAGGGGATCAGATGCAGACGCTGGACGAGGCGATGATGGTGGAAGTGATAATATTCCAGATCGACCCGGTGAAGAACTGAAAGACGCCACGAAGTCCAGCAACTTCAATGGCTCTTCATCTGCATCAACATCACTATTGAGCACTGTTTCCGTGTCCTCGTAGTACTCGGACTCTGCGATTGTGTCGGTATCGTCATCGTCTGCAACAACAGAGTTGCAAGATGATTTTTCCATTTCCATTTCTGCGCCCGAAGCAGAAGGTGAAGGATCCGGTGAGGGACCCCTGCAGTTTTCAGCGTCGCCAGCTTCAGCCTGGTGCTCTTGTCTAAATTCTGCCGCGACTTCTTCTGGTATTGCTTCATCGCTCACCTGTGGCAAAGTCCCAAGTAAGGAGTGTAGCATGCCAAGGTCACCATCTTCATCCTCCTCAAGGGCCAATAGTTCATCTCTCCTTGCGAGGATCACTGCACCAGTGAGATACACGAGGGCGATAGGTGGTCTAGCCAACAGGTAATCAAAGACATGCTGTATCACCGGCAATGTTGGGATGTCGTGTGCGAACATTGTCAGCAAATGGCTCAATGCGAAATATGGCAACGGAGCAGCACATTTGAGTAATTTGGCCAGCTCGACATCGACCGCAGCAATGAGCTTTGCAAGAAACCGCAATAATCCGAGGACAGGTTCTAGCCCGTCGCCCATGGCGTCGCGTGTCCGGTGCAAGCTCACTCTCTCTGCACATGGAAGGTGGAGGGGAGATGGAAGAGTAAGGAACAGGACGGTAATGATGTCGTGGTAGCCCTGAAAATAGGACAACGATGGATGTCTCCGGAATAATGTCACAAGGAGTTTATTTAAGCTCTCTTGGAGACAATGTACATCACCGTCTGGATACATAACGAAGCTTCGGTCAGTGTCCAAGCGAATTTGTGGCTCGTCAGCGTGCACCGGCAAAGTTTCGATGTCTGATACCGTCGCTTCGGTATCAATATCACTATCATCGACATTGAGCAGCTTGGACCAGTAATGAACTCTGTCCTTTCCAAATCCCCCAGGCTCTAAACTCTTCCGTCTTGCCTCTTGCCAAAATGTTTTGTCATAATCCATACAAGTTGATGCGACGGCGAAGGTGAAGGATTTAGCTTTAAGTGGCGCCTGGGAATTTTCTTGTAACCGGCACGTTGTGGAGACCCTATCTTTACACCGGACCTCATTAAAGCATTCCAGTCTGTCCAGCAACTGTCAGTTATTCGACCAACATCTCCCTTGAGGATCCACAGGGCTCATCGTACAATCTTCTTGCTTAATTCGGTTCATAATTTTCTCTTTCAGACTTGACTTTCACCTTCGACAATACTTGCAGCAGCCATGAAGTATATCGAATTACCCTCTCTTACTGCATTGGCATCTTCACTTTCGCACCAAGGCTCCGAATGCAACGTTTCTGTTAGACTCGAGGCCTATTCGTGCAAGAATATCAAGCGTGATAAACGGCTCTTCAGAGATTTGGAAAAGGTTTACTGGGACGACATGGGTGTATTGGAGACAATGAAGTTTGACCCCGGAGAAGAACATTCAAAGTCTTCACCAGCAGAAGGATCGTCTTCCCATACATTACCCCACTCGTACCTTGCGCAGGCTCATTCATCGCTTTCGACCCCTTTTGGACCGCTCGGCTCACCGCAGTCCAGAAAAACTCTCTATCTCCTCATTTCCACGCTCAATGTGGCATTTCCTGACTACATTTTCGATTCAGTAAAGCCTTCGTCATTTGTTCACCTCGAATCAGGGGCACAAATACTCAACGCACTAAGCACCACATTACTCGCCAGCCAGACTTCGGTGCGGTCTCATACTTCTCGCCACAATTCGGGTTATGCCTCCATGGCTTACGGCGCGTATCCTGCTGCGCAGGGCCTAGGTTTCGGTGTTGCTCAAGGTAGTCCGGGTAGTCCCTACGAATTTGTTAAGGAAAGTCCTTGCGCTCCGTCCAGTGTCATCTCTGGTACCCATCCCGAAGTCTATGCGCTTCTTGACGATGTCATCGGCCCTCTTGATGAATGCGAGGTTTTCGAGTACGTCCCAGAGCCAGAAGAGGATCCGAATGCTGGAGAGGGAGAGGAAGAAGGCGACGAGGATTTTGAAGACGAGTTCGAAGGATATTCACCTGACGAAGTACATGTGTTTACTTTGGATGAAGATATAAACACCCAATCATATAATCAGCCCCATTCTACACTCTCTACTCCTGTTACTCCGCGGGATGCGGTTCTATCCACCTCTGCCAATCCTATATCTCCTTTCGATGAATCATACCGGCCGCTGTCACCGACTCGCTTGACTCTTCGTACACCCTCGCGTTCTAGCTCTTCAATTTTACCTTCATCCTACCCACCTATGCATCCGACCTCGTCCAGTGGTGGTAATACACTTCTCTGGTCGTCGCACTGGTTCTTCCTCAATCGCAAGCAGAAACGGATACTATATGTAACTGTGTGGGCCAGAAAGCGTTCCATGGATTCCATGCCCGAGACGCCTGTAGACGAGGAGTTGTTTGTCTACGGGAGCGAACCCACTCATCAACTTTATGCATCTGTTGCTAGACGCAACAGACGAATACGCAAATTTTCGGAATCGGATGAAAGCGACGTTAGTCCTGTGTCGATGAGATTCCCGACTGCAGGCAAAGAGCGCTTCTTAGGTTGGGAAGGGGCGGCTGGTGCAGGCGCAAGAGCTTTGGGACTCGTTGTATAGTTGGACGGTGACGTTGTGATTTTGGTCTAGGTTTAGTACGGGAATCAGTAAGGTATGTGTTCTCCTTTCAATCATCTTTCCCAACGTAATTACTTCCTGAATAGCGGACTCGAAGGGCCCTCCGGCACTCAACACGAGTCAAAAGCAGCTCAATGAGTTTGTTGCGTTTACTGGTGATTTCGTGTTCGCGCTTGCATCCAAGAGAAGTCTCCACGCACACTGTATATGTCTTCTTTCTCGCTGTCTCTCGCTCTCGCTTATGTCGTCTTCTGGTGGTCTCGGGCTCTTGCTTGACCTCACTCGTGTATAGTAGTTTGTATATCTCTTTTGGCCAGAGAGTCATTGTATGTTCTGAGTTATGAATGTTGTAGTAGTACTCACCTTTCGTGTTATCGTCTCCAAAGTTGAACTTTTTCCCATAGCTGTATCGTACTCTTTCACTTCTATTATATACTCCACCTCATTTCTACTGACCTCTTTAGAGTGGATTCCATCTTGAACATCATTGTCATGTAGTAGCGAAGTCGAGCTAGGTGATTTGCATGAGTAACAGTGACGAGACGATGTGGAAGTCAAACCGGACACTTGAGCCGGTGTTGATAGCGCAGCAAAAAGGCTTCAAATACTCAGCATCAGGTTGAGGAAAAAAACAGAAAAAGACGCATCCTTCGCTTCATAAATTTTCCGCACTACATCAGTTACCTACATACGTGGCACAAGTGACCGCGTAGAGTGACAATACACACTGATCCATACTGTGTCAGAAAGCGGGAAGAGAGAAAAATACTGGTATTCTCAACCACGACATAGAGATACAGATGGGAGAAAGAAATATGGAATAAAATAAGACATGGATTATTACCGTGTGCATACTTGCCTGTCCAGTAATACATGATGTCCATTGATGAAAATGAACATACTTACTTCGGAAAGGCTTTAGAAACAGAGAAGAAAAGTGAGCCCACCAGAGATGATACTCAACCTGAGAATACAACTGTAATAACGCGTAAGTAAAGCAGGGAAAAGCTAAAAAAGGATATATCTGAAACCAAAGCGATTTCGATACCCATATCCTCGTTTAATATCGGGGACGCTTGGAATCTCTGTCATCGTATCCGCCGGGACCATCACTTCTCTTAAGGTCGCCACGATACCCACCTCCGAACCCACCTGCAGGTGGGCCGAATCCTCCGTTATTTGGCGGACCATTGAAACCAGGACCACCTGGAGGACCGAAGCCATTTGACGGTGGTGGCCCGTCGAATCCACCGCCGTTATACCCAACACCTCCGCCACGGCCGCCCCTGTGGAAAATTAGAATGCAAAACGTTACGAAATAAAACCAGATCAATACCTGAATCCACCGCCACCACCACCGCCTCCGAAGTCTCGACCACGGTAGCCACCGTCCATGCCTCCGCCGAACCCACCTCGAAATCCACCACCGCCACCACCATTCCGGTCACCAAATCCTCCACTTCGGTCACCAAATCCACCCCGGTCACCAAAGCCTCCTCCGCGGAATCCTCCCCGGCCACCTCGAAATCCACCACGCGGACCGCCTCTGTCTCCGCCACCACCGAATCCTCCTCCTCGGAAACCTCCACCTCCGCCTGGTCTCGGAGGCGCGGCCGCAACCACTGTTGGCTCGACCCGTTTCGGACGACCACCAAGTCCTCCACCAAGTCTTCTAGGCTTCCACCCGCGGACCGTTCTACCACGTTCAACGTCGACCAAAATTCGTTTTCCCATTATTTGGACACCATCGGATTCTTTATAGGCAGCTGAAAATTGCAACATGGATGGATGAGGAGGAAAAAATGGTAGATAAAGAAACAAACCCTTCATATCACGTTCACGTTCGTATACTACAAACGCATACCCTCGACTTCGATTTTTCTTGTCACGGACAATCCTTACTCTTTCAATGGTCCCGTATGTCTCGAATTCACGTCGAAGGTCATTTTCTGTTGCACTTTTATGCTACGAAAGGTTAAGAAGTCAATACCTTTACTTTTTCCCCGAAGAAACACAACTACGCACGAGCCGGGAAATAAAAAGAGTTTTATAAGGATCTCCAGCAGCCTCTGGGTCGTCTGCTGGTTTGTCTATGATTCACGAAAGTGAGAAACGAAAAACAGGACACCGGTGATGATCAAAATCGCACATGTTTCCTTCGCAATTTTAAACTCGTCTGTTCTCCGTTTCTTCCGCTCTTCTCGTCGTATTTGCCGTTTCACATCTTCCGCGAGAGTAAAGGCAGGTTCTTCGCCTTCTTCCATAGATTCCGCGCTTCCAGCAACGAGATTTTCAGTTGCAGTTTCCTTCAACTGGCTTATTATGGAACCGACACCAGATACTGTTTTCGCCCTGACACGGTTGATATCCTTGTCTATGGGACGAATATAAGGCAATGGCGGCCTCGGAGCGAAAAGTTTGAGAAGATTTGGGGGGAGAAGATGCGTGCCAGGCATTGTTACTATGGAGGGATTTGGTTGGGAGAGGAGGAAAACGAAAAAACGCCAACCGGCAAACACTGCCACTGCCGGTTCGGATCCCGCCATGGCTTGACTCCGGCTTGACTCCGGCTTGACTTAAATGTCATAGCATAATCAGTCTTCACTCTCACCGCAACCATCAACGTTCAACCAATCTCAACCATGACTGCCACTAATTTCGAAGCCGACGCTCTTCTCGCTCATGTCGTATCTCAGGTCCAACAGAACGTAGAATTCCTTGTATCACACGACTATTTGGCTCAATCAGACGCCTCTGCCTTTCTAAGCAAATTGGGCAATGTTCGCGCAGGAGCTGCGCCTGGACCTGCTATGCCTACACCTTCGCCTTTTGCACGGAGATCTCCCGCAGTCATATCCCCTCAGCCTGTCATGGCTAAGGCAATTTGGGGATACAACGAAGATGGCGCTGTTAGTATCTCCCTCGCATTAAACCCCTTAATGATACTCACTATTTTTTGAAGGATGCCGCTGACCTTTCTTTTGCTGCTGGTGACATGATTGAAATCTTGGAAGAAACAAATTCAGATTGGTGGACTGGAAAAATAAATGGGCGTCAAGCACTTTTTCCTTCATCATATGTCGAAAAGGTTGTTGCACATGCGCCCATTGCCGCTGCCATGCCTACACCTATCCCTTCTACTGGTGGTAGATCACTACCACCTGCATTCAATGGTGCCAAGGAAAAACCTGTCTATAAACCATTCGGCGCTGCACATCAAAGCGCCAATGCTCCTCCCCCACCGGACGCAGGGGTAAATAACGTAGGTTTGCAGGAGGATGCTGGTCAGGAAAAGAAGAAGAGCAAGTTCGGCAAGTACGGAAACACTATGGCACATTCAGCTGCTGGTGGTGTTGGATTTGGCGCTGGTAAGTTGGTGATCTCTGTCACTCATTTCCAATCGCTTGATTCATCGCAGGTGCCGCTATTGGTGGTGGTCTCGTCCGAGCAATATTTTGATTTATCCGTCTTGTTTTCTTCAGCACCGAGATTTTGACTGGATATTTATTGGTATATATATCGGGAATTGGAATTGCAGCAATGGATACTACGATTTACTACCATGCTATCAGAAATTCTTGTGTTTGAACGATCGAAGAGAATAAGGTCCTCCCTCCTTGGACTCACACTACACTGCAGTTTCTGAAAGGCAGAATCATTAACCTCTCGATTTTGAGTCGAAGTGCTTACAGTAGTACTTCACCGACTCTGAAGGAGGAGGTCCTTGTAGGTTTCAAACGGCCTTGTTTTTCAAGATCATTCTGCAAATATATTGAGCCGTAATATGGGTTGAGTATGATGTCAGGAGTCTGATGATCATTGGTTGTATACCTGTTACGGTAGTGGAGCCGTAGATTCGTTTTGCTTGGTAAATTGTCATGTGGCATTGGCAGTAATTTTACGAGGCTGTAGTTTACGGAAGACTCGTCCTTATGTAGGTCGCGTCATGCTATTTCGCTTTGCTTACTTGGAAGGAGTTTCTCCATATATGGTACTCAGTCACATTCTGTTGGAATACATTCATTTAAATGTGACCGGCACGGGATATCACGGGACTGTCACCCTCTGTCACGATTACTTTTTCTCGTCTCATTCGGTTACACCCTGTTACTCCATAGATAGTTTAAGTAAATTTACTTTTATTCTGCTTTTCTCAGAAAATCAATGTCGGCGCCTGAAAGGCGCCCCTGTTTTTTGATTCCATAATATTCAATTAATATTTAATAACCCATAAGGAGGGAGCCGAGTTTTTGCCATGCACGGTGGTGCAGTGGCCTACAATCGCATGTTTGTTTGATGATAGAAGCATTCACCAACTGTGAAAGAGGAGGATTCAAATGGCCGTGTTTTGTGAGATTATTTTGCAAGAGGAGCTGTATGATACATAGGTGTAACTGTTTGAACCAATTTGGTGGCAGTGTGTGTAGCTACTTTTTTTATTGTGTTGTATGGTTTAACTTTAGGTATATAGATGGTGCACATGGTTTAATGATATTGTTGCCTTTTTGGGTGCCAGTGAATACTACAGTATGCATTTGTAGTGTGTTTCTATATATGTGTCATGCTCTGACCTACCTTCATGCCCTAACCTACCTCCCTTTACTCTTATCCAACCTTGGAGAGACCCCCTCGTTCTCTCTACTTCATCACGGGACCTCCTCCATAAGCTCCCCTGCCTTACCTCGACTTCGATAACTCACCACACCTCCCAGGATACAAGCATGCACAGACTTAACCCCTTTCGGGCCAGGACCTTCCCATTGCAGCAACCCCATTAGTACCTAAGCTTGATCATTTACCTTACACATACCAGATCCCCTGATGCTCCCTTGTTAACTTCTCCGTACCTATTTAAGCAGTCCTGTAGTGTCCCAAACACCAGCTTGGTATATTTTGAACACACACCCTTTTACATAGGTCCAGTCTCTGCTAACTATACAGATTTTCTCTCTACTCTCTGTTTCATTATCTCAGTCTCTCTACTTCTGTTTCTCATCTACACGATCTAATATACACTTCTACTTCATGTCTAAGCAATCTGAGTGAGTTTTCAAGCTCCCCAAACATCTATCGTTTCGGTGAGCCAACCTCCCTAGTTGCTCCATGAGCTCTGGACCTTGACTTAGGTAATGTCGAAGCTCCCCCTTACGTCCAACTATGTGCCGCTTCTCCATTACCACCCCCACCACTTGAGGACGCCAACTGCTACCCCCCACTTCCCAGGCTCACACTCTATTGGGAGCTCTCATGTCTGAAGCTCACACCATCTACTAGCTATAATGATCCTACGTTGACGTTCCTAGCTATTACAATTCATACTATGCAACACTCCTATGTCCCCTAGCTCCCAGTTATCTTTATCTCCACTGGTTATCATCCTAGAGACCTCCCTGGACCTTCTAGGAACCCCTTCAAGGGTCACATCTCACAATCAGAACTACTACTAGGTCATTCCTGTCCTTAGTCGCAGTTCCTGTAGCTCCCTTTGAGCTACAGCTTGCTCCTAGCACACTACAACATAAACCTCTCATACCAAATCCACCCTTAAGACCAATTCTGACCCAGGTCTTACAATATGTCAGTGTTGAAGTACTATAATAATACAGTGAAATCATTAATATTGTGATCTTGTGTAAATGGAATCATTACAGTGAACTGTTGCATTTTTATGCAATTCTGTTCCACTCTGGGGTGTCAGCCATACTTGTGTAAACTTACTTTACATGCATTGTCATCATTGGAATTTGGCAGCTGAAACATGCTGTAGTAGTGGAAAGTGAGCATTGTTAGAATTTGCGACTAATAGTGCTGCAAGTTATGGTGGAGCTTGTGGTGTGTATTCAAGTTCTCGACCTGACTTGTCCCCCATCTGCTCATTGCTCCAATTATCTCATCCTTCTCAATGTCTAACTACCTCATCCAAATGTTACTGTAAAAATGGAGTTTGTTTAGAATCTGTTTTTTGCATTACTTTTGTGCTATTGAGACATCTACTTGCTGCAAGTGTGCATATCATTAAAAATTGTACCTAAGCTCACTATCCATATCTTTGTATCCTATTGGCAAGTCAGGCAATCCAGCCAAGGTCAGTGCCTCGGAACGAGGCCCTTTCCCAGTTTTAGTTTACCTTATACATCAGAGACCATTCAGAGTCGGGGATTGCCGTGCCAGCACGGCGCTAAGGATACTGTAACCCTTTATCATTGCGGAATTAGCCGTTCTATAGGTGAAATTAGACGCGCGCTCATTTTAACCACTGTATCAGCAATGCTCACATTATGGTGTTGGACAGTGTTGCTGTATTTTTTCACGCCTGTCTACTCAGCCGCAACGACCAATGACAAAGAATGCACGGTTCACTCTGATGATGGAAGATATTATGATCTCAGTCCATTGAGCGCAAGGTACGCGACGTTATTGAAATAACAACGTTTATGTTTATACCAATGGAATTATTTATTTTCGTATGTAGCAAGGACTACGAATTCAAAACTGACCAAGGGCACAAAATTGTCATGAACGTATGCAAGGCGATCTCCTACGAAAGCTGGGGCTCAGATATTCCCAATACTTCCAAGGTGGGCGGAATCATCGAGAAAGAACGCGGCAGCTTTTCGATTGGGTACGTGCGTGATACTGATCCTGGTTATGTCCAATATTCACATAAATTTCAATCAGTGAAAAGAACACTACACTTGTGTTGTCCTCTGGCGCAAACCCGAAGATTGTTATGGAAAACGGTTCTCGCTGCAAATCCGAAAACGGCCAGTCCAAGAATGATAGGGCAGGAACTATAGTCGAATTTATCTGCGATACATCAGTGTATGGCTCTGGGACCCCGCGACTCACTGCCCAATGGCCTCCTCATAACGATGAATTGGCTTGCGTGTTCTTCGTTGAATGGAGAACGCATGTGCGTACTAACTCAAAGCAGATCATCCGTATCCGTGCTAAATTATGAATTTGGAACCGCAGTATGCTTGTCCAACTGGTGAAAGTGGTGGTCCTTGGGGATTCTTTGCGGTTTTTGCAATCTTGTGAGTATGCGAAATCTGTCGGTCTAGGGAAATGACTCAAAATTTTGTAGGGTGACGCTCCTCGTAATGCTATACATAGTCTTTGGAACTCTTTACAACCGTTACGTTCTTCAACTACGTGGATTTGACCAGATACCGCAGTTCTCCATTGAGGCCATGAAGTATCATGGCCGAGAAGCTTTAGGCTGGTTCCGTGATATAATGGGGCAACTATATGAAGGAGGCCAAGGAAGTGGATGGGGAAGCAATGTACCACGCACCTGGGGCGGGCGTACAAACCCTAACACCGGATTTGGTGTCGGCAGTCAACTTCCTCCTGGTCGAGCTAACCCTCGCGCCAACACTCGAAGCGGTGCAACGACGAATTCTTTCAGTCACCAAGCTCAAGTTGACATTGGTGGTGGTGGAGAGTCAACTAATGTCGTTGATGTACCTGGCGGGGGAGTGGGTGGTTTCATGAGGCCAAACTCGGGCACGAATACGACAAACAAGCAAAATCAAACAAAATCTACTCAGCCACCCGCACCCCTACCAATATCACCCGCACCTGTGATGGTGAAGAAATACGAGCCAGGTTCTTCTACAGCAGAAGAAAGAACGTTCATGTTAGGTGATGATGAAGAAGAAGAAGACGTGATTGCTACTCCGATGACCGCAGCGGCTCGTATGTTTTCGCCCATTTCTCTTGTGGCTATAAGTGCTTATTTTTTGTCCAACAGCTCCCGCTCATCCTTCAGAAGACAATACTAATCCTCCAGCTGCGTCAGAATCTGCAGCTCAACCTCGTGGGCGAGATTTAGGCGAAGAGGGTACTATTCGGCTATAGCTTTCTATACCTTTTGTATTTCTTACTATTTACTGAACCCGGTGAAGAGGCAAAGCAGTGTTACCATATGAGGCGATGGCTGTGCTCTATCACCGCCACAGCATGAGATGACATCAACTGCGTAGAAACTCGACTTTGTACACGGTGGATTTCTCATTCCTAAGTACTGCGGTCGCTTGCTCTCAACAGCTTTTCGGCTCCTTAATTATCCTTCTATCTCATCCGCTCATCCGAAGCTTCTTTTTGGTGCATAAACGGACAACGCCCATACGACCCAACAACGACGACTATATATCAAAACTTGTAACAAACGTACCTACAAACCTACCTAACTTCCGCCTAATTCCGTCACGCGAACCTCGACATGGACTTTCTCGACAGTTTAAAGGACGGAATCAAGAAAATGACACCTGGCTCGTCCAATAAGGCACCGGCAGGATTTGGAGGAGCAGGAGGGATTAGCAGCTCTGGAGCCTTGGGCTTTGAAGATGATGTGAGTCCCTTATACTCTTTAGTTCTTCCTCCACTTTGCTATGTCCTCTCTCGGACTCTCTGCGCCCGTCTACTGCTTGCGCAATCGCTCGGGCATGGGGCTTCTTATCCTCGCCGTCTCCACCTGATTTCCGTGATAACGTAATCAATGTTCACTTTCTCTTTGACTGTGAACGTTGTGAACAACCACTATTTGCTGCGGGCTTGCAGTGAAGCGCGTGGTGGATGACAGATTCGGGCACGCTCATTTTTCTGCTCTTCATCCCCGTTGGTTGGGTTCTGTGGTTATGGGTTGGTGTCGGATGCTTTTTCACCCTTCCATTTCGTGATTTGTATCAAACGCGTTGTACTAATCATCTATGCCTAGATGATCATCTCAAAACCAGCTATAGTGTTTCATGTCTCCCAAATATTCTTCAATTTTCTCGCTATGGCATGTTTCGCCAGTGTCGCTGCATTTCAAGCGAAATGGGGTGTAGGGCCATGTACGTCTACATGATCCTTCGTACTTCTTGTCACACATTTACGCGTCGTTTATCATAGCTGGCCTCTCTGGATTCACGCTCTTCATCACAATCTTAGGCATGCTTCTTTCGGCATTTATGCTTGTGATCCCTGTTCTATACGAAAAGTACGACAAATTTGTGCGAGTCGCCCGCGCGCTGAAGGAAGTCCGAGTCGGCTTCATATTGACTGCAACAGGTTCCATCGCGAGCTTGCTGATTGCGCAAGTCTAATCTACACCTGTTTGAAACCAATGCACTCATCTTTGACACAGCTTTATTGTAACCATTTCTGCGTGGACGGAACCTGGATGCAAAAATCCTGACAACGACCCTCATGCTGACAAAGGTGATGCTTTCAAGTCTGGGCTGTCTGGATGGTGTAGTACGAAGAAAGCAGCCGCAATATTCCTGTGGCTCGCGTTTGGTACGTCTTCTCAAGCCATGCTTGCCCGTTCTTCCAATCAAATTCTTCCACCTAGTGTTTTGGGCAGCATCGGTTATTCTCTTGATAATAAATTGGCGTCAGGGAAAGTTACTTGGTCCCCGCGATCCCCCCTTCCAACACCCTGCTGATGAAGAATACCATATGGGACAAACACAAGATGAGGATGAGGATGATGGGTTTACTCATATCCCTCCTGCAGATAGTATTCCTTCAAATGCTACCACCACCGCTCCAGCAGGCTCGAATCCGTTCTCTGACTCAAATCGTTACTCGGGTGCCCCCTCCGGGACGCCCGCATACTCTTCTTATGCCGCCCCGTCATATATACCTCCCGTTTCGCGACCAAGTATGGACGCTTATGGAGCTTTCTCTGACCCTCCACCTTCTGGCTTCGGACCTACCGCTGCTGCTCCAGCACGTCCTTCTCCTGCAGTCGCCGCCGCACCGCCTTCCCTTCCTGAACCTGACCTCGGACCCCAAGTGAGTCGGACGATGCAGTATGCTGATCCTTATGCTGCTGTTCGCGCATCGTTGGCGGGCCAACAATCGCAACAAGCTGCTGCTGGAGACACTTCACCCTCTTATGGCGCTGCCCCAACCTACGATGCTTACACCGGATATCGTTGATCGTTGATCACCGAACTCTGGTAACAAGAATGGACATGTACAATCACGATGCTTGACATGTTACAGAGCTATTACTATTTGCCGGGAGGAAGGAACTGCTACTTATTATCAACCTACGCCCCTATGTTATATGTTCTATATCTTTCGTCCGTAATTGCAATTTGTATTCTACTATATTGTTATTGCAAAAGTAACTCGAAAGACTTAAGCTCGCATAACGATTATATCATCGATGTAATCATAAACGGGTGCTCGGCCTCCTCGAAAATCAAGCTCGTCGTTTCCCCGACCAACGACTTCAAACTGATAGTATTCCCACTGACTGTACGCAGGATAGATCACTCCTACGAGGTCACTATTCCAATACACCTCCACGAATCCATTCACCTCCATACCTTCTCCAGAGCGGGAATGGAAAAATTCAATGATGTATCTTACCCCTGCTTCCGTAGAGAGACTCGAAGCTACCGTGAGTGTCCCAGGATACTCGTCGTAGCCGAATGCAGAACCAAGTATCGCGACGGAATTTCCGCTATGAGCGTACGGTTTGTAGTGGAAGATGGAAGCATCGTAATACCCTTCCCAAAGAGAGGATGCGAGCCATGTATCGGTGGTATGGGTGAAGCAAAATGCAGTATTCGGTTCATCACAAGTATAATACTCGAATCCCCCGTCAAGGATGTAGGTCTTGCGCTTGTAACCTCGGGATTCGGTCACGGTTAGGTTGCCTTGACCGCGATACACAGCAGTAGATGGGTCGGCGGGTATGTAATACTACAAGAAGTCTATTCAGTGACAGCAGTGAATTAAAACTAAAACTGCAACCTACGATTGAACACGTATAGGTGATAGGAACAATACCTACGACTGCGCGCCAAATGTTGAAATATTTACACGAACCTCCGAGATCGTCAGGAGTCCAGTTGTTACAGATTGCAGCACAGGCATCTACATCGTAGTGTGTCAGGAAAAAGGAATTCAGGTACTGAATGATGCTTCGTTATGTGTAAAAGGACCTGAGAAAATCAAAACGTACGCCAAACGCTTCATTGGCACCGTCCAAATCGGGAAGCGCATCGTAGCCATCTGGGGCAGATGGATTCAAATACGATTTAGTTACCAACCCGCTACTTTGCTGTATGTATGTTAGGTCTCCGGACACAGACATGCGACCAAAGTTGAGCTTCGCTTGAGAAAAGTGCACGTCCCCGTACGCGACACATTTGAGGTTCGAACGTTGGGGATATATATGGTCCAGCAGCAGATTATTGTATTCGTAGTAAACTGGATGAGTGTCGGTAGTAATAAAAAAAGGATAAACGAAGCACCAAAATAACGCACGGTTAACAGAGACTAAGGAGGAATCATGTTTAACGAAAAAAAAGACGAATCACATTCTAGGCTTACCACATCCAAGAGTATGGTCACAGAACTCAAGGCAATCATCAACATTATATGTCGAATTGTTGACTAGGGTATAGGTCAAATAAGCTACACCAACGATTGAAGCATCGGGATCTTCAAGGCCAGTCTCTGTGCCTTCGAAAATTTGCACGTAATCGCGTTTGGTTCTTCGGTGCCAGTGAAGTCGGGACTCAACTGCTGAGGAAGAAGGGTTTCGGGGCGTAAGGACTGCTGGGTTAACCACTTCGCCGTCAAGCGCGGTGGCTATAGTGCTAATAGGAGGTGAATTGGGGCGAGAATCCGCTGTCAATTCAGATATCTGGTCAACTTGGAAGACAGCATAAGCAATGCCATCGAAGTCTATGGTTGTGCCAGTGAACTCGTTGAAATCCCATTCGATTGTCTGAATACCCTGAGAGGCTGAATGGACCACTGAGCCATGCTCTGCGTAGCCATATCGATGATTTGTAGAAGTATTGCCTGCAACTAAAAGCGCTAGCGTCAGATGATAGTAGGGGAATACGAGCATTTGTAGCACCTTTGAGGAAAACCATGGAAGAAGTACTTGGTGTTTTACTTTCGGCCTCGGGGTACGCAATGCGGTTCCTTCAGACCCAATATGAAATTAAATTTTTCTCAGAGCACCTCCATGGGCATAATCATAGAGAATGGGGCCAATATGCCTAGGTGACTTCCTACAGCACTACAATGGTCATACATATCAGTAGTCTTGTCAGCGCTGTGGGGCGCATGCGGCATGCCTATCTTCAAGATATTATCGTCTTGAAGTCTTCCAACTGTTTTGAATCCCCAATGTCAAACTGTAGTCAACCAACTTATCGAAATCAGTTCATGAATTGGCACGATTCATTAGCACATATACAAGAGCTATTAGAGGGCAATGAATAGAAAACTCGTCAAGCCTGCATGACAAAAATATCATCGATGAAGTCGTAACTCGGCGCTTTACCTCCACGGAAATAAAGTTCGTCATTACCTTGGCCAACAACCTCAAACTTGTAATACTTCCACTGACTGTAACCAGGACGAATGGTCCCAATAAGGCTACCATTCCAATACACCTCGACGAACGCATCCACCTCCCCCTCTCTTCCAGAATAGAAGCTAGAATGGAAAAACTCGATAACGTATCTTACGCCTGCCTCCGTTGAGAGACTCGAACCGTAGGTAAGCATTCCAGAGTAATTGTCGTGACCAGTTGCAGAACCAAGTAACGCAACAGCCTCGCCACTGTGAGCGTATGGCTGGTAGTGAAAAATCGAGGCATCGTAATATCCATCCTTGGGGGAGGATGCGAGCCATCCTGCGGTCGTATCTGTGTAGCAGAATGACAACCCATCGCATGCATAGTCTTCAAATCCTCCGTCAAGAACGTAGGTTATGCGTTTGTAGCCCCTAGACTGCGTAACAGTCAGATTGCCTTGACCATAATTTATGGCGGTAGACGTGTCGGCGGGAATATAGTACTAGAACGACTTGAGCACAAAGAGGTCTTCAACAAGGACTGAAATTGCGACTCACCAGCGCACAGGTGTATGTTGTAGGAACCCCATCTACAACAGCTCGCCAAATATTGAAATATTTACAAGAACCGCCAACGTCGTCAGGATCTTGAGCGTTGCAGATTGCGGCACAAGCGTCTACATCGTATTTATTCAAGAAGACGAAACCCATGTACTGCATGAAGCTGTTGGAGAAGCGGTAAATTTGAGCACGTGAGAACGTACCCCTGGAGCTTCATTGGCACCTCCCAAGTCGGGGAGCGGATCGTACCCCTCTGGCGTCGAGGGATCTCCAAAAGATTTACTTGTCCAGCCACTGCTTTGTTGAATGTATGTCAAAGGACCATCGGGAGTGCCGGATAGGGATTGACTACCGAAGTTGAGCTTCTCTTCAGCAGAATGCACATCTCCGTATGCAGCGCATTTGAGGTTGGAGTGCTGTGAGTAGACATGGTCTAACATCTCGTTGTTGAATTCGTAGTAGACTGCATGATATACCTGTAAATAAAGAACTAGTTGTAGCCCAAACATGAATAACTCACGATTAACGAACACTAGATAAGAGAAACAATAAGGATGCAGGAAATGGGCTTCTCAATAAGAACACACTCACCGCATCCGGCAGTAGCATCACAGAAAGCAAGACAGTCGCCGACATTGTACGTCGAATTGCTGACCAGGGTGTAAGTCAAATAAGCTGTACCGATAATCGCAGCATCGCGATCTTCAGACTCAGTCCCAGTACCTCCGAAAACTTGCTCATAATCGGAGTTCGTTCTTCGGGACATGTCATTATCGATGGTCCTGATACTGGAGAGACTCCGGCGCGACACAGGGATTACCATGTCGCCATCAACAGCAGTGACGGTGGTATTGGCGGCAGGTAAGTTGGGAGGTGCATTTGTGGTTGCCCCGGATTTCTGGTTAACTCGAAACGCAGTCGAAGCAATGCTATTGGCATCTGTGCTTGTCCCATTGAAGTTATACGGGTCAGCATTGCTGGCAGGAACACCCTGGAAGGCAGGATAGATCAAACCACAATCTGTGGGCAGATGAGCGGGTTTCGATATAGGTCCACAGGAATACTTGCCTACAAGGGAGACCGCTACAGTTGAGAAGGCCAGAAAGCGAGTTAAAGAGGGCATATTTTGAAGAAGAGTTTGATACTGTAAATTCGAAGCAACGCTGACTTTATACGCGTCAAGGGCCACGAATTCATCGCAGTATCTGACGCCTCAAGGCCTCATGGCTCGAGTCGTTAAAAGCTTTACACTCCCTTATATGTAAAGAATTGACGGTTGAATGGAGTCCGTCTCCATCGTCGAAGCGGCAGGCCTCGACTCATCCTTCTGCGGTATCCTGTAAATTTTCTTTCCTTTCCTACTACGGCATCATACCTTAATCGCGAGAAGCAAGACACAACAGGTAGAGATAGCAATGATATGGAATGTGTCTCGCAACCGCTGACGATAATGTTTGTGGTATATTGATATGAGGGCGGCACTTGCACATTTTTCAACATTGAGATCATCAAAAAATGGTTTGACGATTATCTGAGAGGCGATATGTGAACCAGGACATTATAATTGCTAGAAATTTCGACATACCTATACTCATGCTTCTTACAGGATGGGATGAGATAGGTCGCCTGTAAATAATTTTCCCATTTTTGGCGTAATGAAGCTCCAGAGTCCCTAGAAGCTGATATACGTTTTCCGACGAGGCGCAAAGACCAATGCAGGATATTCGTACATGCGAGTAAAACGAATACTTCCATATTGTTTACATGTTTACACCTAAAACAAAGAGCGTGGATTAAGACGCGAGCAAGACGCGAACAAGGAAGGTTCGACCCACGAGGCACCAGGTCCTTCTCACTGTAGAAGCTCAAGCAAGCATATGTTACTGCAGGCATTTGTGTAATGAGATACGGCATCTCGAACCCTCTGCGGGAGGAGGAAGGAGGTCAATTTTGTATGCGACAGCGGCCATTACCACAAAACTCAATCTCTGATGGGATTTTAAGCAGAAGGCGGAAATCGTATTTGGTGATACCTACTTGCCAGAGACTGATATGAATATTTTGAAAAAGGAATTAGAATGGTGGTATACTATATTCTGCTACATAAGAGCAGCACGGTAGCAAAATATTAGTGATTTGGGGGGGGGGGGGGGGCGTAGCTAGAATCTGAGTTAATTTAACCGACATACATATAGGCACTGGAAGACATACATCATATTGAATATACAATCCTGCAAACATATAGTTGTTCGTGTGACGCGAAGGCACGATCTACTTGGAGCATCGCCATATATTTTCCTGCTCATTGCGTCGGAATTACACCGAAGAGCTGCACAGGTAGACGACGAGAGTCGGGAATGAACAGAGAGCCCATCAATCCCTTTCTAGCCCAAGCATCTACAAGAAGATTGGACCATCCAAGTAGCCAGACGGTCGTCCAGATTCTTCCCAGCCAGCCCTTAACCTTATACCCCGTGAAACTTTTCCAAAAGCCTTCGAGTATGACTCCAACACCCATCAGCATAAAAAAACCTATCATGCCCAATACATCAGAGCCACTTCCCAGTCCCCAAAGACCCACATAATGTAGGATTCC
The DNA here is from genome assembly GCF_021015755.1 of Lentinula edodes. Lineage (NCBI taxonomy): Eukaryota > Fungi > Basidiomycota > Agaricomycetes > Agaricales > Omphalotaceae > Lentinula > Lentinula edodes. The sequence goes on from NW_025764330.1 coordinate 644,588, forward strand.
CGAAACAAGGAACGCGCCAAAGACACCGCCAATTCGACCAAAGACATGATACAAAGGAATCCAACCTAATCCAATAAAGAAGTGGCGGAACAGTTGGTGCCAACGCTTTGCCCAGAAGTCTGAAAGAGAATCGGCTCTCCAAGGTTCGTCGAAGATTGGTGGCCACTGAGTGGGAGACTGTCTAAGGACAACGATTCCAATTAGGGTGCAAAAGTCATAGGCAATCTCAATCGCACAATATACGACCAGACCAGATAACAAAGATAAGAACGTCGATCGAGAATAACGAATCAAAGGTGGGACACTTTCGTCGAATATCGAACCACCTGAGGTCGTAGCAAAGGTACCGGGGCCAAACCTCTGCACGGAATAATGCAGTAAGTCAAAGACAGGGATGTGAGTAACAAGTGAAGCTAGTGTCCAGAAGGCAAAGGACCTGTCTGAAGACGTAGAACGCTTCTCTGGAGGAATGTGCAAGCCTTGGGACCAATTCCACCCGATACCACGAAGTCCAAAAGCCAAGTCGGACGCATCTAGTTGCAACTGTCTCCAGTCATTAGAAGCTGGCCGTGATTCTGATGGTGTGCCTTCTGAACCGTGTTTGACGCGTTGAAGCCGTTTATATGGTTTTTTCGATTGAGCCCAAACTATTGAGCGAAAACTCAAAATGGACATTGCTAGCTACAAAATCATAAGAATGATTGAATTACAACACAATAAAAAGAAAGTGAAGCACACCACTAGTCCTTTGTTCAAGTAAACCATTCTCTCGTTGGCAAAGCTCAGGTCCACAGTTGTGGCCGCTCGATAGGCAAGGAAGAGAACGATCGGCATGAGTCCATTTCGCCAGGTTCTTGTGCCAGGGAGACAGATAAGGACTGAAAGAACATAGTAACTAATGACTGGCGGTATGATGACAAGTGAAACGGACAAAAAGTCAAGTTCTTCTCGTGAATGCATGGGCATGCGCAGTTGGATTCAAATTGCACTAGGCGCTTCATGTTATCATTCAGATTCTGTCATCTTATTCTGTCATCACAGTTCCCTGAGGATTCAGTATGTGTTGAAGGTAAAAGGTTTCTGCTGAGAATAAAACACCTGTACAGTATACGTACTTATTCGGTCGGTAAGTTTTGGATGTTGTCTTTGTGGGATGGATTTATACATACTCCGAAAGATCGCATCTTCTTGAGAGTCGCAATACTTCTATAAGGCTTTATACTGGCTTTATACTTAATATAACTATCGTCCCGAATTCCAGATTCATCACGCGTTTCAAGCCTGTTTCAAGGTCCACAGGCCACACTCTGCCACTCTATGTACATGCCCTGCGCAAGTCTTGCATTGTTTGAATTTGTTTCTGAATGGAACTAGATGGAACTCCTTGCCGCTTTACTTTCTTAGCATTGTTAGCAAGTCCGAATTTCAAACTCAGCCTGTACCCTTTGCCTCCAGACGACCTGACATAAAATGCAAGTGCGCATGTAATCAGGTAGTATGTTGAGTACTATCCTGGATTCCTGCCACCTGCAGTGACCAGTCGACACTGATATGCATCTTCTTTTCAATAGATGCTGAGTAGATGATAGATTATGTTCAGGATGTATTAATATTATAGGAATTCAGGGGCCATGGCAGTCCTTTGCGACCAGTTCGCGATTACCTTGACTCTTGCCAAGGTGAGTTCGGTCATAATCATACTGAAGGTAACTCCGTGTATTGATCGCGGCGATTCTAGGTCTTTTCGTCTTGTTGTAAAATTCACCATGATTGCAGCCACGCATAGTGATTACCAGCCTATAGTTCCAGGTCTCGATTCATCCACCCCACAGACTATGAATGTGTCTTGGCAGTCGATATTTTTGCAAAAACCCCGAGAAGACCGTCTTCCCGAGACAGCCGCTGCACGTACGCAGTTAAACCCCCTTGACGAGGCACAGCTCGATATGACCAGTTACGACGAGGTGATCTCTTGTACCGAACAAAAAGCATCCCGCACCCGACTGCAGTCTGCTATGGATGAAGGTCGTGCTGTGCCTTGTCCTATCCAAATCCTTTCTCCAGATATCTTGGGCGAAATCTTTAGCTTGATATGCCTAAGCGATTACTCACTGAAGATCTGTCGCCCCAGGCCTTTCACCAAGGAAAGTCTTATGTCGAGTTCAACACTGGCTTTGACGCAGGTTTGTTCCTACTGGCGCTATTTAGTCTTCTCTCTCCCCCTCCTGTGGTCGTCGTTGTCCATCGAGTCTTGGCATCTGTATGGACGCCCTGCATTAGCCGGCCTCGTTGTGACCTACATCTCGCGCTCGGGCAACGTTCCACTGAAAATTCATCTTAAATCGGAGGAGGATATTCCCGAAGTCGAATTACAAGTCTTCGATGCACTACTCGAACATGTGTCTCGCTGGCAGGAAGCGACCCTGTATATCAGCCTACCGTGGCTGTTGCACGCAAAAACCAAATTGGGTTCGCGACTGTTCCCAGGTTCGACTTGTTTTCTCGAACTCGAACATCTAGTCCTGGATGTGCAGCACAACAGCCAATCCAACCAGGACTTGACGAGATACTTTCCGAACCAAATCATACAATCAAGCCCTAAGCTCAGTATCTTTCATGGGCTTGGCTACGATTCCTCGTTCAGTCCAAGAGGATTTGGGGGTACCTATGGCGATCATTCTCGAGTGACAAAGTTAGTCCTCCATAGGTTCACAGGGAGATCTCTGGGACATCTTCTCAGTCGTTTCCCGATGCTGGAAATATGTAGCACGGGGGGCTTCCGATTGTCCGAGGACGCCTCGAATGGCATCGGCCTCGAGGACGACATCCCAATCTACACGTCGAAGATAACTCACCTGTACCATGCTGCACCTTGGGACACATTCCAAGAGGGGGCCTGGCAATTTCTTCGAATTCCAGACTTGACCTCCTTGGAGCTTCGCCACAATGGCTACTCCTTGACGCAGGTGTCCTCGTTACTCTCTTCATCTGGAAGTATACTATCCGAAGTCAAATTGTACAATTTTCCTACCGATGAAATGATCAGCTTTCTATCCTCACATCCATCTATCTCGCATCTTTGTATACATGTAGACGGAGAGCTGGGATTGCTTGATCAACTTACAACTGGCCTGACGTTTGTGACGGACAGGTGGCCTGTAGTTCCAAATCTCCTGTCATTCGAGCTTTCTTGGAGTGACTGGGGGTATAAGCGATTGCGGGACTTAAACACAATGGCTCTGCAAACTGTCCTCAGGAACGCCATATGTGGGATGGTGGAATCACGCCTTTCCGTCTCAGGGAATCAAACGCAAGCGCAAGGATTACAGAGGCTCGCACTTAGGATTCGCGACGGGGATTTTCTTGAATTCGAATTGCTCTATGAGGCGATAGGCAATAAGCTTTCTTGTATGGAGGGGTTTGATTTCGAGACTCTGACCCCACAGTTTTCTTGTGTCAAAACACATTCCGCTAGTGCATTGCGATAAATGCTGTCATATTTGGGTTACTTCAGTAGAATATCGTTAGAAAGCCCATTCGAGTTATTATAAGATAGTCTTCAGCAGCAGTAGTTAGAGAGCTATGGGAATGCTTAATTATCATCATGAATCCAGGTATTACAAGATACCATACATACACAAAGAGGGCAAAAGTAAACCAGCCACGAAGACATGTTTCGCTAGCCCTGAACAGGGAACATCCACCACCTGCCATACTTACAAACTTGCTTTTTCATACCAGTTATGTCCCTGAAACGAGAAAAGGAAGAGACGGGGTTGGACTACTTCAGATGCAAGATGGAGCAAGGAATAGGGAGGCGAAAGAGCGACAAGGGCATGGAAAACAGCCGTATAGTTTTTTGTTTGCTTCTTATTGAGGGGGTGGTTGGAAGCTGCAAAAAAGTCACATTGAGGAATACAGGTAAATCAGACAACTTACCCAGGAGGAGGTCCAGCAAACCCTGGTGCTGGAGCAAAAGGCATACCAGGCGGGAAACCAGGCGGACGGAAGCCAGGTGGCGGACCTGGCATTCCTGGCGGAAATGACATCGGAGGAGCCATCGATGGAGCACCCACTGAAGAGAGTCAACATCGAAACGGAACGAACAGATGCTACAATTTGAAAGCGCACTAGGGGGCATCATTCCCATTCCACGACCAGCAGGCATACCACGACCAGGCCCAACAGGGAGCTATTAATCAACCAATCAGCATAGAAAATCTTACCAGTAGTCGTGACGAGCGTACAGTATTCTTTTTATCATCATCTACAACTGGTGGAGGGCCCTCGACTGACAAACTGACGACCGTCTCTCCTCTCAAAATAACTAAACCCAACGTCCTTTTCAACTCCTGTTCTGCCGGTGCAGACTCATCTCCTGCCTTTTTCTTTGGTCGAACACGGCGAAATTCTTCGCATTCTGCGAGGACGAGATTCATATGCTTATCGAAAGCAAGCATTTGGCCAGTCAAAGCGCGTCCATCGTTGATAGTGACCTTGAGTCTCCAATTGATGAGACCAAGCATTTTACCACCTTTGGATTTTGGGGGAGGCTACAGGTAATTACAAGGATAAGATGAGCTCCACGTCTTTCATGCTCAGATACACAATACTCACCATGATGAAGGTTTTCAAGGATGGAGGTCAAGAAACGAAGTCAGCGGAGTTTGAATTTGATCTTGCGATTGATTTAACTTGTTCAAAATGACTGACGAAAAAGGTGGATTTACTTCTCTTTCAAGTGGCGACAGCTTCAAAGTAACTTCTACAGTGCTCATCGGTGTAATTGGCGGTAGTGGCCTTTACCATCTGGACAATCTGACCTTGGTGTAAGAATTACTTGTTATCGATATCAGATAACCATTACTTTTTTATCGCAGGAAACATGTCAATCCAAAGACCGTGCGTGAAATCGTTTTCAGACGAATTTACTCGAAATTTTGTTTCAGCCATGGGGCTTTCCGAGCTCTCCTATAGCCATTTGTGCTCTACCTTCTGGCAAACAGGTCGCGTTCCTGGCCAGACATGGCGTAGGACACACCATCCATCCTTCAACGGTACCTTCACGGGCCAACATCTCTGCTCTAAAATCCTTAGGCGTTCGTGCCGTTCTGGCTTTCTCGGCCGTGGGTTCCTTGCGTGAAGAGATATCTCCCGGATCATTTGTCCTTCCAACCCAAATCATCGATCGCACAAAAGGTGTCCGCCCTGCTTCCTTCTTTGAAGGCACATCCATTGTCGCGCATGCATCCTTCGGCGATCCATTCAGTAACAAGTTTGTGACCTGGCTGGAAAACCGGGTGAAGAAGGCTCTTGACGCTGAAGGTCGGGACGTCAAATTGTTTACGGAAAAGTGCATCGTGTGTATGGAAGGACCTCAATTTTCTACTCGAGCAGAAAGCCTGATGTACAGACAATGGGGCGGAGACCTCATCAACATGAGTGCTCTTCCTGAGGCCAAGCTCGCTCGAGAGGCTGAACTTAGGTAGAATCTTCTTAAAAGCGGAAGCCCATTATCTGAATGATTTCTTGAAGCTATGCTCTCGTTGCGACTTCCACAGACTACGATGCTTGGAGACCAGATGAAGGAACCGTTACTGCGGCTGAAGTATTTAAAACACTCACCCAAAACGCAAATACGTCGCGCCGTGTTGCAGCGACAATTCTCGACGACATTCACGAGGCGTTCGCCGCTGACGGAGGTGACATGCTCGAGGAAGTCGGTAGGATGAAACTTTCCATTATGCCTAGATCAGTGGAGCAAAATGTAGAAGACAGGAGGAAGCTTGCATATGTACTGCCAGAGTATTTCTCCGGGGATCAATGACTCCTCTACTAAATAGTAATACAGTGCCAACAGGCACTTCTCATCACCCGATCAACCGTAAAAAGTACAAATTCTTAGAATTTTTTCAGAGCTTGTAGTTAACATCGGAATATAGCCAAATTATGCTCATTTGACTTGTAAGATCTATATACTTGGCTTGTGCTTTGCTAAGCCTATGATCAACTTTTATTTTTACCCCCACTGACCGAAAATGAACCAGCTTAGTCATCGCCTAATTAGGAAGGTGCCTTCCATATATGGAAGATACACGTGGTCGCTACATCGTAAGGACACGATGTTCCAGCTTGATTAGAGCTTATTAGCAACGCACGGCAAAGTACTTTTCTTGGACGGAAAAATGCCAAGCTTTACTACGAAAAAATAACGTAAACCGGCATGTCACCTGCTCTCATCAATCTCATCTTTTGCATCTCCGTCTTCGTTCAACGTTCCTCTGCGTCTCCACTGGTTTAGCAACCTAGTCCGCAGATTCATGACGTGTTTTATTCGTCATGAGTCTGGCGCTTTATAAAAGATCGTTGTAGGGCTCGCTATTTACACAATACACAACATGCCTTATAACCGATATGCTTTTGATGAATATTTTCATGTTCACGGCGATAACCCCATTATAGACCCTTACACTGGCAAATACTGTGCAGATACCTTGCATGAAGACTGGTCTCCTACTACTCCTCCTGTGGACGAGTTTGATACTCCATCCAAGACCAACAATTCTCCTTATAACCCTGCATCTTCTCGGCCTCCTGCACCATTGGGTAACAACAATCCTTACCAAAATGGGTTCCGCTTGCCTCCCATCACCTCCTTCTACCCTCCACCAGTCTTGGACCAATCTAGGATTACCCCTCCTCTGAGCCAGTTCAAGCCTACCCCGACTTCTCCTGGCAAAGAGAATGAGGGAATCCAACGAGCGCATGTTTCCGGTGGTCCTGAAGCTGGCAAGAAAGTTGGGGCAAGAATCTGGACTGCTAAGGATCTCATTGAACTTGCGAAGATCTGCGTAGAGTACAAGCCCTTCCTGCAGCCATATGGAAAGAAAGGGAAGGTTTGGGACAAGATTTTTTATGCGCTGAGTGAGCGTGGCTTCCGTTTATCAAAGGTCCCAGCGCTCTCCTTGCGTCACAAAGCAGAAAGCCTCGTGGGCTACTGGAAGGTCGGTATCACTATGTTTTTTTTTTCGGTGCTAACCTTCCCTCAATAGAATCCTTCCGACAATAACTCGAGCGTTAAGGCCATTGCAAAGATTCTTGACAATAGCATGGACAAGATTACAATTGCGGCGCTTATGGACAGTGTTGAGGCGCAGTGGGATGAAGCGAAGAATAAGTCGGACAAGGCTAAAGCTGATATTCAGAAGGTGAGTTGTCCTCAAACTTGAATCACTTTCCATTGCTGATCCTTTTCCAGAAGCAGGATGAGGACAACGAAGGTGGGGAGGCTATTCGTATAGCATCTATGCAAGCATTCCGTTCTCACAAGCGCGATGCTAAACCACTTGATGATGAAGACACCGACACCGACACCGACAATAATAGTGGTTCTCGCAAGTCCGGCACTAAACGAAAGTTTTCCGACTCGAATGTTACAAAATCTCACAAGCGTCAAAGGTCATCTGTTCGCCGGACTTCGAATAACACAAAAATCCTTGATTTCCTTGAGAGCGATGCCGAGGAACGTAGGTCCCATCAGGATAAGGTGGTAATGCTGATGGAGCGAGGGCAGAAATTGACCCAGGAACATGAGAAGGAAGTTGCCTCGATTTTGCACGGTTTCTTGGAGCTTGATCGTGCCCGGTTCGAACAAGAACGGAGGGCGTAGTGCAGTGATAAAGTAGCAAATAATTGTGTATCGATTTCAAGTCATCAATGTATATATGTATACTAATCCATTTCTATATCGCTGTTGTCGCTACTGCATAATTCAGTGTGGTAAGGTTGCAAATATTCTTCGAGGGTGGGTGGCTCGCATTCCAGGGATTGCGCTGTTTGATTGGGCCGAATGCAATTCAAGATGTTTGTCAACAATACTCCAATGCGATAGAACCGTCCAACAGGTGATGAATAGACTCGATGAACCCACCATGCATTAAGAAATGGCCATGAACGCACAATATCTGCGAAACCATGCTCAACCTCTATTCTCACAGAAGCCATTGCTTCATTCCACTCTTTTTCTTCGTCAGTTCGCTCGCCAAGCCCAGAAAAGGGACTCATCAATACAGGACTAATTCCGTATGCAGGATCACCAAAGACATGAAAATATCGATGGGAAATAGGTGTGTGTGCATCTGCTCCTGGCCTGAATGCATGTGTATAACACCATTCAATGACCTTTGACTCGCTTAGCAGATGGTTATCATTGCGACGACCTTCTACTGGGCCAAATAGAGCACCGATCATGCCATTTGGCAATTTCAGTGCCTGGAATTTGAGTGAATGTCGGCCTTTGTATCCATTGTAGGCTTGTCGCTGATATTGACTTGGTCGACACATGTAGCGAATCGTGCAATCAATGAAACACCACACAGTAGGAAGGGGTGACCCAGCAGCATGAATAGCATTAGCATACTCTGCGAGCTTTACAGGCTTTAGGAGAGGATTCTCGTCACAAGGCTCAAGTAGGTGCTTCCAATGGTCATCAAGAAATATCATTAGAGCATTGACAACCTCGGATATAGCTGATTGACTGCGATCGAAGCGCTGGACTAAGAGATGTTCATCACCTGCTGTCCGGAACCGGGCAAGGAGTAGAGCAAGAGCTTCAACGGCACTAAATTTTGACCGTGAAGGGGTCCTAAATGGATCTGGTATGCACAAGGCAACCGCAAGGTCTGCAATCTCGTCGGCATAAAACCTGATCCATACATCAATGAGCACTGATATTTGGTTGAACATCATCTCTTGGGCTCACCGGAAGTTCCAAAGACAATCACGCGGTTGTAATGATTTGAGATACTCGAGCACAAGCTTATGGCCACCTTGTTGCGGTTGTGCTGTGGCTGATTCAGGCTGCATGACAGCACCTGCAGGCAGATTTAGATTCTGAATAGGTGCTTGTATCGTTCTATGATTCATAGAGAGACCGAGAATGATATTGCGAAGGGAGGGCATGCTAGGGTACATAAGATAGTGGATGCGTGCTATAGCTTGTTTGAACACATGACCGTCATTCTTCGGCAAGTGGAGCTGTGAACTTTTCAAAAAAATCGGAAATCTTTGCAACATAAAGTGACTTTGCCGTGCGTTGCTAATAAGCTCTATTAGAGCTTATTAGCAGCGCGTCAAAAAGTTGCTCCATGTCGAAAAGATTCTGGGATAAAGTCGAAAAGTGTGACAAGAACGTGATCAGCATTAGACAAAGTTGCGTTGGTTTGTTTATATTCTATGTACTGCACAACTTCTAGTATATTGCTCGTACAACATGGTCTTTTGAGGAGAGGGTACACAAACACGTCAGGCTTTGATGGCCTACACGGATGGATCATTATAGCGCAACCGGAGGCTGGGCAACTTTGTTACAAAGGGTACTTAGAGGGCAGAATATTCTTGAGTTGTTGTCACAATGTCAGTAGCGTGATCAAACCGTGCTTTTTCAAAGCATGACTGTTCATTTTTCGTTTTCAAAAAGTTTTCGATGTGTTGCTAATAAGCTCTATTGTCACAGGTATACGGCAATGGATATTGATGGAAACATGTGATGTCACCTCATATGAAGATTGCTCAATATCTCAAGAATGAGCTTAAATTTCAAAAAATGGTAATAAACCCATTCATTGGGAAAGTAATGTACAACTTTCTCTCTATTTACATTTTTCTAAAATTGATGTTCAGGACACACCTATTTTCAAAATTTTGTTGAAGTCAAAAGAAGCACGTGATAAAAACCCGACCTGCCAAAAGTGCCGGATTAAAAACCAGTCACTTCGCTGACACCTTTGAGCGCCAGTTTCCAAAGTGTCAACATCCTAAGCTACTGGCTCGAGTCTAGGCAACACATCTATCACTCCAATACTTTTGATTTTTTCTGAGTCGAGAAAGTGAACACCGTGGGAAAACATTGCCAAATGCGGAACATATTTCTTTCTCGACGTGAATAGCATTCTTTTGGTTGGTTTCATTCCCAAACTAGACCTGTTGGAGAAGTGCCTGTTGGCACTGTACAGTAGAGTTGTGTAAGACCTGGGTCAAAATAGGTCTTAGGGTAGGTTTTGGTATGTGGAGGTTTATGTTGTAGCGTGCTAGGAGCAGGCTGGAGCTCGAAGGGAGCTACGAGAACCGCGACCGAGGACGGGAATGACCTAGTAGTGGTTGGAACGACGAGATGGTGACCCTTGAGGGGTTCCTAGGAGGTCCAGGGAGGTCCCTAATGCGTAGGGAGGTTCGGGACGAGTGCGGGACCGTAAGATATTGCGTAGTAGGAGTTGTACTCGCTAGAACGTCAATATAGAGTCGAGTAGGTAGTTTATGCAACGGGGTCTCGAGGGTGTAAGCTCCCGAGAAGGGATATGCCAGGGAGGGTAGGTCCCTGGGGGCTAGGTTGGAGGATGGTCGTCCTCGAGTGTGGGAGGTGGTAACGGAGAAGCAATACGTAGTTCGACGTGAGGGGTAGCTTCGACGTTACCTAGATCGAGGTCCCGAAGCTTACGAAGTAGCTAGGGAGCTCTGGGAGGTTTGGGGAAGAGTAGCTCACCAAGCGGGTAGGCGTTGGGGAGCTTTAGTAATGTTCGAGGGAGCTCGGGGACTCACTCGGAAGGCTTAGACTTGAAGTAAAAGTGTATATTCGATCGTACCGACGATCAGAGAGACAATAGACAGAAGTAGAGAGAAACAGAGGTAGAGAAACAGAGAGGAAAGAGAAATCCGTATGGTTAGCAGGTACAAAGGGACAGGGACTGGACCTATGCAAAAGGGTGTGTGTTCAAAATATACCAAGCTGGCGCTTGGAGACGTTACGGAGCTACTTAAATAGGTATGGGAAGTGAACAAGGGAACATCGGAGCCTAGGGACATGAGGCAGTAGTCGAAGGAGACAGGTGATCGAGATTTGTACTTAATGGGGCTGGTGCTAAGGAGTTTCGTACGCGTGTCGGGAGGTTGTCAGGATAGTCTTGGGGAGGTGCGTATTACCCGTGGTCCTGTCTTGGGGAGGTGCGTAGTACCCGTGGTCCTGTCTTGGGGAGGTCGGATGTCTTGGGGAGGTGTAAGGAAGCATGTGGGATGGTGCTGGGACTGGTTGGTTGTGGTCAGGGCATGACATTACCCCCCTTCTAACCCCTTCGCGCCCTCGCGATGGTTCGTCGCGTTTCCTGTAAGGTCACCTGACATTCACGTGGTACCCGAAAATTTTCTTGTTGAAGTCCGTCAGGTACCTGCTTTTCCCACTTCTTCCACCACGCCAGTTCTACGAGTTAAACTCCTTCAACTGTGATGTCTGCTCCCCTTCGTCGCTCCAGCTCCCGCACTCGCTCCCCTCAATTACCTATCCTTACTACTATTGGAGAGGTACCTTCCCCTGATCTTGAGTCTGATGGGGAGGCCGAACAGGACCAGCTGGCCTTCACCATCGAATTTCCGTCTCGTCCACAGTTGCAGTTGTTCGAGACGGTTTTTAACACTGGTAAGCCGCTATCGGGTTACTGTCAAGACGATCCTTTGTGGCCTCTCTTGGCGGAGGTAGCTTCCCCTTGCTCTAACTGTTCCAAATCTCCGGCTAAGTGCAAGGTTCTGCCAAATTCCCCTCGATGTACGAACTGCTCCGTGAAGAAGACTTGTAGTTTGGGCAAGATCCTTCGTTATCGGTACTTCGCTCGTTGCTGCAACCAGGATCTCGCATATAGTCGTAGGTTCTTGGAACTACACGGGACTCCTGCACACCAATCGACTTGGGGTATTCCTATGGTTACATGGCGTCAATATGACGCTGCCCTTCATGAACGTACTTCTTCGACCTCTACCCTCCTCGAGTTGAACATGCTTGACGATCAGGACGCTGCTGACGTCGACCAGCAGGAGTTGCGGGACTTCCTCGCTTTGCAACAGGAGGAGGCAGCCGTCGCTGCTAAGCGTAAGCGCGACCTTTCCCCTTTGCCTGTGGCTGGTCCCTCCAGCAAAAAGGTTCGGTCGAATGCTTCTAAAAAGCGTCCCCGTCGTAGGTCCCCTGTGCAGGAGACGGCTGAGGAGTCTTCTCGTCGCGTTCGACTGGTGGTCCCTCCAGTCCGTTCGCTGCCAGTTACCACTTCTACTCCCCTCCCTCCTCGCGCCTTTCCCTCCTCAATGGAGGTACCCGATGCTGATCTGTCGGTGCAGGGTCACAGCAATCTGGTTCGCTTGGCGGTTTCTTCCAATATGCCTCCTGTTCCTCGTCCCACCTTAGTACCTCGCGCCCTTGCTACTCATCCTTATCGTGCTGAAAATCAGCGCCTCGCTGCTCGGGTTCGATTGCTGGAGTCCCAATTATCTGACTCTCAGCGGGAGAATTCCTCCCTCACTTCTGCTCTTCGGGATACTTCCCATGCTCTCGAATCTCGGCAGCGGGAGGTAGAGCAGCTACGATCTTCTAGTCGTGAGGTACGCGAGCAACAAGTGGAGTACCGTCGTGTGTTGGACCAATTCCGTGCTTTGGATGAGGCCCTACCTGGACCTCCTGATCGAGTGCGTATTCTGTTTTCCCTCTAATTCTTTCCTTCTCGTTTAATTCTCCATTCAGAGTCTCTTGGAACGTTTTCAGAAGTTACAGGGGGGTCTTGAAGACGCCATTAGAGAGCGGAAGGTCGCCGAGGAAAAGTTGTCCACTTCTACTCGTAGGAACTCGCATTTGACGACCAGCCTGCTGTATCAACAAGGTGTTGTTGACGAGTCCAATGCTTTGGCGACACGTCAACGTCGTCTAGTAGAGGAGTTGCAAGAGGAGGTCCACCGCGCCCGCGGTCGTGCCGCATTTGTCGAACAAATGATCAAGGAGTACCCTGATGAGGGTTACTACGAAGTCGTCTTGCCCCCTCTCTCACAACTTGAAGGGGACCTTCATAAGGCTCGTGAAGACCTCCGTCGTGTCGCCACCTTCGCTCATCGTTTGTACCGCTCCGAACCTGCCACGGTTCTTCATCACCACTATCGTTATCTTGGGGCGATTATTGAAGCCGTGGTGGCCTTCCTTCGTCGCGGTCTCGACTCTGACGATCTCGACACTGTCGTTCACAACTTCCAGTTGGGTCTGGATTACATGCAGGCGGCTCGAGGTGTCCACGGTGACATGTACATGCGGTCCTTAAGCAGTATTCAATGGTTTTTTAACAATGCTGTCGATGAAGATGAGGGTCTTTATCGTATGGTCCTGGAGCATTCCCGATTCGACAACGACGGTCCCTTCCTGACGGCTGCTCAACACGCGGGTTTCGCTCCTCCTCCCGATAGCTCTTTGGAGCCCCCTCTTCACCGACGAATGTTCGCACTGTCGACGGCTCTTCCTCATAGTGATGGCGCTGGAAGGTGGGACGACATTGTTCCTGCCCTTCCCAGTATTGACCAGCTGACTGCTGACTGGGAGCAGTTGATGTTACAATACATCCATCATATCACCGATACCCCGTTGCCTGTTCCTGATCCTCCAGTCCCCATGTCGTCAATGGGGCCAGTTCCCGAGTCGTCAGGCGAGGCAAACGTCGAGCAGTCCCTCGAGGCGCCCATTGTCCAGGTGTCTTCTCCCTCTGCGGGTTCCCATCCCCCAGTCCCTCTGTTCCTGTCGGAGCAGGAGTCGCCGACCTCCCCTTCTCCTCCTCCTTGTTCCCCAGTTCCTCCCCTCCTTTTTGGGTCCGTCGCCAGCCTATCCATCGATCTAACTGGTGATGATGACGAGCTGTATGAGACGGAGGAGTCTTATGCCGGAAGGATTGCTGTGGCGAGGGAAGGTACCGAGTTGGCGGTGGGTCAGGGAATCGTCAAGGAGGAGTCATTGTAGCATTCATTTTGTAGTTTTATTGTCCTCTGTTAAATATTTTGCTTGCCTGTTCTTTTCTTTTTGTTGAATAATCAAAACCTTCGTCGTATTGTGTGAAATGTGAAAACCAATGAGATTAAAATCGTCGTGCATTCAGGTCTCGTGAGCCCTCCAATGCAGTTGTCGTTAGAAAATCGTGAATATGGGGTTGTGGTCCCCGTCGTGTCCTCATTGTTGTCGTTCCCCCCTCTACTCCCTTCTACCTTCCCGATCCCTCCTCCTCGTCTTCCCGTGCTTCCCGTTCCAACGAGGCCCATTGCAGACGCGATGGCTGGCGTTTCCTCGGGTGGTGTTTGTGCCAGCTACGTAGGAGCTCGATCGAGCCCACCATACCTTCCCATCCTACCCAGGAGTTGAACTCATCATTATACCCTTCCCATTTTACGAGGTATTCCACTTCCTCCGGTCGTCCCTTCTTGGGTTTAGAGTCAAGGATGTCCTCGACGAAATGCTCCGTCTTCCCTTTTATGAAGATTGGGGGGGGCGGGGAGGTCTGGCGTTTGAATTTGTCATGGAAGTGGGGTTTCAGCCTGTCGACATGGAACACATTGTGAATCTTGTGGAGGTCTCCAGGGAGGTCCAGTCGGTAGGCATGACTTCCTACTTTCGACAAAACTGTATAGGGACCTGTCCACTTGTGGTCTAGCTTCTTCATTGGTCGTCTAGTCCTGACGTTCTCCATATTTAGCCAGACTTGATCACCCTCCTTCCAGTCCGGGGCCTCCTGGCGTTTTTGGTTCGCGTACTTCGCATAGACCTTGTTAGCTACCTCGATGCGTTCCTGGAGGTACGCATGTAGCTCCTTGAGGTTGGACGCATACTCATTGACCTCCGCTTCCTGCACCTGTTCCAGCGTAATGGACAACTTTGGATGATAACCCTTGTTGGCGAAGAATGGTGAGACACCTGTAGTCGTGTTTGGGGTATTGTTGTATACGAATTCGGCCATTGGTAGGAGGAGGTCCCAGTCGTCTTGGTCGTAGGAGCAATAGATTCGAAGGTACGCTTCCACGGATTGGTTTACTCGTTCCGTTTGTCCATCTGTCTGTGGGTGATACGCAGTTGATAGTCGAGACTCGATTCCTAATGCTCTACAGAGCTCCCTCCAGAATTGGGACACAAAGAGGGAGCCCCGGTCTGAAGTTATGTCGGAGGGCATCCCATGCTTTGAGAAGACGTATGTGATGAATAGATTGGCAAAGTCCTCCGCCTTATCCGTCGTATGACAAGGAACATATATGGCTTGTTTGGTGAGTCGGCAGACTACTACGAGGATGGCGTCGTATTTCTCTGGTCCCGCAGTGGCTGGGAGCTGGGTGATGTGATCTAGGGAGATTGAGGACCAAGGTCGTTGACCAATTGGTAACGGACGGAGGTTCCCGTAAGGTTTGGAGCGACTGGCTTTGGCTCTCAGACACGAGTGGCAGCTCCGCACGTAGTAGTTCACGTCTTTGGACAGTCCTTTCCAGAAGAACAGCTGGTTTACGAGCTTCTTGGTGCGTTTCTCCCCCGGATGTCCCCTTAGTTTGTGGTCGTGGTACGACTGTAGGACCTCCCTTCGTAGAGTCCCAACGTCTGGGACGTATATACGACCTCCCCTCTTTATCAGCTCATCCTCCCAAACGAAAGATTCCTCCTCGTTGCGTGCAATCCTTTTTAGTGCTTCAATTATAGTCGTGTCCTTTGGAGCTTCCCTTACTCGATTCACTAGGAGGTCCTCGTTCATAAGGATGGTAGCGTTCAGTCGTTCTGGAGGTATGAGTACCCTTTCCCTCCCTGCTAAGACCTGGTCCCTTGAAGCTCCCTTCTTTGGGTACACGTCTGATCTGCGGGTGAGCGCGTCCGGCTTGGCTCCCAACCTCCCTGGGCGATAGTTGATGACAAAATCGTATCCTGAAAGGAGCTCTGCCCACCGGGCTTGTCGTGCTGTTAACTGCTTCGTAGTGGTGAAGTACTGCAGATTGTTATGATCTGAGTATACTTGGATCTGGTGTCGGGATCCTTCGCAGTACGCCCTCCATTGTTTGAAGCAGTCCACGATAGCTAGGAGCTCCTTATCGTATATGTCGTAGTTTAGTTCCGCAGAGATCATTGACCGTGCATGGAAGGCGATAGGATGTATCTCCCCCGTTTCGGGATCCAGTTGTGATAGGATCCCTGCTATCGCCAAGTCGGAGGCATCGCATTCGAGGACTACCGGTAGGTCCGGGTTGTAATGTCCCAGAACCGGGGCTTCGGAGAATGCTGACTTCAGAAGTTCGAAGGCACTACTACACTGTGGTGTCCAGTTCCACACTGAATCTTTTCGGAGGAGCTTCGTGAACACCTTGGTGATTCCCGAGTAGTTGTCTATGAACCTCCTATAGAAGTTTGCGAATCCGAGGAACGCTTGGAGTTCCTTCACCGTCCTTGGTTTTGGCCAGTCTATTACGGCCTTCACTTTCTCTGGGTCCATGGACACTCCCAATGGTGATATGATCACCCCCAAATACTCGACGGTGTCGACATGGAACGCACATTTTTCCGGCTTGGCGTGGAGGTGATTTGCCCGTAACCGTTCCAGGACCTTCCTGACGTGCTCCACATGGGACTCCTCGTCATCTGAGTAGATCAGTATGTCGTCCAGATAGATCACCACACAGACGTCCACCATATCGTGAAAGATCTCGTTCATGAAGAATTGAAACGCAGAGGGGGCATTCGTGAGCCCAAAGGGCATTACCAGGTACTCGAATGACCCATACCGAGTTCGGAATGCGGTCTTCCACTCGTGTCCCTGGGCTACCCTGACGTTATTGTATCCTGCGCGGAGGTCAATCTTTGTGAAGATCTTCGCCTTCCGTAGTTGATCCACTAAGGTGCCTATCAGGGGTAGAGGGTACCTATTCTTCTTTGTAATTTTGTTCAGGGCTCGATAGTCGACGCAGAGTCGTAGAGTACCATCCTTTTTCTTGGCAAACAAGACAGGAGCTCCCGCAGGGGAGCTGGAGGATCGTATGAACCCCTTGCCTAACATCTCATCGATGTACTCCTTGAGGGATTTCAGCTCCTTCTCGGACATGTTGTAGAGCTTCCCTATGGGAGGTATCGCATCCCCTTCTGTCTCAATTTTGATATCGTAGGGTCGGTGAGGAGGTAGCGTTCTTGCTTCTCCAGGTGAGAACACGTCCAAGTAGTCCTGGTATTGGACGGGAATGGATTTCTTTAATTCCTCCGTCTCCTGACGCTTCGATTCTTCTTTGTCGAGCTCCTTGACGACCCCTCCTTGTTCCGAACTAGGGTCCCCACTCTCAGGATCCTTTGGTTGCTGCACTCCCTCCGTGGCGCTGCTATCACTCGCCCGGAGCATTTCTTCAGTAGGGGACTCCTCCTTCGTAGGCGATATATGAAGGAAGTACGCTGGGGTTCCCTTCCTCAGTAGACGATCCATCCCAGCAGCTCCTATTAAGTTGATGGGCTTCCCTTGTATGGTTGGGTCCGATTTTCGTTCCACCACGTGGGTACCCGCTATGAGCTGCTTTCTCCGGAAGTTGTTGCGTCTTATTGAACCCTTGGGAGTCAGACCAGACCTTGAAGGAATCTTGGGTATGTTCAGGCTTTCGATGTCTAAGGTAGGGAGGTCGGGATAAGGTCCATGCTCCCTCCTTTTCTTCCTCCACCGGACTTTTTGCTTAGCTCCCGGCCAGGAGGAGGACCGTTCCGTGTCCCTACTCTTCCACTTTTGATATGCCTCCTCTGAATCCTTCGTTGGTTTCGGGGTTACTCTCTCTATAGCAGATCGCCCAGCCTCGAGGATTTCCTCCACCTCTTCTTCCGTACTTTCGCTCGCGAATGCTAGCCATTCGTTGATCCCCATAAGGATTGGGTCGTCTGGCCCTAGATCTTTGTCCGAGGGGAATAACTTGTGTGGGCCTGGTTGACTTGCTTCGTACTCTTCGTCCTTTACTTCCTCTAGTTTCACCCTCGTCCTTGGAGCTCTAAGGGGAGCTTCTGGAGGTTGTTGAGAAGCTTCTGGAGGTGGTTGTGGAGCTTCAGGAGGTGGTTGAGGAGCTTCAGGAGGTGATTGGAGAGTTCCTGCGTGTATTTCTTCGCTATTTACCCCCCTCCCTAGCTCCTCAGTACCTCCCTCGGCACCTGGTTGGACAATTTCCGACGCAAGGGCTGCTGAGATTCGAACGTTTCGGTCCTGGAACGTCAGACAAAGTTCCTTCCAGTCAATTACTGGGTTGTGCGTGCGTAGCCACGGCAATCCCAGCACAATTGGAGCCATGGGGTGTAATCGAGTTACTAGGAACTCCACCTTGTGAATTGTTCCATCCGCAAAACTGATCTGGTCAGTGTAGGTCTGAGTTATCAATCCTGCGGAGGTAGGTTTCCCGTCGAACAGCTCCAAAGGGATACTGTCTGTTAGGTCAACCAAATTTTCTGGGTGTCGCATAGCGACAGTTTTGTCTATGAAGCATCTAGTTGCTCCACTATCCACTAGTGTGGCATATTCTTTGTCTTCATTGAGGTCGGAGAACGGAAAGCGTGTAAGGATGATGAAGGAATTGTAGGATCGGGATGTGAGACGAGCTGGCTGGCTCCCCGCGAGTGCAGCTCTTATTGTGGTAGGCGAAGGTGTTGCGGGGCTTCGCAGTTCGCCCTGATCTACCTCGAAGCCCCCTGCCCATTTCCCACTTCGTCCGACAGTTCTTGTTCACCTCCCTTTGGTGAGTCTAAGATGTGGACGTTCCATAGATCGTCCATTCCTTCCCGTTCTTCCACCACGATCCCGGCGCGAATCCGTTCTAAAGGACGAGTTGAATCGTCCTTACGACCTCCCCCTTGGTTGGCCGTCCCTCTTCCTCGAGTTGAATCGGCCTTGGAAGCTCTTTCTGAGCTTCCTTGATCCTCCACTGGACGTTCTAACGATTCTGGGTTAGGGCAGTCCTTTGCCCAGTGTTCCTTTCGTCCACAACGCATGCAGAGCTCCTGCCTTCGTCTCCTCCACTTCTCCGCTCTTTCCTCAGGAGTCCATTTCCTCCCAGTGTCGGTAACTCCTGCTCGGAGGACCGCTTCAGTCCATTCTCCTCCATCCCTGCAGTGACAGCAGTCCTCGTCCTCCTCTCGGTTATCTCTATCGTAACTTTCTCCTTCCCCCCAAGCTGCAGACGCCCTTTGTCGTCCCTCTTTCCAGTTGGACCTGTTTGGGAACCTCCCTGTCGCTGCTGGTTTCGGATTGGAGGTCCAGACATCAGCTGGATCTCGTTCCCGACGCAAGGGGGACTTGTAAGGAGCTTCCGGTGCTAACTCCAATCCGGGGAAACGACTCAGCCATCCTTGCAGTGCTTTTTCACCGTGGAGGTTCCTCAAACTCTCCACTTGCGCACGTACAGCCCCGTCCAACTTCGTGAACACTCGGGTCCACTCGTCGTAGGATCGAGGTTCCTCCCTTCCGGTAACAACCTGTAGAGGCAACCAAGGAGCTACCCCTTTCTTGAGGTATGTTACTAGAGCCTCGTCGTTAAATCCGGTCAGGGGAGCGTATTCGTTGAAGCGAATGAAGAAGTTGGCGAAGCTTTCCTCCGGCATCTGCTTCATCCAGGCCAATCTCCTCCTTGCCTCGTCCGCCTCGTCAATGGGTCCGAATTTGGAGCCGAATTCTCGTTTGAACTCTGTCCAGTCTTCGAGGCAGGTGTACTCCCCCCTCAGTCGTTGCCGATTCAACGTGTCGAAGTGGGAGAGTGCTGCACCAGTGAGATGACTAGCTGCGGAAGCGCACTTGTCCTTTTCCCGAGCATAAATGGTAGGACGCACTCCAAACATCCTTTCCAAACTGAGGACCCACGTCTTCCATGCAGACCGGTCGTCACCTGCGAAGCTTTCGATCTTACCGACGTCGAGCTTCGACTCAATGGTAATCCGATTTTTTTCTTCGTTGCTCTCCCACGTACTTCGTCCCTCGTTGGGAGGTCTAGGAGCTGCCTTACGATGCCAACCTTGTCTTGGATCGTAGTACCAGGGTTGGTCCGGGTCATAGCGTGTTGGAGGTACGTCAGGAGCTCCAGTAGGGAGCTCTCCTCTGTCCTCCTCTCTCCTTCCACCATTCCTACCCGATTGGTTCTGTTCCCCCTTGTCGGAATCTTCCGAATTACTATCACTCGGTCCCCCGGAAGGTGGTGGAGGAGGAGGAGGCGGAGGTGGTGCCCCTCCCCCGCTCCTTCCTCCCTGTTCTCTTTGACCCTGTCCCCCTTGACTCGGAGGTCGTTCTCGATCTCTCGATTGACTAGAAAAATGTGGGGGAGGTACTCTAGGAGGGGGGTTAAAACCGCCTTTGCCTTCTCCCTCATTTTCCAACGCGTACGCTCCTCCTTCTGGTCTCCCATACTCCCCTAGTTCAGCTCTTTGCACTCGGGCTCCCCACTCGTGAATACGTCGTCGGTCCACACTCGGAGTATCCGGGATCTGTCCTGCTTGTTCTACCTGGGGGTTTCCACCCCTAGCTCCTGTAGGAGTGTTTCGGTTAAAGGATATTGGTTCCGTAGCTTGCCAGCTCCTTGGCTGGGGAACTACAGGAGAAGGACCCCCCCTCGTATATTCTCTCATTACCCTAGGTGCTCGCCCGGATAATCCCGCCGTGTTTCCTGTTTTGGAAAGGGGTCCTCCAGTCGGTACTTCCCCCTCTGTGAATCCTTTCTTCACCTCACGGAGTTGTTCCTGGAGCGTCTCAATGACCCGAGCCTGTTGTTGGATCATTGCTACCGATTCCTGAGAGCGTGCCGACTCGAAAGCCATGCCAGGTCGGTTCATCTGAGCTCCCGTTACAAAGGGAGTTCCAAAAGGAGCTCCCTGCGGGGGTACCGCCTCTTCGTGAACTGCCAACATTCTTCGTTGGTTCGGACCCCTTTGACTTTCCGTTCCCACTGCCTGAGATTGCATCGATACCGACCCTTGATACGGAATGACTGATGGATTGCTCAGTCTTGGAGGAACGTGTACAGGGTTGGGAGCCAGCCGAGCTGTCAGATCTTGTCCGGAGATCCGGGATGAATGTTGTGCGCCATCCATCCTCACCTCACCAAACTGGTATCGCTGCGTCGAGACTGGGGTTAAAGGTTTCGTTTGCAGGTTAACTCTGGGGGGAGGAGTCGCATTTTGAGCCAAGGCATGTACAGTGGGGGAGGTCCCGGAGCGTAGCTGGGGGCTCCTCGTGGCCGTGTTACCGGGGTTAAGGAGTTCAGGAACCTCGGTATTCCTGGGCGATGAATGTTTCTGTGCCAGGAAACGACCATCAGATCCATGGAGCTGCCCTTTCTGGTCAAATTGCTCCGGAGGGAACTCCCCTACGCTTTCGAGTTCGCATTGAACCATATACGAGGTTCCCCGATTATCCGCGACCAGTCTGCGACGGAATTCCAAAGCTCTTTCTAGATTCGATCCAGAAAGTTCCTCCGACAGCATCAGAGTGTCTGATTCCGCTAGTAGCGTCCGATGTCGGGTCTCCTGCGAACACAACATCGCTTCAGACTCCTCACTCCTCACCAGAAGCTGGTGCATATGCCTCATGGGCGTGTACGTGTATACCGTCTGTCCGTTACGGACCCGGACGGGACTATCCTGATCAGGCATTGACTCCACTGGGGCCAGGAGGTGAGCCGTGGTGTACCTCCTGCGTCTACGATTTTTTGCAGCGATTGCGTTAGCATCCTCGTTACTTTCCTCATCGATTTTAGCTGCTGCTTCCGCTAGGTTTGCGTTCCGAAGTATTTGGATCGCCTGGTAGTTCGGTATGTTCACCCTCGAAGGGGGAGGTTCAAACCGTACGGCTCCTGATCTGTAGTTAGAGGCTCGGTACAATATACGTAGCCCTGCTTCGCCACAGAATTCCTTCTCCCTTCCATGGGTATGAGGGAGGAGGGGAAGTATTCCCCTCGAGTTTCGGAACGATCGTCCGTAACGTGCCTCTGCCTCTAACAGTTCCAACATCCTCTCTGGGTCCAACAGGACGTTGTACAGCCAGAGAAAATCTGATCGATTCGCGGGGGTCATCAGCCACTGCTGGGCCTTCTCTGGGAGGTCTATCTCCAATTGAGTTCCCACTGTTAGGAACTGTACTCGTAGGTCTGAGAATTCGAGACCGTCTCCCAATACTTCGATCCCCATTGACTCCAATACCTCCCTTAGGACCATAGCTACATCTTCCGGGATACACTCCTGAATTCGAATGACGTCTTCCAGACGCAATGTCATTTCGGACAAGGGTTGTACGGGGAAGTTGGTCCTGCTATGGTGTATTGCGTGCGTACGCTCCCAGTTGGGCGTATTCATAGCTGGGCTCTTCAGGAGACTGGAGAGTGAACTTCCTCGTCTCGGGGGAGGAAGGTTCAGGGACTGTACTGGAGGTGTTGGTAACCTCCGGGATGACGTTCGAGATTGTTCGGATACGGCAGGGGATACCCTCCTCTCTGGAAGTTTCTCCTGTTGTCGTACTGTGAGAGGGTCAGTACTCCCCCCTTGTACCCTTTCGATAGTGGCTACTTGACCGCTGACTCTTCCACCCGCGTTCGAAGCTGACTCCATGTCTAGCTGCGGTATCGGTCCAGGGGGAGGTCCTCTCGTTCCCCAGGTAGGGGAGTATGCGAAACCTCCCATGGGACTACTGGCAGGTTGGGCGTAACCCATGGAGGTAAACCTCCGTTGTGGTGGTCCCATCCCAGGTTCCACTGGAGGGGGCCCCTGAACCTCCGGTTGACGTCCCTCTGGGGTCCGGATGTTGCTGGCGGTTTCATCCCCGAACGACTGTTCTGGGATGGACATCAGGCGTTGACCAGCTGCCACCGTGATGACAGTGGAGCTAGCAGCCGGGTTTGATTTTTGAGCTTGTGTCGTGTTTCCACGAGATAAGGCGCTCTTTTGTTTCTTTGATTCGGTCTTGGAACTAGAAGGTCGTTCCGTTGACGTCGCCGACATTTCGTCGCGACGAGTCCGTTCGGTGACGGGAGAGCTTGGTATAATGTAAGACCTGGGTCAAAATAGGTCTTAGGGTAGGTTTTGGTATGTGGAGGTTTATGTTGTAGCGTGCTAGGAGCAGGCTGGAGCTCGAAGGGAGCTACGAGAACCGCGACCGAGGACGGGAATGACCTAGTAGTGGTTGGAACGACGAGATGGTGACCCTTGAGGGGTTCCTAGGAGGTCCAGGGAGGTCCCTAATGCGTAGGGAGGTTCGGGACGAGTGCGGGACCGTAAGATATTGCGTAGTAGGAGTTGTACTCGCTAGAACGTCAATATAGAGTCGAGTAGGTAGTTTATGCAACGGGGTCTCGAGGGTGTAAGCTCCCGAGAAGGGATATGCCAGGGAGGGTAGGTCCCTGGGGGCTAGGTTGGAGGATGGTCGTCCTCGAGTGTGGGAGGTGGTAACGGAGAAGCAATACGTAGTTCGACGTGAGGGGTAGCTTCGACGTTACCTAGATCGAGGTCCCGAAGCTTACGAAGTAGCTAGGGAGCTCTGGGAGGTTTGGGGAAGAGTAGCTCACCAAGCGGGTAGGCGTTGGGGAGCTTTAGTAATGTTCGAGGGAGCTCGGGGACTCACTCGGAAGGCTTAGACTTGAAGTAAAAGTGTATATTCGATCGTACCGACGATCAGAGAGACAATAGACAGAAGTAGAGAGAAACAGAGGTAGAGAAACAGAGAGGAAAGAGAAATCCGTATGGTTAGCAGGTACAAAGGGACAGGGACTGGACCTATGCAAAAGGGTGTGTGTTCAAAATATACCAAGCTGGCGCTTGGAGACGTTACGGAGCTACTTAAATAGGTATGGGAAGTGAACAAGGGAACATCGGAGCCTAGGGACATGAGGCAGTAGTCGAAGGAGACAGGTGATCGAGATTTGTACTTAATGGGGCTGGTGCTAAGGAGTTTCGTACGCGTGTCGGGAGGTTGTCAGGATAGTCTTGGGGAGGTGCGTATTACCCGTGGTCCTGTCTTGGGGAGGTGCGTAGTACCCGTGGTCCTGTCTTGGGGAGGTCGGATGTCTTGGGGAGGTGTAAGGAAGCATGTGGGATGGTGCTGGGACTGGTTGGTTGTGGTCAGGGCATGACAAGTTGCACAATTACTTAATCCTTTAGCACTGTGCCCTGCACAGCAGTCCCTGACTCTGAAAGTGAATATTGCAGTCAAATATGAAACCTCATTTTCCTTTCTATGTAGAAAGAAGTTGAGGAAGAGACCCAGATCACCTTGCTTGCAAGGTCTATTACACTCCGGAAGTTAAGTTGTTTTGTGCAGGCACGTTTTGGTTGTGCTTGGCCTCATGCTTTTACCAAATATTTACAAACATCCTGAGCTCTGTGCTTGCTTTGCGGCGCACCCTATGTACACTACATTCTTTCCTCAATACTCAGATTAATCAAACAAATTTTTACAAGGCTTTTGAAGTGTGTATATCCTGTAGTGCACCTTATGTGCCTTGTTTTTTTTTCACTTGATACTTGAACTAAAATCTACACCTTGACAAAGATACTCAGATGATACTTAGACCACCCTACACTTTTTGTGTACATAAATCCTGCATCATTCCCTAGTTCCTGCCATACCAGTTCTAGTATCAATTTGACTGAAATTTATCCTTTCCCAAGCAAGGTGCAGTCTACAACAGTGGAGATAGTAACTTGGCAGCATAAGCAGGTATGTCCAGGGTACATCTATACAATAAGTTACCTCTCTCACATTGCCATGTTCAGAGTTTCTGTCATGCCTTGCTTCTCCGGACCTTTCCCTTTCCTTTCCAGAGCTCTGGTTCATGTCACGAAGCGGCAGAAACGGAGTGACTAGCGGAGCAGGAAGCGGGGTGACTAAGCCAGGCAGTGAGGCGGAGCGACTAAGCAGGTGAGTGAGGCGGAGCGACTAAGCGGAGCGGAGGCGAACTGGTCCCAGATAATGACAGAGATATATTGAGTATCGTAGTCATAGGTAATAATAAGTAAGCACATACCTGGTCCCAGATAATGACAGAGAGGTCAAGATAAGGGACCAGGCTGTGGAAGGTTGGCTATATATACATAATCTAGTCTGCGAGAAACAACGATGTAATACTGTACAGTTCAGGGGCAAGGAAGGAGGCGGAAGCCGATAGAAAGAGAAGGTGGGTCAGGTGGATCAGTAATAGATAGATCAGTAATCGATGGAGATTGACAGCGATGGGATGATGTATTGTACAAGTAAAGGCGTCGAGACGGTGAGAAAGGGAAAATGATAGGGGCTGCGTACTTTATGACATTACCCCCCTCCTTATGACCATTGCCCTCGATGGTCAAGGTTTTGCCGCTGTCGGATGTTTTTTGTGAAAGGCCCGAACAATTTTTGGTGCCCGGCTGAGGTTGGGTGCGGGTTCCCAAGAGTTGTGTCCTGCATCGTAACCTTTCCATTTTACTAGATATTCCAACTTCTTCCATCGTACCCGACT
Organism: Lentinula edodes; assembly: GCF_021015755.1. Classification (NCBI taxonomy): domain Eukaryota; kingdom Fungi; phylum Basidiomycota; class Agaricomycetes; order Agaricales; family Omphalotaceae; genus Lentinula; species Lentinula edodes. The sequence continues at coordinate 669,878 of NW_025764330.1, forward strand.
GTCCAAGATCTCCTCCACTTCATATTCCGGTTCATCTTCATCTTCTAAGTACACCGGCTCTGGTGGTGTTGGTATTTCGCCATTGATGGGGTTACCTTTCCATGGATATAGTTTGTCGACATGAAAGACAGGATGAAGGCGGTCTAATGACAAGGGAAGGTCAAGGCGGTAATCCAGAGGTCCGACTTTCTCCAGAATACGGTAAGGTCCTAGCTGTCGGTCTCCTAGTTTTTCACTGGATAGCTGCAGGTTAATGTCCTCCGCACTTAGCCAAACTAGGTCCCCAACTTTGAATTGATGCGCTTTTCGCTTCCCACGTTCGTATCCCTCCTTTTGTTGCTTCTTTCCTAGATGTAAGGCAGCTCCAGCATCCTGCCGCGCTTCTCGGAGAATCCGTATGCGGTCATCCACCGCTGGAATGCCGCTGCGTTGACCAACCGGGATATTGAACAGGGGAAGGTATCCGTAGGTTAACTCGAATGGGGACATGCCTAGGGCCGAGTGAGTCCGCGAGTTAATCACAAACTCCGCCATGGGGAGGTGTTCTGCCCAGTCATCTTGTCGTCGTCCCACATAGAGGCGGATGTATTTTTCCACTTCCTGATTTGCGCGTTCAGTTTGGCCATTGGACTGAGGACGATATCCGGAGGTTAGATCTGATTTAATTCCCAGTCTAGCAAGGAGGGATCGCATGAGTTTAGCTGCGAACTGAGGTCCGCGGTCAGATTTGAAGTGGAGGGGAAGACCATGGAGACGGAAGATTTCTCGGTAATAGATATCGGCGACACCTTCGGCTGTAATGGAGCTGGTGCTAGGAATAGCATGGATTTGTTTTCCATACAGGTCTGTACAGACCAAGACTGCGTCGTATCCCTGGGAGTTAGGCAATTGTGTTATCAGGTCGACCCCTACCTCTTCCCATAGGCCGGATGGTACATCCAGTGGTTGAGTCACAGCTCGTGGGTGCCGTTGGATCTTCTTGCGGGCGCAAATCTCGCATCCCTCAACGTATTTCTCCACAAAAGAACGCAGTGTCGGCCACCAGAAGTGGGTGCTGACCAGGTCAAGTGTCCCATGTAATCCGGGATGTCCAGCAGTTGGATGATCATGGCATTGACGGAGTACCTCGGTGCGTAGATTGTTGTCTGCTGGTACATATACCCGGCCCCGGTAATAGACCAACCCGTTGTCCTCCTCCCATTCAGCTATCCCATTGGCCAAGCGTTGTAACCCGTGCTTCTTGACTGTTTCCAGACCTTCCAGTACTTGTGCTTCCCGTTCTGAGGCTTTCCGAATACGATCCTCTAGGGGGTTCTGTAGGATTGAAGCGGCGATTTTGGTGAAGTGGCTAGGTTTAAGGACGGTCTGTTGCTGATTGTCATCGCTATCTGATACCTGATGTACTGCCATACGAGAAAGAGCATCAGCTTGGGTGTTTACTCGGCCAGGACGGTGGATCATATGAAAATCAAACCGTGATAGATAGAGGGCCCATCGGGCTTGTCGACGGGTAAGGTCTTGTGCTGTGCGCCAGAATTCGAGGTTGGAGTGATCGGTGATAATGTCGAATGGTTGTGGAAGTCCTTCCAGGAAATTCCTCCAGTCCTTCAATGCTTCAATGATGGCAAGCATCTCCCGATCATATATTTCATAGTTCCGTTCTGCTGGCTGCATGGATGCCGATCTGAAGGCTACCGGGTGCCACTGACCATCGTCTTGCTTCTGCATGAGGGCGCCTCCCGTAGCAAAGCCTGATGCGTCTACCTCAATTCGAGTGGGCCGATCTGGCGCCCATAGAGCAAGGATTGGTGCGGAGATGAAGGCCTCTCGAAGGGTGTCAAATGCCTCCTGTTGTGTACCAGTCCAGTTAAAGCTGGTATCCTTCTTGGTTAGGTCGTTCAAAGGTCGAGCTATTCTTGCAAAATTTCGGATAAAGCGCCGGTAGAAGTTTGCAAACCCCAAAAATCCTCGCAGTTCCCGGAGGTTGGTAGGGACTGGCCAGTCACGAACAGCCGCTACTTTGACCGGATCCATTCTCACCTCCCCTTCTGAAATGATAAGTCCCAGGTATTCGATCTGTTGCTGTTCAAATTCACACTTCTCTGGGCGCAAATAGAGGTCGTGCTTTTCTAGTCGCGTTAATACTTCCCGTACCACTTGTCGGTGTTCCTTGAGGTCGTTACTGAATATGAGGATGTCGTCTAGGTAGACTGCCACCTTGCCAGCTGCAATGAGATCAGCAAATATCGCATTCATAAGTGCTTGGAATGTGGCAGGGGAATTCGTGAGACCGAAGAACATAACCTTAGGCTCGAACAAGCCCCGAGTTGTTGCAAATGCGCCTTTCCATTCATGCCCCTTCTTAATCCGCACATTATTGTAGCCCCAGCGAACGTCAAACTTGGTGAAATATCGCGCTCCCTGAAGCCGGCTAATGATATCAGCAACTAATGGGAGAGGGTATCGGTTCTTCACAGTATACTCATTCAGTTTCCGGTAGTCCTGTACGAAACGGAGTTTCCCATCCTTCTTCTTCACGAAGAAGACTGGAGATGAGATGGGTGACTTCGAGGGAACGATGTAGCCTTTCCGTAGGTTTTCTTCTAGAAAGCGGTCGAGTTCCTCCTGCTCGTTCAAGGACATTGGGTAGATCTTTGTCCGCATGGTTGCTGGTGCTCCGGGTACAAGATCGATAGCGTGATCCCAGGGCTGATGGGCAGGTAATCGCTCAGAGGCAGATTCGGAGAAAACCTTCTTGAAGTCTCGGTACTGCTCAGGGACCATCTCCTCAAAGGTTTTAATGGGTTTATCGCGGTTAGCCTCCTCTGCTAGTTGTTGAGAATAAGTGAACCCTGCTGAGCACCATACTTCCTCTGTTTGTTCTTCCAATATCCCCGCTTTCACCCATGCCCGACGTGTTTTGTGATTGGCTCGTATTCGGTGTATTGGGGATTCCTCCGTTGCTGTTATGATTTCATTCTCCTCTAGGTCTGCCTCAGTGTGATTGGGTTCACGTTGGGATCCTTCGTTCAGGAGTTCCTGGATTGGACTATCGGTAGTAGACGCCACTAGGTGAGGGTGTGAAGTCTGCTCATCTTCTACTTCCTCTATATGTACCCGGGGTGGCTTTACTGAAAGTCGTCCCTTCTCCCAGTCAATCTCTGGATTTACCTTCCGTAACCAGGGGAGTCCGAGAATAATATCCTCTCCTCCTAAGTTTGTGATCAGAAAATCCATCCATCGCTCCTGGTTATCCACTGTGAGTGCTAAGCGTGCAAAGTGGGTGATTCGCCCGGCTCGGTTAGGTGTACCATCGATATTGAATACATCGATTGGTTTATGGAGGGGTGCGCAGGTTACGTGATTTCTGCTGGCAAAGTCTTGGTTTAAAAACAGGGCGGTAGCTCCACAGTCTACCATGGCTGCGGTTGTTATACTATGGTTCCTTCCTCTCAGTTTCGCATGAATTCGGAAATGTGGGGAGCTGGAATTTAATTCCCAAATAGATGATATTGTACATGATGGGAGCGAGTCATACGAAGAGGTAGCGAACATAGTAAACTGATTATGGGGTACTCTCGGTGCAGCCGGAGCGGGTACCCTCTTTAAAAACCCTGCTGAAAACCAGAGGACGGGGGAGACATGGCATTAGCACGGTCCAACAATTCCCTTATTTGTCCAATTTGGGTGGAGAAGTCCTGATTAGCGGGGCTCGGTGTAGCAGGTCCAGCGACAGGTGTTGGGATTGAGGCGGCAATCTGAACTGATTCGTTTGGGAATAAGGTAAATGGTGCCGCCGTGGCTGAGATCTGCTGACGGCGAGGCTGTTGGCGCCGGCCACGGTCGCGACTAAGTCCCATGAACTTGTCCTGACAGACGGATTCTAGGTGTCCCCGGCGTCCACAGTATCGGCAGGTAGTCTCCTTGTGTGGGCAATTCTGCTTAACATGGCCTTGAGCTCCACAACCAAAACATCGTCCGCGCATACGGGCAAGGAAGGCCTCCCTGCTATTCCCAGTGCTGGTATGAGTAGCATCAATGTCCATGGCGTGAGGGTCGGCAGGGGTAATGTGAGCGGTGTGTGCGGGAGCGTGTCCGGTGTTTCGGCCGGTCATGGTGGGATCATGCAGGTAGACATCCACCGATATGGCTCGTTTGATTGCCTCTTTCAAAGTCGGAGCGATTCCTTGGGCGATGTTTACGATGATAAGGTGTTGTCGGATCTCCGGAAGTAAGGCGGTGAAGAAGCGTTCCCGTAAATCAATATCAGACATTTCAGTCCGATCTCCGATATCCTTGAACTTCTGGGCAAATTCTGCAACTGTCTGCCCTTTACTTTGTCTGAGGTTCTTGATCTCGCTACGGGCTTCCATACCTGGGTCCATTGGTTCAAACCGCTGGCTAAATTCCTTCAAGAACGTATCCCAGTTTCCTCCGAAAGGGGGATTCTCTGCACTGAAGTGTAACAGATGGGGAGTTGCCCAATCTCCAGCACTTTCTGTGAAGAAGCCCAGGGCGGACTTGATCAGTTTAACTTGGCTCTTGGCGAGATCCGGTTGTTCTGACGCCCAATTTTGGAACTGAGCCATGAAGCGACGAGCTTCAGCACCATCTTTACCCTTGAAGACCTCGGGTTTGTTCATGCTTGACTTGGATGATGAGCGTTCCTCCATCGCTGTAGCAAGGCTGGCTACTTGTCTGATGAGCTGAGCCATGAGATCCTCAGCAGAGGTATTTGGGACAGGCGGGACAGGAGTCGACATGATGGGAGTAGGCAATCGGGGTTGGGGAATTGGCAGGAAGGTTATATTGCTCACAGTGAGTGGCTCTCGGATCGAGTTCGAAAGGGCGTTGGGGCAAGGTTGAGACTGGCAATCACGCCAAGTATTGTTGTTGTTGTGGGCGTGAGCTTGGTCTCTGGGGTCAAGTGCGTGCGGGAGTGTGGAGCAGTCTATACTGGCAGCAGGTGTTTCAGGATCGGGCGGGACTGGGGAAGACGTGGTGTCTACGGATCCTGCAAGGACAACCTTATCGGTAGGCTGTCAGTGCAGTAATGGATCTTGACCTAATGTCACGAAGCGGCAGAAACGGAGTGACTAGCGGAGCAGGAAGCGGGGTGACTAAGCCAGGCAGTGAGGCGGAGCGACTAAGCAGGTGAGTGAGGCGGAGCGACTAAGCGGAGCGGAGGCGAACTGGTCCCAGATAATGACAGAGATATATTGAGTATCGTAGTCATAGGTAATAATAAGTAAGCACATACCTGGTCCCAGATAATGACAGAGAGGTCAAGATAAGGGACCAGGCTGTGGAAGGTTGGCTATATATACATAATCTAGTCTGCGAGAAACAACGATGTAATACTGTACAGTTCAGGGGCAAGGAAGGAGGCGGAAGCCGATAGAAAGAGAAGGTGGGTCAGGTGGATCAGTAATAGATAGATCAGTAATCGATGGAGATTGACAGCGATGGGATGATGTATTGTACAAGTAAAGGCGTCGAGACGGTGAGAAAGGGAAAATGATAGGGGCTGCGTACTTTATGACAGTTCATCACTTATACATGTTTCTGATATTCTATGCACCATTCTTACGATCTTCACAATACATATTACCTGTCACTCCAGTAGCCACATGTACAGTATATAGGCTGGGGACTCCCCTCGGAGCTTCCCAGTGTGTTATTGTCAAATCTTACCTGGCTTGGTCCCTTTAGTACAGTCTACTAGTACTTACTAACAGGGCCTGACATGTCTCAACTGTCATATATTTCCTCATTATCTGTTTCCTTTATCTCTGTCTCACCTCAACTCTATTTCTCCTCTCTGTTTCCCATCTCTGGCCTCTTTCTGTCAATCCTTATATTGTCTACACCTCTCCTTCGACTCACCATCTACATCGAGGCTCTACAATTCATCCTTCATCCTTTGGAACCTCCCATTAGGTTCCCAATTCCACTTCATTGCCTCCTAAGCTCCCCACAAAACCCCACTCATATTGGCTACACCTCCCCTCCACATTGAAGTGGTGGTTATGTGTTATGTTCTACACCTCTAGGACCCTTTATTAGGTCTACCCAAGCTCCACAACTACCTCTGGTCAGGCTCCCCTCCCCAGTATCGGCACTATCCCATACCTCCTCATACAGCCTAGGCGGCTACTGCGTTTACTTAGGCCCAGTCTGGGTAAGACCAGAACAGGCCTTCTGTGTCGGTGTCACGAAGTGGCAGAGGCGGAGTGTTAAGATCATGTACACTGTGTAACTGTGCCAGAGGCCACCAGGTGTCTAAGTGCGGGAGGTCAAGTGGGACAGTAGTGAAGTTATTAACAACACCGCCGTTACGCCGTTAGTCCCCGGAGATTGAGAGTAGAGAAGGAAGGAGCTAAGTAGCAGCCAGGTCGGAGCGGCAATATCGCCGGTGATGAGGAGCGAACCAGAGGACGTCTAAGTCCTAAGGTAGAGTAGAACGTACTTCGAGGCGTTGAGCCTGAAGACTTAGAGGAGCACAGAGTTAAGGAGGGAATCTAAGTCGATAATTAAACTGAGGAACTACAGTAGTGTACAGGCAGTATTTATATCTACGGAGCGGCGCATCGGTGCGGAACGTCAGACTAACTACTAGGAGCTATACATGTAGTACCTGCAGGGTAAAGTAAAAGACAATAAGGAGGGACTAGAATGAAAGGGTATGTGTAGCGGGAAAGAACAATAAGGAGAGATTACAATAAACGGTGGATCTTCGGAATACCGAGCGGCAAAATGGAGGCCCGAGGCATGGGCTTGACACGGAGTGACTAACGGTGCGGGAAAGTGGAGTAACTAAGCAGAGCAGTGAGGCAGAGCAACCGAGCAAGTCAGTAAGGTGGAGCGACTAAGCAAAACAGAGGCAGGCTGGTCCCAGATAATGACAGAGATATATTGAGTATTGTAGTCATAGGTAGTAGTAAGTAAGCACATACCTGGTCCCAGATAATGTGCACTCCACTAGTGTCAGAAGATTAGGGTGCTTACATCATGGCCAGAGGAAAATTCGGACAAAATCCCTCAGGATCAGGATAGGATAGGATATAAATAAAGTTTTTATATGGGATCATAGGGTATAATCAGGAGTCCTCTCTGAGCAGTGCGCTGGAAACCCCAAAAACACTGCACATTTGCATCAGGCTGCAAAAGGCTGCAAACCAGTGTGCCAGAACCCCTGAAAGGCACTGCACATTTGTGTCACTGGGACAAAACCATCATGAAAACTCACAACTTTTGACTGCTACAGTGACGCGCAAATCAAATCCACACCCCCCGATTTGGAAAGCCTTATATCACCAGCCCAGAACTATAAAATTGTTGTTCCGCTGCTCAGAATTATTGAATTTTGAGGGTTCAAAGAGCTTATATTGCCACAAGCAACTATTTGTAGTAGAATCAACATGCTTTACAGTGTGTAGCATACAAAAATATTCATAATTCCAGTTGAATCACCAAATTTCCAAATTGGGGGGTGTGGATTTGATTTGCGCATCACTGTATTTGGTGCAAACAAGGACCTCCTCTTTCAGGCTCTTTCAGAGTCGGTGATTATATTTTTTACATGGGAAAAACTGAGAAAGAATACACTGTCAGATTATCACAGAGAAGAACTTACACATACACAGACACAGTGTTTGTCCAAGGAAGGCCAATGTATGCCATGATACAGGAGTCTAAGACCATATACAAAATCAATTGAAACTAGTGTACCCCTGCGGGGCCCTACACCTTGCTTGGACAAGCGCTCCAATTACAAATAATAAGTCTTTTCAAATATTTGTGGAATAAAACTAACTTGCAAGAATGTAGCACTCAGCAGCAATGAAACACAATCATGCATATCTCTGCTTATTTACATGTAGAATCTGTTATCACCTTCCAGTACTGTTGAAGCTCACTATCGTACAACGCTATTGGTGTCACAAAGCGGCAGAGGCGGAGTGACTAACGGAGCGGGAAAGTGGAGCGACTAAGCAGAACGGCGAGGCGGAGCAACTGAACAAGGCAACAAGGCGGAGCGACTAAGCAGAATGGCGGCAGGCTGGTCCCAGATAATGACAGAGATATATTGAGTATTGTAGTCATAGGTAATAATAAGTAAGCACATACCTGGTCCCAGATAATGACAGAGAGGTCAAGATAAGGGACCAGGCTGTGGAGGGTTGGCTATATATACATAATCCAGTCTGCGAGAAACAACGATGTAATACTGTACAGTTTAGGAACAAGGAAGGTGGCGGAAGCCAGTAGAAGGAGAAGATGGGTCAGGTGGATCAGTAATCGATGGATCAGTAATCGATGGGGGTTTGACAGTGATGGGATGATGTATCGTACAAGTAAAGGCGTCGAGACGGTGAGAAAAGGAAAATGATAGGGGCTGCGTACTTTATGACATTACCCCCCTCCTTATGACCATTGCTCTCGACGGTCAAGGTTTTGCCGCTGTTGGGTGTTTTTTATGAAAGGCCCGAACAATTTTTGGTGCTCGACTGAGGTTGGCTGCGGGTTCCCAAGAGTTGTGCCCTGCGTTGTAACCTTTCCACTTAACCAAATATTCCAATTTCTTCCATCGAACCCGGCTGTCTAAGATCTCCTCTACTTCGTATTCCGGTTCATCTTCATCCTCTAAGTATACCGGCTCTGGTGGTGTTGGTATTTCGCCATTTATGGAGTTACCTTTCCAGGGGTATAGTTTATCAACATGGAAGACGGGATGGAGGCGATCTAGGGATAGGGGAAGGTCAAGGCGGTAGTCTAAAGGGCCAATTTTCTCCAGAATGTGATAAGGGCCAAGCTGTCGATCTCCTAACTTTTCACTGGAAAGCTGAAGGTTAATGTCCTCTGCACTGAGCCAGACTAGGTCTCCAACTTTAAATTGATGAGCTTTCCGCTTCCCGCGTTCGTATCCCTCCTTCTGTTGTTTCTTTCCTAGGTGTAAGGCAGCCCCGGCATCTTGTCGCGCTTCTCGGAGAATTCGTATATGGTCATCCACAGCTGGAATACCGCTGCGTTGGCCCACTGGGATATTGAACAGGGGAAGATAGCCGTAGGTTAGCTCGAACGGGGACATGCCTAAAGCAGAATGAGTCCGTGAGTTAATCACAAACTCCGCCATGGGAAGGTGCTCTGCCCAGTCGTCTTGTCGTCGTCCCACATAGAGGCGGATGTATTTCTCTACTTCCTGATTTGCTCGTTCGTTTGGCCATTGGACTGAGGACGGTATCCGGAGGTTAGATCTGATTTAATTCCTAGCCTAGCAAGAAGGGATCACATGAGT